>NC_080796.1:48069715-48694715 GCF_028018385.1 Neofelis nebulosa
TGGGAAGAAGGTGGCCCATACCTGACTGCTGGGGAGCCGCTGGGGAGATGGGTTTCACAGATACAGGCTTGGGGAACCTGCCGGATAGAGACTTCGCTCCCTGCGTCTATCTGAGTGCACCCAGCATTAGGAAGGAGAGTGCCTGGGTCTGGCAGTGGGTGCTAACTGACACTTGGGTAGGGTTTTTTATTCCTCGTAACAGTTTCTGTCTCTTATCTCCTTGGACCCTCATGACAACCTATAAGATCAGTAGAGTGTATTGTGTTCTGGCCTTCATTTTCCAGATTTGGAAACTGGAAGCCCAGAGAGATAGTCTCACTGCTGGTCTTTTCGGGGGCCCGGAGAACTGGATACTTCTGAAGGGACATGTAGCCACCCAGCAGTGAGAAACTGTCAGGAGAGCTTTTCTAAGGGTTTTTCTCTGGGAATGGCTTCCTGGATTTTTAGTTTTCTTACTGTGCTTAGAGTGAGCCCTGCCTTGAGGTGCTTTAGCGGCCTGGGGTGCTAAGAGTTAACACTGACTATATGTTGGACAATGACCTCAGCGCTCTGGGTGCATTAACGCCAGTGATCTCCATATCAGCTGGGCTGTCCGAGGCGGGCCTGGCTATCCTCCCCACTTCACAGATGAGGAACTGAGGCTCAGACAGATGAAGTCTCTTTCCAGAGTCGCATGTGTGGTCAGTGGGGGAGCCGGCAATCAGGCCCATCAGTCTGCTCCAGAGTCTTGCAAGGGAGGAGGGGCGCCTGTCTTGCTCTCAAGAAGCTTTACTTTTCAGAGGGCAAGAGAAAGGAACCTGCTCCCAGGCCTTGGGCCAGTGTTCACTCTTTTGGAGTTCCTCTTCTTTGAACTTGGTCAGCGATGGTCTGCTCAGAAATGACTCTGCCACACGTATCTGTTCAGTTCCATGTATGTTAGGCCCCTGGCTGGAGCATCCAAAGACAAGTAGGAAATGGTTCTCACCCCAGAGTATTCAGATGCGATGATGTGTCACAGAGACAGGTATAAAGAAAGGGCCGTGCCGGGTCCGTCGAAGGGCCAGTCTTACCTGTAGGAGAATCAGAAAGGGCTCCGTGGAGGAAATAGTGTTTGAGATGGGCTTGGAAGGGTGAGCGGAAGTGCCTTAGACTGACATGGAAGGGGCCACTGAGGCAGGCTGGGTGAGATGCTAGAAGCTGGTGAGCAACATGGTGGGTCTGGGAGCATGACCCCAGGGTAGGGAGTAGCAGGGGAGGAGACTCACTGGGCTCTTGGGGGAGAGGAAGAGTGAGGGTGAGGCTTTTGGGGGTGGTGGGCTGAACAGGGAGAGGGGGGAGGGAGGAGAAGCTTCTGGGTTAGAGGGAAGGAGAGGTGGGCAGCTGGACTTCATTCAGAGGATTGTATCTGAAAACCCCGCAGGGTGAGGGGAGCTGAGGGCTGTTTCTGAAGTTCTTGCGGGAGTGTGGTGTGGGGTGCGGGGCTCAGGGGACTGTTGACAGCTCGGTTTGGAGTCCTTAGGGCATCTGGGGTTGGGGGAGGGCTTCAGGTGGGTGGCGGATGAGGCCTTGGAAATGAGTCACTTCCAATGGGCAAGTGACCATGGTGGCTGCTGTGCAGAGGCCTTCCCCGGGGGGCACAGGGGTGGGGGAAGCCAAGGCGATATGTCCCTAGGCTGCCTTGTCCCTGGACAAGGGCGAGAAATGGCAAAGGAGTCATGGCCTGTCTTCCCTTTCTCAACTGCCTTCCCCTCCTCCTTGGAGTCAGACAGACCGGGATCGAATCCTAGTTCTTCCTCTTACCAGCTGCGTAGACTTCGTTACATGACTCTGAGACCCAGTTCTCACTGGGAAGAATTGGAAGAATTGGGTCTTCCTCGTGAGGAATTGTGAGGATGGAAGTAAGTTAATAGATGTTAACCGACAGCCCAGTGCCTGGTATCGAGCACGTCAGAGCTGCTATCATAATCAGTGTTATTTTCCTAGAGGACCACCTCCCTCCCCTTCCTCCAGTTGAGGGGGAGCATGGGAAGGAAGGGAGCACGGCCCTCCTCTTTTGCCTCCTTGCTCTGAGGGGCTTCACCCTGAGGCCCCCTCTTGGCCAAGCTCGTGGCCCACTCACATTTGGGCACAGCTCCAGCCCGCTTTGCCCTAACCCTTTGGCCTCTACAGGGCCACCAGCTTTGCCCTCGATGAGCTCCCTCACCATGGTGGGGCCTGCCATCTGGTAGGGCAGTAGGGAGCCGGCCCGTGTGTGTGTGTGTGTGTGTGTGTGTGTGTGTGTGTGTGTGTCCAGCCAGAGCATCAGACCCAAGTCAAGTGCACAGCCCTTCTGTTTGTTGGGAAGAGATGGGGGGGGGGGGGGGAGGGGGTGACTCTTGGAAAGCCAGAGAGGCCTCAGATTTGCCTCTTCTGTGTTTATGAGTCCAGACACCTGGTGTGGGTCCGACCCCTCCATACACACTCACACACTTGCACTCACACTCATGCCTGCTCTCTCTGGAGCCCTCTTCCTCGGTGTCATAGCCTGCCCATACTCCTCACCGGCAAAGCCCCTCAAATGCTCACTTTGGGGGCTGGTAGCTGTCGCCTCTGAATCAGGACCTGTGAGTGTTACTTAGAAATTGTGCAGGAGTTGAAGAGGCTTCTGTTAGGCTGAGATGATAATTGCGCTATTTAAAGCCGGCCCTGGAGCCAGAAGGAGCCAGGTGTCCCGACCCGGTTGCCCTAGAGCTCCTGGCTGTTGTTCACCGTGCTGCACAAGTGGGGGCAGGGTAGGGGGGTCCTGGCCAGCCATCTCGGGGCATCTGCCTGGCATCGCCCTCTGGGCTCATCCTCAACCTGCTCTACGTGATGCCATTTCACTAGCGGAAGTGGAGTGGTTACCTGGCACCTGGTTGGGAGGGAGGCTGGGAAAGGCTGGGGGCAGCCAGCTTCTCAGTTGCCAGAAAGACCAGGAGGATTGGGGGAGGCCAAGCTGGACCAAATAGCCAGCACATCCCGGCGGGCAGCCTGAGGTCTGTTCTTCCTTCCTGAGAACCTCCCAGCCCCTTTTCCGTAGGAGCTAGGACAAGCCCTCCCACAGGCCTGCCTTTGCCCTCTACTAAGGTAATTCACACGCCCCTGCAATCATGGGGTGCTTTCTGCTTTTCCCAGCTCTGTGTTATCTGTGATCTCATCCCTCGAAGGTGGGCAGAACAAGGGTCGTGGGTTCCATCTTACAGCAGAGCTCTCAGTAGGTGGCGACAAGCCCAAGGTCATCTGGCTGGTCTGTGGCAGAACTGCACCTGAGGTGTCCAGAGTCCCGGCTCTGGGCTCCTTCCTCTCTTACTACACTGCAGGATGCCTGGGGATCTGTTGGACTGAGGCTGTTCCCAGGACCCTGAGCTCCTGAGTGCACTACACTCTTCTTCCAGGGACAGGTTCTGTCACAAGGAGCCTCTTCCCCAGCCAGACCCTCACTTCTCTCTCATTTCTTCTTGGAGTGGGATGGGGGAGTGGGAGGGGACGAGGGCCTGGCAGCTGGTGAGTTTGGAGAGGTTGTGGTCTTTCAGCCTCACAGATTAGAGCATTCGGGGTGAGGGTCGTGAGCACAGTGGGAGGGAGAATTGGAGGAATCGCTATTATTGGCATTAGTGAGTTGGCACTTCTGGCAAGACTGGGGTAGCAGCCCCTCCTGTCTACTCCCATCTGCTCTGTGGGGCAGGGACGTTGGGCTGGGAGGGTGCAGACCAGGGTGCTACTTTTGACCTCTGTAGCTGCTAGGGACCCAGCCCTCCACGGTGGCTTCCAGCTTGGGGAAAGGATCCCCTGGATCAGAGTCTGTGTCCAGTTTGGGTCTGGGAGCATGTGTGTGGCCACACGTGTATGTCCTAGGTCCCCATGTCCGCGTCTGCTTGTATGCATGTGTGTGTGCACGCGTGCGTGTGTGTGGGCGTACCCACATGCCTGCCTGAACCCCTGGGCCCCCTGGGAAGGACTGTGGGGGTGAGCTCAGGAGTTCTCAAGCTGGTGCTCTAGCTTGTGTCTGATCTAGGCCCACATTCCTCCCCAGCCTCCCTCTTGCTGCTCCCATTTCTGCCTGGATCATGAGTACTTTGTGGGGGGGGGGGCAAGCGGGGGATGATAGGTGGGTTCAGGTAGAAGAGGCTTGGTCCTTCTCTGGTTTCCCTGCTGGGTTCAGCCCTGCCACAGGCTGGGGGCTGCCCAACGTCCAACTTCTTTCCTCACATCGGGTCCTCATACCTCCCGTCTTTCCCCTGACCGTCCCAGTCTGCCTGTTGCCCAGTCTGCCACCCGGGGCGGGGGGTGGACAAGACGCAGTCCCTGTGTCCCCCAGATGGTAAGAGGAGGGAAAGGAAGGAAAGCATCGTTTAGAGAGCATCTCCTGTGTGTGCCCATTGCCGTGCTGACTGCCTCACATCCTATTTCTCATGCAGCAAGAGCTCTTCCGAAACGGATTAAAGTAGTGGCCTCCTGGCAGTGGGTAGGGGGGTTGGAAGGCAATGGCAGGCAGAGGAATCCCCAGCTGCACCCTGCCTTCCTTGGCACACCATTCTTTGCTCTGACCACCGGGCTTCCCCGCGCCGGGCTCAAGGTGTTCTCGAGGCTATGCTGGGCACACGTTCCCCAGCAGGGAAACCAGCCTGTTGGCAGTGGCAGCGATGGGCCGTTACACGGCGGGAGAAGATTCCCGGCCACGCGCAGGGGCCCGCACGCCTCGGGAGACTGACACCCTTTACCCCCACCTGACCATGGGTTCCTTCGCATCATTCAGTTCCTGCTCCGACACGGAAGTCGCGGGCCACGACTTCAGAACGGAAGCCTGCTCTCTGCCGGGTTTCAGGAGGAGGGGCGACTTGAGCTGGAGACTCTTTTCCTTTTGTTTCTTTTTTTAATTTTTTTTTTAACGTTTATTTATTTTTGAGACAGAGACAGAGCATGAACGGGGGAGGGTCAGAGAGAGGGAGACACAGAATCTGAAACAGGCTCCAGGCTCTGAGCTGTCAGCACAGAGCCTGACGCGGGGCTCGAACTCACGAACCGCGAGATCATGACCTGAACTGAAGTCAGCTGCTCAACCGACTGAGCCACCCAGGCGCCCCTGGAGCCTCTTTTCCAAATGATGGGCATGGAGCAGGTCAGGGCTCTCTGCCACCCAGTGCCCAGCCCGTGCCTTTCCAAGGAACCGTACTGGGTCAGTGGTCAGGGTAGGAGGTACCCTGGCCTTGTCTCCTGTGACCCTAATAGTGCACCCTGTGTGGGTTCACACCTGCTTAGAGCCCTTTAGCCCCTTCTGTGCTTACCTCGGCCTGAGTGCAGGGGGGGAAGGCTATGGAGGGGGCAGAGACCCTATTTACCCCCCTTTCACTTTCCCACCCCTGGGTCTCAGGAGGACTCTGGGCAGCCTGCTGGCTGCTCCCCTGCCACTGACTGAATCATTTCTATATTTGGCCAGTGAGCCACGTGGGTGGGGAACCACTCCACTGCGGCTGCACTTCTGACAGCTGGGGGGGTGGGGAGAGCTGGAGGCAGAGGCTACGGCAGCGGGCATGTGCGTTCCTTGGGAGAACTAAGGAAGGCGCCATCCGAGTGAGTGAGTAAGCCTGGAGGAGGGGCGTGCGCTGACATCTCCTTCTCCTCCCCCACGTTCTGGTCCAGGTCCTGTTTCCTCCCCCCCCACCCCCCACCCCCACCCCGCCGCCATCCCCTCCCCTGGATGCCCTTCTTTCCTCAGCTGGTCCTCACCACAGCCTCTTCTCCCACAGACCACTGCCCTCCAGAAACGATGGGCGTCGCTAGACCCAGCTGGGACTCTGCCAGGCTCCAGCACTCAGCCTAAGGAAGGGCCCTCTTCCAGCCCTGCTCTCCCTGCCTGTCATGGCCACACTCGGCTGCTGCCCGCTTGTCTGGGGACATAGGGCACCCAGCCCCAGCCCTGAGAGGTTAAGCCAGGCCCTCTGGCTCCATTCCACAGGGGCACTCTGGGCACCAGGCCCCTTTCAGAGCAAGAGCGACTGATGCCATGGGAGAAGCCCCTGCCCACCTGCCCACTCACCTGGCGCTGCCTGCTCTGAGACCCATGTACTGGGTCCCCCTGGAGGTGCCAACCCTGTGAACCCCTCCCCTGTCCCCCGACGCTGAGAAGGCCCTGTCCACCCCCACCATGTGTGAGGTGATGCCCACAATCAACGAGGGGGACCCCCTGGGGCCCCCCCATGGCGCCGATGCTGACGCCAACTTTGAGCAGCTGATGGTGAACATGCTGGATGAGCGGGAGAAGTTGCTGGAGTCCCTTCGGGAGAGTCAGGAGACCTTGGCAGCCACGCAGAGCCGGCTCCAAGATGCCCTGCATGAGCGGGACCAGCTCCAGCGCCACCTTAACTCCGCCCTCCCCCAGGTAAGGCCTGATTGTCTGCACCTCCCCACATTCTGCCCCCCTCCCCACCCCCCCCACCCCGCTCTGCTGAGCCCTGCTGAGCCCTGCACACTCTGGGCCCTCAGCTTATCTGCATCTGTTTGCGTATCGACAAATGGAATTCACAGAGCATTTAACTTTCCTTCATCTCCCTACATAAATCCTTTCCCTGTCACTTCCAAGCTCCTCAGCCTGGCACTGGCTTCACCTGGAGAAATGGATGGAATTTGATGCGGGAGAAAAACCCAGCCATAGCTGCCAACTGCAGTGAGCCCATGCGGCCACCAGGTGGCACCCTAGACTGGAAAGACTTCCGCCTTGACTGATCCTCACCAGTGCCCTATTCTTGGAGGTGGTGGGTGGGGAATCACAGAGGGTGGAAATGGAGAAGCTTTAGAGAGCATCTAGTCCTCTTAATGCACAGATGGAAAAAACAACGGGTATCACATAGAAAATTCTAGGCAGAGCTGAACCTACAAGCCAGGGGTCTTGACACCTGTCTCATGCTCCTAAATCAACACCACTACCACTAGCAACGATGGTCATCATTTCTGTTTTCCGTGTACTAAGCACTGTGTGTGCGGTTTGCCCCACTAAATGCTCATAGCTATGAAGCTGGTACTGTTACCGCCATCGTCTCTGTTTTACAAACAATGGAGGTGAAGCTCGAGGAGGTTAGTCAGTTGCACAGCCTGTGAGGGTGCTGCTGGGACCGGGGAGGAAGCTCCGAGGAGCCACACGGCTCCCGACTCAGCCCCAGGCTCTTTCCCCACATGTGGGGAGGAGAACTGAGGTGAACCCAGGAGGGCTGCGGAAATCTCCTACTGGGAGCTCAGAAGTGGTGGGGGGCAGAGTCTTGTGATGCCTCATCAAGAGGGATATGGAGCCCTGGGGAAGAAATGGCGTGAGAGGTCCTCGCTGACTCTGCGTGAGGCCCCGAACAAGCCCTAGAATGAAGGAGCCAGTCCCTGGCCCTGGGGCCCACATTGTAGCAACACATGAGGGTGGCCTCTACTTGTGTCTTACAGATAGAGATGGAGGTTCAAACAGGCTAGATGACTTGTCCAGGGTCACACAGCTAATGGGGCAGAGCTGAGATCTGATTCCAGCCGCACACTGGGAACTTCAGGAGGGCAGGGATTATGTGTTTCTTGTGTGTGTACTCAGGGACCTGGTAACACGGTAGGTGCCCACAGTATTGGTGGTTAAACCATGGGCTTCTAAGATGGTGCTCTTAACCACTGTTCCAGACAGTTTTCAGAGAAGGGAGAGAATCTTCCACTGGGGAGTCTGGAGGGTCCCAAGGAGGTATACCCATTGAGACGGGCTTTGAAGGCTACATGTGATTTCATCAGGTGGTGACAGAGGGTCGGGCTTTCCATGGGGAGGGAGCCCATTGAGCAAAGGTGTGGAATTAGGATGGTTTGCTGGTGATTGGATGTAGCAGGAGACCCAGGTTGACCAGATCTTAGGGTATATGAAAAGGAACCATGAGAAAGAAACTTGAAAACCAGGGTAAGAAGTTTATGTTCAGCGTTGTAGACAATGCCATGCTTTGGGAGATTATCCTGGCAGCAGTGTGTCAGATGGGCTAGAGTTGGGGAGGAGGCAGGTGTTCTGGGGTGGGGAGCCCAGGAAGGGAGAGGACAGAGCCCTCGTGGTGGTGTCAGGGCATGGGGCTGGGGGCGTGCCGAGTCCTGCCTCTGGGTACGTGTGTGTGTGTGTGTGTGTGTGTGTGTGTGTGTGTGTGTGTGTAAACTAAGGAGTGGAGCAGCACTGGCACCAGGCTTGGCTTTCCACCTTTGCCCATGGCCTTGACAGAAAGCAGTAATCCAGGAACAGGGTTAGAAGTCTGAGACTTCTCAGGCTCTGGCATCCCTGGGTCTCTGTGCCCTTCCCACAGCCCTTCTTATCCCCTGTTGCCTGATCTGAAGTGATCAGTGGGGACTGCTTTGGAATTTTTCCTTCCGTCATGAGTCCTTGGTGTGTGAAGGAAGCTTTAGGTTAGGACCGGGCTGCAGCTACTGTTCAGTCACTCCCAGACGCTGGACAGCCACGGGGTTTGCGTCACCTCTCTGAAAACTTTTCTGGAATAAGGTGATGTCTACTTTAGTTTTTATTAGTATTTATTTATTTTTTTTTAGAGAAAGAGAGCATGAGCAAGGGAGGGGCAGAGAGAGAGGGAGAGAGAAAGAATCCCAAGCAGGCTCCGTGCTATCAGAGTGGAGCCTGATGCAGGGCTCAAACTCAAGAACCAGAAGATCATGACCTGAGCCTAAGCCAAGAATCGGATGCTTAATCAACCGAGCCACGAGGCACCCCTGTGTCTAATTTAATAGGATATGATGGACCTGGAAATGTGAGGCCAGCTTCTCACCCCTGTGTGCTTGTCCTGACCCAGATGGGTGGGTTGAAAAGGTGTCTCACGGTGTGTGGGCCTGACAGCGTGGGAACAGGGCCCCTCAAAGGGATACTTTGAGCATGGTTACCCAGTAAGGCCAGTGCAAGTGCCCTGCCATCAAGCCCCGGGATGCAGCCCTGGAGTAAGTGAGTGGGGATCCCTAGGATGTGTGCTAAAGCCAAGTGGCGGACTGGGCAGGTCTGCAGGCTGTCTTGCTCCCCTGTCCATGGATCCTTATTTCACCAGCCACCTGCAGCTTGCAAAGCCCTGGGGAGCAGGCGGGAGGGAGCTCCCCGGGCTACTCCCTTCAAAGCCCCCTCTCTTCCTTGACTAATATCTTGGGACCTTACCATAAGGGGAGACTCCCCTCCGTCTGTTTCTAAAGGATGCTGTCATCGGGTTGTTGGGGAAATAGAAATACAAAATAGGAAGGACATAATCAGGTTGTACTGTTGGCTGGAGGGGCAGGGGGCTGCAAAGCAGATTCGGTGACTTTCTCACTCTTGTTTCCACCTCTGTCCCTGGTACCCTAACACATACTTGGAATGCATGGAGGGCGCAGAGGTGTGGACCCCTCTAGGGATGCACATGCTGGCTGCGGTTTACAGCCCCGCGATACAGGTGGATGGGGACTTTTCTGGGGGCAGGTGCTGGAAGTAAGGGACGGGTGAGACGATCCCACCATTGACGTGGGCGTGCAGGACACCGGTTAGGGGGCAAATCCCCAAGCACTCAGAGGCCTTGGGGGTTTTCAGGAATTTGCCACCTTAACCCGGGAGCTGAGCATGTGTCGGGAGCAACTTCTAGAAAGGGAGGAAGAGATATCAGAGCTGAAAGCAGAGCGGAATAACACAAGGGTAAGTGGGTGACCTGGTGTGTGTATGTGTGTGTGGACCCCTTGACCAAGGGAGCTGGCATGGCCAGGGCCAGGCATACCCCCCGCCCCTTCCTAACGTCTTTTTGTCTTGTGTTCTGGGATCAAACGATTCAGCCGTCGGTGCTAGGCTTTTCACCTGTAGATGGGGGTGGTCATAGGAAGGTCGGGGTCCTGGGAGAGAGGCCAGGCCAGCTGGCTCGGGGCAGGTGTTCTACTGGGGCAGCAGGTATTTACCAACGTGAAGTATTTCGGTGTTTTAACAGCAGTGCACATGGCTGTACTCCTGTCCACTCGGTGGTCATGTGGACCCTGCTCATAGCCCCTGGGGCACAGGCTCACAGCCCTCCCTCTTGCCCTCCCCTGCTCCCTGCCAGTTGCTTCTGGAACATCTGGAGTGCCTGGTGTCCCGCCATGAGCGGTCGCTACGGATGACTGTGGTCAAGCGCCAGGCCCAGTCACCTTCGGGGGTCTCCAGTGAGGTGGAGGTGCTGAAGGCCCTCAAGTCGTTGTTTGAGCACCACAAGGCCCTGGATGAGAAGGTACCCAGCCTGGCCCACCGCGTGGCCCACTTCCCTGGGGCCTCTGTGAGACCCTTCTCTGCGATTTCTGCATCCTGTGCTTGGGGAAAACAGCCTTCTCGCTTCATAACTGGCCCCGCCCACCACTACCACCGGCCTGATCTCCAGGTCCTCCTCTTAGGTTCCCTCTCAGAAATTTGCCTCTTGGCAGGTCCCTCGCTTTGCCTCATGCCCAAAGCTGGTGGATCAAGCCCAGGCTCCTCCAGCCTGAGTCCAGTGGGGTCCCTGTTTCTTCCTTCATCTCCCCTTTCCGCGGGCAGGTGCGGGAGCGGCTCCGAGCGGCCCTGGAGCGCGTTACCACCTTGGAAGAGCAGCTGGCGGGTGCCCACCAGCAGGTAAGCTGCCTGCCCACTGTCCACCTGCAGACTACGGCTCCTGGAAGCCACGGCAGGTTTACTGATCTGCCCCAACCTGTTCTGCACTGGATTTCTCCCACCGTCAAGGCTGGAGACCGCTAGTCAAGGCGAGGCTGGGAGGCAGGGGACTCCGAAGGGTCTGGAACATACAGGAAGTTCTCTCCTCTTTGACTCACTGCCCTGGGGGCTGTGCCCTACAGGTATCTGCCCTGCAGCAGGGGGCAGGGGCGCGGGATGGAGCGGCAGAAGAGGAGGGGGCCGTGGAGCTGGGACCGAAGCGCCTGCGGAAGGTGGGTCATGGGAAACTGCGTGGCAGGGGCAGGTCTTCCGCCAGACGGGAGGTGAGGGCCCTACCCCGCTTTAGTTCAGCAGAGCAAATGCTTGAATTAAATTTGGGACTTTCTCCAATATTGCCACCTCTGTCTCCTTCTTTCCCCCACCCTGCCTGCAATGAAATCTATAGATCTTGAGCGTGTGTGTGCGCCCAACGTGCTGCTGGCTCATAATAACGTTGTCCACTTGAATCGCTAGGTGCCGTCTACCTGGTGTGTCGGTGTCAGGCGAGATCCCTTCTCTCTCTGAGCCTTTGTTCCCCTAGTCAGGCCCCTTCCTAGGTTACAAGATTCTGAGACAGCAGAAGGTGGTGCTCACTGAAATTGGAGGCAGAGCTGTGGTCTGCTCTGGTTGTGCCATTCCTGGGGTGGGCCAGGGGAGTGGGATACCCTGGGCCCTGAGGACTGACTGGTGGCTCACTGTCCCTGGAGGATGACACGGGCCGGGTAGAGGAGCTGCAGGAGCTCCTGGAGAAGCAGAACTTTGAGTTGGGCCAGGCCCGGGAGCGACTGGTCACCCTGACAGCAACCGTGGCTGAGCTTGAGGAGGACCTGGGCACGGCCCGCCGGGACCTCATCAAGTCGGAGGAACTGAGCAGCAAGCACCAGCGGGACCTCCGGGAGGTGAGCAAGGCCCCCCGCCCCCCCCCCCCGCCCCCCCCCCCCCCCCCCCGGCCCCATCTGGTTGACTGGGGGCATTCGGCACCCGGGAGGGGAGGTGCTTGGATGCCCTGGGGGTGGAGGGAGGGCCGGACCAGGGCTGGGGGGTTTAAGACTGAATACTGGGTGGGCTCCACTGTGGGGAGGAGTGGCGGGAGGGATGGGTCAAGGTCAGAAACTGGCAGGGCGATGTGGGGAAGATATAGCCAGCCAGGTATTGGTGGGGAGGTGCAGACAGGATGGGAGTGGGGTGAAGCTGATGACGTTCCGTCCTGTCCCCTCCTCTCCTGCCCAGGCTCTGGCCCAGAAGGAGGACATGGAGGAGAGAATCACGACACTAGAGAAGCGCTACCTGGCTGCTCAGCGTGAGGCCACCTCCATCCATGACCTCAACGACAAACTGGAGAATGAGCTGGCCAATAAGGAGTCCCTGCACCGCCAGGTAACTCCTCCCGATGGGGTGGGGGCAGGCCTCGTACTTGACCCTGGAGGCCCTGGTGGTCATGCCGGAACCTCCCCTTGGTGGCCCAGGAGCCCTTGGGGGTCCTGCCGGTCACCTTGGGAAAGGGGAAGCCAGGCCTCTTGGGCAGCCAAGAACCGAGGTTGTCCTTTGCTTCTCTGGCCTGGCACCTGCTCTCTCCTGAGGCTGGGGCAGAGGGTTGGGAGGCTTCGGTGTCCCCTCTTAACTCTCCCCCGCCCCGCCCCGCCCCGCCCCACCCCGTGCTAGTGTGAGGAGAAGGCCCGACACCTGCAGGAGCTGCTGGAGGTGGCGGAACAGAAGCTGCAGCAGACCATGCGCAAAGCCGAGACGCTGCCGGAGGTGGAGGCCGAGCTGGCTCAGAGGATTGCGGCCCTCACCAAGGCGAGTGGGCCCGGGGCCCGGGGCCCGGGGGTCTGCCCCTGCTTCCCTTTCCTCTCCCAGAGCTCTTATGGAGCCAGGCAGTGAGTGGAGACAGCGGGAGGCACGCGGCACCCGGAGCCAGGAGACAGCTTCCCACGGCATGACTTCACTGTCCGGGTCTGTCGGTTGGAAGACCAATCCCTGCCCTCATCACCCCGCAGGGAGGGGACAGTCCCCTGAGAAGGGGTGGAGAAGCCCTGGGAGAAGTAGATGACACTGCGTGGATGCAGAGCGTTTATCACTTACACTCTTGTGTTACTATTTCCTTTTGTGTGGGGCTGGAGTCGAAAAATTAGGACCTTCATCTCTGGAAAGATGAATTCCGAGAGGAGATAGGATCAGAGGGGGTGGAGGGTGGGAGTTTAGACCGAGCTTTTTTTTTTTTTTTTTTTTTTTTTTTTAACATTTTATTTTATACTCGATGATTTTTCTTTTTTCTTTCTTTCTTTTTTTTTTTTTTTTTTAAAGTTTATTTATTTATTTTGAGAGAGACAGAAAGAGAGTGCAAGCAGGGGAGGGGCAGAGAGAGAGGGGGGCACAGAGGATCTGCAGCAGGCCCTGTACGGACAGCACAGAGCCCGATGTGGGGCTTGAACTCACGAACCACGAGATTATGACCTGAGTCAAAGACAGATGCTTAACTGACTCAGCCACCCAGGTGCCGCTGAGTATACCTCTGTTTATCAAATTGAAGCATTCTGGGACCAACTCTGGTTGCTTGAAGGTGGCGGCTTTAGGATTAATACAAGGCAATAGAGTTGTACCTGATGGGTAGTTAACTTTGTGGAGTAATCATTCTTAAGAGGTGTGCAGGCTGGAACATCACAGGATCTGGAAGAGCTGGGTAAATGCACAGACATAGGCATGGGTGGGGTTAATCAAGATAATTTAGGGGTGTCTGCAGCAGGCTGGATGCCTTCAGGGGTGGCCTCACTTGGGATCACCTTCGCTATCCTCCTGCCCACTGAGAGAAGGAAATCAGAAGTAAGCATCAGGCCCCCGGAGCCTGGGAGGACACAGGCTGGCCAGTGTGGCAGGGTGGCAGCTTGGGGGCGCTGCGGTGAGAACCTGCAGCCTGGCTGTCCTCGGGGAAACCCAGAACCAAGTCTGTTTCTGCCACCAACTGGCTCCGTGACCTGAGAAAAGTCACCCCCTCCCCAATCAGGTGTCAGTGTCTTTATCTCTTTGATGATGCCATCATCTCCATGATGATGGGGTTGGACTTGGTGGTGTCTAAGACCTTTCTAGCTCCTAGGGATGAAGTGCTGGGTTTAAAGTGCAGCAGAAGATGTCACATGTGGGATGCTGAGCCGTCAGCTTGAGTATCTCCCAAAACTGCCAGGAAGGATGGGCTGAACTGAATAATATGTTCAAATGACTCAGTGGCGGCGGGGGTGGGGGGGGGTGGGGCTTTAAGGAAGGATTTCCTGACTGTGAGATGTGGGATAGTCTGGAATATCTAGTCAGCAGAGACAGTGGGGTCTCCATCTCTGGAGACACATGAGTGGAAGGGAGACCACTCTACTTTGGCTCGTTTAATTACAAAGATGATAACCATGGCTAGCGTTTACTGAGTGTTGATTGCGTCCTAAGTGTTTGCCATGGATTATCTCATTTAGTCCTTGCAGTGGTCCAATGGGCATAGGTGCTGTTGTTATCCGTGTTTTACAGTTGAGGAAGCTAAGGCACATAGAGGTTCAATGACTTGCCCACACAGCTGGGAAGAGGGGGAGCTGGGATTCAAACCCAGGCAGTCTGGCTTGCGTCTATACTCTTAAGTGCAGGCGCATCTGCCCGGAGGCATACAGCTTTATGGTAGCTCATGTTTTCCGGTGGAGTTTTCTCTGGGAGCCTGGAGAGAAGTTACAGTCCATTGGGCTGCCAGCTCTGGGATTTTTAAGTTTATTTATTTATTTATTTTGAGAGAGAGTGGGCGAGAGAGTGAATATGAATGCGGGAGGGGCAGAGAGAGAGAGCAAGAGAGAGAAAGAGAATCCCAAGCAGGCTCCTCACTGTCAGTGCAGAGCCTGATGTGGGGCCCAAACCATGAATGAGATCGTGACCTGAGCCAAAACCAAGAGTCGGACGTTTAACCGACTGAGCCACCCAGGTGCCCCTGGGATGTTTTAAGGCAGGCCCTGAGCAGGAAGAATGGGGTGGGAGAAACACCTGGCAGGGGGTAGAGAGTACTTGCCGAGAAGGGCAGTGGTGATGGCAGTTCTGCTCCGAGGTGAGAGGTCGAGGGCTAGGCTTCGTTGGTACTGAGGCCCTGATCCCCCAAGGGCACCCTGGCACTGGGGGATGTGGGGGCCTCAGCAGGCTGCACTGACCCATCCCTGCTTCCAGGCTGAAGAAAGGCATGGCAACATTGAGGAACACCTGCGGCAGCTGGAGGGGCAGCTGGAGGAGAAGAACCAGGAGCTGGCAAGGGTGAGGGCACCGGGCTGGGGCTCTCGGTCCCCCTCCCTGTCCCCAGGGCAGCCTCCCAGGATGGTGGGAGCTGGGAGGGGCCTGGCCAGGGGCAGAGCCATAGAGGGGCAGGAGGAGGTGGTCAGGTGAGTGGGCTAGAACTGGTGGGGGGGATGGATGGCTCCCCGGGAAGGGCCTGGGGTGACCTGGTGCCAGGTGTGCTGGCTATGCAGGTGCGCCAGCGGGAGAAGATGAACGAGGACCACAACAAGCGGCTGTCAGACACCGTCGACCGGCTGCTCAGCGAGTCCAACGAGCGACTGCAGCTGCACCTCAAGGAGCGAATGGCGGCCCTGGAGGAGAAGGTGCGGTGGGACCCCGGCCCGGGTGGGCGGGGCTGCCGGGGCGGGGCGAGGGGGGGTGGGTGTGGGTGGAGCCGGGCGGGCCCCGAGGGGAGGAATCGGGATGCGAGAGGGTTAGGGGCGGGGCGTGTCCATTCCGCACACACTAGTGGACTGACCCCAGGGAGGCTGGAGAAAGGAGGAGCGGGAAGGGTGAGGAGGGGCGGGCTGGCCTGGGGAGGTGGGGCGGGGAGGGGGAAGGTGCGGGGCGGAGTCCCTAGCTCGCAGCTCTTCTCCCCCAGAACACGTTGATCCAGGAGCTGGAGAGCTCCCAGCGGCAGATCGAGGAGCAGCACCATCACAAGGTACCCAGCTGCCGGCCAGCCCCGCCGGCCTGGGAGGGCCGGGCTTGCGGTGAGGAACACGCCTGTGTTTCATGCAGCTGCTCTGACACCCAGCACCACGCTAGTCCGGGCACAGACGTTATTTCACTGATCCTCGCTAGAGCCCGTCACGGTGGGTGCATCACCACCCACATGTAAAGAAGAAACGGAGGCCATAAGCATAGGGCATAGGGTGGGCAGCAGAGAGGCAGGGCCCAGGGAAAGATTTGGTGGGGCCCTCAAACCTGGTAAGGCAGGAGTCTGGTGATTCTGGGAGGATTAGGCACTGTGCCTGCCTCAGCAATGTCTGTGAGGTCTGGGCGGGCACCGGGCGCCCCTCTGCTGCCCAGCCTCCATTGCCATGCGTTTGTGTGGTGGTGAGGGCTCAGCAGGCCTATTCCGGTAGAATCCTTACCCAAGACAGACCCTCTTCCGGCCCTGCCCCTCTGCCTGCCCACTGCCGACCTTTCTGCTCCCTTTCCAGTTGGACCTCTTCTCTTGGTGTCATCTGTGAGCCTGGCCGGGGGCCCCTGGCTTTGGACTTTGCAGTACATTCTTCTGCTTCTCCCCAACTCTGCTGTCCTCTCTGTCCCTCTCTCCCCTCTCCGCCCCTCCCTGGTCCCACCCCCACCCCGGGTCTGCCTGGCACAGGGCCGCCTGTCTGAAGAGATTGAGAAGCTGCGCCAAGAGGTGGACCAGCTGAAGGGTCGAGGGGGGCCGTTTGTGGATGGCATCCACTCCAGGTACTGGAGCGCGGGAGGCTGGGCGTGCTGGGATGGGGTCCTGGATGGACCCTGAGGAAGGAGACTTCCTCCCACCAAAAGACCGCCCAGGACCTCAGGGGTCCTCCTCCTATCCAGGGTGGGACACTGAGGCTCCAAGAACTTGGTCAAAGTCACCTAGCTCACTTGGGAAGCTTAGAAGGAGCACCTGTCCTCTGAGCTGAGGGATGCTGAGAGGCAAATAAAGGCAGGATGCTCCTTCCCCAGTGCCATGGGACACAGGCCATGCTGTTTTCCTTGACAGAGGGCATGATGCCCTTGCAAGGGGTCTGCTGAGTTACATGCTCACCCATGTCCCACAGGACTTGCTCATGGCGAATGTCTGGTTCATTCTAGTTCTTTTGAGTCACCATCTTTAGGGCTCTGGAGGATTGTTGTTTGAGAGTTAAGGACCGCCTAGGTTCAGGTAGCAAGCAGGGGGCAGAAAGGCAGCATGAGAGACTGAAATGAGGCATTAAGGACTTCCTTACTGTTGGAAGTTGAGATGCCATGTCCACGGTTGGTGACATCCCTTTTTCCAAAAACATTTGAAGAGATGGTGAGTGGAGCTTTCTACCTAGTGTTTGAATTAGGTCCATGTTTTAGGGAACTACTGGATTTCCCCCCCACCCCCCACATTTTGCGAAGTCATTGACATTGAACTCAGACCTCAATCCTGCCCCTACTTCTCTGCCCAGAGAGGCAAGGTGAAGACTGAAGATACTAGTAGGTGATGCCACTTGAGGTTCATGGCTCCTGGCTGTTTTCTTTCCAAACCAAAGTGTCACAGAAGAGAGTCTCAGAGGTTCCCTTCGGTCGTGCTCTTGCCATATCAGGGAAATGGGGATCAGCTTCCCTGAAGGAAATGGGTACATGCATATATATGTGTGGAGGGGTAGGGTTTGAGTTAGGGAAAGGGACGTTGAATTTGAAGAAGAGAAGCCTGTGGCTGTCTGGAATAGTAGAGATGTAAGTACCATTTTCAAGTTCATCAGAAATTGTTGTACAGGAGAGGAGTATGGAGAGAAGCAGGGAGTGGAAACAGGAAATAGTAGGTGGGATTCCTCTGACTTCTTCCTTCCCATAGGTTTCTCAGAAGAGACCCCCCCCCCCCCATAAATAAGACATGACTTAGAGTATACCAAGCCATTTGCCACTGCTTGCTTTCCTTAATGGTTGGGAATTCTTGGCTTTGACCGTAGAAATACAGGACCCATCATGGAATTGGGACTGAACTGCAGGGGAGGAGAGGGAGATAAGCAGAAACTCCCTTTTCCCTGCAGCTACCTTGTACAATCCGCTGTAGGCTTGCCCTGTCCCTTTGCCCTGGGCCCCCTCAAGGCTTCCAAATTGGGAAGGCATAGGGAAGAAGTGTCACTAGGGAAGGCTTCCAGACATTCCAGAGCATCATAACTGGGATTCTAAAATCTCAGAGTTGAAATAGACCTTTGGGGGCATCTCTAGCCCATGTCTCTGATACGGTATCAGGGTGTCCTGAAGTTTCCTGGGGGTAGGAAATATGCCTGGGTTGAATTTTGGCTAGGGACTCTTCCAGATTATGGGGAAACCCAAGGAATGTTGCTTAGGAGAAAACGAAGAAACAAAGGCCCTCAGGATTAAAAGGACTTTTAGAGATCCTTCCTTCCAAAGTCTCTCAATGCCGGGAGCTCTCCCACACCATTCTTGTCAGGGCCCGAGAGCTGCTGCTTGAATAACTCGTTGATGGGGAGCTCAGCTTTTTAAATTTTTGTTTAATGTTTTTTTATGTTTGAGAGAGAGCCTGTGTGCAAATGAGCGGGGGAGGGGCAGAGAGAGAGGGAGGCAGAGGATCCCAAGAGGACTCTGCACTGATAGCACAGAGCCCGATGCAGGGCTTGAACAAACTGTGATATTGTGACCTGAGCTGAAGTCAGACGCTTAACCAACGGAGCCACCCAGGCGCCCCACCCCACTCCACCTTAAACATTTTTTAAAAAAATGTTAATTTTTGAGAGAGAGAGACAGACAGACAGCTTTTCTAAAGCCACCAGATGCATCCGAAGCCAAATTTTACCACTCGTAGGTGCTTCTTACGTTTTCTTAAAAAAATTTTTTTTGAATGTTCATTTATTTTTGAGAGCGAGAGGCAGAGCGTGAGCCGGGGAGGGGCACAGAGAGTGGGAGACACAGAATCCGAAGCAGGCTCCAGGCTCTGAGCTGTCAGCACAGAGCCCGACGTGGGGCTCGAGCTCACAAACTGTGAGATCATGACCTGAGCCGAAGTCGGACGCTTAACTGACTGAGCCACCCAGGTGCACCCAAGATGCTTCTTATGTTAAATGGAAAGCTGCCTCCCTAGAACTTTCTCCCCTGGACCATTCTGATCCGTGGGGCACCAGAGAATAAATCGAATCTTGTTTACATGGCAGTCCTTAAACCATTTATGATAGCTCTATGCCTGCTAAGACTTCTCTTTGCCAAACTGAAGATCCTTTAACCCTTTGGACCTAGTGGGTGTGAGCCGGGGCACTCAGTCTTCAGGGCTGGCCTTTTCTCCCCCTGAACACTCAAGGTCGCATATGGGCAGTGCAGCGGACGTGCGGTTCTCCCTGAGCACAGCCACCCACGCGCCCTCAGGTCTGCATCGGCGCTACTCGGCACTGCGGGAGGAGTCTGCCAAGGTGAGGGGTGGAGGGGTGAGTGTGGAGGGGTCTCCCCAGGGAGCTTGGGGTCAGTTCAGCCGCGTGCCTGGCTCCAGTTTCACAGACGGCTGGCGTGCGGTGCAAATCCTCCCCCTCCCGTCCCCCCCGTGTGGACAACAGCTGCAGCCGGGGTTGGGGCCACTGTCAGCTGCAACAGCTGTGCCCCCTCACTTTGGCCTCCTGGTGGGCAAGCGGTAGGGGCTGGCGGGCGGCCAGCCAGTCCCTGAGGCCCCACTGAAGTGTGTGCACGTGTGCCTGGGCGTGCAGGCGTGTGTTTCTAGTGGTCGGGGTGGGAGATGCAGGGGCGAGACGGAATTGGCAAGCTTTCTGGAACAAAAGCTGTGGTTTGTGGGGGAGTTGAGGGAGGGATGGCAGGTTAACTGGCCCTGGGGATGGCACCTGAAGTTTTCTGAGAAGCGGCTTCAAGTTCATGCTGAGACTGCCTGGGGAACTGGGGCGGGAGGAGGGAACAAGAAAGATAGGGGCAGAAAAGGACCAACTTCTTTTTTGGGAGGCAATGTGATTCTTTCTTAGCCCCATGATGGTTAAGCATGCTTTGTCTTGAGCCCGGGCCCTCTACATGCGCTGAGGCACTACAACATACATGTAGAGAAGGGGGGATCTCCTAGCCTGATAGGGGAAGGTTCATCTCTGCCCTTAGGAAAGCCCTAGTCTGATGGAATCGCAGCCTGAACGAAGGCTTCTCATTCTCTCTCCCCTCACCCTTTGCTCTTTCTGTTTTTAAGAACATAGCAGGTGCCCAGGAGCTAGAAAGGAACCCTAAGGGAACCTTGGGGGGTTGGGTCCCAGAGGATGGGGTTAGGGCACCTCTCTGTCTCTGGTCCCTTTCCTTTTCTTCCCCTCCTCTTCTGGCTCATTCATTTCTGTGCTCTTTCTTCTTCCACGCCTTTGTCCACCGACGAGGTTTGCAGGTGACTTCTGAGAAGCCCCCACCTCTCAGGGTTGACTACAGGGCCCTGTGATGTGCTGAAACTCTGGGAGACACAAGGCAGTCAGGACTGCTTGGTTTCTCTTGTCGCCTGGGTCTGGTTACTCTTGGAGAGTTCGTGTTAATAGAAAGGGATAGCCTACATACGGTGCTTACTTTGTGTCAGACGCCGTGCTAAGTGCCTCACGTGGCATTTCCTCACTCAGTTCTCATAATTACTTGCAAAGTAGGTTCTACTACTGTCCCTGTTGTACAGACGAAGAAACTGAGGCACAGAGAGGTGACACAGCTTTACCACAGTTGCCCGGCAGGTTTCAAAGCAAGGCAGTCTCTCTCTGGAATCTGTGCCTAACCACTCGGCCACTCTGGCTCCTTGAATTGGAGAATTACGTCTTAGACTTTAACAGGCGCATAAATCACCTGGGAATCTGGTTAAAATGCAGACTCTGAATCATTAAGGCCGGGGGCGGGGCCCGAGATTTTGCACTTCTAACAAGTCCCCCGGAGATGCCAGTGCTGCTGGTACAGGTGGGGAGGGTCCTGCTCCTCAGCCCGTCTGTTGTGTCTTATTACTACCCTTCTCCCCTCCTTTGCTAAGGGCTGGGAGCCCTCTCCACTGCCTGGGGTGCTGGCGCCCACAGCCACCCCTGCCTTTGACAGCGACCCTGAGATCTCCGACGTGGATGAGGATGAGCCAGGGGGTCTGGTGGGCTCCGTGGATGTTGTCTCTCCCAGCGGCCACTCGGACGCCCAGACCCTGGCCATGATGCTCCAGGAGCAGCTGGATGCCATCAACGAGGAGATCAGGTTAGGGCAGGGGTGGAGGGTCTGGGAGGTACCTTGAGGGACAGGGGCCCCTTTGGGTTTGGGCACTGCAGGAAAAATTCTTCATGTATTTGCTTGTCTCCAACAGCTGCACCTTCGAGTGCTTGGTCTAGGGACTCTGTGTGTGTGTGTGTGGGGGGGGGGGGGGTCTCAGGCCCACTACTGGACGGAGAGGGGTGGGGTCTCAGACTGACTTCTCAGACTTCATTTCCCCTCCTAGGGCTTGGGAGGCTGTGTTCCTGCAGCTAAATGTCATCGCTAAGAGCCTAGCTCCCACTTACTGAGGTCACCTCAGGGTGAGAGCTTTGTATAAATGCTGCTGTCAGTCTCACTAGCCTCCGGGGGAAGCAGCATTATTTCCATGTTACAGACAATGGAACGGAAACCAGACAGGTTAAGTGATTTGCCCAAAGCCACAGAGTAAGTGGCAGAACCAGGATTCAAACTCAGGTCTACACTCAGTGCACTGTAGCATGTCTTCCATCCCTAACAAGACATCAAGCGGAAACCAGTGGCGGGGAAAGTTATCAAGCCCTGTACTTTACCCTGCCTTTGTAGGGGGGCTATTAATGTTTATCACCAATGGCAAGGGAGAATCTGAGCCTGAGTGCATCAGAGCTTTAGAGGGCTATCGGGGGCATCTGGTTCCGTGGTTCCCACACTTTTGGATTTCACAGACCAGTTAAAAGGAAAACATCATAACACACACACACACACACACACACACACACACACACACATATAGGGCCGCCAACTTTTATTCTGCAAAGGCAATCAGGAACGGTAGCTGCTGTTTCCTATCACAACCATTGTACAAAAGAAAGGGCGTTTTAACATTCCCTAGTGTCAGAAGACACTCTCAGGAGAAAGACAAGCCCTGCTCCCGGAGGACAGAAGGCATGTTACGTCAGCGCGTGTGTGTGTGAGTGCGCACGCGCTCCCCCTCCCCCGGCCCCCCCCCTCCCCCCATGGTCATCAGTTTTCTCATTTTTCTGTAGAACAGGGAAAACTCCTTCGGGGTCATTGTCAATTAAAGGACAATGGGTTTGGGGAAGGACCTGGGTTTGGGAACTGCTGGCTCAGACCCCTCCTGACATTGGGGATATGGGGAAACTGAGGCCGGAGGGCCTGACTCAGGGTTGCCCGCATAGTTAGTGGTAGGTCAAGAATTCTGCCTCCCAGGATGGCTTGTATGCCACTGACTACAAGCCTCCTTTTCCCGCAACTTCTTTTGGTAAACCGGGGAGTTTTGTTACGTGAGGCCAGCTGACGAGAGACGCAGAGAGAGGGAGAGAGAGAGCGATGTTTCTGAGCTGCGGTGGGCAGGGCCAGCTGTGTCGGCGAGGCCATGCCAGACACAGCGTGGCTCCCCCACCCCAGGCACGGCCTTCTGCCCGAGGTCCCAGGGTGATGAGCGCGGACGCTGCCGCCACTGGCCTCCTGCTGGGCCTCGGAGGGGCCAACTCAGGGTCTGGTTTCCCCAGGATGATCCAGGAGGAGAAGGAGTCCACAGAGCTCCGTGCCGAGGAGATTGAGACTCGAGTGACCAGCGGCAGCATGGAGGCCCTAAACCTGACCCAGTTGCGCAAACGCGGTTCTATCCCCACCTCTCTGACCGCCCTGTCCCTGGCCAGCGCGTCCCCTCCGCTCAGCGGCCGCTCCACACCCAAGCTCACCTCCCGCAGTGCAGCCCAGGACCTGGACCGCATGGGGGTCATGACCCTGGTGAGAGTCTTGGGGCAGTTGATGAGCGGCCCTGTCATGGCCGGGCTCTGCGTTGGGGGCTGGCCGAGGGGAGCTGCTAAGGCAGGGGAGGGCTCCCTCCCTCTCAGTTGGGGCTGGCATCTTCTTCCCATGATGTGTGCAGACCCCAGCATATCAGGCCACCAACATGTCCTTCTGGGTTTGGAAAGGGCCTGTCATATCTTCCTGAACCCTCTCTCTTGGATAAGCACAGAATACGTAAGAAACTCACCCCCTGCCCATACCTCTCCCTTTCTTCCAGAGGTGGCCCTGACTTATTTCATCAGGCCAGCTTTTTTTCTGCTCTCGTATTCTCTCAAGGCCTGTGTGAGGCACTGAATCCTATCTTCTCATCCTAAGACCACCAGGTTCCCCTTGGGGTTGACTTTCAGGCATCCAGAGGGTGATTCTGAGCTCACCCTTCACTCTCTCTTCCAGCCCAGTGACTTAAGAAAGCATAGGAGGAAGCTGCTGGTGAGTGCTGCCTGAGGACCCAGGTACTAACGGGTTAATTCTCCCAGGCCCTTCCCTTTCGGCCTCTCTCCCCTGGGCCCCTGAGTCTGAGTCTGGGCTCAGAGAGGCCCCAGGCCTTCCCAGTGCGTTTCTCCAAGCTCCTCTGCCTTGTCCGGGCTGGGTAGGCAGGCCCCAGATCTCTCCCTCTATCCCCTGACGGCTTCACTGTCTGTTCAGTCGCCAGTGTCTCGGGAAGAGAACCGGGAGGATAAAGCCACCATAAAATGTGAGACTTCTCCTCCTTCCTCACCCAGGACGCTGCGGCTAGAGAAGCTTGGCCACCCAGCCCTGAGCCAGGAAGAAGGCAAAAGGTAAGTGGCACGGGCCCCACCTTGAGTCTCTCTACCGCCATGGTCATGTCCTCCCTGTTTCAAGAGAACATCTCACTTCTCTTTGAAACGCCATCATGGAAGGACATTCCCACATCTCCTTTGGTCACCTGCTCTGATCATACCCGCCCCCCACCTCCAACCTCCTGTTAAGTTCTTCCTGAGGTCTAACGTCCCTGACTCCTGCTATAATTAAAGTATGTTTCTTTTCATTCCACCCGCTCCTGGCTGTCATCCTGTAGTGCTTTGGAGGATCAGGGCAGCAACCCCAGCAGCAGCAACAGCAGCCAGGACTCCTTGCACAAGGGTGCCAAGCGCAAGGGCATCAAGTCGTCCATCGGCCGCCTGTTCGGGAAGAAGGAGAAGGGCCGGCTAATCCAGCTGAGCCGAGATGGAGCCACGGGCCATGGTTTCTGTCCACTTCTAGCGAACGGGTGCAAGTAGAGGGGCCAGAGCAGGAGGGTGTACTCAGATCCAGCCTTCTCCCCCTGCCTCCCAGGGGCCAGTGGGTGGAAGGCACAGCCAGGCAGATTTCGGCTCCAGAGAGCGGCGGTTTTCCGTGAGATCTGTTCCTTGAGAGCCCCGGGCTGCCTCGGGAGGTGCTAGCTCCTGCCACAGAAGCTCCAGGCTGCAGGGAGGGAGGTATTTATTTGGAGTGATGTGGAAGGGATTCCTGTCTGGAGCGAGAGATTGGCCCTCTGAGGTTTCTTTCAGTTTGGAGGTTTTCTGGTGTTCTCAGGGCCTTCGGGAAGAATTTCTTGGTTCTTTCTTTAGGAGAGTCAGTTCGTGATTAGAACTTATTTCTAGCATACCTGACCTTTGGACGCAACGTATCGTAATGCCTCATTATGGCTTCGTAGACCTTATATTCGCGTAAACGCTTGGGAAAGAGCATTACCACCTCTGTGCTAACACAAAGTTCTCGTACATGCTTGGCACATGGTAGGTACACAATAAATGTCAGCTACCTTCCTTTGCTTCTTCCCACCCCCTCTCCTGCTTTCTGTCATCTTTTCAGTCATTTTTTTCAACAGACATTTATTAACTGCTATATACAAGGCTTAGTGTTGGGTGTTGGAGCAGTAGGCCATTCCTTCAAGGAGCTCAGTGCCTAGTGGAAAGGAAATAATAAAGAGATGATTCCAAAATAGTGTAATGATAGCGATATGCTTAGGGTGCTTCTGGAACTCAGAACGCAACTATGGAGTGGTAGGGACGCCAGCAGTGGCTTCCTCTGCTAGGTAACAGCTGGGCTGAAGCTTGAAGGCGGAGTAGGAATTAGCCCAGCTAAGAAGAGTTGTATGTGAGGGAACCGGGGATCTGGGAAAGGCAGCTTCTGGGTGCAAGAGCTTTGTTTGCAATGGAGTCTTTTCAAAGTGGGAAGAAAGGGGTGGGAGGAGTGGAGGAGATGGCTTTGGATCCTAGGCTGGGGCCAACTCATAAGGGCCTTGAGAAGTTCCCCCAAGGCCACGGGAGCATTGACAATTGCGCCGCAGGGGGACCTGATCAACTAGAAGAAAGGAACCTTTGAACCCAAAGGCATAATTAGACCTTGCACCTCAGGGAAGGTGTGAATCAGAACATGGTGTGAATCAGAACATAGCTAGCTGGGTGAGGAGGAGGAGGAGGAGGAGAAGGAGGAGGAGGAGGAGGAGGAGGAGGAGGAGGAGGAGGAGGAGGAAAGGTGGGCACCTGTCCCCTGGGAGGGTATTGAGGTGGAGCACCCTGCCCCCAGCCCACAGGGGTGCAGGGAGTCGTGGAGCTGACCACAGATGGGGCTGGGAGGGAGCCAAGAAAGTCTGATCTGTGCGAAGTCTCATGGTTTTCTACGCTCCCCGTGCCCCAGTGGCATCTAAGACAGCATCTCACCTCGTTTTCTGGATTATCCACACCTACTGCTATCTGTGCTGCATGGAGTGACCAGAACTTCATGAATTCTAAGATGTTGCCCCCGCCGTGAACTCTGTGGGTTTTGGCATCTGTTCAGGAGATCCTTATAGAAGAAGACAGAGCTGGAATGTTCCCCTTTGTGGTTTGTGCAAGTGTGCCCCTGAGAAAGAGGCCGAGAGGCACATCTCTTAGTGTGCCCATTTCCCCGCCCCAACTAGATGAGGCTAATCCTCTGAGCCCGTAGCCCGCCTCATGGGTGGCTCTCGGGATTTCCTTTGCACCTCGGTTTGGAGGAGGGATAAGTTCTGTCTAGGATTTTGCTGGTGTAAGGGTGTGGCAACTTCAGTCCATTGGGCTGGAAAACACCTCCAGGGCTGAGGCTCCCAGGGCAGACTGTCTGGGCTGGGTGACCTATTTGATGGCCACTGTGGGGCTGCCTGGATGTAGGGACATTGGGCAGAGGCTCCAGGAATAGTGGATGGTCCCATCAGGCCTCCGGGGTTGTTATACACTGAGGTTGTTATACATCTGCTGGTGTGCTCCCCAATCCTGGCCCAGGCCAAGGGAGGAGAAGGAGAGGGACTGGCTGACATGCCACATCTTCCCTTCCAGTTATGCTGACAGACTCCGAGCTTGGTCTGCAGGAGCCCATGGTGCCTGCCAAGCTGGGGACCCAGGCAGAGAAGGACCGGCGGCTGAAGAAGAAGTAAGAGCCACAGGCCAGGTTCTGCCAGGATGGCACCCAACCCTTCACCCACTTGGCCTGTCATGGGACTGAGCCCAGACAGCCAGAGCGTGGCAAGGCCCTTTCTGAACTGAGTTGGCCTGGTCCACACGGGCACATCAGGGGCTGGGAGGTGGTTCTTAGGACAACCCGCCCGGAGAAGGAGGATGGGGGGGGGGGGGGAGTGGGAGAGTGACCCTGGGCCTGTGGGTCTCTTGCAGAGCAGACCGCAATGCCTGTGGGTCAGGCCCTGTGCAAACAAGGAAGAGCCTCCCCTTGCCATGTGGGGATGGAGGGGACTTCCTCCCCCTGTGTCTTGGCATCATACTGCTTCAGGCATGGAGCCGGGATGACAGTCCAGTGGTGGGGAGTAGGGTTGTGGAAGTCCCACTCAGCACAGCCATGGTCTCAGGAGTAAGCATGGTTGAGAGGGAAAGACTAGTGAGTCTCTTCTTCCTCTTCCCACAAGACACCAGCTGCTTGAAGATGCCCGCAGGAAAGGAATGCCCTTTGCCCAGTGGGATGGCCCTACTGTGGTCTCCTGGCTGGAGGTAAGTCTGGGCAAAGGAAGTCTACTCAGAGGACCGGTGGGAAGGGTACGTGGGGTGGGACAAGGATTCCTCTGTAGGTAGAGGGGTGGTGTCCCTAGAATTTTCCCATCCCGTCTCTCCCCTGCCAAGTGCACATGTGCCACACCTAGAATTTAGCCCCGCTCCCTTCCAGTTACCTTGGAGGGCAGAACTGATGCCACTTAACTGCTGTTGCCTCACAGGTAGGTGGGTTTGGACAAGGGGCGCTAAGGGTCACCGAGCCATAGGCTTCCACAGGCAATTTGACTCTTCCCATAGGCCGTCCCCAGGAGCTAATCACCCATACGATGTTGGGAAAATCTCCTCACATTCTCAGGCCTCAGATTTTCCATCTGTAAAATGGGGAAGAGAGGCATTTGGTGATGGTCATCTCCACGTTTCTAAGTTCTTCTGCTCTGCGTTTGCTCTTTTGAGTCCGCGGAGGAGGCCTGGCCCTACCCCCTTGGTATGGTCAAGCTCGTGGCAGCAGGGCCCAGATCTTGGGGGAAGGAGCTGAATTTACCCCCTGTGCCCATATCTGCAGCTCTGGGTGGGGATGCCTGCTTGGTACGTGGCCGCCTGCCGGGCCAACGTCAAGAGCGGTGCCATCATGTCGGCCCTGTCGGACACAGAGATCCAACGGGAGATTGGCATCAGCAATGCCCTGCACCGGCTCAAGCTCCGGCTGGCCATCCAGGAGATGGTGTCGCTGACCAGCCCCTCCGCCCCGCCCACCTCCAGGACTGTGAGTGGCCTCTCCCTCACCCAGGACGTTTTTGGACAGCCCTGGAGTAGCATTTGGAAAGTTTCCCGTTGGTCTTTGGGAAGCTAGTAACTTGATTCCTGCCCCTTCCTTCCAGTCCCCTCAGGGCTCCACCTGGTCTCCAGGAGGGGCTGACGTTGATTCCAGGAGGATCCCAGCAGCCTGGTTCTCTGCCCTACTGTGCCAACAACTGCACATCTCCGGGCAGAGTTTCCAGGACAGGGCTTCTGGGGTTCTGTGTTGTTGCCAGATTCAGGGAGGCAGAGGGGATAGGCATTTGTGAATTCTGTCCTGGTCCTCCAACCTCTCCACAAGAACACAGACTACTCCATGGACCCTCAGGCTAATACTAGCTGTCTCTTCGATTGGCATCAGCCGGCTTTCCAGATCTGCCCCATTCATTCATATTCCTTCAGGAAACATTCGTTGAGCATTTCTTGGTCCCAGACACTGTGTCGAGCAGTGCGGATACAGTCATAGAGGGAGTTGCTCTGAGCCAGACAGTATGCAGGGCTCGGGGCTGGGCCTGTGGGAGGACTCAGGGGAAGGGATGTGTGTCCTTGCCCTTGGGGTTCCCGGCCTCAAGGGGATCTCGGGGACCCACACGTGGGACCAGCTAGGTTTCCTCTCTGCCTGCAGTCTTCCGGAAATGTCTGGGTCACCCATGAAGAGATGGAAACTCTGGCAACACCCACTAAAACAGTGAGTCTGGCCCTGGGCCCTGGGCCTGGACTGAGGGCTGATGACCCCCATGAGGATGAGGGGAAGGTTTGGGGAGTCAGAGGGGGTTGTGGTCGATCTAATACGAGATTGGTATCCCTGATGTATGTCGGGTTCTATTCTCAGGGTGGCGGGTTGGGAGAAAGAGGTGGGAATGGGAACAGTTGGCATGTGTGGGGGGATCCATCTCTGGGGGGGTCTCCAAGGCCAGTGGGGAAGAGCTGGCCATGGGAGCGGTCTGCCCTGCTGTGGGCCTGAAGCCGGAGTCCTTTCCCTTGTGCTGATCCTTGGTGGAGGGACGGGGAGTGGGAGAGCCTGGCCCCTTGCGGGGCTGCGAGCCAAGCTGGGGAGGTGTGGAAACGTGTTTTTGCCACACACACATTCGCTCCCCCCTCACTGCAAATACAGGCACATGTGCCAGCCTTGTGTTCTCACTTGGTCCTCCCAACAAGCTCTCCCTAGTCACCCTCCTAGCCACTGGTGCGTCTGCTCCCTCTTCTCGATGGGGCCTGGGGTGGACGCTTCCGGGTTTCTTGACTTTGCCTGTTTCCCCTGACACGCTGCACATCGTTCCCGCTAGGACAGTGAGGAGGGCAGCTGGGCTCAGGTAAGACCCCCTTCCCTGTCCAGAGCCACCTCCCAGGAGTTCAGGACAGATTTTTTCCCAACAGGCTGTCTGCCCGACAGGACGCCCTGAGTCCCAGTCTATTTATGTCCCTCTTCGCATGAAAAGCCCTGGACAGGTTTTCTCCTGCCGCTAAAGCACCCTCCCTCCTCATTGCTCTCTAGCTTCTGGTTTCTCAGGATGGCAGGTGGGGAGCCTTGGAGGCCCCCAGCATGCCTGCATCTTCCCCTCTCTTCCCAGGAACCATGAGACTGAGATTGGTACCAACCCTTTTCCTCACCCCATCCCTTTCAGAGGGCACAGCCGTGAGCTGGGCAAAGGCCTTTTACTCATTCACTCAGTGGGCAAATATTTATTAAGCAGCCGCTAGGTATCAGGGGCCTTTCTAAGCTCTCTGGATACAGAAGTGGACAAACTAAGCCCCACAGAACTTATATTCTAGGAGAGAGATGGACCCTAAGCGCATAAACCCATCAGTGAGCGCTGTGTCACACGGATCCACGTGCCGTGAAACCGCACAGGGAGAGCCAGAAACCGGGGCCTGGATAGATCGTCGTGTACATTCACCCAGTAAAACAGCAGGGGAGATGGATGAATTTTAGAAATACGACGTCAAGTGAAAAGTCTTAAGTCCCAAAAGAGTCACAGAATTTTATACTAAAACTCAAAAACAAGCAAACTTAATAATACGTTTCTTAGAGAAATATGCATTGGTGATTATAAGGACTGTAAAAAAATGTTTTTCAAGCAAGGGAATGATAGAAAACTCTAGACGGGCAGTTACCTCTAGACGGGCGGCAGGGGACAGGACGGGGAAGGAGAGCGTAAGGCGGACACAGCTGGTTGGTGTTGTCCATCAATGTTAACTTCATTTATTTATGCTTAACGGTGAACGTTTGCTACATTTATTTTTGTGTGTATAACGGTTTCATTTTCAAAGATAAGTTTTTCAGCCTAAAAAAATCAAGTAGGGTAAGGAAACCATGATGGAGGATTGCTGTTCACCCAGTCTCTCTAAGGATAGGTGGTCAGGGAAGTCCCTGCTGTTGGCGGGAGGTGACAACCGGAGAAGGTGGGGAGGGTCACGGGGGCGTGGAGGGTGCTTGGGAAACAGGGGCTCTGGAGAATTCCTGGAGTGGACACCAGGCCTCAGAGAACTGAGTGCTGGCTGTTCAGACGCTATTCATCAGCCTGTAGCTTTTGACGTCGTGAGTCCGTACCTAACTCCCCTGTAGATGCGTGAGCCAGTTTCCCAAGTGACATTGGCTCTTTTCTTGCTGTTCTGCGGGTCCTCTGTAACTTGGCCTGTCCCCTGGGCGCAGTGGGCTTGAGGCTGACCGAGCAGCAGGAAGGCAGGTCTGCCACACAATACCGCAAATGCATTCCTGGGTCGACAGGAAGGACTTCATATTATCTGCTGCCTGGATAGGTGCTTCTGTTCATTAGTGTAGATAAGTGATCCACGAAGGGAACCGTATCATTCTGAGATCTTACAAAGTTCCATTTAAACCCCCCACCTCCTACCACGCCCAGCTTCTTAGCGAAAATAACCCGCCGTGGAGGATGGAGTGACGTTCCTCTCGAGCAGATACGCCAGCCGCGGCTCGCTAGCACTGCCTTCCTCCCCTATAGCTCCTCTACCTTGTTCCCCCAGACCCTGGCCTATGGGGACATGAACCACGAGTGGATTGGGAACGAATGGCTCCCCAGCCTGGGGCTCCCCCAGTACCGCAGCTACTTCATGGAGTGCCTGGTGGATGCTCGCATGCTGGACCACCTCACCAAGAAGGACCTGCGGGTCCACCTGAAGATGGTGGACAGCTTCCACCGGTGAGCAAGGCTGGAGCCCCTCACGGGTCTCCCCCAGCCCCGGGGGTCTGTCTCCCGCAACGCACGTGCCTCCAAGCGGCCTGTCCGGGCGCCCGCAGGTCTCCCCCTTGCGAAAGCCGGGTCCTTGTCTCGTCCTGCAGCTTGAGGGAGGGTTCTGCCCTCTCACCGCCCGCCCTTAAGACACAGAAAGTCATTTTTCCTTCGCTTCACTTTCCGGGAGATTTCCCCTCCGAGGTGTGAATTTCATTTCTTCGGGCTTGCCGAGTTCTCTCTGTTTACCCTGGGGAGGCTCCAGCTGAAACCAGTGTCCAGCTTGGGTGTCTAAGAGGAAGGGTCTTTCTGAGCCCTTGTCCTGCCTGCCTCCCAGGTCTGAGCTTCTCAGCTCAGCCCACGCCCTTTTGTACAGGATGCCATCCAGTTCTCTCCTCCTCCTCACGGACAAGGTCTTCTGTTCAAAAGCGTCTGCGGTGGAGGTCTCCAACTGGCAGCCCGTGGGCAGCATTTGGCCCACAGATGTGTTTTGTTTGGCTGACACGGTATTTTAAAGATTATGAGTTTAGTTGCCAGTATTCAAACACTAGGAGATTTTACACAAAATTCTGGATGTCTGGCTTCTCTTAAAAAAAAAATTGGAAGATGTGTTGACACGTTCCAGCATGGGGACAGCCCTTCTGAGACAGGTAGGCGTAGTCTCCAGGTCCTGCTTCACTCATCACATAGTGATGCGTGCTTGACCCCAGTAGGCACTTGGGGTGGGGAGCAAGGTGGGTGCTGATGTTCCAGGGGTCGACAGTAGTTAGGGAGTCCTTTTAACGTCTAGCTTCAAATCACACAGGTCGCTGTTTGAGCCAGGTTCTTGGTCTTTTACCATTAATTAATGCCTACGCCACCCCGCAGGAGAGGTGTGACCCCATCTCACATGTTCTGAGTGCCACGCAGCTGGAAAGTGGCTCAGCTGGCGTTCCAACCCAGGCGAATGAGAGGGTAATGGGACGAACGCTGGAGCTGGGGGCATGTGGCTTTACTAGCTTCTCATGGGGCTCCTTGGATGTCCCTTGGTCTCTCTGACTCCTAAACCATGGAAGGTTAAATGCATAAGGGATCTAGTTAGCCTCCCTATTTTGTGGGTGAGGAAACTGAGGCACAGGAAGGAGCATCAGGCATGACAGCTGAGTGCATGTCTCCTGACACTGAGTCCAGCCTTCTTGCCACCATGCTGCAGAGCCTTTGATGCTAGAACTCTCTACTGTGACCTCCCTCACCATCCCCCCACCCCTTCTCAGGGCTGAAAGGGAATCTTCTGTCTCAGTGGGTCCGGGAGGCTGCCAGGCCTGGCTGCACCTGTCCCCTTGTCAATGACTGACAGGGCTGTGGAGAGAAGGGCCACTGGCCTGCCAGCTGGGATGTCCCTGGGCTGCTGGAGGATCAGTCTGCTTGGCCCCACCCAGCACTATGGAGGTCCTCCTGGGGACCCTCTGCCCAGGCCCCAGGAGAGCCTCGGCCTGCATTCATGCTTCCAGATTCAGCTTCACATCTCGAGTGCTTCAAGGGTTCCTAAAGCATTTCCACGCCCTTTACTTCAACTTTGTGTATACCTGCATTTATTCCACTTAACCTTCCGTAAAGCGTGTTCTTACATCTTTAAGAAATTACTTTGAATCATCCTTATTATGATGAGAAAAAGATATTTAAAAACCCTCCTTTTAATGAGGAAAACAAGCCCAATAGAGGTGGAGTATCACCAGGTCACTCAGCCAGGTGGATACAGGATGGGGCCAATATCCTTCCTTCTTCACACCTAACTCTGAGTGCTTTTCCCTGGAAGCATGGTGTCCTAGTGAGCAGCTTTTCTAGAGAAGCGGCTGTCCTGAGGAGAACCGGCCCACACGGCATCAGTAATGTTCTCCCAGTGGTGGTACCATTGCTGAGTGCCTGGACGTTCCAGGGGCTGGGCTAAGCCCTTCCACGCACAATCACCTGTGAGGCTCACGGCAGCCTGGCCGGAGAGGTGTGACCTCATCTCACATGTGCTGAGGGCCACCAGGCTGGGGAGTGGCAGAGCTGCATTCAAACCCAGGCTGATCCGACTTTAGATTTTTGCTCTTCTGTGAAACAACTTTGAAAGTCCTGGGAACTGGACTGAAAATTATAGCAAGTGGGACTGGAAGGAGACAAAAGGCATTTCTAGTTAGGACGTGTGTGTGCTCCTGCCCCCTCCAGTGGACCCAGGCTTAAACCAGTGGCTTGAGCAATGACCAAGTGCCTTGGGCCAGAAAAGAAGTCCTACAAGTGGTGTCTTGGAGCTGTGAGGGATTGTTCGAGGCCCCAGGGCTGCCTGGGTATAGCTGAAGGGAGAGAGAAGAAAGGAGCCAGCAGCATAGTTTAATTTCACAAAGCAATGGCCACAAAATAGAGTTTGGAGGGAACGTCTGTTCCTCCGTTTGATAGGCGACAAAACCCAGAGAGGCTGCATGACAAGCAGTGTTCAAGTTAAGGAAGGACCTTATGATAGAAGCTGCCCACGGTGGAAGGAGCTACCTCAGGAGGTAGTGAGTTCCCTGTCGTCAGAGGTGTTGGGCCCAGGTGTTCATACTATGCAGAAGGATGGTACACAGGTGACACCTGCATGATATAGGAGCTTGGACCAGTGGCCTGGAGGGTCCCTTCTAACCTGCAGACTCAATGGTTCTTGGTCTGGTTTAGTTATTATTTATTGAATGCTTACTATGCACCCGGTACTGTTTAAGGACTTTTAGTACTTTCCATGAACCATTTCATTCCATTCGTTAAGCATTTATGGTGTTTACTAAGTGCCAGATGCTATTCTAGGGGTTTGAGAAATATCAGTGAACAAAACAGGGTTGCCCTTGTGGAGTTTACATGCTAACTGGGAGGGACAAAGAACCATACGTGTATTGTATATAAAGTACGTTAATAGATAAAAACTGCTAGGAAAAAAAATAGACCAAGGTTAGACCAGGATAAGGGGGGGGGTGTTGGGAATACGGGCTGGGGGTAGTGATGGTGGTGGTGCAGTTTTAAATCAGGTGGACAGGGTGACCATTGAATTGAGAAGATGACACTTGAGCAAAGACTTCGAGGAGACGGGGTGAGCCACGCAGCAGATCGGGGCAAGAGTGTTCCAGGTGGAGGGAACAGCCAGGGCAAAGGCCCTGAGGCACAGAGGCCAAGCATGCCTGCTGTGTTTGAGGAAGAACAGAGATGTCACTGTACAGGGGCACGTCATGTAGCACGTGTAGGTCATTGTAAGGACTCTGAGCGAAATGGGGATACAAAGAAATATTTGTAGGGATCTTTCTGTAGGGTCCTATTTTTATGGGTCAGATATCTGTAGGGTCATTCCAGTGCCTGGGGTGGGAGCGGTGTGGGGGGGGGGGAATGTTGCTTCTTTGAGAGAACTTTCCTTCCATCAGGCCCACACCCTGGCCAAGAGGGAGGACATAGGGTAGGCAGAGGAGGGAAAGTAGTCTTGGGCTGGATCACACACAAGCCCTGGGAAAAAGAGGAGCATGAGTGGGCCGGGGTGCTCTTTATGCTGGAAGACACAGGCCTGAACATGCTAGGGCCAGTGCTGGATGTAGGACAGATGTGGCAGGAATGTGGCCCCCCTGAGGCTCTGGCTCAGCGGGGGCTATGTACCTGCAGAACCAGTCTTCAGTATGGCATCATGTGTCTGAAGAGGCTGAATTATGACCGAAAGGAGCTGGAGAAAAGACGGGAGGAAAGCCAGCATGAGATCAAGGGTAAGCTTAGCAGGCTCAGCGTGCCTCCTCTGAAAGGCATGGGAGCAGCCTTGGGGGAGCAGATGCCTGCCTCCTGTCCCCTGCCCTGGGCGAATGGGGGGAGAAGAGGCATTCTGTACCTTAGGGAGCCTCCAAACCTGAGGGAAGCTCAGGTGATGAGGGAGACCTAGTCCATGCCCAAAGGACGTTGTCATCTGGTGGAGAAGAAATAGCCCTGCCCGGTCACCTGTAACCCCACCCTACCCCCTGACAATGGCCACCGACTGGACACATGCAGTGAATCCCCTCGGACAGTGCTATGGACTGGCCTGGGAAAATGCTCATGGACTGTGTTGATCTGGGTGGCATTGGGCAGGAAAGAGAGACAAGTCTTAGATTTAAGAGGACCATTCCAGCCTGGGGGTAGGGGATGGCCTGGCCAAGGGCTCTGGGGAAAAAGTCAGGAGCCTGCTGGCCTGACCCTTGAGTCCTACAAGCTGGCAGGGATGGAGGGAGGTGGTGCTGGTTCTCTAGGAGCCCAGGTGCCAGGGAGGACAGACAGAAGACAGAAAGCAGGGTAGACTGGAGCTCTGGGTCCAGGGAAGCCAGTTTCTGTCCCTGGAGGGGGTGTGGCCAAACCTACTGTCTCTTCCTAACCCGTTTTCTTGCCCCTCCCTCCAGATGTGCTGGTCTGGACCAACGACCAGGTGGTTCACTGGGTCCAGTCCATTGGGCTCCGGGATTATGCAGGAAATCTGCAGGAGAGCGGTGTGCATGGTGCCCTGCTGGCCCTGGATGAGAACTTTGACCACAACACGCTGGCCCTGGTCCTCCAGATTCCCACACAGAACACCCAGGTGGGCATCCTTGTCATCAGTCAGTCTTGATCTCAGGCTCCCCCTCCGCCGACTCTCCTGCTCACACACACAGGTTTACAGATTTGTTGGGTGACTGTTCTGGAGCCTGTCTCGGAGGGGATCACAACGTCCTCACACCTCCAAGTGGTCCCTGTGCATAACCAGGCCACCTAGGGAGCAAACTTCCTTCACATACAGGGCACATCTAGCCCAGGCCCAGAACACGGTGTTAATCCTCTCCCAACCCCATCTTTGCATTTGACACTTTGTTTTTTAATTAATTAATTAATTAATTAATTAATCTGTCTGTTTACTTATTTATTTATTTTTCATATAATTTATCGTCAAGTTGGCGAACATACAGTGTATATACGGTATGCTCTTGGTTTTGGGGTTAGATTCCCATTGATTCATCGCTCGTGTACAACACCCAGTGACGCTTTGTTTTTCCTCACTCTGCTTTTCTGACCTGACTCTTCTTAGAGGAGAAAAGGCCTGGGGGCCTGAAGGGATCAGAGAGCCCCCCCTCCCCCCATCTCCTTTGTCTCCTACCCCAGAGATCTGCCCTGGGCTCCCAGGCTTGAGAAAGCTAAATATACCAAATAACACAGCCCAGAGCCTCTCTGCACCAGGCCGTTGTCTCCCTGTCAGCAGCTCAAATGATTAGACATCTCCTTAAATTACATTTCACAATTGTTATGGAGCTCTCATCCAAGACGATATCTAAACTCTCTTGGACCTATTTATATGTTTGGCCTTTCTAGCTTCCTGTGGGTAAAGGACTCCAGGAAGTACTACCTGTTGTGTTTAGTACTTCCTGATTTTATTTGTCCCAAATTGTGCCCCAGTCAGGCTCCCCCTGGGGAAGGGAACTGCCTCATCCTCATTTACTAGGTTTGGTGAGGCTACGTGTATTTGGCCCGTGCTCACCTTTTGTGATTTCATAAACTCTGATTGTGTTGCCTCGGGGCTCAGGCCTTTGTCTCTCCAGACGGAGTGATCTTAATTCTTTTAGGCTTTCCTCATATAGACTTGCCTCCATGCCCTGATCGTTTTAGCTGCCCCTGTCTGGACTGGTTGCAGCTGTCAGGCCTCTTGAAATTCAGCCACTGGAGTCGCACAAGCTATTCCGGGAGCAGATGCGTTTTGGCTCGTGCGAGGGTGGGGCTGTGTGGTCTTGTAATGCCGGGTGTTGTGTTGGCCTCTTGGGGATGTTGGCAGCACACGGCCAGTGTGTCCCATAGGCTCTCGGCAGTGACCCCCTCTCCCCCCTACCCCCCCCCCCCCGACCGGTCAGAACGGAGAGGACAGATCCCCTGTTCTCTAAGAAGAGCTGGGATTCCCCTACCCCCCTACACAGTTTTTCTGTACGTGCCCACCTCCAACCTCATCTGCGTTCTCACCTGCTCTCACAGCTCTGGGACGGGTTTCTGAAGTTTGTAAGTGTCATCGTCACCTTTCCCTACCCAGAGGAGCGGTGTCGTCTGGATACTTGGAAGTGTATTAGGCTTCTCCTTTGCTGTCACTTATGAGAATATTACCTTCTCAATACTGACAGAGACAGTCCTTACGAACCTCCGTGGTTAGCATTTCTCACCTGGAAATGGGCTTGTTCTTCTCTATCGTTTGTTTGTCTCCTGTCTCTAAATGTGTCTGGGTTTTGTGGCTCGCAGTGCATTTGTAAAGAGCGGCCGGAGACATCTCTGGTGCGTGCTAACCTTTCTGGTTTTCCTGACTCTTCCATTTAGCTCAGCTATGAGAGGAAGTGGGGGCTGACCCAACATGGAATTCTTCCTCAACAATGGTTAAAAATATCTGGTGGCAGTTCTGCAAACTTTGTTGTTTCTGGCGTTTCCCAAATCTCCTGCTGAGTTAGGCTCCTGGGAGGCTTAGTGAAGGCCTGTATGCACCGTCAGCCCAAGGGCCATGGAGATCTGTGACTCAGCCGTCCTCCTAATTTAAAGTTTTGATGTGGAGCCTTATGAAATACGTTTCTTTAATCTAAATTAAATCCTTATTATCCATGGTCTACATGCTCATTTATCCCTTCAGAAAGGTAGTAAGGCCTGATTTTCCTTTACAGACACAATATGGGGTTCCCCCCCACCCCACTTAAGGGAACCCTGTGATCCACGTGTTCTGTGGTCCTACTTTGTACAAAATTACAGTTTTCTAATGTGCTCCATATGAAAGAATCCTAAGGTTTACAGTTTCACTTCCAAGAGGACCCTGAAGTTTGCTTGAAACAGCATCAGGGCTCACGGGTTAAATGCACTGAAAGCCCTATCTCTGTGTATGGGCCCCTATGAAACAGAAGCAAGATGACATACAAGTCATTGACTATACCCCTCCCACCTCTTCCTCTTTCACCCTGTGGACTCCAGGCTCGCCAGGTGATGGAAAGAGAGTTCAACAACCTGTTGGCCTTGGGCACAGACCGGAAACTGGATGATGTGAGTACTTGGCTGTGAATTAGGGGCCTTTGGGATTTGGCCATGGTTGGTTGGTTGGGTTGGAGTTCATGAGTTGTGCTTTCCTTGGGCCGATGATTGGTGGGGTGGTCAAAGGGAGAAGAGCCAGAGGGGATGGCGATGATGTCAGGGAATTGGGGGAGAGGGGCAAAAGAGCGAGGCCTAGCAGTAGGCCTGGAGAAGTCTCCACGAAACTCCTTGTACAAAAACTAAAGGCTCCTATATGTTATACTTCTAGCATCTTCCAACTCTGTGCCCTGCCGCTGTCCTAACCACACAGGATCAGAGGTTCCCCCGAAGGCCATCTCCTTGGGATCATACCTTTTTCTTCCATTTCTCAGATACCATCTCTCAGTGCTATTGGCAGAGCGTGACTCCGGCCTGCTTATTAGGATGCCCATCCTGTCATAGTGTGGTTGTTTGGAGGCAGGCGTTATGCTGAGGTCCTTAAACGACAGGCTCGCTCGCTTGTTCCACAGGGCAGTTTGACTCACTGGCTCAGACGTATATCATCACTGCTTCCTCTCCAGTTTTACTCTTGAGTTACCTTCATATCAAGTTAAGGTTCTCTTTTCTTGGCCCCCATGTTCGATGAAAACACAGCCTTTTCCCCTGGGTTTTGTCAGGCCTTTCCCTTGCATTTAGGCTGGACTGTGTCCAGGAAGACCTGCATGGCCTGAGCTCTAATGCCCCCATTGGAGATGCCTACCAAAGGGTTACCTGTTTCCTGAGGGTGCAGCCCCCTCCCCAGCCCTCCTCTCTTCTTCCCCCTTCCTCCTTCCCGCCTTCTTCCCTACTTTTGATCACCAACCTTCCCTGCTTTTGCCTGTCAGGTCAGGCTTGGCTGCCCTGGCTCCAAACAAGTTAAAAAGGAGCCCAGATTATTTATTTTTAGCTTCTCCATCTTCAGTCAAATCTAGTTCTTCTGATCTCCGTTGTCTGTGTAGCTTCCCTTTCTACACATCCCTTCCCCGACCAATGCCTCTGTTTGGACTAGCGGGCCTCCTTTTTTGGGACACCCTTAGTGTCACCTCCTTATCAATTAGTCTTTCTTAGTTGGGTTGGCCAGGGCTAAAATCCACCTTTGTGGAATGACTGCTCTGCTTCGGTAGATAGGACACGCTCAGGCATACACGGAATTTGTGGAGGGGTGTGTTCTTCACGGAGGTGCCTTGAAATATGGAGTGTGTTATTTATACACACACACACACACACATATATATATATATATATATATATATATATATATATAATCACACACACACTTACACACACATATGTGTACGTGTGTATGTATTCCCGTCAAGGAGATAAATTGCCAGACCCCACCAGCTGTCCCCACCCTCAGAGATCTTAATTTTTCCAATGCCCCTGCCATGTGGACCCTTCTTTTATTCCCCACCTGCCGAGGATCTTAGCTTTCTTTGATGCTGTTTAGAAAAATGACTCCTGTATATCTTAGCGCGGTGCTTCCTAATTAGAAAGCTGTGTATTCCTTCAATCCTTATAAAAATATTCTTTGAAGGCCTCCTCTGGGCCAGGCATTGGCCTAGGCACAGGGGTATACTGGTGACAGACAACTCATTTTATGCTAACAATCATCATGTGGGGCAGGTTATCATCCCCCTCTGACTGATGAGGAATTAAGCTTGAGGTGGGATTTGGTGGTGGTGGGCACAGGGGAGGTCAGAGATCCAGGGAGACTGCTTTCTGTCTAGGCATCTAGCACCGCATCAGCAACCTTGAGCTGCCTCTTGTTTCCTCTGTCAGTTCTGGTTCTCAGTTTCCCCTCTCAAGCTTCAAGGCCCTGGAGGGCTGCATCCAAGTCTCCCCCTACATGGAGAGAAGGACTTAAGGAAAAAGAGGAGAGGAACAGGAAGAACATCTTTTAGGGGATACAGAAGTGATACAGAAACAAGTCTTAGCGCTGGCTGAAGGTAGAAATCGAGAGAGAGAAAGAGAGAGAGAAAGGGAAACCACCCTGGGCTAGATTAAGGGTAGGATCATGGGTCAGACAGAAATAATGAGGAAAGTTCCTGATGAATTCAGGGATAGGATGCCTACATAGGAAGCCAGCTGCCATCCATTCATTTAACAAATATTTATTGAGTGCCTACAGTGTTCCTGAGCACTACTCTGGGGCTGGGGATACATTGGTTGGAACTAAAAAGATGATGGTGTCTGTCCCATGGAGGACAGAATTTGAAAGTGAGAGGGAGAGAGTTGAGGGAGGGGAGTGGAAGAAGGAGAGAGAAGGGGGTGGTTAATGAAATACAGTAAAACCTTGGTTTTCAAGCAGAATTTGTTCTGGAAACATGCTTGTAATCCAAAGCACTTGTATATCAAGGCAAATTTCAAGAACCATTGGCTCGGTTGTGATCATGTGACCTTCAGTGTCACGAACTATATCACAAGACATCGCTCGTTTATCAAGTTAAAATTTATTACAAACGTTTGCTCATCCTGCAGAACACTCGCAGAACAAGTTACTCTCAATCCAAGGTTTTACTGTAATCCCGTAAGTACATGAAAAACTGATACCAGCATGGGTGCTGGGACAGAGGTACATTGTGCCAAGAAGTGGTAGGCTTTGGCCTCCTCAGAGCACAAGCAACAAGGGGCTTGGGGCCGGGAGGGGTTGAGGCAAGAACTGGTGGGTTAATGTCTCTTGTTCCTCCTGCAGCTCTCTGCCTATACCCGTTCTGAGAACACCGATTGGCTTGGTCGAGGTGGAGGGGGGGTGGTGCTGGGGAGATTAGACATGGCTGCCAAGCAGGGTGCAAGTGAGCTCTTCCGGGGAGGATGGGGAGGCCTGTGCAGAGGGGCATCCTGTAGTGTTTTGGCTCTGGGTGCCTTTGGCAGAGATAGTTTGGAGACTCCGCTGACAGATGGCCCACCACCTCCTTTGGGGGAGCCTGCCTCTGATCTGCCATCCACCTGACCCATCGCTGTCACAGAATGCTCTCACTTGATCCCATTAGGGATAGGCAGCCTGAGAAAGAGGGCAGATGATGTTCTTCCTATTTTATGGACACAGAAATGGAAGCTCAGAGAGGTCACTTAACTTGCCCAGGGACACATAACTAGTAAAATGGTAGTCAGGTCTCCTGACTCTTGGCCCGGTGCGTTTCCGGCACACCCTGGGCTGCAGCCAGAGGGAAGGCAGGAGGGGTTGGGTGGGGGCTGCTCGGTGCCCCTGGGACGAGGCTAGGAGAACGTGAACGGTCAGTGGGCATCCCCAGCCCAGTGTGAGATGACGGGGCTGGGCAGGGAAACGGTTCAACTGCAGGATGGTGCCAGGTCTGACCAGAGAGGACCCCACCCTACCTGGCGACAAGGAATCTGAATGCCCCGGGGCCGCTACTTCGCCCCCATTCATTTTACCGACGGAAAAACAGGGCCAGAGAGAGGAGGTGACCTTGCCCCCCCTCCGTATCCCGCCTTCCAGTGGGACAGGAGTGGCACCCCTAGAAGCAGCCGCGAGCGCGCTTCCCGCGGGCAGGGACTGAGGGCCTCCGCGTGTCCCATGCAGGGCGAGGACAAGGTGTTCCGGCGCGCGCCGTCCTGGAGGAAGCGCTTCCGGCCGCGGGACCCCCACGGCGGCCTGCTCGGCGCCTCGGCCGAGACGCTCCCGGCCGCCTTCCGCGTGGCCACGCTGGGGCCGCTGCAGCCACCGCCCGCGCCGCCGAAGAAGATCACGCCGGAGGGTGAGTGCCGGGCCGCCGGAGGGGTCTGCGGGCGCCGCTGCACTAACGCTGCCGCCGGGCCGGCGGGCGGGCGGGCCCCCGGAGCGCGCGCACTAACCGCCGCTCTGTGTTCTCCCGCGGCCGCCGACTCCTCCCAGCCGGGACGGCGGGGGCGCAGAGACTGGAGCCCTCCACGGTTCGGACCTACTCCTGCTGACCCCCCTCCCGCCCCGGCTCTCGCGGGGGTGTGCCCGTGGCGCGGGGTAAGTGGGCCGGGCCCGGGCCGGACACCCCCCCCCCCACCCCCCGCCGCCGGCGGCCCCCGCTCTCGCGCTGTGCACCTGCCAGGCCCGCACTCGTCCGGCTTGCCCTGCCCGCCGCCGCCGCCGCCGCCGCCGCCGCCGGGGCGCTTGGCGCTTGCAAGCTCGCTGCGCATGCATGCGCCCCAGACCCCCAGGGACGACTCCCAGCTCACCGTGCAATGCATCTCTCTCTCTCTCTCTCTCTCTCTCTCTCCTTCTCTCTCTCTTTCTCTTTCTCTTTCTTTCCCTCTCTCTTTCAGCTCGCTCCCACTATCTCTATGGACACATGCTCTCCGCCTTCCGGGACTAGCCACGGCCCCCAGGGCCAGCGTCCTCCCGCTGGGTTTCACAGGCTCAGCTGGCCCTGGCCTCTCCTGCTCGTTCCCTGGTCCTCTCACGGCTCCTAGTCTCGTCGTGACTTTCCGGTTGCCCTGGATCTCAGAATATACTCGTCCACCCCCTTCGGCATCCCACTACTCTGAGTCCCACCGTGTGTCCTTTGTAAGTCTCTTGTGGCTGTGGCTGGGACTCGAGGTTGTCCATGCTTGGGATTCTGCAGAAGGGACAGGACAGCAGTAGCCCAGGAGGGGTTGTGACTTCACCCTCCCTCTTCTGGGCCTAGCCAGCCTGTTCTGGACTGCGACCTCCACCAGATACCAGGATGCCGTGCCAAGGGCTGAGGATGGCCCTTCCAAGAAAACGGCACTTTGGACTCTGCCTTGCTCAGGCTATTGGGCCTTCTGGTCCCCGTGCACATCCTGCTTGTCAGATATCTGGTTTGGGCACCCCCCAGCATTAGCCGCTTTTCCCACCTTATCTCCACAGCGGCAGCTCCTGCCTCCAGAACCTCTTTGGGGGCTGGGAGGGGCAGCAGAAAGCCCCATTCTCCTTCAGATGGTGAGGCTGGGGAAGAGGAAGGCTAAGGTGGTGATTCCAGGCTCTTGCTTAAGATGAATCCCAAATGTGAGTTGGGGAAGAATCTGAGAAAAATGGGCCTCTGAGCTTTGGGCCAAGGGTAAGGATGGGGAAACTCTCAGCCCTCGTACCCAGTAAGAAGTGCAGGCAGGTCAGCTGGACAGAGAGCCAATGGCCTGCAGTAGCCTTAAGTCCAAAGAGTGGTGGGAACGCCTCCTACCCCAGTGGTAGGGTGGAGTTGCTGCTGGGGCAGGGCTGGGGGTTGTGTGGGGTCCTGGCTCTGGGGACAGAAGAGAGCTACCCATGCGCCGTCTGTTCTGCTCAGCATCCCCTCCCTTGCTGTCCTCCTCTGTCCCACTTTAGTAATCCAGCCCCTAAGAATATACCCAGTGGGTGGATTGAAGATACACTGACCTTCAAATCAGATGTGGGAAAAAGGTAGTCCGGGGTTCTCTTCCCCTGATCTCTTAGGAAGAAAATAAAGCTTCTGCTTTAGTGAGTCATATTCCAGGTCCAGGAAATCCAGTGTCGATGAAGGTCTTCACTCTCCTGCTTGCCCCTAAATCAGCCAGTCCTTGTTCAGGGCTCTCTCAGTGTGCAGGGACTGCCTCCTCCAGAAATTCCTGAGCCCCACCCAGCTTTCGCCATTTTAATTGCTTCCCTCACGCAGCACGGTGGCAACCGGGGCTGGGGGATACAGGTCCTAGTTTGGTCAGAATGTCATTCCCAAGAAACCCATCTTAATCCGCTTCCTCGTCCTGCCAAAATGCCTGGACATGTTTGGGGCCCAAGTTCAGGGGGAGTTGATGGAACCCAGGGCTTCATCCAAGTGAGAGGAGAGGACACGTGTCTGGAGCATGTTTCCTGGAGAGGCGCCAGTTCGTCACCTACAGGTGGCCGAGCAGCTGGTTTGCAACCTGATCGACTTGGGTTCTGAGCAGGGGCTCGGCTAACAGGTGGGATAGTGGGTCAGAGCACCCTGGCCCGCAGGAGTGATGGAGCCTGGGATGAGGCCAGGGCTCAGAGCCTTCTGTTTTTCGGCAGAGCAGAGGTCTGCCAGGGGCGGGGCTGGGGGGGCTCCCCTAGGTGTGGGCAAGGCCCCCCACCTGCCCTTGTTCTCCCTGGTTGTTCTTCGCCCTCCCTGTCCGTCAGGCTGCTGCAAATGGAGCTGGAGGCGTTCTTGAGCAGAAAATGAGTTGGGTGGAGAGAAAAAGCCCCTATCCTTGGGTAATGGATGTTAAGATTATGGAGAAACCCCAGGTTCCTAAGATTGGTGGAGTTGGGGATCGCAAAGCCATCTGACTGTGTCAGGGGACTTTTGACGGACTAGCTCAGTGGGAGATTCAGCCCCATCTTCTCCTCTACAACTTGACCCTGTCATGGTTGGCCATGTACCTGGGTCTCTTCAGGGCATCTGGGGAGGTATTGCAGGGAGGTGATGGACAGGAGAACTTGTCCATTCAGTCATGGAAGGCTGTTGTCTTGGTGTATCCCTTGCCTCACAGTCCGTGTATTTTTTATTTGGAGAGTCACCAGTGACCCGAAGCCCTCTCACCAGCCTGCTGTATCTTGTCAGTTCCCTTCTCAGTACTGTACTGGCCCAGTGCGTCAGGAGTGGATGTGCGGGGGTGTGTGAGTGTGTGTACGTACCAATAAACAACCTGATGGTTTTAAGACAACCTACACATGGCTCTGGTCTTTTTTTTAACTTCGCGTTCAGCTGACGTGTCCAGCTTCTTCCACCGTCCTAGGGCTGTGCTCCTCTGGGAAGTCAACATCAGAGTTTTAAAAACATACAGTCAGTAACCTTCTGTTTACTTACATAACCATGGGGTTGCTAGAGGTTAATGTGCAGGTTGCCTGTGCCAGGGGAGTTGAGGAGCCCCGATGCTGGACCTGATTTATTCCTTCTCCCTCTCTACTCACCTGGTCATGCTCCACTGCCTCGTGGCCTTTCCCACGGCCCCCAGGGCTGCCGCTGCTATAGGCCCCCTGCTCGGGATCACTGCAGCAGCCCCCCCAGCCTGTAGGTCAGAGGCCTGCTCCCTCCACATGGCGTGACAGGCTGCCTGCGACTTGGCTCCAGGCTCCCGCCCCTCCTCCCACCAGTCTGAGTCCGCCGACCTCAGAAACCTGTGTCCGCCAGCCCCATCAGCAGAAGGCAGCAAGAGTGCCTCTTGCCTTTGCAGCGCGAACCTTCCAGACCCACCTGGAGCGTCACCTGGAAGGCAGGACCAGCCCCTCCCCAGCAGAATTGGAGAAGCGACAACCCTTTGCTCGCTGGCACTCTGGAAGCCACCGTGCCGTGTGGTGTCTCTCCTTGTCTCTTCCCACACGGCGCTGTGAGGGAGCCCCTCGGGTCTGTCTTCTTGATCTCCGTCCCCTCGATAGACACACTCGAGAGAATAAATGAACCGACCTTATCTCAGAGGGTTCTTATGAGGATGATTATTAAATAAAGCTCAACACTACTGGGAACTATTGTGTGCCAGATGCTGTTCTAAGCATGCTCAATGTATTAGCTCACTTAGCCTTCACAACTCTGTGTGGTGTTATCTTCGCCATCTTGCAGAACAGGAAATTGTAAGGCTAAGAACCACACTTCTTAAGTGTGGTTAAGTGTGGTTAATTGTAAGGCTAAGCTGGTGAGAGACAGACGTAGGTCCCAAAGCTAGCGCGGGGCCCCGTCCTTAACTGCGACACGTATGTGAAAAGTTCTGACCATCTGCCAAGAGCGCTTACCACTTACTAAATGTTACTTGCTTCTCTCTTTTTTACTTTTTTTTTTTTCTACTTCTCTTTTAAGTAAGCTCAAGCCTCTGCCCCTTGGCTAAGTCTCCCCCAGTTCCCTGTCCCAGACCCACACTCATACTGGAGCGCCTGGGTGGCTCAGTTTCCGAACCCACCCTCCTGTGGTGCTTGGCTTATGTTCGTCTTTGGACTGTGTTTCTTCTCACCTAAATTGTGAACTCCCTGAGAACAGCACAATACACCATATCCTTCCCAAGGCTAATGCCGTCCCAAACACTGATGGTACGGGAAGGCGGAGTCCACCGGCACCCGTGACAGGGTGTGCCCCGGACAAAGCAACCTGTGACCCGGAGAGGGCACACAGGTGAGGGAAGGTGCTGGCCTTGTGTTTACACACCTCTGGGGGGCCCCTCTCACTCCCTCCATGACCAAGGGTAGAATCGACCAGCCTTGGTGACCAGCTGGCCACAGGATGAGATCCGAAGGAACTCAGAAAAACTTTTTTGGGATGGGAAACTGTTTCCCAGTGTTGCCATCCACTGGGATGGGGAATGCGGAAGGAGCAGGCTTATGTGGAAATGTGTTTCGTTGTAGACCTGCCGAGCTTGAGATGAGATCCCAACATCATGTTTCTGTCAGCATTTGTAGGAAAGAAGATTCTAGGTTTCTTTCCCAGAAAGAACATGCCTCCCCTAGGGATGTTCTAAGCAGCGCAAGAGGCATAGAGTCTGCGTCTGGTTGTTGCCCGTGGCTGAGGGGTGAGGCACAGCCCAAATTGCCGTGGGGTGGAGATTTGGGGTTCCCATATGGGCCTGGACTATAGGTCCTTAGCCAAGACCCCAGCCTCACCTGGAACCTTCACCTTTAGGCATCGCTGTCCGAGCCTGGAGCCCAGAAGCCAGGCAGTGAGACAAGTCCAAGGGCGGGGGGGGGGGGGGGGGGGGGAGGATGCATCTTGGGGGTAGGGTTTTATCCATGACAGAACCTGAACTGAGGGGACTCCTCTCCTTTCACCCTCCATTGTCTGCCCCCCTCCACTTCCCTCTCCAGGTGCAGCATTAAATTTTTTTTTTAATGTTTATTATTTTTGAGAGAGGGAGAGAGAGAGAGAGACCAAGCAGGGAAGGGGCAGAGAGAGAGGGAGGCACAGAATCCGAAGCAGGCTCCAGGCTCTGAGCTGCCAGCACAGAGCCCGACGCGGGGCTGGAACTCACAGACCACGAGATCATGACCTGAGCCATAGTCGGCTGCCCAACTGACTGAGCCACCCAGGCGCCCCTCCAGGTGCAGCATTTAAAATGTTTTCCACTTTGCGAGATAGATTACCTTGAGAAGTTAGAGATCTAAGCCACAAATAGTACTTGAAGGTCACACTAATTATCTAAACACCCTAAGAAGTTCCTATCTACACTCTCAACAACTGATATGCCAATTCCAAGTAATTCTTCTTTTCGTTCTAGTGCATTCCCTGAAGCCCGTTGTTAGGTAACATTTGATTAACCTGGCTTGATTTATTGCAGGTACCTCCCCTGGAGACCGGATTGAAGCTAATTTCCCTAAAGAACTACCGCTCATTATTCATTAATTGGAGTCTTATCTGTACTTTAATTGTGAAGGCTAAGCATTTAGTTTAAGAAAGACCCAGTGCATTGATGACACTTGCTCATTCTGTGCAAATAACGAGTGAGGCTGGCTTCCATTTGGTCATGGCTGCTATTCACACCTGTGAGATTCCAGCAGTTCGTTTCTCTTTCTCTGGTGGAAGGCTTAAGGGCGTAAAGACTGAAGAAGAAATAAGTAGACAATGACCACCACCCCTGACAACGTTCAGGAACTATTAACCCTGATGGCTTTTGCAGAGGACTGTTCATTCTTACCAGGTCGTGAACGTGAACCTCAGTTTCCAACTGACATGATAGGTAAAGAAGAATAAACTTACCAAATACGTGCAGCCACTCCAGAGCCTATCAGCTCTGTAGAGATGAGCCCCCTTCTTCATGGCCACCCCAAGCCCCCAGTGAGAAGCAAGTCAACTGAAGGTGGTGGGATCGTATCCATTTGGGAGCTTGGGAGGTGCCAGGGGCAGAGGAAATGAACTCGAGGGGAGCAGATCCCCCTTGAATGTGTAGCTCAGCATTTTCAGTGGTTCGTGAGGGAGTGAATGTAAATTTGAGAACCAAGGTGTGGCAATCAGGCTTGTGGCTCTCCTCATCTCCAAGGGCGGTGAGTCAGGGGGAGCTAAGAGCCTTAGAAATGACATCGGTATTCCTCTCCGGCCCTTTCAAGGTGGTACGACTATAAACACAGTGACACAACTCAAGAAGAAAATCCCACAGTGGGGCAGATTAGGCCAGTTTGTGACTCTCAGTTGGCCCGGCCCTGACTGGTTGTTTGGGACAGATACACCCCGAGTGGGGGGCTGCTCCCTTCTGCACCCTCACCTCGGTCTGTGAGCCTGCTCTGAGGTTTCCTTCTTCTCTTCCTTAGGCAGAGTTTCTGGAGAAACTCTGGGAGCCAAGAGTTGACCGCCCTCTTCAGGAGCAAGTCAGGAGGGGCAGATGTGGGGGGAGATGGCCCAGCTGAACCCAGGGGTACACTGCAGAATGGGTCACAGAGCCTGGTAGGTAAAACAGGGTTACATCCATTGTCAAGGGCCCTGAAGAATTGGGTGGGGGCTACAGTGTACCACGCTGTGAATCCCCAGGCTTCTGTAATGATTCTGAAATTTATAATTTGCAATACACCAGACAAGTTTAGCCTCAAGCAGTTGGAATTAATCAAAATTTTAGTAGATGTTCACGAGCCATTCAGATTCTAGTTCCTGCTATCTCCCCAGCTAGTCCTTATGTAATTTCTGTCCAGAATCTTCTCTATTCTCCACCCACCTTCTCCCCTCAGCTGGCAGTTGGAAGATAGCATCCCATATGAAGAAAACCCCAGCTTCTCTTCCTGTGATTGTTGGTGAGGCCCTCCCCTCACCCCCAGCGGAACTGCCGTCATCCTCTGAGCTGTGGGCATGGGCCAGAATCCTCTTTGGCCTGGAGGAACGGAAGGGTTTGGTAAGGGGACATGCTAGTTGGCCTGCCTGCGAGGAAGTGGCAGTGTCTGACCCCAGTCATGCTGATTTAATCCCCTCCCACTTTCCTGCAGGGCTCCTGGTAATGTCGCACCAGAGGAGAGGCAGGGAGCAGGGAGAGGGGAAAACCTGCAAATTCCCACCCTACCACCCTGCCTGCAGGCTGTGGGATGAGTGCTGGGCACAGAGCATGCTCATTAGTTGGGATGGACCCCTTGGGGTTTGAGATGGAGCACACAGACCGTTGCGGTGTCCGTGCGTAAGAAAGAGTGACACAGAATGTTTGCCAGGGTTTCCTCCTTGTCCCACAAGGTGTTTGTGGATCTGGCTCTCACCCAGCCTGTGGACCACACCCCGCTCCCTTCAGAATGGTAAAAAGAGTGGGGCTCCCAGTACCTGGTGACCAGCAGCAGGGTAGTGCCCCAGCTGCTTTTGGAGCCCCATCAGCTCCGATCCTTAGCAGGCCTGCCCCCTGAGGTGTGTCTGCACCACTGGAGGGGGAGGGGCAGGAGCGGCAGGCACCCCCTCCCTCCACATCATCACAGACATTCTTCTAGCACCCAGTCTTTATTCGTTTTTTAAAAAAGAAATCCAAATAAGTTAGCAAAAAAAAAAAAAAAAATACAAAACAATGGCAAAACCACACAATGCTTGGTTAAGAAAAGAAGTCACCCCCAAGAGCCCCTGCCCCCCTCCCTGCCTGTCCCTGGCCACTTGTGCACAGGAGACCTTGGTCAGATGGCGGCTTTACAAACAACACAAAACATAAAACCACTGGAAGGTTCCCAATATTCACTGCAAAAGCTTGGCCCCCCAGGGACTTGGGAACAGAGGATTGCTCCTCTCCCTTTCCTCTCCCTCGATTCAGGGCAGGCCCAGCCCAGCCCCTGGCATCAGGAAAAGACAAGAACAGAAGATGTACACAGCCTGTCCTGGTCAGGACACTGTCATCGTCTCTCAGACCGTTTCTTTTGAGGGGGTGGAATTGGAGGCTGCACTATGAACAAAGGGAAGCTCCTGAGTTTGCCCCGAGACAGGGCATACACGAGGGGCACTCTGGTCCCCTGCTCTATTTCCCGGGAAACAGCATGCTCCTTGCTGTAAGGAGTCAGCTACACGAGAGCATCCGTTCCCTCTCTGGGTGGCGAGTTAACCTTACATGGATGAGGAAGGGGATAGACTGGCCCAGCACTGGCCCTCTGGCATCAGGACAGCCTGGCTGAGGAAGCCCCTGCTGCGGGGGCGGTGACATCTGTGGCCAGCGTGGGGGCTCTCATGGACGCCCGGCCTGGCAGACAATCTCAGTTGGGCATGGTTTCATCTGGGAAGGCCACAGAGACGTCTTCCACTGTGATGCTGTCCACAATGGAGGTGAGAGAGTGCAGGTTGTGGGCGTCCGTGGGGTCGGCCGTGAGCAGGTGATCTGTAAGGAGAAGGGGGGAGGATGTCACCTGTGTGATGAAGGGGGTTTCAAGACCCAGGACAGGGAACAAGGTCTTTGGGGGTGGCACAGGTTTCCCAGGACAGATGAGTGCGCAAAACTCAAGAATCCTACCCGCTAGCCCATGCCTTTCCCAGTGCCAAGCATATGTGTGTGTGTGTGTGCATTTGTGTGTGCACGCGTGTGCATGTGTGTGTGAACCCTGAACGCATGTGCCTTCTCTCCGAGCTCCCCTAGTGGGGTTAGGATTTGAAAGCAGCTACTCTGAGATGGAGCCAGGACGGTGTATCCTGGGAGACTGGAACTGTCCTTTGCTGGCCCAGTTCTGCAGCACTGACTCGGCAATTCCCAGGGACCCCTGGGGCAGGGACATTCCCCTCTCCGTGGAGAAGGTCAGGCACCAGGCTTTGGTCGGGGAGCTGCAGGAGGCCTAGACCACTCCTTAGCTGGTCAAGGTCTCAGGGAGGCACAGGGCCTCACGGCCCACCATTTGGAACCCCGGGTTCAGCAGTTCCCCGGAGAAGCCGAAGGCAAGAGGACTGGAGCAAGAAGCAAGGTAAAAGGAGACAACTGGGCCTAGAGACAGGCTGATGGGGTCAAGCCAAGGTTATGAGGGTCCGGGTCTCACTTACCCCCTGTGTTGGGACCAAACTCCAATGTGCTGCCCCACTCTGGACTGCAGGAGGCGCTGTGGGAGCTGCATTCACTGGGCACCTGCAAGACGGGGTGAAGAAGGCCCAAGGTCAGAGCACAGCCATTCTTGATGGTGTCTCTCTGTCCAGTTCCAATGGGCAAAAGCTCCCCTTGTGGGGCTGGAGGGTGGGCCACAGGCTGCAGCCCTCCAGCCCGGGGCACCCCTGGCCTCAGGATCTTCCCCATCAGCAACTTTCATGCCCCCGCTCCCTGCCTGGCCACAGAGCCCCTACTTCCAGGCCTTTCTTGTCCTCCATTCTGGGTGGCGATTCTGTCCTCACAGGACAGCCGGTTTAAAAGGGTTCCTGGTTTTCCTGACCTTACGATAAGGGTGAAGGATAAGGTGAAGGAAGCAGGTGCAGGCCCGCTGGGGTTCTTGAGAGACCCTGGGTAGGTGTTGCCTCTGCTCAGCCACACTCAAGATGGGGTGGTGGGGCAAAGCGACGCTTGGCCTTGCCTTTTGGACCCCATCCCTAGGCGCTGGGATTAATTCTCACTCCCACCCAGGCTGACTCTGGACTTGCTCTTGGATCCACCCGTCCTTCTGTTCTCTGCCACCCCCCTCCACCTCTGCTTCTCCCTGTGGCCTTTAGCTTGGCCTGAAAGGACAGAGGGACACAGGAGGTCAACTTGACCGCCCAGCTGTGAGGAAGGAGGGGGTCCTGCAGCCCCCAAGACCCCACCTGCTCCAACCCTCTGACTGAACTCCACACTGGGGTCCCGAAGCCGTCCAGGGGCCTCCTGTGCCCCCTCCCCCTGGGGCGGCTTGGTGGGGGACGCTCACTTACCCCTGGCTGGGGCCCGCCCCCGCCCCGGTACCGGAGGTCACGCTCTTCCTGGTTGAGGGAGCTGAGCAGGGCCTGTAGGCGCTCGATGTACTGGATGGCGCTGCGTAGGATCTCCACCTTGGGCAGCCGCTGGTTGGGGTTGAGCAGGGTGCTCCTCTTCAGAGCCTCAAAGGCCTCATTCACCTTCTTGAGCCTGCGCTTCTCCCTCAGTGTGGCCGCACGCCGCCGGTCCACGGACACCGACTTCCTCTTACACACCTTGCAGGCCCACGGCAGGCACTGGCCCAGGCAGTGCTCGGGGGTCCCCAGCCCCTTGTCTTCGAGGGGCCCTCGGGCCTCAGGGCTCAGGCTGAGCTCAGTCCGCTCATAGCCTGGCGGCTCGAAGGCCTGGAGGTGGACGGGCAGGTAGTTCTCCCCATCATAGAAGTGGGGTTCCTGATAGAAGTAGGGGGATGTCTCATATAGCTCCATGGGGTCGGAAGAGACTTGTTCCTGCCACTGGCCCCCAAGCTCCTGCAGCCCCTCACGCCAACTGCTGGGTGCCATTTAAACCCTCCCCGCTGGCATGGAACCAGAGATAAATATAGCCAATGCCGCAGAAACCTGAGCCCCCCCTAAGCTGTCGCTGCACATCAAGACGTTTACAGTGGATTAGATGTGATTCCCCTTCCCTCTCCCCCCAGCCCCCACCCCACCCAGCCCACTTGCCCCAGCCTGGGCCGGCTCCTGTGCACGGGGAGGGAGGCCGTCGGTGTAATTTGATTAGTTTTCATTTCTCAGCAGCCCCCGTGGGGCAGGGGAGGTGGGGGAGGACACACATTCTCCTCTCATCTGCTCCTTTCAATTACTCCTAGCCGGGCGGCCTGCCTGCTGTCTCCTTGCTAGTCCCAAAGATGTGTGTGTGTGTGTGTGGGGGGGGGGGGGGGTGGTTGTTGAGGGGAGGGAACAAGGAAAGGCAGGGTTCAGGCTGGAAGAGGCCTTAAGAAATCAAAGTATCCATCCCCCGGCTTCCCGACAGCACCTTAACCAGGCTCCATCAGTCAGAAGCATGAGACTGCTTCAAATTTGGGGCATGTGTGTGGGCTCAGTGTCCAGGAGTAAGAAGGATTGAAACCTGGAGGGTCAAATGGCTTCAACTTCTGGGTTTTCAAAGCAGCCTTGACATCTTATGTCGTTTAGGTCTCCTGTGACAGGGGAAATTGAGGCGAGAGGAATTTTTTTGGTCTTTTTGGCAGGGGTCAGTAGAGGTTTTCCTTTTAACTCAGTTGGTCAGGGGCAGAGCAAGAATTAGAACTAATAGGCTACACCTTTCCCTCCGTGGCAAGGTCAAGATCTATTAAACCCTCGGTCTCTTCCCTCTCTCTCCCTCTGGATCGTTTATCTGTGTCGTCCTTCTGTGTCGCCTCTTCAACAACTCTGTTTCCTGCCCCCTTGGGACCCCAAGCTTTTCCTGAGTGGGTGGAGTGGGAGGGAGAGAAAGCAGAACCCTCCAGACTCACTTTGACTCTCCCTTCTCCTTGACCACCTGGCTCGGTTGTTCCGCATCTTCCTGTCTAAGCCATCAGTTTTACACGTAGCATGTAGGTCTCAAATGTCAGGGGGAGGAGGGACTACTTAACCTTCCAGCTTCTCAGTCCATGGTCACCCCTCAGCAGAGTTTGGGGCCTGAGAGGACCAATGCTCCCAATGCTGTGGGCAGGCCTGAGAGACCAGCAGAGAACAAGCTCAGTCTTCAGGCTGAGGGGTTGGTCACAGGGAAGCCCTAGGCAGGGTCTCTGCCCTTGAGGACCTTACCATTCGTAGACCCCTGTGGTCGTCTAGTTCCACCCAACCCATGATGCCTCAGTCCCCTTCACAGGTGGCCATTGTCCAGCTGCTACTGACCTCACAAGGCAACCCGTCCCACTGAGGTGCAGCTCTGGCCACAGGGAGGCCTTCTGGGTTTTGAACTGCCATCGGTTCCCTCTTTTATTCTTTGGTCCCCATTTTTCCTCTAGGAACCCGTGGACTAAGTCTGATCCATCCTCCACTTGACATTTGAGATTGGTGTTATAAGTTTCAATCAGTGGCAAGGACAGTAAAAGGAGGAAGTATGGTGCTGGGACTCAGAGAGGGTTTCTCAGGGGAGGTGAGATCCAACTGGAGCTTGACGGACCTGGATGTCCTGTCGCTCGTGGTCTATGGTGAGGAGCCGGGAAAATGCCGGTGTCTGTCTGGGGTAGGGAACAGAGATGAGGAGGGGTCGTAGCTAGACAAGAAAACCCCCCACACATGTTGAGGAAAGCAATGGGGTCTTAACTGGGTTCTTGGCCTTACCAGTGTGGCAGCCTGGGGGCTATGGGTTCTAAACCCTGCTTTTGACCCCGACCAGCTGGGTTGAGGAAGAATTGCTATTTCTAACCCACATCCTTCCAAGCAAAGAAAAACCTGGCCTCAGTTTACACTCCAGTCCTATGAGCCTTGGGAAAAGAAGGATGTCGAAGTTACCGTGGAAACCAAAAAATTGCATCATTTTGTCCTTTTGGGATCCAATCTGCCTTGCCCCTAAACAGTGTGTTCGCGTCCTCTAAAAATGGAAGCAGGAGAGCTGGGCTTGTTCTGATTTCCAGGATCTTACTATCTGGTTGGCAAACATGGACACTGAAACGTGAATGTTAAATTATAATGTGAGAGAGAGCTATTTTAATTCAGCAGTAAACACAGGGGCCGTGATCGATTGCCAGTGAGTGGGCTCATCAACTGAGTGTTTCAGGAGTTTATAGAAAGTCAGAATCACCAAGTCTGGGTCTCTGTGGAAGGCTTGAGGAGGAGGAGGGTTTGTGCTGGGTCTTGGGGAACAGGTGAGAATTAAATGAGAAGAGAGGAAGGGGGCACTGTGTGGAGGGTTTGTATGGCACGCGGGGTCCAGTAAATGGGTGATTGGACAAGTGTGTAGAGATGAGAGGAGGCCCAGCTGAGCGTGGAGGGACTTGAAAGCTGAGGCGAAGGGACCACATAGAAAACCATGGCAGTAACCCAGGAGTGGGGTGCTGGAGGCCTGAGCAATCCACTCAGGCAGGAGGATGGATTCCACCAGGAGAGGATGCATGTTTCGGCTGGCCAAGGGGTGTGTGTGTGTGTGTGTGTGTGTGTGTGATAGGAGGATGATGGTTGTATTAATGAAAGGGCACCCGGTACATGGCAACACCCAATAAATGTTAGTCCCTTTCCTTGCTTTGTCCTGTCCTCCACTCCTGGCCTCTCTCTCTCTCTCTCTCTCTCTCTCTCTCTCAGTCTATTGCCTTGGCCATTATTGCCTCCAGGGGACCAGAAGAGCAGAAACGGGAGAGGGAAAACCTGGTCTCACCCCAGGTGCCTATATATTTATTCACTCAACTCTTTTGATCAAGAAACCTGTATTGCACGTCTCGCGCTGGGCATTGGGGTCACTGATGTGAAGACGATGCGGTCTTTGTGCCTGCAAATAGAATAGCTGGGTAAGATGAGTGCAGAAAGTTATCTAACCAAGGTGGGAAGCGGTAGGTGGTAAAGGAATACTATCCTGTAATCCAGAGAAAGAATTTATTAAATTCCCCCCTTCATCGGCTGAACCCGGTTCCCTAGGAGCCCACTCTGTGTCAGTCCCTGGGGCTGGGACGGGACCTGGGTGAGGGCACTGAATAGGAACCTATGGGAGCACCTATGGGATTGATGGGAGTTTGGCTTTGTGCGTGTAACGTTTGCTTCTAACCAAATGTGAGGGTGGGGCTGCAGGGCTAGAGTGATCTTGTGCGTCCGGGTCTCAGTGCATCCCTGTCTGTAGTCGTGCTTGCGTACGTCTGCCCAAGTAAGTGCCGAGGACCACGTCAGGGCTCAGCTGTGGGGCACAGACCCTCCCAGGCCCGAGAAGATAGGGTGGCCCAGGTATCTCTGGCCTCAAAACCCTGGTGGGGGGTTGGCCCTCTATCCACCCTGCTCCTGTTTCCTAGCCGAGCTGTGGAACAGCCGCATCTAGGGGCTTGGCCTTCCTCCCCTGCACACTCACCCACCCCATGCAGGCTGCCCTCTGATGGATGGGAACACATTGGTGCCAAGCACAGAACAGCCTTTGTGCTCCACCACCAGCGGTGATCCATCAGCTCTAACCTGACAGCAGGGCGTCGGGCCCTAATCCCCATCCCTGCTGGCTTGGGCACTCAGGGCCCCCTGCCCCGACTGTAGCCTCCTCTAGCCGTCCCCTGCTCCCTCCAGAGGAAGCCCTTATCCCTGGTGGGGGCTCCAGGGCCAAGCTGTTTGTGTCCCCACCCTGTCTGTCTCAACTCAATTCTGTCTGTTTGCCTGCTGGGCTGATCTCATTTGCATGGTAGTGGTTGGATTTCAAAATGCCCAGAAATCCCCTTCACCTGCCTTGCGGGCCCTTCCTCCCCACTCTGCTCTATATACTCAGCCTTACTCTCTGGCTCCTAGCCTCTTCCAGTCCCTGCTGACCTCGCAGGTGGGCTGACCTGGGCTGCCATGTTGTGTGGCCAACATCAAAGCAAGTTTCCCATTCTGGAGCCTCGATTCTGGAAGTAGAGGAGCAAGAAGGAGAAGAGTCTGGAAGGGCAGGAGCCTCTGGCTTCTCCGTACAAGTCCCCCCTTTTGTTTTCTTAGCCTGGGTCTCTGGGTGTTATGGATGGGAACTAGGTAGGGCTTGGGTGGCAGAAATGTGTGTACATTTCAAGGACCTAGATGCATGCACGTGGCATCCAAATCAGCTTGATTATTGGGGGAGCAGTAGCCTTGCAAGCAGGGTGAGAACTGATCACAGAATCCTAGGATATCAGAGCTGGGAGGTAGCCTAAGGATTAGCTAGTCCACCTTCTTCCTTCTACACACTGGGAAACTGAGGCCCAGAGGTGGGGATGTGACTTGCCAAGGGTGCACAGAGCACTAGTGTCAGAAGTGTGAAGGGGGCCTGATCTTAGGCCTTGGGGCTGAATCCCAGTGCCTCGTCTCCCTCCCTGAGCCTGACAGGTGAGGAACATGCTTCAAGTGAGTACCTGCTTTCCGGGTAGGAGGCAGTGAAGGGACCGGAGCTGCTTTAGGCTTCGAATGGAGAGTCAGGGAGATGTGGAGAGCTGAACAGAAGATAGGAGAGACGGGTGAGAGACACTAGGCTGGAGAGACCGAAGGAAGCCTGAGGGTTTGAGACAAAAGGAGAGGTCTCGAAGCAGATCGGAGCCCCAGCTGAGGGGTGAGGGGTGTCGGGGGTGGGGGGGCGCTAGGCCTCCGGAGGCCACACATTGTTTCCATTGAGGACTGAGCATCAGATAACCACTGGGAAATCCGTCCCTGCCTGGAATCTGGAGCTCAGAGCCAGGCTCATTCATCAAGAATCTCTGGCCTTGGGGTGGGGGAAGGTATGGGCCTGGAGGCGGAAGGGAATGGGTCCCCAGGGAGTGGGGGTCATGGAGAGGTGATTGGTGGACACAAAGCACAGAGCTAGGTTTAAAAATAACCAGACCAGATTTCAGCAGAGTGTGTGCCAGTGTGGACCTGGGCGCCTTTGGAAATACGGCTGAGGATTTCTTTTTTTTTTAATTTTTTTTTTTTTCAACGTTTTTTATTTATTTTTTTGGGACAGAGAGAGACAGAGCATGAACGGGGGAGGGGCAGAGAGAGAGGGAGACACAGAATCGGAAACAGGCTCCAGGCTCCGAGCCATCGGCCCAGAGCCTGACGCGGGGCTCGAACTCACGGACCGCGAGATCGTGACCTGGCTGAAGTCGGACGCTTAACCGACTGCGCCACCCAGGCGCCCCAAGGATTTCTTATGCGTATTCCGTGTTCCTGTGTGAGCTGGGCCTTAGCTCTGGATTAAGACAAATACTGTGAGGAAACGAAGGGCATGTGGAAGAAGGAACCCCGGATAAGGAGTCGGGGCACGTTGGTGTTGTTTCTCCTCTCTGGGTCTCATTTTCCCTGTTTGCAAATCAAGATGCTGATATGAATGACCCAAGTAGCCCTTTGAGAGGTAACATTCTTTTTCTGACTCAGCACGTGGGTCTGGAGGAAGTGCTCATAGGGTCAGAGTCGGACTGTTTGGAGACTCGTTTGAAGCGGGCCTGGCCCTAAAGAATGGACCTGTAGGATCGGAGAGGGCAGGTTTCTTTGGATGTTTTGTCCTTTTCCCATCTCCACTTCTGCTCCCATACTCAGTCTCACTGAAGTGCAACCAGATGGTTCTCGGGACTCATTTCGGCCCACCTAGAACCGCCTGGCATGTATTTGTCATACTCGCCCCCGGACTTAGCCCCCCACCCGGTCCCCTTCCTTTCTAACCCCACCCCATTCTGTCTTCCTTGTGGATTCAGAAGCTTCTGCCCTCACTGTGGGTTCAGAAGCTGCCCCACCCCCTTCCACTCCATAGACAGCTTCTATTTCTGCCTCTTTGACAAGTTGTGACATATTTGGGAGCAGCTGCTGCCTGGGTGGAGATGCCTTTGCTTTTCTTCTGGCTCTGTCTTCTCCTCCCCAATACCTCTCCCAACAGCCACCCCTTCCCAGAATGTGCTAGAAGACCCTCCCTGCATTCCCCTCTCTGGAACTCAGACATCCAGCTTTTCCTAGGTTTCCGCAGGAGTGGCCCAGGCTCTAGACTGATAGAAAGGGAGTCTTCTGGGATAGAAAAGTCAGGTGGCTGGGTGTGGGGGATAGGATCTCTTCTGCCAAGTCCCAAGCTGTGTGGTTTGAGGCAAGTCTCTTCCCTGCCCTGGGCTTCATTTTTCTATCTTTTAAGACGGGGGCCATGAATAATGTCTTCCCTGCCAACAGCAAGTTGTTTTGCCACCTGTTAACTGTGGGGACTTGGGAACTCTCCCCGTCGTATTGATCCCATTACTCTTGTCTTCTCTGAAGATTTTATTTCAATGTGACCCACAAACAGAAATCAGTCAATTGAAATAGATTCAGGAATGATAGGGAAGATAGAATTAGCAGGCAGGGCCATTAAAAGAGCTATTATAGATATGCTCAATATGTTTAAGGATTTAAAGAAAAACATGAACATAATGAAGAGAGAATTAGAAGATATAAAAAAGGATTATAGTTCCACTGGATAGGATTATATATTAGTCTGCTTTGTTGCCATGACAAAATACCATAGAGAGGAGGGCTTACACAGCAGACATTTATTTTCTCACAGTTCTGAAGGCTGCAAGTCTGAGGTCAGGGTACCGACCAGCACAGTTGGGTTCTGGTGAGAGCTCTCTTCTTGGCTTGGAAATGGCTGCCTTCTTTCTGTGTGTTCACATGGCCTTTCTTCAGTGCATGTGTACACAGAGAGAGAGAGATGTCAAGCTCTTTTTATAAGGGCTCCTAATCTCATCAGACCAGGCTCTCACCCTCATGACCTAATTGCCTCCCCAAAGCCCCATCTCCAAATACCACCACACTGGGGGCAAGGACTTCAATATATGAATTTTGGTGGGAATACAAACATTGAGTCCATTGCATATCAATAACAGATTAGACACTGCAGAAAAAAGTTCACTGAATCTGAATACAAAGCAATAGAAATATCCAGAATGAAAGACAGAGAAAATAACGTGAACCACATTTCACTGACCTGTGGGAAAACATCAAGTGGACTAACATATATGTAATTGAAGTCCCAGAAAGGGGCAGAAAAATGTTGGAAGAAATAATGGCTATACATCTCCAAATTTGGGGCACCTGGGTGGCTCAGTGGGTTAAGCACCCGACTCTTGATCTCAGGCCAGGTCTTGATCTCCCGACTCTTGATCTCAGCCCAGGTCTTGATCTCATAGCTGTGAGTTCAAGCCCTGCATTGGGCTAGGCGTGGAGCCTACTTAAAAAGAGATTTCCAGGGGCGCCTGGGTGGCTCAGTTGGTTAAGCGTCCGACTTTGGCTCAGGTCATGATCTCACAGTTTGTGGGTTCGAGCCGCTCATCAGGCTCTGTGCTGACAGCTCAGAGCCTGGAGCCTGCTTTGGATTCTGTCTCCTTCTCTCTCTGCCCCTCCCCCTGTGTACTCTGTTTCTCTGTCTCTCAAAAAAAAAAAAAAAAAAAAAGAGATTTCCAAATTTGATGAAAACTATAAACTCATAAATATAAATCATTTAATAACCCCCCCCAAGAATAAACACAAAAACCACACCAAGGCATATCATAATCCAATTTCCAAAAACCAGTGGTAAAGAGAAAAATTTAAAAGCAGCCAGAGAAAAAGTGGCATGCTATATATAGGGGAACCAAGTTAAAAAAAAAAAAAAGTACTGATTTATCATCAGATACTATGAAGACCAGAAGACAATAGAACAACATCTTTAAAGTGCTAAAAGAAAAACTATAAACCAAGACTTCTATATCCAACAAAAATATCTTTCAAGAATGAAGGTGAAGTAAAGACTTTTTCAGGTAGGGAATAGCTAGCAGAGTTTATCACCAGGAGATAGTCACTATAATAAATGTGAAAGGAAGTTCTTTAGGCAGAAGGAAAACAATACAAGATGGAAACTTGAATCCGCATAAAGGAATGAAGAGTATCAGAAGTACTGGACATGTGGGTAATAGAAAAAGGATTCCAAATACCCCCCCCATTTAAAATTTTATTTAAAAGATAGTTGCCTATTTAAGGCAAAAATAATAACAATGTGTTGTAGGGTATATAATATAAAAACAGAATTATGAGAACAACGGTACAGAGAATGGGAGGTGGGAAATATGCTGTTATAAGGTTTCTGCATTATATGTTAAATAGCATAATATTACTTGAGAGTAGACGGAAAAGTTAAAGATGCATATTGTTAACACTAGAGGAGCTTCTAAAAACTAAAATGAAGCTAAGAAGCGAATACTAGAGATAAATTGGAATGTGAAAAAATACTCGGTTAATCTAAAAGAAGACAGGAAAAGAGACAAAGAGGAACAAAGAGCAGATGGGACAAATTGAAAACAATTTATGAAATGGCAGATTTACTCCCAACTGTATCCCTGCATTAAATGTAAATAGTATGACTGAATAAACAGCAATATCCAACTATAGGCTGTCTGTAAGAAATTAACTTGACACATAAAGACACAGGTTGAGAGTAAAATGATGGAAACATACCTACCATGCAAACACTAATCATAGGAAATTTGAGGGATCCTGGCTGGCTGAGTTGGTGGAGCATGTGACTCTTGATCTTGGGATTGTGAGTTTGAGCCCCATGCTGGGTGTAGAGATTACTTAAAAAATAAAAAAATCTTAAAAAAAAAAAGAAATGTGGAGTGGCTATATTAGTATCAGAAAACAAATTTCAGAACAAGAAATATTACTAGGGATAAAGAGAGATACTACATAATGATAAAGGGGTCAATTCATCAATAAGACATATTAATTTTTGAATGTCTATGTACCTAATAATAGACCTTCAAAATAGATGAAGCAAAAATGACAAAACTTAAGGAGAAATAGATAAATCCAAGATTGTAATGTTTTTATTAATTTTGAAGGAGAGAGAGAGACAGAACATGAGCAGGGGAAGAGCAGAGAGAGAGGGAGACACAGAATTCGAAGCAGGCTCCAGGCTCTGAGCTGTCAGCACAGAGCCTGATGAGCGGCTCGAACCCACAAACTGTAAGATCATGACCTGAGCCACCCAGGCGCCCCAATACATCCAAGATTTTAGTTAGAGATTTCAAAAATCCTCTCTTGGTAATTCACAGAATAAGTAGGTAAAATCAATGAAGAAACAGAAGACTACTCATTCCATCAGTTTGCCAGCTGATGTTTGTAGGGTTTTCCACCCAACAATAGGTGGCACATGGAACACTGACCAAGGTAGATCATATGCTGAGCTACTAAGAAAAGTCTCAATAGATTTAAAAATACTTATTCCAGAAAGAGCATGTGCTCTGACCACAATGGAATCAAACTGGAAACCAATAACAGAGACCTCTAGAAAATCCCCAAATAATTGGCAATTAAACTTTTAAATGACCCATGGATCATTACTTATTGAGTCCTTTCTGCCAAGATCTGTGCTAAGTGCTAGATAACTGTAACTCATTTAACCCTCACAACAATCCCCGTAAGATAATTACTATCATCAGCATTTTGCAGATGAGCATCCAGAACCCAGAGAGGGTAGGCAGTTGGTAAACTGTAAAGCTAGGACCACAAACAGAGCCGTCTCATGCCAAAGCCCAACTCACGATTAGTATGTTAGTCAATAATCAACTAGTTAGAGTTTTTGAGATGGGTGCACTAAAGAGAGCTGTGCTGGGGAGCCCTGTTGGGCCTGGGGGGGAGGGGGGAGGGCATGGCTGAGCCATTGACAAGCTGCTTGCCTCCTCCCCAACTCCCCATCCCCAGTCTCACCCCCAGGCTTGGTGCTGAAGAACCTTCCCCATGGAAAGTTTCACATCGGATATTTCCTTGTGCTCTTCCCCAAGCAAATTCCTCTCTGCTTTGGGACTCCTCTGTCCCAGCCAGCTCCCTCCATGGCAGGCTCACTGGCCTTTCGCAGGTGCTTCATCTAAACTCTTCACAAGTGCTCCTGGTCTTCCTCCTCCAGGGGTTCTACATCTACTGCCCCCAGCCTGGCTCTCCCATCCAGATCTCAGCAGGCCTGCTCTCTGCTCCAGGGCTTTCTGGAACCTTATCCCCGGGTCCTCAGTTCCAAGCAAGACCTGAGACACTATGCTCCTCAGGCAGCCTTCTCAGACCAGATCCACTATCATCAGTTACCTGGAATCCACGGCAACTGGACTGCTTGCTTTTTCTTGGTCTTTTACTTGAGAGACCCCTGAGCCAGACTACCTGGGTTTTAATTCTGGCATTATCACTTTTTAGCTTGGTGATCTTATGTAAGTGGCTTGACCTTTCTGTGCCTCTACTTTTTAAATCTTTTAATAAGGATAAAAATAGGACCTGTCTCATAGAGTTGTTGTATAGATTAAATGAGTTCATATTTATAAAGTGCTTGGCACTTAGTATACACTCAATAAACTTTAGCTCCGTTATCACTATTGAACCTGCCTTCTGTCCATGTCTCCCCCATCAGACTGGGAGCTTCCTGGAAGCAGCAGTAGTGTTTTTTTTTTCTTTTGCTCTGTCATCCAGAGAGTTCTCTGGGGAGAGGGCTGCATCTTCCCTAATGAGTGGGGGGCTCCTTGAGGACACAAGAATATGTCTCTCCATCAGACAGGGACTGTGTCTTTGTCCTCAGGCTCTGAATTTCCTTCTTTGCTTGCCCCTCGGTACTCAGGACAGACATGTGAATATGGCAGACCCAGGAGAGCTCCCAGGTGGTGAGGATGTTGCAGGGAGGGGCCCTGTTGAGGGAGCCGTGGAGTCCTAGACAGAGATTCCTACCCAGGGGGGCCCTCAGAGAATGCTGAGCAGCTCCAGGATTGAGGTCACAGAGCAGCCTCCAAGGGCTACTTCTGTCCTCAGGAAGCGGCCGGCCAGAAGTTGTCCCAAGACCTTCTTTCTGTCCATGTCCACCACTGAGGTTATCAGGCCTTGGCACGATCTTAATTCTTTTCTCCTCACTGGAAGACCGGAGATGTGGATGCCATGGGGCAAAGGGCAGACAGATATGGCATTGAGTCCTAACTCTGCTGCTTGCTAATTGCGTGACCTTTTATTCATTTGATATCTTGGAAACTGTTTTCTCATAACAAAATGCTAATTAGAAAACCTGTTACTCTGGCCATGCCATATACTCAATAGATGTTGAATGAATGAATGAATGAATGAGTGAATGCATATTTGTTTCTTTTCTTTTGGAGGCGGGGAGTTAAGGAGGGGTGCAACCAGCCGTGCTCTGGGTAAGTCGAATTCTAGCATCTGCGGGCTGAACAGGTCATTGAGATGACATTTAGTTCACTCCCAGCCTTTAATCCATCCCAGGCACACACTTAAATAAGCTCCCAAAATGGAACCCTTGGTAATACATTCCCATGCTTTGGCCATGAGAAAATCCCTTCTAACATCACTTCACCCCCACCCTACCCCACCCTAATAGCACATTATAGGCATATCTTGTCTTTGACTCTTTCCTTTAGCTGGGATGAGGAATGTTGTGTAACTCATCGAGTGGAGAGTCAGGACATTTGTATTCTAGTCCTAGCTCTGCTGTCGATTCCTATGTGACCTTGCGAAATGGAAGCCAACATTTACTGCGTCTCTCCTCTGTGCTGGCCACAGTGCTAAATGGCCTACGTGCATTACCCCACTCATTTCTCCCAAGTATATGGAGTAGCGACAGAATCCCTGTTTTACAAAGGGGAAACTTCTCTGAGGCTCAGAGGAGTTAAGGAACCTGGATCAAACCACACCGTCTTTAAATAATTAGTTCCTGTCTCTCTCCGCAGTTTCTTTCTACTGTGCTATGCTGACTTCTCTGGGGGCCTCCGTTTCCTGATCTGTAAAACAAAGCGATGGATTCAGTGTTCTGGAAGGTCCCTTCCAGCTTTGGCATTTTGTTACCCCGCGCTCAAAGCCTCTGGAAGGGTCTTAGGAAGTTTGTGCTTAGCTTCCTGGCTTGGCTTCCCTGACCTTCCCGACCTTCTTTTTTTGTTTGTCTATCGCCAGGCCCTCCTCACCATCCTCTCCAGCGAGTCGGTGTGAGACAAGGAACCAAATGTTTCCCTGGAGTTGGGGCAGATCCATCTGTTGCATTCCCTGAATTGCGGGCTGTGGGAACACTGCGTTCTGCCCTCTGGCCCTGGTGCCTGGAGCGTTTTCCCTGGGCCATATTGCCTGTCTGCATTCCCCTCTCCGTGGGGGCTTGGGCCAGCCCAAGGCAGGACCCGGTTTGCTTTTCTGCAGCTGAAAGCAGATGGCTTCCGGGTGGTAGGGGTGGGGTTGGGTGGGCTTGGTTCCCAGGCCCAGGGACTTTTCCTCAGCAGGCTGTTTTCATTCCTCAAGTGCCGGCCTTGCACCCTCTCAGACCATTGATGGAGTTCCTGTAGCCAGACATTGGCTAACTCACATGTCCTCCCTCCACAGCGGAGACATAGCCCTGACTTCAGATTGCTAGCCATGGCTCCCCTTAGTCTATAGATGATTCATAGATGGGGAAGTTGAGGCCTTGGGACGCGGGTCAGAGGGCCAGACTGGGACAGGAACTCAGGCACCTGCTCTTCCCAGACTGGACTGGACTCCCCACCCCTGTCTTTCAATAAGGCTGCTTTCCCAACTCTGTGTCTGGCTTCCTAAGTCTCCAGTTGCCTGCTCTTCATATTTCTTGACTGTAACCAGATTATCAAAAGAGACTGTTTCCTTCGTTGGCTAGTGAGGCTCTCATACTTCCTGGTCCAGGGGCGAGGGGCAGTGTTTTCTTGGATTCCTGAACCCAGAGGCAGCTGCATTCTCCATCTAGTGCCACCTGGTAGGCGTTGGCTGGTCAGGGGAAGTAATCTGGGTCCAAAGTAGGATTGACTCAAGGGGACAACGTGACTATCCTTACTAGGTCATCATCAACAACTACATCACCATTTAGGACTTTCCTGTTTGTCAGGCACTGTGATAAATGCTTTATACACATGAACTCTTTGGTCCCTACGATAATGCTATGAAGTAGGTATTCCCTCAGTTTTCAGACCAGGAGTCTGAAATTTGTTAAGAATGGTTAAGAAATTCGTTAATAGTACTAATAGAAGGTGGAGGCAGGATTAGAACCTAGCCTGGCCAACTCCAAAGTTGGTGGATGGTCTCCTCCATTAATGTCTACTACCTCAGACTCAAACCTTGGAAAACCTTGGTGAACAACCCTTCCTTACGGTGGGTATATAGCAGGTATTCAGCAAGTGCACACGTAGCTGTTCATTACCTACTTACTGATTAGCTGAGCTAAACAATGGAGCCCATGTCATCAAAGCAAGTCCCTTCTATGGCACAGAATGAGAATTCAGGCCATTTTTCTTTCTCTGGGCTGACCTGAACATCATAGCCTCCATGTCATGCTCTGTGACCTGGGGTGAATTCCTGATCCTTTGGATGCTGGTGGTACCCACTGGGATGAGTCAAGATGTCATTCAGAGGGGAACAGAATTGTAAACGAATTGAGACAGGAGGCCGGACACCTTGACCTTCAAAAGGGCTGTTGCAGGAATGGTGAGCTGCATCAAGCCGTCTGGTGGTTTGCTTATTCTGAGGCAGACAGCCTCGCTCCTAGAGGCGTGAATTTAGGAACATCCCATCCACTCGTTGGCGGGCACGCCTGGCACCAGTGCCTATAGCCCTGGGAGTGGGTGTTGGCATGATCATGGCCTTGTTCCCTGCCACATGGAGCCAACAGAGACAAGCCTCCTGACTTGTGTTCTTTTGCTTTGCTCTTGCTGGCTGTCCTTGCCAAGGCTTGGTTCTTGGCTGGGGAGGTTGGTAGCCAAGAGCTTGACTTCTGACCTCTGACAACCTCAACCCTCCCCCTCCCCCACACCTGCTAACTCCAGTGAAGCCATAGATGCATAGATGATCAGAGCTGGGAAGGATCTTAGACCAACTGCCTCATTTTAAAGAGGAGAAACTGAGAAGTAGAGAGAAGGAAGTGACTTGCTTAAGGTGACAGATGGCAGAGTGGAGTAAACCATATTGGACTTCAGCAGCCTGCCTGCCTTGTCTTCGAGAGCCAGGAAATATTCATTTAATATACATGTAATGTCTTCTTTTTTTTAAAAATTTTTTTTCAACGTTTTTTATTTATTTTTGGGACAGAGAGAGACAGAGCATGAACGGGGGAGGGGCAGAGAGAGAGGGAGACACAGAATCGGAAACAGGCTCTAGGCTCCGAGCCATCAGCCCAGAGCCTGACGCGGGGCTCGAACTCACGGACCGCGAGATCGTGACCTGGCTGAAGTCGGACGCCCAACCGACTGCGCCACCCAGGCGCCCCTACATGTAATGTCTTCTATGTATAATCACATTGCCTTCAGCTGAGTGATCACCTGGATGCACACACACACACGTGTACACACACATATACACACACATTGTCCAGAGCCTCCGTCTGTACCTCCCCTGGCTCTGACAGGTCACTGTCCCCTTCTAACCACATCAAATTTCCTGGTCCAGATTTCTACCCCTTGTGATCTTGCCTCTTGAGGTGGCTAAGGGCTGATGTGACAGTGGAAGATGTCTAGATCCTTGATCTTTCGTCCTTTCCATACAAGGCAGGGAGCCAGGCAGAGGGCTTCATCACTTAGAGTTATGAGGCCCTAGGTCGGTTACTTATCCTCACTAAGCCTCAGTTTTCTCATTTGGAGAATGGGCATAATAATACATTTAGCTTAATGCCTGGCACCACATCAGCTAACAATGTGTTAGTTACTATTTATTATTATTAGTGGGACTATTATTATTCTTGAAAGCAGTGGTTCTCTGGGGGATTTCCCACGTAGCCGATAGGATGGGGCTTGGGTTCCATAACCTTTCCATGATGTATCCCCGTCCCCCACCACACACATACATACACACACACACACACGCGCGCGCACATGCACACACATGCATGTGCACACACACACACACATGCATACACACACATACGCACACACAGCTAGCATTCTAGCAGTTTCAGTCCCTACCCTGGCCCCATCCATTGTCAGCCAAGCCCCTGGCATTTCACGGATCTCAGCTCTGCCTGTTGCAAGTTATAAATAACCCCTGGCCATCTGTTCTATGAAACCCCAATACCGAGACCACAAGCAGAAGCTTCCTAGATCCTTGTCTCCATCCTTCCCCATCTTCTTCTGTTTCTGGCAGGATTTTTATTTTCTCCAATTTAGAATTTAAAGCTCTTCCCAAGCCTCTGTGTGGACTCTCCATCATTGCAGATGTCGAGGAAATCTCTGGGGAACAGTTCTTTTGGAAGGAAATGCCCGTTTAAAGAAATTGCCCAGAAGCACTGTTCTCCCTCCGTTGGGGAGGGCTAGCGGCTGTAAGGCGGATGGAATGTGCCCAGAAAACTTGAGGGGACTATGAGGCAGGCACCACCCACAGCAAAGGGGCTCAGAAGCAGTGGCTCTCTGAGTCCCCAGAGCTAAGCAAACCCTTAACCTTGTTGGGGGGGATGAGGTGAGAATCCTTGGTGCCTTCCTTTCTTCTCATTCCTACTCACTAAAAACACATATAAGTCCTGTGTGCCCCTCTCAACCTGCAATAATTAGCTAGTTAAAATAATATATTAGCTAATTATAATAACTAGCTCATCTGGGTGGCTACATGCTATGGACTGAATGTTTATTTCCCCCACAAATTCAGATGTTGAAGCCCCAACTCCCAGGGAGATGGCATTTGGAGATGGAATCTTTGGGAAGCAATTAGGATTGGATGAGGTCATGAGGGTGGGGACCCCACAGTGGGATCCCCACTTAAAAGGGAAGTGCCCTTTTAAGAAGAGGCACCAGAAAGCTTACTCTCTCTCCAAGTGTATTCACTGAGGAAAGGCCCTGTGAGCAGAGCAGGAAGTGGAAGGAAGCCAGGAAGAGGGCCCCCACCAGAACCTGACGGTGCTGACACCCTGGTCTTAGTCTTCCAGCCTCCAGAACAGTGTTTAAGCCACCCTACCTGTGGTATTTTATTATGGCAGCCCAAGCTGAGTGATACACTATATAAACATATTGGTCAGGACATTCCCTCTTCTCAGGAAGAGCATTCCAACAGGGCCTTCATGGAGACAATGAAAATGACTGTGGTCTGCTTCTTAGGTGAAACCTAGTATAGGGGCAGCCATGTTTTTTCCATCACAAGCCAATTGACCAGAAATCCATATGTATGTGAAATACATAAAGTTCTAAATGCTGTATCAAATTTAACTAAATAGGGGCCCTGCGTGGCTCAGTTGGTTAAGTGTCTGACTCTTGATTTCAGCTCTGGTTGTGATTGCACAGTTTGTGTGGTTGAGCCCTGTATCGAGCTCTGCACTGTCAGCATTGATCCTGCTTGGGATTCTCTCCACCCCTCTCTCTCTGCCCCTCCCTGCTCTCTCTCTCCCTCAAAAATAAACATTAAAAAATCACTAAATAAGAAGTAACATTTGTAAGGTATAATGTGTGTATAACAATAAAAATTCAACAAACACTCATGGTCCTGCTATCTATTTTAAGGAACGGAACATGGCAACATTGCCTTTGAATGCCTCCCTAATCTTATCCATTCCCTCCTTGATCCGAGTTAACCTTCACATTAATTCTGTGCTCATGATTCCCTTGCTTCTCTTTACGGTTTTATCACATTTCTATTTCCGAAATGACATACTGTTTGATTTCATATATTTTTGAATATTTTCTCAGTGGAAGCAAAGCACACACTCATCTTCTTGTGTGACTAGCTTCTTTCATCTGTGTTGTGCGTGTTGCCATTCATTGTTTTTTAATTATAGTGCAGAATTCATTGTTTGAATTACTTCTCAATTCTATTGCTGATGAAAAGTATCCATCATTCCAGTTTGGGAGTACTGGATGCTAGGCTGCCACGAATATTCTTCTTCTACAGGGAAGACTTGCCCTAGGGTGTATACGTAGAAGTGGAATTGTTGCCTCACAGAGTATATACATCTTCATTAGATAACATAAATCCTGCTTTCCAAGGCGACTACATCAATTTACACTTCCACTAATAGTGAGATTGTCAAACTTAAAAATTTTGTTTGTTTATCTGGAGGGAACAAAATGGCATCTCCTGTGGTTAAAATTTGCATATCCCTGATGACTAATAAAGTTGAGCATTTTTTTCCATATATTTATTGGCCATTCATATTTCTTAATTTGTGAATTTCCTGTTCAAGTACTTTGCCCATTTTTCTATTAGATTCTTTATCATTTTCTTATTGATTGTAGGACTTCCTCATGTTTATATTTTTAAAGTTTATTTATTTTGAGAGGGGAGGGGCAGACAGAGAATCCCAAGCAGGCTCTGTGCCGTCAGCACAGAGCTGGACATGTGGCTTGAACTCACGAACCGTTAAGATCATGACCTGAACCGAAGTCAGAGGCTTCACTGACTGAACCACCCAGGTGCCCCCCTCATATTCTTGATAGTAGTCCTTTGTCAGAGAGAAGTATTACAGATATCTTCTCCCTCTCTGGTTTCCTTTTCACTCTCTTAAGATGTCTTTTCACTTACTTTCCTTTAGAGTTAGGGATTTTTGTTCCTGTTTAGGAAATCTTTGCCTATTGCAAGGTCATGAAGATACTTTTTTTCTGTTTTCTTCCAGACATTGTTTTGTTTGAACATTCACATTTAGGTCTCTGTATCTGAACTGAGTTTTGTATGTGATGTGAGGCTGTTTGTTACCCTGCTGGCAAAAGCTGCTGGTGTCCCCATGGAGCAGGCCATCAAGGACCCTGATGGCACTGCCATGGGGCTGATACTGACAGCTTCCACCCTTCTTTATTCCTAGCCATCTCCAGACAGCTCAGCTAAGTCAACATCCCTAGCAATCTTTCTTTGTGGTTTTTCTCGATTTTTGCTCTATGGCATTGCTATAGATTCTTAATTGGACGACTGAGCCCTCCCAGGGCTAGTTTTGTTTGTGGATAGAAGTTGTTTTTTGTGGGAGAACAAAGCCTGCTGTTCCCTACTCCGCCATCTTGCCGATGTCACTCCAAGGTTATTTTTGCTGTTTATAAACTCTAAATCTGAAGTTATGTGTTTTTAGCACTGTAAAGATGTTATTCCATTGTCTTCTGGCTTTCATTGTTTCTGTTGAAAAGTTTGCTAATTGTATTATAGTTGTTCCTTTGCAACACTGTATCTTTTTAGCGCACCTACTTTTAACATTTTCTCTTTGTTTTTGTTCTCTCCAGTTTTACTACGATGTAATTATGGGTTTTTTTTTTTTTTCTGGGGTGGGGTATGGACATTCTTGAATCTATGGCTTCATTTCTGTTGTTGTTTTTGCCCTTTTGTTGTTTTTCTTCATTTCTTTTTTCCCTCTGTGTGTGTGTGTGTGTGTGTGTGTGTATTCAAGTATAATTAACATATAGTGTTATATTGGTTTTATGTGTACAATACAGTGATTCAGCAATTCTGTGTATTAGTGCTCATCATGATAAGTATATTCTTAATCCCCTTCACCTATTTCAACGCCCCCCTCCCCACCTCCTCTATCAGTTTGGGATATTATAGGATTTAGAATGCTTATATTTGAAGGATCTCTTCAAATACTGCATCTGTCTTATCTTTCTTTTCTCCCGTCACACCAATTACACATATGTTGGGATTTTAACTGTATGCTATGTGTCTAACATATTTTCCACCCTTTTGGGAGAGTCATTTTAATTTTAATCTGAATTTTTCTATTGATTCATCTTCCAGTTCACCAATACTCTAATCTGCTGTTAGACCCATCAAATGAATTATTTGTTGTTAATTATGTTATTGTATTTTTCAGTCCTGGGCTCTCCATTTTGAGATTGTAGCCCTCTGCTGAAATATACCATCCTTTAATGTATTTTCTTGAATACGTTAATCATAGTTATTTTAAAGTCTGTGTCTGGTAAATAAAAAATCTGAATCACCTATGGGTCTGGATTTTCTTCTTCTTGGGGATAAGGGTCTTTCCATTTTTCCCTCTTGGCTTTCAATCTTTTGTGTTGACAATTTTTGATTGATTGTTAGATATCATTTCTGATAAATTGTAGAAGCTCTAGATTATGTTAACTTCCTCCAGATAAGGATTTAATTTTCTTCTGGCAGGCAGATAGATTATGATCAAATTAACTTGATTCAATTGAGACTTGTCTGTTTCCATGTGACCCTTACTTCTAGGATATAGTTCTTCCACTGGCCTGAGGCCCTGAACTCTAATTTGTCTTTCCTGAACCATAGCATTGCCAAAATTTCTACTTGGTTTCTTGAAGCATTGCCTTACATGTGCACAATTTAGGCAAATTACTTGATGAAAAATTGTCTTTACAATGTTGGGATTAGCTGAGTACATTTCCCTTTTCTTTGGATCTTGGTCCTTCAAGTCTTGGCTGCCATGGCTTTGTGCCTTCAAACACTTTTATCTAGCTTTTAAAGTTCTCAGTGTGAGGGATAATTCGATGCCAATTATGTTTTTATAGGTAGAAGCAAAAGTCCTCCCTAGACTAAAAACTCAATGAAAGTGGGGACCGCATCTATCTTGTTTTTCACTGTATCTTAGTTTCTAGAGCAATGGTCAGAATAATAGAAGGTGCTTAATAAATGGGGCAGCCCAGGCCTTGGCTTCTACACGGGTCACATTAGTGATGTAATTTGCCTCCTGCATTGAAAATCAGTAGATTTGTGACCCTGTGATAGTTTCTAGTGTCCTTGCCTAGAAATGGGATGATTATAATAATAAAGTCTTTCTTTGATTTGATTATAGGAGTTAGTAGGTTAATAATTATAAAGCATTAGAACCACTTGACATGTAATGGGTTATGCACAACTGTTTGTTACATGAAATAATAATTCCCCTTTAATGTCTTTCAATAAAGTTTTAAATATTTCTTCATAAAAATCTTGCAATCTTTTGTTAGATATATTCCTAGTTACTTTATATTTTGATCTTATTTTGTATAGCTATGGTTTTAAAAGTTATATTCTCTGTTTTTGCTGGTTCATGGAAATAAAATGAAGTGAAATTGATTTCTGTATATTGATATTTTTGGCCAGTAACCCTGCAAAATGCTTCCATTTATTCTAATTATCTGTGGATTCTTTAGGGTTTGTCACACAGATAATCTTATCATCTATGAAAAATAACAATTTTGACTCTTATCAATTCTTGTAACTTTTTTCCTCCCTTCCTTTTCTCCTTTCCCACCTTCTGTGCCTTGCTTAGAAGTTCCAGGTCAATGGAAATGACAGTGTATACTCTCTTCTTGTTCCTGAACTTGTAGGGACTCTTTCAAAGATTCACCATTATGTATAGTGTTTCCTGTGAGTTTTTAAAGGCTATCTTTTATCAATTTCCTTCTGCTTCTAGTTTGCTAAAGTTTTTTTATCAGGTACAGATATTTAATCAAATGGTTGGGTTTTTTTTCTTTTTCTTTTCTTTTTTTTTTTTTTAGCAAGGGAGATGATCTATCTCCTTTAATCTGTTAATGTGGTGAATTACATTAATTGATTTTCTTAAAAAAAAATGAGAGAGCAGCTTTCATTCCTAGAACAAACCGTTGGTCAAGATGTAGTATATTTCCATATGTTGTTATATGTGATTTGCTAATATTTTGGTTTAGATTTTGCATGTATATTCATGGGAATAAATGGCCTATAAAATTATGTTCTTGTACCTTTTTTTGATCTGGTTTTGGTATCAAAGTTATGCTACGTTTGTAAAATGAGGTGGGGATTTTTCTCGTTTTTATACTTCTAGAAGAGTTTTTGTAAGACTGGAATTATTTATTTCTTGAATTTTTGTAGAACTACTGACTCGATTTCCTTATTGGGTAAAAGACTATTCAGATGTTTTTCCTTGAGTTAGTTTTGGTAAATTATATTTTCCTAGGAATTTTTCCATGTCATCTAAAGTTCCAAAATTTTGCACATAAAATTTTTCTTAATATCATCTTACTATCTTTTCAAAATCCTTGTAGCCCATGTAATTTTGTCCCCCTTTTCCTTCTTAATTTTTTGTGTATATTGTATCTTCCCTTTCCTACTTGATTATTCTTGCCATAGGATGATCAGTCTTGGCAGAGAATTTATCACTTTTATTGGGCTTTTCAAAAAAACCCTAACTTTGGGCATTACTGATTCTATTTTCTATTTTATTAATTCTGGTTCTTATCTTTATTTATCTTATCTTATCTTTATTAAGCTCTTTCTTTGAGCTTAATCTATTATTCTTTATTAAATTTATTCTTTATTAAATTTCTGAAATTGAATGGTTAACACATTAATTTGCAATCTTTTTATTTTCTGACATAAACATTTAAGATTATGATTTCCCTCTAAAGTACCACTTTAATTATATTTAACAAATTTGACAAGTAGTGCTTTGTTTTTAAGCTTTTCTAACTATTTCTAATTTCCATTATAATTTACTCTTTAATCCATTAATTATTACATCTTTTTATGTGTCTTTCTTTCATGGATTATATTTTCACTAAGAATAATAATTCTAGGATGACAGGTTTTTTTTTTTTTGTATATTAAAAATATAAGTCTGCTGTCCTCTGGCTTTCACTATTGATGAAAAAAAGCAGTCTAATTGTCCTTTACTTGAAGGTTATATATCTTTTCTCTCTGACTGCTTTTAATATATTTTCATTCTTTTGAATTAAAAAAATTAAGACATTCTGAAAATTTCACTGTGCTGTGGTGTAGGTAGGTGTGGATTATTTTTTATTTATACTGTTTGTGATTAGGTGGTCTTCCCCAGTTAGTGGAGAGTTTTCAGTCTTCGGTTCCAAGAAAATTTCAGCCACTAACTCTTCACATATTACTCTGCACCTTCTTTCTCTCGTGTCTTCCAGAATTCCAATTTAATTTTTCTGTCATACTTTTCATTTCTTTGTGTCTCCGAACTGCTGTTCCGAGTTATTTTAACTGTTTTTTTTTTTTAAACAATTCTTTTTTTTTTTTTTCCAACGTTTTTAATTTATTTTTGGGACAGAGAGAGACAGAGCATGAACGGGGGAGGGGCAGAGAGAGAGGGAGACACAGAATCGGAAACAGGCTCCAGGCTCCGAGCCATCAGCCCAGAGCCTGACGCGGGGCTCGAACTCACGGACCGCGAGATCGTGACCTGGCTGAAGTCGGACGCTTAACCGACTGCGCCACCCAGGCGCCCCTTAACTGTTATTTTAACTGTTATATTAACTGTTCCGAATAATTTTTTCAGATTTGTCTTCCAGTACGATAATTCTCACTTCAGCTTTGTCCTATTTGCTGTTAAACCTACCCACTTCATTTTAGAAACTTTTTTTTTACATTTATTTTACTTTTGAGAGACAGAGAGACAGAGCACAAGTGGGGAGGGGCAGAGAGAGAAGGAGACAGAATCCAAAGCAGGCTCCATGCTCTGAGCTGTCAGCACAGAGCCCGACGCGGGGCTCAAACTCACAAACCGTGAGATCATGACCTGAGCCGAAGTCGGACACCCAACCGACTGAGCCACCCAGGTGCCCCTAGAAACATTTTTTTAATTGGGAAAAGGCAACACGGTTCGGAAAAGTGTGAAAAAAATAAATGCACATCTTAGCAATTAATTATAAAACAAATTCCAAGTAATCACCCTACAAATAGAACATTGTCAATAGTCCAGAAGCCCCTTGTGTGTCCTTTCTTGCTCTCTAACCCCTTCTTCCACCAGAGGTAACCACCACCCTGACTTCAATGGAATTAAAGTCTTTGCTTCTCTTTATAGTTTTATCCGCTCTGTCCGTTTTTGTTTGTCTGTTTTCTTTTAACTTAATAATCTGTACATATTTGGAGGCTTCTTTCATTCAACATGCTGTTTGAAAGTTAATCCATGTTTGTACCTGTGGTTCACTTACTTTCACTGCTGTGAGGTAGTCTGTTGTATGAGTATATTATACATTTTCATTCTTTTTTTGTTGGATATTTCATTCTATCTTGTTGGGTTAGTTCTTCCCCCTTTTTGAGGAGGAACTAACTACTTTCAACAATGCTGGTCTAAATATCGTATATGCATTTGTGTATGTATATATTATTTTACATGTATATTGGAGCACATGTGCGTGAGTTTCTCCAGGTTATATACTAGGAGTGAAATTGTTGGGTCACGGACTATGTATACCTTCAATTTTGCTAGATAATTCAAAGCTGTTTTCTAAAATCGTTCTTCCACTAATTTTTAATTCCAGTTGTTTTATTTAATTCATTTTTAGAATTTTTTTCTGGTTCTTCTTCACATCTGCTTGATAATACACTGCCTTGCTCTTTACTCACATGTCAAATTCCTTCTTTTATATTTCTTTAAGTTTGCACCTTTACTTATCGCCTATACTATTTCTGATAATTCCCCAGCAGAAGCTTTGCAGATTTGGTTCTGCTATCTCAGGGCTTCTCGACCTTGACACTGTTGACATCATGGGCGAGACACGAATCCATATTGTGGGAAGCTGTCCTGTGCATTGTAGGATGTTCAACAGCTTCCCTGGTCTCTACACACTAGATTCCAGTAGCCCACATTTTTCTCTTTCCAAGTATGGCAACCATTATGCCTGCAGGGCAAAATTGCCCTGGACGGTGAGCCACTATGCTCTCTCTCTTTTTTTCCTTGTGGGACCTCACTTATGGTATCCTGTCTCTTTGTGTTTTGTGATTCGTTTTTACTAAGCTCATGTTTTCTTAGAGCCATGCCTGTGGAGATTCTCCGATGCCTGGGGTTGAAGGTGTTTTTCTCCAGGACTGTTTTTCATTTACTACGGGCTCTAGGCTTACAAGTTTATGCTGGGGGTGCAGGCTCCTGTTGGACTCCTCACCTTTGACCAGCCGTCCCATGCCTTGCGAGGTTTGTGAAAATGGAAGCTTTTGTAAATGCTGACGTCAGTGGGAGGCTTCTCTCTGGGCTCCTGCCTTCACAACTTTAGGCTTCCAAATTCACCTTTCGCTCTTTTCCAGTCAGACTGATGCATTTTAAAAGAGGGTTTTTGGGGTGCCTGTGTGGCTCAGTTGGTTAAGCGTCCAACTTCAGCTCAAGTTGTGGTCTTGTGGTTCTTGAGTTTGAGCCCCGCGTGGGGTTCTCTGCTGTCAGCACAGAGCCCACTTCAGATCCTCTGTCTCCCTCTATCTGCCCCTTGTGTGTGCGCTTTCTCTCTCCAAAAGGACTAAATATTAAAAAAAAATTTTTAAGAGGTATTTTTGTGTGTGTTTGTGTGTGTGTGTGTGTGTGTGTGTGTGTGTGTGTGTTTGTTCTGGCTTAAGGAAAATCCCCAAATCCATACAGCTTTTATTCCATCTTTAAAATTTCACAAATAAGTCTGAAAAATCATTTGGCATCTTGCTCTTTCTGTCACGGGACAACTTAGATCTTATCCATCAGCCTGCTGAGCCTCTCCTTTTTCAGAAATGTAGCTACCCTCCCCAAATTTTCTGATATCCTTGTTTTTTAACTGTTGTGGCTTGCCGAATCAAAGCAGCTAGTTTGATACAAGTTCAATGTCATTTCCTGCAAGAGTTAACTCATCCTCCTGGGGTTGAGATACTGAATAAGCGACGCTTGGCCTCATCTGAACCCTGCGGATAAATTTTTCACCCACAAAATTTCGGATTTCGACAAGGGAACCATTCTCATGAACAATGACGTTGATGGGAAAGTGAGCATTCCCAGACCCCATTTTGTAACGGAAACCCAGCGTAATGCCCTTCGTCATGCTCCGTACGTGACGAGAGATAGTGTGAACGGTAGCGGTTCTTTTCCATTTCCCCACCTTTTGTCAGCTCGGAGCCTCTTCATTTTCCTTCCGAAGAGACTGAGTTTTGCAGTGATGTGATTGAAGTCCGTTTGCAGGGGTCCTCTGGGGCCTCTCACAGTAACGGCACGTCCCTTCAGAGTGATGTCGATGTTTTCTGGAACGTCAACAGTCTGATTGCTGAGAATGGCCTTCATTCTCACAGTAGATGCAGCAAAAGAGTACAGAGAAGTGTTTAAGATTGTTTTGGCCGGGAGTTTTAGTTGTCTTTAGTGACAGGATCAGTCGGCAAGTTCCTCTGGTATACTTTAGAACCTGAAGCCCACCACTTTTAAAAATTAAGAATAGTGAAGCGAGCTGATCAAATGCACGGATCTTTAACAGCAACACAAGCGCAGTACAAATCGAATTAACACAGTTTCTACAGAAACACACTCCCAAGGGCCGGAGCTAGATGTGGGTTTGAGAATATCGGTGAAGTCCCAGAGGACAGGTGTTTAACAAAGGGAGCAGTGGAGCGTCCTTCGGTTAGGCACGTGTCGACACAGGCTCCAGATATACATCACCAGTGACAGTTCTCGGTGTTTGTCCCAGTTGTTTTATGAAAAGAAAGAAATGGACCCAAACACTGCCCGAGTGAGACCACACAACAGGTGCGTTATCCAGTGTGATCTGAAATTCTAGGAAAAGTGGATCCACTTGGTGAGTGTAATTCAGTTTCGTCGTAAAAGTTCCGTGGAGACGAAGCCCCATTGACAGGGCTGAGGCTCCATGATTTGGATCCATCCTCAAGTTTACAAAAAGCGGTCAAGAGCACTGACATCAGACTGCCGGGGTCAGAGTCCAAGGTCTCCCACTTAAAAGTTTGCTTCTTAACCTGTCTGTCTCCTTTTTGTTATTGTGCAATGAGAAGAAACTACTCCACAGATTTATTGTGAGGCCAAGGATAGTGCCTGGAACATATAAACACTCAGCGGATGTTAACTTTAACAAGGTAAAAGATACAGAAACTTAAAGCGAAATTCCTACTTGTCAAAACCTGAGAATTTCTCCTAAAAGGTGATTTCATGCCCATGAGATAGCACTGCCTTTCTTTACCACCAGTGACTTCACTGTGCTCAGAGTAGTCAAGCAACAAGAAACAAGAGCAGATTCCAGTGGTCAGTCACTGTGTCTATGGGCCCAGCTTAAGTTCAACATGAGCATTTCCTCCGTCCAATGCATCAGCAGTGTTTTACATTCAAGACGAAGAGTGTTTACAAGTCTTGTCACATCAGTAAGACGCGAGCCGCCTGAGGTCTGATGAGTTGGGTCCTTCAAAGCCTTTTAATTCCACGTGGTGGGAAAGCAGTTCAGTAAATCTTTCCGACACGTTTCCATGATGTCATCACCCAACAGCATCAACATAAACAGTGTCTCCACACCCTGCTTCATCTTCTTCCAAACTTCGAACGAAAGCCCAGGAAGAAAGAAAATTCACAATTTTGGTGACTTACTCCATGGTATCAGGCAATGAATGTGATTTGCAAAGTGCGTGGTCTGTAGTCGTAAAATGATGGATGCCGTTCAAACTCCTTTCAATGGAACTAAACTGCTGAGACCCTTCTGCCCCCATCTTTGCTTTTCTTTGCAGGAGCCAGACCAGCAGTGAACTCTGTTTTTGCGTGTTTATAGCCACTCTCTCTCTCTTTTTAAGTTTATTTATTTTGAGAGAGAGAGAGAGGGAGAGAGGGAGAGAGAGAGGAGGGACAGAGAGATAAGGAGAGAGAGAATCCCAAGCGGGCTCCGTGCTCAGTGCAGAGCCCCATGGGGAACTCGATCTCACAACCATGAGATCATGACCATGAGATCATGACCTGAGTCAGAATCAAGAGTCGGACGCTTAACCGACTGAGCCACCCAGGCGCCCCTAGCCACACTCTCTTTTTAACAACCTCTTCTTGGGAGGTTGAGGTCTAGTTTGGCCAAAAGTGTCTGGTGGACTGTCTTTCTGGACCACAGGGCTACGAGTCTGTCCCCTGGTCTCATGGAGAGAGAGGCAGCCTGTTAAGTGTGAATCTTGCTTTAAGTTTCTGCACGTTTTACTTGTTTCCTTTAAGTTAGCATTTGTTGGGCACTTACTCTGTGCCAGGAACTATTCTAGGTGCTTTCCATGTGATTCATTCAACTGGGATGGCAACAGACAGCCTAAGCCACATTTGGCTCTTCTCAGTGGGGTAGGAGCAAAGTGAGAGTGAGAGGCCCAGGTCACGATCGTCATCTGCCTGCAGACACGCCTTTGTCCTGAACTCCCTGACCCAGTCAATGGGCTCCACTGTCCATATAACATCTGAGGCAGGGACCTAGAAGCACCTCCCTGCCTTCCCACATCCCATCTGCCCCTGACCCCCTCTCCGGTCCCCCCTCACCGGCTTATCCCTACTGTGGCACTTTTCACAGCTATCTAGAACCATCTGTCTCCCTGTCCATCATCCCCTCTTAGGACAGAGACTGTCTTCTGTCACTGAATGCTCAGTGCCATAGCAGACCCTCAAAGATGTTCGCTGCATGAAAGAATAATGTTCTGTCATTTCTACATAAGAATTTCTTGAGTTAGTCCCTCTGCCTCCAACCCATTAACTGCCCCAGTTTAGGGTCCTGTTCCTTCCCACCAGAACTCTTAAAATAGCCTCATAAACGATGTTCCTTTTCTCCACTTTGGCTTACTCCCACCCACCCTCCTCATTGTCTCAAGGGTCATCTCTCCAAGGCACAACTTAGAGTGCAGTACTGCTCTGATCAGACGCCTCAGTGCTTCTCTTTGCTCTCGGATAAATTCAAGACCTCGTCACACACGTCTGTTCTTCCTGAGCCCTCTGTTTAGCCATGCTACATGGTGGTGTATGTGTGCTGTGTGTATGTGTTTAGGTCCCAGTGCCTTTGCACGTGTGCCTTCTACCTAGGATAGATGCTACCCCCTTTTCTCTACCTGCCAATCTCCTGCCTCTCTTTGAGACCCAGCTCGTGAAGCCTTCTGGGACCCTATAGCCTCCAGCTTCATAGGATGAGACCTCTGGTTGAGCATTGGTTGATGATCTGTCATTGCTTACATAGCTATGTCCTCACGTCTCCCTACCCGCTAGACCGAGTCCCTTAAAATCCTGAACGTGGTATCCCTAACTCCTTGGGAGGCTTTAAAGAATTCTGGAGGGCAACAGGAGTGGGGGTGTACATCTTCTGTGTACGGTGCAAAGTGTTTTCAGACTGAAGACCCTGGAGGAGCAGCCTGAGTCAACCCTGGGGCCAACATGACGGCTAAAGATGGTCCAACCCCCAGAACACAGGCTTTTACTCCAACCTCCCTTCCTCAGCTCTTCATCCATGACCTCCTCCCTCCCTCTCTTCTTCTTTTCTTTTATTCATTTTCCTTCCCTGCCTTCTTCCAATTGCTACGTAGCCTCAGTCATATATTACCCAAAACAACATTATGGCAATGGTAATGGAAGTAAGTGATGACACGATAGTGCACCCCCAATTCTGCTGCCACAACAAAGCCGGCTGTGTTCGTTTGTCTAGTTCCCTTTCCGTCTTTCTATGCGCCCATCATGTTGCAGGGTTGTAATCATGAGGCCGTTTTAATTTTGTAGTCTACTTTTTAACTTAATATCGGAGGCATTTTTCATGCTCCTACATGGTCTTCGTAATTATCATTTCAATGGCTGCATGATATTCCATAGAATGGATGTGCCAAGTTTCACTTAACTGTTTCCTTTCTGCCAGACAATTCCGGGTTTTCCCTGTTGCAGAGAGGGCTGTAATACGCAGGTTCTTTTACTTCTCTTTCTTGTTCCTCCCTGTTCACTTGCTCCTCTCTTTGCTCTCTCTTGTGTCTCCTTCTGCCTCCTTGACCACAGCTCTCTTTCCCAGAACAGTAATTTGCCCCCAAGTGGATATAGAAATCATCTTAGTGGTGTGGTTTATATATACAATTGGAATACCACTTGGCAATGAGAAAGAATGAAATCTTGCCATTTGCAACAACGTGGATGGAACTGGGGGGTATTATGCTAAGTGAAATATGTCGGTCAGAGAAAGACAGATACGTGTTTTTACTCATATGTGGAATCTGAGAAACTTAACGGAGGACCATGGGGGAAGGGAAGGGGAAAACAACAGTCAAACAGAGAAGGAGGCAAACCATAAAAGACTCTTAATTACAGAGAACAAACTGAGGGTTGATGGGGGAGGCGGGGGGAGGGGAAAATGGGTGATGGACATCGAAGAGGGCGCCTGTTTGGATGAACACTGGGTGTTGTCTGTAAGCGATGAATCATGGGAATCTACTCCTAAAGCCAAGAGTGCACTGTATATACACTGTATGTCAGCTAAATCAACAATAAGTTATATTAAAAAAAAAAAAAAGAAAAAAGAAATCATCTTAGTGGGACCCAGGATTTTGAAAAGAATTACAACAAATTGGTATGAAAATGCTCTTAAAGTCACTTTTGCTATTTGTGTATCCTGAAAACAGTGTAAATGATAAACTCTCTTGCCCACAAGGGGTGGGAACATAGGATCAGGCAGGACTATGACAGAAAGCTCAAGCCTATGACAGGGACACAATGTTTGTCATGGAAGAAAAAGAGAGACAACCTGAATGTCTATCAATAGGGAAATAGCTAAGTATACCATTATGTGTCCATACTCAGAATATTATGTAGGATTTAAAGAGATTGTTGTGGATCTATATGTACCGACTCAGATAAAATCTTTTTTTAAAAGTGAATTTAGTTGCAGAATATTTGTAGTTATAATTTATGTAAAAATTAACAGCAAAACCCAAACCCACAGGATAGTACGCTAGATTTTCTGAGGATATATTATGTAAATATATGGCCAGGCTGATAACAGTGGTCCCCCTTTGTTTAGGAAAAGGGGTCCGGATGTGGGGGACCGGTCAAAGGGAATTTGAGCCTGAACTGCAATGGTTTCATTTTTGTTTTTAATCAAGGAAAATGTATTCACATATTGCTTGTATAACAAAAAATTAATTAAACGAATGTTGCCACTGTTGTGTCTTTCTGTTTACGTTGTGCATTGACCAGCCCAGATTCCGGCGCTGGCCATGAAGGAATAAAACGTAATAAGAGAATGTTACTAAATATCAAATGTCCTTTTGGGAAGAGTGGATTTTTTGCAACCCCCCCCCCCCTCATGGGTATGTAGGTTGTTTCAGACAGTACCGGTGGGCCGGTGGGCCTGGGGTGGGGGGAAAAAAGGCCTGCTCTTCTAGGAGACAAGGATGCCCCTGATCCAGACCCTTGCCTCTCAGCCAGTCCTCCCCACCCCCATCCTGGCAGGTGGAAGCTGGGGGTTTTGAAGTTTAGTCTCTTGCATTGAATCCTGGATGGAGGACAACAGATGGGGCCACACAGCCCTGCTGCTCAGACCGAGGGGAACAGGTGGAGGCTCTGGGGCCAGAGTGTGAATGCTGGCGATTCATGAGTGGTGCAGGCAGGCGGAGTGCCCAGCTCAGCGCCGGTGACAGCTGGGCAGCACGTGGGTGGGAGAGGGAGTCGGGGCATGGGGGGGTGGGCTGCAGTGGGTGGGTTCAGCCATAGAGAGGAGGCATGAGAGGGCAGAGGATAAAGGAGGGAAAGAGGGAGAATGCCTCCCACCCACCCAACCCCCCGGCCCACCCCCAGGATTAAGGCAGTAGGGAGGTCAGAGGTTCCAGGCTGACCCGAAAGGCTTAGGAAGCAGGAGGGTAAGCAGACATAGAGAGGAGAGTGTTCCTTTTCTGTCCCTTCACCCTCCTCCCCCATCCCCAGCTGTCCTCTACCTAGTCCTAAACCCGAGGCATTTGGGCCAATTCCAGTGGCTGTGCCAGGCCCTTGGCTGGGTCAGGGCCCGGGCAGGGGAGGGAAGCAGCTGCTGCCCCTCCCCTTGCAGATAAGGGTAGGAGCACAAGGAGGTGACAGGACGGGACAGTCCGCGCCTTTTTGCCCAGAACTACCTGGTGCCGCACCCCTCACCCCGTTTCTCTTTAGTTAAGTGCAAGAGTAAGAACTATGAAAACAGTGCTAATTATTAGTAGCGCTTACAGAACCCTCGTGATATACACAGCGCTTATTGATTTTATAATTTATCACTGAATTCTTCCAACAGCCCTTCCTGAAAGTATAGCTTCCATTTTACAGGTGAGAAAACGGAGTCTTCTTGGTTAAGTAATGTGCTCAAAGCCGGACACTAAGTATCGTTTGACTGCACAGACCAAACCCGGAACCTTCCAGGTGGATGGAATTAACAAAACGCTGGGCTGAGAGCCAGCAGTCCCCCATTTCCCAAAGGAGCAAGAGGTGGATGGGCCTAAATTAGCCTTTTTCATTGGCAAAATTGAGAGCAGCTAGATGAGGTTAGGGTGGAAAGTAAAGGAAGCTAGAAAACTCTTTTCTCCGGAGATTTGTCCAAATAGGAACGATCCCATCGCTTTGGGCTGGTTTAGGAGACTTGGCCTGGAAAAAAAGGGAACCACGCACTTTGGTTTGGGCGTCAGGAGACAGGCGCCTCTGCATGCCCTCCGAGTGGGCAGATTTGCTGGCATTCCTAGGCCCCCAGCCCTCTTAGTGCTACAGCTTTCCAGATGAAGACGAAGCCTGGGGACGGTGCGGAGGGGCGGGGGCAGGGGGCGCTGTCCGTCTCCCACTGGTCTGGTGCACTCTGTTGGTGGAGCATCTAACCTGACACTTGGCGCAGTGCACCTGCGAGTCGCCCATTCCTTGAGCCCAGACATGGCTCCTCCTCCCAGCCTCAGGAACCCAGCCCTGAGTGGGCTGGGGAAGGAGAGGGAGCTCCGGGGAGTGGGGGGCCGGCCCCAGCCAACAATTCACCCCACGCCCAGACTTCCGTCCGGCCAGCAGGGGGAGCCCGAGGCCCAGGCAACGGCCGTGAGCGGGGAGGCTGCCACTGGCTCCGGATGCTACCGCTTCGCCCACCCAGGCCCCTCCCTGAGCCTCAGTTTCCTGGCCTGCGAAATGGGAAAATAATTACACTAAGTAATGCACAGCATTTCTGTGAGAGTTAAATGCGTTCTAAACAATAAGGCGTTGCTAGACTTCCTTCTTGTTCTCTTGTACGATGCTATTCTGAACATTCAGTATTCAATAAATACTTCCTGAGCTCTATTAAGCACTAGAACCCTATTTTCGGCCCTGGATGAAGCCTGTCCAACTTGTGGGCCACGGAAAGCGGTTAAAATAGAAAAGCCTGGCAATAGGATGGTTCGTCTGTGCCTCCCACGCACCTGACCAGCCAGATAGAGTGGGTGGCTCTTTCGGTACAGGTCAACACTTCAGCAAACTCCTGTTTGTTCTTCTGGCCTGGAACTTGGGCCTTTGGGCTGGGCCTGCAGAGGTGACAGGGAGCCCAGGCCACAGCCCACCTGGCCACCCTGACTTCAGGAAAACGCACTTAGTGCAAAGACCTTTCACGCCCAGGGCTCTCTGGTGACAGGGCCTTGGGTTCAGGGCAGAGGGGTGAAGCGGATTTGAATGGAATAATCCCCAATTGGCATTTAGAGTTCTGCTTAAGATCAGCATAAGACTGGAGCTGAGAGAAGGGGCTGAAGCCAGAATCCGTGGCCAAGCCTGAGATTGTCTGTTCTTTTCCCAAGAATGTGGACCAGTTTGGATTCCGCAGTGTGATGGAGTCAGTGCCTAGTCTCCTGGCTCCTGTCCCTGCTGGGTGGGGCTTCCGTCAGACAATCGCTGTGGAAGCCTGTGTGTTGTGGGGTCTGCGACAGACTCCCAGGGGTCCCAGCGGAGGAGAGGGGCCTTCCCACCCGTGAGTTTTTCGCCCCGCTCCTTCTTTCCCAGAAGCCTCGGCTTCCGTTTAAGCCCTCACCCCAGGACAGGGTCCCCAGAGCACCTAATGAGGAGTTCAGTGTGACGAGGTGGCTATTCACATTGACTATGTTGCTTTTCAAATTCCAGATGTTTCGTTCCCTCGGGTGGGCAGCCGACTCTCTGAGGGGGGCTCATTGTGATGTGTTCCAAAGAACCCTGGACTGGGAATCGGAGGCCTGAGCTCATGTTTCAGTTCTAGGCTTTGGTGGCCCCAGGCCTCCCTCTGAGCCTCTGCGTTTTGACCTGTTAAAGGGGGTCATAATAGCTTCTGCACCGGGCAGGCTGCCAACACCTGGGGAAGACGTGACGAAGGCCCAGACACGTGGTTCTACCCCTTCCTCTGTCTGCGTCTACCCAAAACAAGTGAAAACGTATGTTCACGCAAAAACTCGTACACGAATTTCACAGCGGGATTATTTATAATAGTCTCAAAGTAGAAACGACCCATATGTCCGTCAACTGATGGATGGATAAACAAAATGTGGTGTAGACACGCGATGGAATATTATGCGGTCCTCAAAAAGAACGAAGCGCTGACACCTGCACAGTATAGATGGACTTTGAAAACATTATGCTAAGTGAAAGAAGCCAGTCACAAAGGACCACGTAGGGTCCGGTTTCACTTACACGAGGGGGCCAGAACAGCAAGATCCACAGACACAGCAAGTATATTAGTAACTGCCTGGGTCTGTGTAGGAGTGGGTAGGGGTAGGGAAGTGACTGCTAATGGGTGCAAGGTTTTTTTGGAGGGCGATGAAAATGTTCTAAGATTAAATTATGGTGACGGTTGCACAATTCCGTGATTATACTGAAAAAAAAATCACTGAGTTGTACACTTCAAATGGGTGAACTTTATGGTATGTAAATTATATATCAACAGAGCTGTTAAGAAATTTTAACTGGGTGTCCTGAATTTAATTTAGAAACTCTACTTTGGCCCTTTCTTTCCTCTTTCCCCCCATCTTCATGGCCTTGTTGTCCCTCTCAGAACATACAGAAGGTAGTGGGCATATTTCTCTTTCCTGCGGGGGCAAGGGCACTGTTTGACGCGTGGGAAGGAATAGGGAAGCATTAGGGAGTCCAGATGCCATCCTGCCCAACCTCTCACAGCAGCCACATGAACTCCCCTGCCTTGATTTCCCTTCCTGCCCGCTGTGGGGAGGGACAGTAGGGGATCCCTGCCCCTGCATCCCTGGGGGTGGTGTCTGGGGAGTCCAGGAAGACTGGACTGGGGAGGATGCATTGGCCAGGATGGGGTGGCCTGTGCGGGGAGCTCTAATGAGTCTGTTATGTGGCAGGGCCGACTTGGGGTCTTCTAAGTGCTGGTGGGGTGGCAGGTAGATTGCCCAGAGATACTTCTTTGGCTGCAGTCAAGGTCAGAGAAGCCAAGAAACCCACGGCTGGCGCCCTGTGGACTGGGGTCAGGGATGGAGCTGGGCCATGGGCTGCCAGACGAGGAGCTGCTGGTGCCTGGAGAAGGCTGATTCTTTAATTGGTGTGCTACACGGCAGGGCAAACTGCGGGCCATGTGTCTGGTGGGGGCGGGAGGGGGAGTTCAGGAGAGACAGGCTGGGGCAGAAGGCCTGCGGGTCTCCCCTCAAGACTCAGTGGGGGTGGGGCGAGAGGGGCTTGGAGCCAGCGGAGAGCTCGTACTTCCAGCTCTGCGTGCACCCAGAGCTCCGTGCCCAGCCAGCTGTCATCAACCCCTTAGGATACTTGACAAGTGGGGTCTGTTCTCAGCTTCTCTTCCCTCTGATTCATCTTTCCTTGCCCCTGCTTCGCTGTCTCAGGCTGTGAGCATGCTCAGATCTCCCCACCTAAAACCAACCTCTTTTTGACCCTACTCTCCTGCAGCTAACAGTCCGTCGTTTCGTCTCTTCTCTGCCAAGTTCTTTCAAAGCCTTGTCTGCATCCACACCCCCCCCCCCGCTTTCCCTACCTGCTCCAGCATTCACCCCAGAGATGGTGCTCCCAACCCCACTCCTCCCCCTTCTTGTCACCAAATCCTACCACTTCCCCCTCAGATCCACTGCTCTCCAGCCCTGAGCCGCTCAGCTCCCTTCTTCCTGAAATACCTGCTTGTTCCCTCCCCTGCCTGTTCCCCCTCCTGGTGCTGTAGGCACAGCCTACTTCTGTCCAGCTCCTCTCCTGCATCCTCCCTCTGAGTGATCTCAGCTCTCCCAGAGCTTTGGCCGCCACCTCAATTGAGACGACCCAGCTAGAGCTCTGACGGCCCCCTTGGCCATTTCCACAAGCCCGCTGGCCCTTGCTCCTGGATGTCCCCTTAGGTACATCCCACCCAGCCTGTCATCCTTCCCCCGGTCCCCGAAACCTGCCTCTCCTGCCTCACGTTCCACCTCAACAGCTGCCAACACTCCCCGGGAACCCAGGCTGGAAAGCTGAGTCGTTTCCTCTCCATTCTCCCCGGCTGCTCTGCGTGACTGGCCAAGGAGCCTGGGAGTCCCATGTGACATCTCTCTCGTCCATTTTCTCTGTTCCCCACTGCTTCTTCTTGTGTTTGGATTTTAATCTTCTTTGGCCGAGGCAGATCTTTCTGTTTTACCTCTCCTTCCTCCCATCCACGCTGCACAGGGTCACAGAATGGTCTTTCCAAAGCATCGTTCAGATCCTTCAGCCTCCTGCTCAAAAATGCTCAGAGGCCTCCCGTCACCAAGAGTAGACCATGATATATGTCTAGTGATTCACCACCTGAAAAGCACTTTCAAACAAATAGAACGGGTAATGTAATCATTCCTCTCTTACGGATAAAAGGTCGGAGGCTCAGAGAGGGTGGTGAGTGGTTGGGGTTCACCCAGCACTGCAAGGTGGAGCTGTGACTGGGGCCGAGGCCTCCTGGATTTAACTGGGTGCACCGCCCACTCAAGTCTTCTCAGCCTCCTCTGGGAGGCTGCCAGCAGCATGGCCCCCAGCTGTCCAGCCCGAGGCCGGTGCCCTAGCCAAACCCCTGGTCTTGCCCAGAAACGCCTCCTCCTTGCTACCAGAACTTCTCCACAAACACAGAGCATCCTGTCCCTTCTTCAAGGCCCTTCCCAGCCCCGGGCCGGCCCAGTGAGCTCTCTGCCTTCTCTCTGGCACCTGGAACATATGCCCTGGAACTCTAGCTAATTCTAAGCAGGCATGACACTGGCCCTGCCTTCCAGGACCCACGTTCTGAGCTCTTGGAGGGCGCCTTACAAGAGTTCCCTCTTCCTAGTAGGGCCCTAATAAATACCAGCTGGGCAAGCAAATGAATGAGGCTTCTGGAGAGTCTCTTCTCCAGGGACCTCTTCCAGACCAATGGGTTCAATGATTCCAATCACCTCCGATCCCCACACACCCCTCCATGAGTAAAACACGCCACATCTGGGTCAGGCTCCGCTCTGCCAGGTGGCTCTCTCTGTGTGGGTTAGCAGCCTACCTCCCACCCCTGTGACTTAGGGAGGCCGTGAAAGCCAAGACTGCTTTCACCAAGCTCTGGGTTTAAAGGGCTAGTGCTTGAGGGGGTTTCCCGAGGACAGGCAGGGCCAGGGCCCAGAGGAGGGCTCACTTCTGGAAGTCTCCTCCTGGCACCAGGCTCTTCCCCATCTCAAGAGTGGGTTTGACCAAGTTTACCACCTCTCTGGGTCTCAGTTTCCTTATCTATACAATAAACAGGTTGGGCCGAAGTTCAGATTTTCAAGCTTTTTTTTTTTTTAATTTTTTTTTTCAACGTTTTTTATTTATTTTTGGGACAGAGAGAGACGGAGCATGAACGGGGGAGGGGCAGAGAGAGAGGGAGACACAGAATCGGAAACAGGCTCCAGGCTCCGAGCCATCAGCCCAGAGCCCGACGCGGGGCTCGAACTCACGGACCGCGAGATCGTGACCTGGCTGAAGTCGGACGCTCAACCGACTGCGCCACCCAGGCGCCCCCAGATTTTCAAGCTTTTTAAAGCCACAGAGCTAATAAGATCTTAATGTCAAAGAAAAGCTCATAACAAGGAACCCACACAGGGGATAAGTCAGAGCAGAGTTGCTCTAGCTGAAGCAGGGGGTGGCTCTGTGGGCCTCCCAGACCCGACCCTCCATCCCAGCCTTGGACGTCCTGAGGCTCCCCTGCTGAGTCCTGAAGGGTCCTCAGCTCACAGTACCACCCCACCCACCCCCACTGGTAGGCTCCCGGTGTGGAGCCCAATGCGGGGCTTGATCTCAAGACCCTAAGATCAAGACCTGAGCTGAGATCAAGGGTCTGATGCTTTACCCACTGAACCACCCAGGTGCCCCAGGATAAAAGAAGGAAGGAAGGAAGGAAGGAAGGAAGGAAGGAAGGAAGGGAAGAAGGGAGGGGGAAGGAAGGAAGGAAGGAAGGAAGCAAGGAAGGAAGGAAGGAAGGAAGGAAGGAGCAATGAGGCCAAGGAAGGGAAGTGCTATCCTCCTTCAGGAACAGTTCTGTGCTGTCTGGAGGGGCTTGGACTGGCTAGCCCCGACCTATCCCAGGCCTCCCCTGCCCTCAAGCACATGCACACGCAGGGGAATACTCAGCCCATGCCGAAGCTCCTTCCCCAACATCTCCCCCACAGGATCCTCTGACCTGGGAGAGGGGAGAAGGAGGCAGACAGACCTAGATTCCAAATCTGAAGAGGGAGGGAACTGCTAGGAAATCACTGCAGGGGCTTGGAGGTGGGCTCCCGGGACAGGGGAAAGGCCAGGGGCTTTCCAACCATCCAGAAATCCTTCCCTTCCAATCTGCCTGCCCTCGCTCAGCCCTCCTCCCTGCTCTCCTCGGACACATACTGTCCAGAACAATGCTGAGAGACCACACAGGGACCGAAATAACCTCCTGCCTGCTGCAAGGGGCAAGAGGCAAATCTTAAAACCTTGTCCGCTCCCCCAGGCCTCTCTGGCCTCTCTGGGGGCCTAGCTGGCCTTGCTGCCCCCTCCCGGCTGGCAGCTTGAGGGAGGGGTGCTCAGGGATGGCTTCCCTCCTTGGCGAGGCCCCTCCCTGCCCAGTGTGGAGAACTCCAGGAAGGAGGGCATGCAAGGTTGCCCCTCAGGCGTGCTTCCACTTAAGCGCTCCCTCTTCCCCCTACACCCCTGCCCCCAGCACGGAGGCTTCAGGTGTGAGGGGCCTGGAGAAACCCGGGATGGGGTCTTGGAAGGAGAGAAGTAGGAACAAGAGGCAAAGGGGAGAGGGGTTGAGGGCTAGGCCCTGGGGTTATTTAGACTCACTGTGACAGAGCCACCTGCCAGATAAAAGTTTTTCATTGTGTACCTGTAAGGGCCCCCAAATCTGGCACCTGTAGGGTGTAGCATGACTGGCTGCACAGAGAGGATTCCAGAATTTTGCACTCCCCTACTCTTTCCCCTGCCGACACTACGGCCTGGTGCTGCCTTCTTGCCTTGCTGAGAAAATTACCTGTGTTAGCCACTCTCCGTAAGTCAGCTCGTTCAGCCCTCACGACTCTGCTGTGAGGTGATGTGTCTACACCCATTTTATGGACGAGGAGACCAAGACTCAGCTGTTCAAGGCAGGGGGAAGCATGGAGGGTCATGCGTCTGCAGAGCATGAGTGAACCCTGGTATGGGGAGGGTCATCTAGTCAGGGGGTCCTGTACATACCTCAAAAGCCAGAGCGTTTGGGGCTCGCTGTACATTCTGGATACCTTGTTCCACCTGTCCTGTCTACACCTTCCCACATTGTCTTCCTCCTACTATAGACCTGTGATGCCCCCCTTCCCCCACTACAAACCTCTCCTCCTCTCAGCCCTGGAATCTGCCCTAGACGGGGTAGCCAGGACTCAAGGTTTCTAGGTGGACAGGCCCAGCACCCATGGCCTCCATTTTGACCATCTTTCCCACCTTGGAATGAACTTACCAGCTGTCGGAGCAGGACAGGATGAAAAATGTCAATTGTCTAAGTTGACTGATGGGTAAACTGATGCCAAGAGAGGAGAAGTGGCCTGCCCGGACCACCCACGCAGTGTAAGGCCTGGAAACCAGCTTGCAGCTCTTCTGACTCTTAATCAAGTGCTCTCCTCACTGTACCCAATGGCTTTGCTGTCCGGGAGCACTGTGTTCACCACTGACACCCCCACTGACGCCCCACTCCTCCCTGCCCAGGAGACGCTGAGGAGATGGTTTTTCCAGAGCAGCTCCCTGGGATGGACCCTGACTGGGTCAGCTCTATTCTCAAATAGGCCCGGCTAATCCCCCAGGAGGCCTGGCCCTGGGAACAGGCAAAGGTTGAGGGAGGAAGGGAGGGAGGGAGGGAGGGAGGGAAGAAGGGAAAAGAGCTTGCGTTTATTTTGCCCAGAACTGAGGAAAAAACAAATGATCTGCAGGTATTTTGCAAACGTGTCCACTACATGTCAAGCACCCACAGTAGGAGTTGGGGGTGGCTCAGGTGCCCTCCAGAGCTAAGGATGCCGGAAAGTTAGATAAGGTGACCCAATCACCCACCCCATTCCCTGCCTGGGTCTTCCCGGGTTTTTCTGTCAGCTGCATGAGTGAAAATCAGGGGCCTGAGTGAAAATCAAAAGAAAGCCTTGGTCCCCAAACAACCTGGGCCAAGGCAAGGGTTCAAGGCAGCGGGTGCGCGCACAGGCTGGGGTGTTCATGGGCATGGGGAGTATGCGGAATGTCAGGCTGCCTGTTGGGAGGGTTGAGGAAGTCTGGGGCGGGTGTGTGGAGGGAAAGAGGGGAAAGGAGAGTGGGCACTTCCTAGTTTCTCTAGCTGGGCTCCAGGGCAGGACTGCAACTTTGCTGTCTGAGGCACAGATTCCTTGCTCCGCCCCCCCCCCCCCCCCCCCTCCACCAAAGCAGAAATGGAAGTGATCTTGCCCCAAGCTGGGTTTCTTCCTGCTCCCCCGAGGAAGGTTCAACCCCTTCCTCCCTCCCTCCCCTTCAGGTCCCAGCCCACCCCCCACTGTGCTTCTGCACAGACCCTCCCCCCCCCCCCCCCCCCCCCCCATAGAAGCTGTGTGCTCACCCTCCTCAGGGCAGAACCTTTCTCTGGATATCCTGGGATCCTACAGGGGGCAGTGCCCTCAGGGGCCAGATTCTCTGATTCTCTTTGCTTGCCAGCCTCTCTTTGCCCTCCCAGGCCCTTTTCCAATATCCGTGAACAAGGATTTTTCTCAGGTCAGGATGTCTGCGAGGCACATGTTCTGGTTGAGGGTCTGCCCCCCAGGTGGTCCTTGGTGGGGACCAGTGAGCCACCTCAACTGTAACTGCACCAGGAGGCAGCCAAGGGAGGGATCAGGATGGGGCGAAGTGTGGAGGGCACTGTGTCAGGAGTCAGGAGCCTGGTTTCTTACTCTGGTCCTCTTAGGATTTTGCTGGGTGATCTTGTGGAAGTCCCCTCCTTCTTTATCTATCAGGGCATTTAATTTATCTATGAGGGGATTGGACAGGATACCTTATGGCTTAGGTACTTAGGTGCTGTGAAGAGGGAGAAGGAGGAAAGAAAAGGGGCACAGAAGGGGTGACACCGGCCAAGATAATCTTAGGAAAGTAGGTCACTCCTCTGAGCCCCAGTGCCCTCATTTGTAAAATGGACATTGCTAATAGACTAACAGGCCGTTCTGAAAGAAAGAGGAGGAAGAAATATAATGACTCAGATAAGAGCCTGCAAAGTGATGTGCTCTGGAAGGATGTTAGTTCCTGAGACTATGCAGGGGCTGGCTTCATGGGAGAGCAGGGTTTCAGGATTGAAGGGTGGGACAGTGTGTAGAGCTTCCAGCTGACTGTTGGGGGAGGTGGGGGTGGGTGGGGGACATCCCGGAGCCCTGCAGGTGAGAGGTTGTGCGGTGTCGGGTGCAGGGGTGCCGCCGGAGGCCAGACCAGGGCTCCGGGCATCCCACATGGAGAAGGGAACCGGTGAACACATGGAGGCTGCACCTCTGTCCACTCCCGAGACTGGATTCACACACCAGACCCTGCGAAAATCTCACATTTTCCCAGCTTTTCTCACCCAGAATCACTTCCTTTGTTTAGAGGAGGGGGTGGGGGAGGAGACGGAGGGCGAGGAGGGAGGGGCCCGCGGGTGCCGCCGCCGCCCCCGCCCCCTCCCGGTGTGCGGAGCCCGGTTGTCACTCAGCTCCCGCGCCGGGGGCGACGGAGGCGGCGGCGCCCGAGTCGAGTCCCAGCCAGCTACCGTCCCCCTGGACCTCCCAGCTGGCCCCGGATCGCCCAGGCATCCCCGGAGCGAGCGGCTGCCGAAGGCGTCGAGCTGGGAGGGCGCAGAGACACGACCGTGCAGGTAGCTAGCTCTGCCAGCTTTGGTGACCTTGGGTAAGTCTGTGCCTCGGTTCGCCGCTGTGGCTTCCCAATGGGGATGCAGGAGAGTGTTGAGAGGGGCGGCTAGATGTCCCTTGGGACTGGGGTGGGCGAGGGTCCGTGGCCCGGGAGGGTCCCTGGAGCGGAACCAGGGCACTGCTGGGAGGCGGGCGCCAGCAGCGGCTTGGGTGGGTGGCGCCGGGCACGTGTGTGCGCCAGCTGGGCAAAGGCGGGGCCCGCGCCCGGGTCTGCGGCTGGGCTCGGTCCCCCAGACCCACGCCTGCCAGCCCAGTTCCAGGTGCGACACCGGGGCGCTACCTCTTTAAAAGCGCCTGGGGCTGAGCCTCCGCCGCACCATGTGATTGCTGGAAAGGCCGTGCTGGGAGAGCTGCGGCGGGAGCCCCAGGACGATGAGCCGCCGCGCGGGTCCCGGAGCCCAGCCCTGCCCGGCGCGGCCCCGCGGCTCGGCGCGCCCCCAGGTGCCCGCAACTTTGGGCACCGCCTCCGGGACCCCCTGGTGGCCAGCGGGCAGGATGGTGAGCTCCCTGCAGCCTGTTCTGTGGGCATGGGTGGGCAGAGCCAGGCAGAGGGACCCCTGTGGGGTGCGTGTGTGCGCGCCCCGGGAGCTGCCTCACACCTGATAAAGGAGCCAGTGGAGGAGTGAGCGCTGCTATTTTAAGTTGTCGAATGGACCCTCTGGGGAAGATAAGGGGAGGGGACAAAGATCAGGCAGAGAAAGGGCCAGGGTATCCCGCCAGCCTGGGCAGGCACTGGGTGTGCCAAGTGGGGCACAGCTCCAAAGGGCAGCGGGAGTTTCAGAGCTGCCTGGGCTCCCCCTGCACCTGCCGGCAGGCCTCCCCACCCCAGGCTTCCGTGACCACAGGTGCCTGCCTCGTGCCCCTTGGTGCCTGCCTGCTGATGTGCCTCGCCTGTGCCTGTCATGCCGCCCTCCATCTCGGCCTTCCAGGCCGCCTACATTGGCATCGAGGTGCTCATCGCCCTGGTCTCTGTGCCCGGGAACGTGCTGGTGATCTGGGCAGTGAAGGTGAACCAGACGCTGCGGGATGCCACCTTCTGCTTCATCGTATCGCTGGCGGTGGCTGACGTGGCGGTGGGCGCTCTGGTCATCCCACTAGCCATCCTCATCAACATCGGGCCACGGACCTATTTCCACACCTGCCTCATGGTCGCCTGCCCTGTCCTCATCCTCACCCAGAGCTCCATCCTCGCCCTGCTGGCAATTGCCGTGGACCGCTACCTCCGCGTCAAGATCCCGCTCCGGTGAGTCCAGAGCAGCTGAAGGTACCCCCTGCGCCCCACGATCGGTGGCTCGAGGGCCATCTAGAGAGGATAAAAGGTAGAGCGTAAGGCCCCACAAAAGCCCGATATTCCGCGGGCCGTTGTGCCCCAGCCCTCACTCTGCCTTCCTGTCCTCTGCTCTACTGAGGGAGGCCGAGCTGCAGTGGAAGCCGTGAGAGCCCGGGTTGCTGGAGGAATGTAAACCTGGCAGTGCCCACGACCCCAGAGCTGAAGCTGCGGCTGCTCTCCTGACGTGGCCAGGAATCCCAAGGCTGCCTGTGCAGCCTGGGGTGGGGGGTTTGGAGGGGCAGCCAAGACAGTCGCAGTGAGCTCGGGGTGGGAATAAACAGCTCTGCCCGTTCCGGGGAGGTGGAAGGGGCAGAACAGATTGCTGGAGTGGGGTGAGGATGGACTGAGGGGGACGTACCAGGGGCAGAGGAGTGCTGCTTCTCGAGCCAGACCCCGGCAGGCTTCCCGAAAGAACGCAATCTTCGGCTCTCCTGTTCTCTGGCATTCTGTGGCCAGCTCCGCCCTCCAGGGCTGTCCTTTGAACCCAAGCAGTCTGATTACTTCTGCCCAGCTCCCACTCATGGGATCCCCGTTGCAGGCAGGAGGAGGGAGAAATTCAGGCACTTGCTTTTACTCTGCCTGTTCTGTCCCTAACCCACGTGTGTCTTTGCCAGTCACAGCAGAGGTGCTTGTGCTGTGCCCAGGCAGCGCCGGGGTGGGTGGCCTGACAGTGGCAGCCCTCGTGCGGGTGTCCAGTCCACGACGGGGCCCGCCAGGCCATAATCTCGTCGCCAGGCAGTGCCTGGGCCACCCAGTGCCAGCGAATGCCTGGGCGCACTGCCAGGGCTGGCCCGGCCGGGATGCTCTTGTGAGGCGGGCTCGCCCCCTCTTTGAGTCTTGTCACCAATAGGTTCCCTTTCTACCAGGGAGCTCTGGCCATCTCTGGCACCTGCCATCCCCAGAGTCACTTCCATATCTGGGACATGGGGCCTCTGGCCTCACTTGGCAGCTTGCCCGGGGAAGGCCTCGGCGCCCACGCTTCTCCTGTTTGCCTTGCATTTGTGCACATTTACCTTTTCAAAGCTTTTCTTCATGCACCACGTTTTCCTATTCCCTCCGTGATCCCCTAAGGGAGGTTGAGTAGGAGCTGGGAAAGGAGAAACTTCAGAAAGACCCAGAGGGTCTCCCCAAGCTGGTGGGGAGCACAGCCTAGATTCCGCCGCCCACCTTCCTTCCTGATTTCCCCCCCCCTCCCCCCCCCCCACCATCCCAGACTCTGTGCCTTGCTTACGGCCCTCACACTTTCCCAGGGGAGGGGGGTGAAGATGGCTGCTCAGGGGACAGGGAGAGGCACAGGAGGTGGCCCTGGAGCCCCGCAGGCACAGCCGCAGAGGGGCCTTCATGCTGCCATTAGTCCCAGGTCGTGGCCGGGCTGCGCAGAGGAAGCTGGTCGCAGCCCATTAGAGTGGGCTGGGCCTCTGAGCGGGACCATTACAACAACGTATTGCCACATTAGAAAACTCACACAGATACGCAGATGTAGGAAGGCTTGCTCAAGAAATTCTGTCTGCTGAGCGGATGCCAAGGTGAACCAAAGGCCTGATCCTGCTGTGACAGAGGTCACAGGCCTGCCGAATGTGCCCTACTTGCCCTGTGGGGAGGGGGCTGGCTGTGCCAGTAGGGACTGCAGGCTCGTTCTTCCAGGAGGCAGCTGTGGTTGTTCCTTGCTCCAGCTTCCGGGAGCCAGGGGTCTTGAGGAGCCGCTGCCTTCCGAGGGCCGAGGCAGGCGTGTGCACAGAGGCTAAGAATACAGGCTGGGTTCGAATCCTTGCTATACATTCCTAGCCGTGTGACCTCGGGAAGGTCGCTTGTTAACCTCATGAGGCTTCAATTTCCTCATCTATAAAAGGGGATATTAATAATAGTACCTTCTTCCAAAAATGATTGGAAGAATATAATAAACCCCTATATATAAAACACTTAGTACTATGTAATGCACTCAGTATTATCTGCCAGCCATTCAGTGGTATATTTATGTTTGTAGCTTTAGTATCATTATTCACGTATGGCTCAAAGTGGGTCTGAATGAGCAAAGCCCTCGCCCCCCACCCCACTGCGCCCTGGTGCTTTCAGACAGCAACACACACGCCCCCACACGCGTGCACATGCGCACACGCACAAACCCCGCGTTTCCAGGCAGATTTCAAAACACCGTTAAGTTATATTTGTACATGAACTTGTACTTTTCTTCCTCGGTGGATTGTCACTGTGTCAAGGGCAGTGATCTGAGCAGCAGCAATTGCATTTTGTCCATTTCTGCAAATTCTCCAGAATGCCTCGCCCAGTGTCTGGCACATGGAAGACACTCAGGAAATGTTGACTGAATTGGATGAGTTTTCAGAGCTCACAGGGTTGAGCCTCAGGCAGGCATTCCAGATGTCTAACCTCTAACCTTCTTGCGGGAGACTAGACCGCCCATGCATTCTTTTTATTTATTTTTTATTTTTTTAATGTTTATTTATTTAATTTTGAGAGAGAGAGAGAGAGACAGACAGACAGACAGACAGACAGAACACAAGTGGGGGAGGGGCAGAGAGAGAGAGGGAGACAGAATCCGAAGCGGGCTCCAGGCTCTGAGCTGTCAGCACAGAGCCCGAGGCAGGGCTCAAACTCATCATGACCTGAGCCTAAGTCAGACGCTTAACCAGCTGAGCCACCCAGGCACCCCATCTACCCCCTGCATTCTGCTTCAGGGATCTGACCACGGCTGTCCCAGTAGCTCAGGCAGTTCCTTAAGAGCCGCAACCCCGCAGTAGCTTGGGAGGGCCCTGCCCCATGGAGAGGAGTCTCCTCGGTTAGAGAAAGGCTGCTGTGGTCTAGCTCCTAAAGCCAGGATCCTGGAGGCTGGGCTGACGTGATGGGCCACTCCAGGCCCTTGCCCGTCACTGCCAGGTCCCCCTGCAGGAGGAACAGCATGATGCTCCCTGGGCAGTTACAGTCAGCAGGCTGCTGGGCCTGGGGGACTGTCTGTCAGCCAGAAGCCCCCATGCATTTGACTTGCTGCCCTGACAAGCCAGTCGGAGGTAGATGCCTTGGACGCTGGGGAGTAATACTGAGCAAGCGTTGGTGAGACATCTGTGGGGTAGCCGGGTGACAGAGTGAGCTTGGGCCCCTCACCAAGCAAAGCATGGTTCGGTCAGTCAACCACAAATTTTATTTCATTCCATTTGGCAGAAAGCCAAGAAAGAAAAGAAGGTTCACATCCCATAGTGTGGTCCAGTGACGACAAAAAAAAAAAAAAAAAAAAAAAAATTAAAAAGGAAGAAAGAAAAGAAAAAAAGATCTCAAATTGTTGATTCATCAATAACCTGTGGTCATTTACGTGTGTTTTGCATCCTATTTGCATAGCACCTCCACAGGCCTGGTAATCCACACCCCATTACCCCCTGAGCTCGTACTTCTAGGGAATCTGCAGTCTTTATCCACCACTCCCTCACCCTGAGTTTCCTTGGTGGCCCTCTGTGGCCTACTCCGGGGGGCTGGTTATGGGGAGGAGTGCCAACAGGGGGCTCCCCGGCCAAAGCCCTCTCTGTGGGAAGGAGACCTGAGCAAGGGTTACCTGTGGCCAGGGCGGTGGATGCTTGGGAGTCAGAAAAACTTGAGTCTGAACCTTGCTCTGTTACTTTCTAGCCCTGCATCCTTGGATGAATTATTCAAACTCTCTGAGCTTCCCCTCCACCCCCCCCCCCCACCTCATGTGTTAAATGAAGGGACTAGATTTGAGGTCTCTGAGCTGCCTTTTAGCTCTAACTCTGTGGTTCTTCCTTATCATGACTCCTGAGAAGGTTGTGTTTTTTAGTTCCTAATGGGTAGGAGCTAGGCACAGTGCTATGTTTTTTTTTTTACATGCTTCATCTCATTTAATGCTCCTGGCTTCTCGCTAGGAGAGGGCATTGCTGTCCCCGCTCTGTAGACACTCCTGTAAACAGGTCTAAGGGGTAGGGAGGTTCAGTAAGTTGCCCTGACGAAAGTCTTGTCGCCAGCAGAGACAGGATTTGAATCTGGGCCTGTCTCACAGCCGTCTTTAAGCAGGGAGCCCCTGTGCCTCTTGAATCGGCCCCTGGAAACTATGGGGATTATGGAGGAGTTTCCTCAAGGCTGTCAGTGCGGTGATTTTGCTCCCCCGGTCTTTGCCAATGGCCCTCGTGCTGTGCCCATGCTGGGCGCCTCCCTCTGAGTCCTCCTCACCTTCACTCCAGTGCCGCAGCTGAGCCCCAGGCAGCCCTGCCTCTGTCCACAGCTGGAGGCCTGCCCAACTGGGCTGCTGACCCGGGGAGGCACAGCGGGGAGTGTGGGAGGCCAGCATGCTGGGGCCGGGGAGGAATCTGGTAGATGAGGACATGTTTGTTGTTAGGCATAAAGTTAGCGGGCCTGGGTCTTTCCGGACACCCAGCGTGCCTCCTGTGCGCGTACACCAGCAGGCGACCGTCTGTGTCCCCGGAGGCCCCGAACAGTTGTTCTCTATGGTGACACTGCTTTCACGGGGGTGGGGGGGTGGGGGGGGGTGGGCAGGCCATCTCCAGCTCCCCTGCGGGGTGGGGTGGTCAGAGGCTGAGAGTGGCTGGGGAGAGGAGAGCTGGCAAGCCCTGAAGCCTGACTTCCTCACACTTGCTGAAGGGGAAAGAGAGGCCCGGGACCCCTGTGTGTTCAAGGTCGGTCAGCCACGAGCTCTTTTCCTCCCCTCCCATCCTGACTCTCGGCCCCAGCGTCTGTTGTAAAAGGCTGGGGCAGGAGGAGCCGTTGGCAATCGCCTCTCCTGCAGGAACAGAACAGAGAACGCAGCCTCCCCAGGGTCAGTCAGCAGATCAGTGGTGGGCTGAGAGGGGGAAAGTGAAGAGAGACATCCCTCTGAGATTAAAAAGGACATTTCTTTGTTTGACCGAGGGCCAGCCTTCAGGTGGCTTATGCTGAAGAGCGTGCCGAGTGAGGGGGGCATAGACTTCAGTTGAGAGAAATCTGGATTCGTTTCCAGGGCGAAAGAAACTTCTCCCAGCTGGCATCAGAACGGCTTCCAGGAGGCCTCTGAGTGCTTTAGGAGTAAGCTTCCCAGGTGTTCGTGCTGCTTGGAAGCAGGGGAATGGCCACGACGTCCTCCCGAGAAGCCCTCTACCAAGGGCCATGGGTGGAACCTTAGAGGCCATGTCCTGACATTTGATACTTATCTCCAAGCATGAAAGCCATCTCTGTTTCCTGTTCAAATGTTGAGACGCATAGGAGGGAGTAAAGATGGTAAAGTCACCAGTAATTCTACCACCTACACGTAACTAGTGTTAACATTTTGCTGTTCCAGAGAATTTTTCCATGTGTGTCTATATATATCTGTACCTCTAAATATAGATAGATTATAAATATAACTTTCACACAGTTGAGAGCATGGATGGTTTTATGTCCCATCCCATTTTGTTTACTTAATGCATTATGAGCATTTCCCCATGTCAATAAACATGATTCTGTAAGAGTTTTATGAGGGTAAACACCGGATTGTCTTTTCGTCCATCTTTTTAGGTCTCGGCTGAAACAGCCCCTCCTCCGGGTGGACTTTTCTGACCTCCTCTCCACCTGGACCAGGCCAATTTCCTCTGTTAGGCGCCTTGCGTCTACTTCTTGCCCATCGCTCGTGGTCCAGCTGGTTTTTCTGGGCTTGGTAAACACCGAAATGGCACGTGTCCCCGTGCCTGGCACAGAGGAGGCAGGCTGGAAGCACTTTCTGAATAAATGAGTTTCATATTTTATTTATTCATGCTTATATTTTGGGCCATTTGGATCCTAACTACAATGATACCCACAATTCACATTGTTGGCAGGGTCAGGGCCAAGCCTAGAACCCTAGGTGAGCACAGCTTCCAGCCGTCAGGATTTTTTAATTTTTAATTTTTAAAATATTTCCCACCTCCCTTTACTCCACCTCTCCCCACTCCTCCTGCCCAATTTCATGGAAACTGCAGATCCCCAGAAGTGCATCGGTTTTCCTCTGCCTGTTTGCCTTTCTGGGCTCAGCAGGGCAGGACCGGCTGGGCTCCGGGCCTAGTCCTCGTTGCCTAGTCTCTATTCCCTGAGGCCTGGACATCCTGTTTCCTTGCCCCTTGGTGAGGACAGCTGTCCCCGAGGGGGAGAGGCTTGGAGTGTGGCACTTGCTAGTTGGCTCCACTTGGCAGGGTAGGCACAGAGCAGAGAGGAAGGAGGACAGATGGTTCCTTGGGCTGCGTGAATTACCCCGTCAGCCTCAGTCTCCTTAACTCAAGCCCAGAGGAGGCTGCCAACTGCTGCAGAACGAGAAAAGGCTGGTGGGTAGCCATGGGACGGGAGAGGAAGAGGAAGCAGGTGGGTGAGTGGACCTCGGTGTTCATGGCCCCTTGGAAATACTGGCGTGGGGGTGGGCAGGGAGGTGGAGACAAGGGCCTTCCCTGACCTCAAAGACAAGGAGATGCGGCACCTTTTCCTGCACTGCTCTTCACCCTGGGAGTTTTATCCCCAGCGGGATTAGGGGTATAATGTTAGGGACATGGTGACTTTCATAGATCTATTTCAATTTTTTTTAATGTTGTATTTTATTCTTGAGAGCGAGAGAGAGAGAGAATATGTGTGTGTGTGTGTGTGTGTGTGTGTGAGAGAGAGAGCAGAGAGACAGAGTGTGAGCAGGAGAGGGGCAGAGAGAGAGGGAGACACAGAATCCGAAGCAGGCTCCAGGCCCTGAACCGTCAGCACAGAGCCCAATGCGGGGCTTGAACGCATGGACCGTGAGATCATGACCTGAGCCGAAGTCGGACGCTTAATTGACTGAGCCTCCCAGGTGCCCCCCATAGATCTATTTCATAAACTGACTTGGAGCACCTGCCATGTCCCAGGCACTTTGCAGGGCTACCTGTAGATACAAAGATGGGTGGGCTGGGCTGGTCTCTACCTCCATCTGGGGGCTCTTAGCCACTGTTGAACTTGTGGATTCCTACAGACCAAGGTGGCTGAGGACAAACTCCCAACCTGCCTATGGTGGAAGTGGGGGTGTCAGGAGACTGGCACTTGACACCTTAAAGTGCTTGGGTGGGGCCGCTGGACCCTTCTCTACATTCACTCTCTGCAGCCCAGGTCATGTGGCAGAGGCCCTTGAGGGATATCTTCCTGCCACCTGCCTCCAGAACTTCTCTGTCCTTTGAGAGAGTAGGGCAACTGGTTCCTTTTTCTTGTTCTCATGCAGAGTCCTGATCTACTCATTCGTTCATTCATTCATTCATTCATTCATCCATTCAACAAATACTTATTGAGTGCCTCCTATGTGCCAGGTATTGTTATAGATATTCTGGATGCAGGATACGTTCATCAACAAAACAAAGATCCCCCTAGAGTCTGCATTCTAATGGGTTGGAGGACAGATGCTAAGTAATGAACACAGTGCCTAATATGCAGAGCGTTAGAAGGTAGAATGTGCCAATGGGGGAAGGAAAAGAGCAGTCTAAGTGGGATTGGGGATGCCAGGGTGGGGGTGGAGAGAGAGGGTTGCAGTTTTAAATGGGGCAAAACCTTAGAGGTGAGGGACTATGCTGTGCAGATATTGGGAGAACATTTCACATGGAGGAGATACTTGGAGCAAAGGTCCTAGGGAAGGAATGTACCTGACGTATTTGGGGACTGGCAAGGAGGTCTGTGCAGCGGGGGTGGAGTGATAAAGCTGGAGAGTGGTCAGAGATAGGGCTGGAAAGATGATAAGCTACTGGCTTAGAGGCTGCTGGAAGGACATGGGCTTTTATTCTGAGGGAAATGGGGAGCCACTGCAGGGTTTAGAGCAAAGAAGCAACATGGTTTGATTTAGGTTTTAAAGGTTCACTCTGCTGCTGTATTGAGACTGCACTGTAGGGGCGGGCAGGGCACTAGTTAGGAGCTAATCACATGAGAGCAGAGGTAGGTACCCTGAATCAGCGTGATGGAGAGATGACAGTGAGAAGTGGTTGATTCTGGATGTGCATGTTCAAAGTTTATTTTTTATTAAGGTAAAATGTTTATATAGTGAGGTGCATACGTCTTAAGTATACAGCTCAATACATTTTTGCATGTTGATATACCTATGTGACCACCACTGTGATCAGTATTTGGAACATTTTCAGCACCCCAGAAGGTTCCCTTGTGTCCCTCCCATGCCCTCTGAAAGGTCACCACTATTCTGACCTTTATCCCCACGGACTGATTTTCCCTGTTCTTGAACTTTTATAAAGGGAAATCACATAGTGATTTGTGTCTGGCTTCTGAAGCTTAAAATTACGTCTGAGAGTCATCCCTATTATTGAGTGAAACAGTAGAATTTTTTTGTGGGTTGGCTGGTTTTTGTTTCTGTTTTTTTTTTTTCTCATTGCTAGAATTCCACTGTATGAATGTACGGTGACTTGTTAAAATTCTGGATGTATTTTGAAGAAAAGGGCCAATGAATTTGCTTATGGATTGGGTGTGGGATATGAGAGAAACAAGATTCCAGCATGACCCAAGCTTTAGTCCGAAGCCACTGGAAAGATGGAGTTGGCATTATCTAAGGCGGGAAAGGCTGTGGACGGTCCAGGTTTTGTGAGCAATAGAGTTCAGATTTAGACACCTTGAGTCTGGACTGTTGAGCGGGTGGTTGGATGGATACGTAAGGATGGGGTTCAGGAGAAAGGTCTGGGCTGGGGATATAAATGTGAGAGCCATTGGCACGTGGATGGTGTGTAAATCCCCAAGGGGCCGCCGTGAGGTCTCCAAGAGCGGAAGAACAGATAAAGAAGAGACGGGAACTGAGGACCAAGCACTGAGAGGCTGGGGAGAAGAGAAGGCTCAGACGTAGGAGGAAAACTCAGAGCCCCCAGCGCCCTGGGTGTGGTGTCCCAGAAGCGAAGCTTAGAAAGTATGTCAAGGAGAAGTGAGGGATTGGCTTTTTCAGATGCTGCCAGTGGATCGAGTGATGTGAGGACTGAGAATTACTGTTGGATTTAGCAAGAACAATGTCAGCGGAGGGTGGGAGCAGAAAGCTTGACTGGAGAAAGCTCAAGAGAGAAGAGGAAGGAATTGAAGGCAGTTGATGTAGATTTCTCTTTTGAAGAATTTTGTTACAAAAGGATCAAAGTAATGGGGCAGAAGCTTTCAGGCGAAGCGGGAACCAGGCATTTTGTTTTGTGTTATTTTCTAAGATTGGAGGGGGACCTGGGCACACTCGTGTGCCCCTATCTCACGATCCAGGAGAGAGTGCAAAACTGGCGTTGGAGCCAAGGAGAGAATTTCTGGAGTGCAGGCTTCGTTTCGGCAGCCCGGGTGGGGACAGACACTGGTGGGCTGGCTTCGAGGCGCTTGGAGGTGGCCTATCAGGCAGGAAGGCAGGGCGTGTGGGCGCAGATGCTGCCAGGTGAAGTTCTCTTCTAGTGTTTCAGCTTTCTCGGTGAAGTGGGAAGCAAGGTCATCAGCTGAAAGGGAGGATGTGGGAGGAGGCAGCGGAGAGAGTAGCAAGCGGGAAATAATTCTCTGGAACTGGGGGAGGGAGTAGACTCGAGACTCTAGTCTAGACTAGACTCTCTATACTCGACTCTAGCGTAATTGGAGGCAGCATTCAGGGCCCACCTGAAGTTCATGGTGATGAATTTGAAGCGAGACTCTGGCGGCGTGGCCTTGTGCTTATCACAGGCTGCGTTCGGCAGCACTGGCTCAGGCATGGAGCGGATGGAGAGTCCCTTCCCTCATTTAGAAATGCCAGACTTTGGACGAGACGTTAGGTGTCTAATCGTGGTCAAGAAGTTGGCCCTGGTCCCTGGAGCTTAGGAACTGGTGTAGGGAGAGAGCTAGTCCACAGATAAACAAGCGGGTAGCTACAATGATAACTTCAGGGGAATTCAAGGAAGGAAGCCCTCTTTCTCCTCTCTGTGGCTGGCTCTGGCTTCTTCAAACCCTGAGTGTGTCCAAAGAGACCCACAGGTGTTCGAGGACTCAGGTGGGGCCTTGTAGCCCTTGTGGTTCCTGGGCAAGGGTTTGGATTTTATTCTGAGTGCGCTATGAAGCCTCTGAGTGCTTTAAGCAGGGAATGACGTCATCTAAATTACATTTTTAAAAGGCCAGAATTAGCCAATGAAATATTAGGAAATCAAATCCGGTGATAGGTAAAAAGGATAATATATCATAACCAAATAGGATTTATTCCATGTGTGCGAGGGGGGTTTAACACCGAAAGAACTCAATCAGGGTATTCGCCACATTGACGGAAAAAGGTCACCCTGCCTGCTGTGTGGAGGATGGGCCGGAGGGGGCAAGAGAAGACGATAGGAGGTCATGGCTCTGAGGGGAGGGCGCGGGTGGGCAGGGAGTCCAGGAGGCAGTAGAGATGGAGAGAACTGGAAAGATTTAGGGTATGTGAGAGTTAGAACCCACTGGTAATGGATTAGGTGTGCAAAATGGGAGAAGGGGTCAAATATGAGTCCCAGATTTATGGTTGAAGCCATTGGGTAGATGGCGGTGCTGGGTCCACAGAGAGGGAAGAAACCGGGGGTGGGGGTGGGGGTGGGGGCGAGATTCAGACCCTAGTAGATACTCAAGCGGAGGTGATATGATAACGGGTCCTCTGGTGGCCTTCTCTCTCACTCATTCCCCAGCTTCCTGTCCTTTCATGTGGCCCAGCAGGTGGGCCCCTTCTTGCCTCACACAGCCTTGTGGAAGGAGCCCCTTGAATACCCAGCAAGCTTCCTGGGTGCCTCCAGCTGCTCCCTCTTCTCACCTCACTTCTTGGGAGGCTATTGGCTTTCTTAGGCTGGAACCAGAGCAATAAGGCTGTGTGTCTTTGGGCCCCCTGAAGCTGCCAGAAGGAGACAGCAGACTTGGGGGTTCTTCCTTGCTGCCAGGCTCCATTCAGAATGAGACACAGTGGCTTCTGGGATCGCTAAGGCCCCTGAGTGTCTGTCTGTCCTCAGGCTCCCTTGGGTGCCACTGTCCCTGGAGTCTCTGTGTGCCTCCAGAGCCTCACGTCCCCCCCTCCCCACCCCCCGCATTGCTGGAACCCACCAGACCTAGCACCATGGATTGCGCTGGTCCCCTGCAGGGTGCTTGTACCTCCCCCTACCCCCCCACAACAGGCTCCTCTGACGGCCACTGTAGGGCACTGAGTGGTGCAGTTTCAGCTACGGCAGCAAAGAGCATGGTAGTCGCTAAGCAGTTATCAAGAATCAGCTCTGACACTCCCCCCCCCGCCCCCCCCCCCCCCAACGATGGGCAGAGCGGGTGGGATGGGGGAGCCCCATCTGGGTCTTTCTTCCTGGCCTGCTCGGAGAAGCACGGTCTGTCCTTCCCCGAAGAAAGCGGCCACGGTGCAGCCTGATCTCGGAGGCCACTGGTTTCCGATTCTCCCCTCTCCACCCTGACTGAGGGCCCAGACTACCGCGTGGCAAGTGCTGGTTCTCAGTTCTTTTTTTTTTTCTGTCCCGGCGGAACCAGGAGCTCTGATACGTACCCGCCCAGCTGGAACGGGATCTCACCAGGCAATGAACCTCTCGTGGGGGCACAAGAGGGGAAGGTCTGTTGGACAAAAGCCCCTCTACCCTACATATTTGTAATGATCCCCTTTTCGGAGAGGCTTCTCTCTTCCCCTGCTTTAACGGAGCTACATCAGTGGAACAAAGGGTAAAAGCAGTCTCCCCAGGCAGACGGTTCAGCACTTAGAGCTGTGCCATTTTGGAGTGCTTACTTAACCTTTCTGAGCTTCCATTTCCTCCTCTGCACAAGAGGCTGCTTGATACTTCCTTCTAAAGGTTGTTAGGAGGCCTAGTGATGAGATATGTTAAGAGACTGGCACACAGTAGGCACTCAGGAAGTGGGGGCTGTTACTATCGTCAAATAATCCTAACTCATTTTTCATTTACCGCTTGATGTCACGTGGCCCCTGGGGTCCCACCGGGCTCAGATCTGTGTCACATGGGTTGTGTGCCCCGTGAGGGCAGGGTGTAGATCTCTCCATCTGTCTTGCTCTGTTGTATCCCAGTACCTAACACCTGTCTGGCTGGCACCTAGTAGGTGGCCGAGTCAGTGTCTGTTGGGGGAAGGAATGCGAGAATGCTGTCACGGAGGAAGGAAGGCTTAGGGGGGCAGATGGAGTGGCCACCTGGGGAAGAAGTCGATTGGGTCTTTTGTATTCACTCACAGAGGTACTGGAGCTTGAAGGGTTATTTCATTAAAACATTCCCAAGAGATCAGAGGGTGGGGGGCTGGGAGGCAGAGCGGTGAAAGGTCTCACCTGGGCTTACCAAGCAAGTTGGGGAGAGAATCCTGGTCTCTGGACCCCAGCTTGGCTCCCTCTGGTCTCCACGCTCCTGTTTCTATGAGGGAAGGGGATGTGAGCAGCCCCTCCCAAGCCCTCCTTGTCCTTCTGAGGGGCCGGCGTCTGAGAGAGCTGAAGCAAGGGCTCCCCTGGGGGCCGCTGGCTCTGTAAACGCTCCCTGGGGAGGAAAACATTCAGCGTGTTTGGGGACTCAGCAGACACACCTGCCAAGGTGGCTCGTCCCCTGCAGAGTAAACACAACCCTCCCCAACCCCCACATCATGGGCCTCCTGGGGCTGCCTTGATGACAGTGGCCCCGCGAGGGCTGGGGAGAGACACAGACACCATTCAGAGTGGCTGTGTCCGGCCCCAGGGACTGACAGTCTGGGAGTGAGCCAGGGAGCCAGCTAGGGGTGTGAAGGAAGGCCTGACGCCTCTGCCACCACCACCTGTAATCACGACAGGAGGCCACTGTGGCTTCAGGCTCTTAGTGGGGTATGTGTATTCATATATGCACACCAGGGTTTGTGTGTGCGCGTGTGTGCGTGTGTGTGTGTGTGTGTGTGTGTGTGTGTAGGGGGTTGTAGCTTTTTATTTTTATCTTTACAAATAAAAAAAAAATAATATCCTGGGCTTCCAAACCTTTCACTCAACCCTGTTTGCTCCCCCCTGCCCCCCCCCACCCCAGCTCACACTCTCTGAGGCCCAGACAAGAGTCCCAGCCAAGGCTCTTTCCTGTTTGTGCTCCCCAAGGCCCTCATGCCCCGCCCACCACCATGAATCCTCCCTGACAAAGGAACGCAGTTTATGCAGTCAAGTCAACAAGCGTTTTCTGACGACACAGGTCCTGTCCTCAAGGGCACAGACCTATAGTCTGGTGGGTGAGACACGGTTTACCAGTGGCCACGCAGCAAGAAGCCTGAGTAGGCCTGGCCTGCACCCAGGCACACAGAGCCAAGGTCACTCCCCCAAGCCTGGGATGCTCAGCCCCACCCCTCCCTGTACCTGTGCTTAAAACTCACTTTCCCTGGCTCCGGGCCAGTTACTTCTTAACCTGTGCGTCCTTGGAGTCTTAACATCTAAGACCATATCTTAGACACACACCCATACACCCCGGAAAGCTGTTTTCTTTTCTCCTCTTGTCTAATTCCTCCTCATTCTCTAATACTCAGCTCAGATGAGACCTCCTCCAGGAAGCCCTCCTTGCCCTACCTTCACGTGCCCACAGTTCTTCTTCAAGGGCTTTAAACACAGCTCTTGCCAAACTGCACGGAGGTAATCTCCATCACTTGCCTGCGAGCACTTTGCGGGGGTGGGGATCCAGGTCTATGCATCTCTGTCCCCATGGTGCCCAGCATGCTTTCTGCCCATTTTTTGTTCCCATGACTGGTCCAATGAATCAACAAATGAATGGTAACAGTAGCGATTGATTCTTGAGCACCTAAAATGTGTGACGCCCTACGCTGAATACTTTATACGGACTCCCTAATTTCCACATTTTCTGAGAAGCTGAGGCTCAGAGAGGCTGAACAACACACTGTCAGTCACGTAGCTGCCAAATGTAACCAGAAGTGTTAAATGAACGGCTGAATGGATGAATGAAAAGATCCGTATTTGAGCCTTGACTCCAACACTTAAGCTGGGTGATTCGGGATAAATCACTTCCCTCTTTGGGTCTCAGTTTTCACATCCATAAAATGGGCCGAATCCCCATCCCTACCACCAAGAGTTGCCCGTGAGACACCGTTCTTGCAATGGGAGGGGAGAATGGCTCCATTGTTCAGGGGTATGTTGGCGCGGGGACGAATGGGGGGGAGGGAGGGTTACCCCACCCGCACCCCAAATCTGCTCTCTGGCCTGCAGTTCCAGGTGCTGCCCAAGGGCTGGCCTGACTGCCCGGCGCTGAGGTAGCAGAAGGAGCTGATGTCTCCTGCAGGGCTGGAGGTGCATGAGGGAAGCAGAGACCCAGGAGCCAGATGGAGAGCTGCCGCTAGGAGATGAGGAGGGTCAGGAAGTGGGTGCTGCCCGACGCTTGGCAGAGGAGCCAGGTCTGCCTTTGGAGCTGGTGTTGCAAGAGCAAGCCTCTCCCCTCTCGGGTGTCTACCACCTGCTGGAGTTGCCGACAGCTCCTGGCTCCTGCTAGATGGGCTGTGAGATGGGCCCCCGGGCGGTGGCTGGCTGCCGGCAGGCTGGAGGGTGTGCGCCACGAGAGACTCCCCGACCACACCAGGCGGGAGGCGTGCCTCGAGGTTGGCCGGGAAGGAACTAGCAGTGACTGAAGGTGCAGGCTGGCCCGGGCTTTAACTCGCTTTAACTCCCCGGTGATGGGGCAGCCCCTGGCCCTCCAGGGGTCCGCAGAGATGTCTCCTCCCACTGCTGGAGTCAGTTAGGCGAGGAGGGGCCTAGAAAAGGCCTGTCAGAACGTGGCCTGGGTCTGAGCTCCGTCTGCAGGCAAGGCTTGAAGGAAAAATGTTCAAGGAAGACACCTGTGAGGAGAATCAAGGACAGGGGGCCTTCTCCTGAACCGGGGTGGGGGGGGTGGGGGAGGGGGGGGGAGAAGTGATTTCCCAGTCTGGCCAGTCCAGAGGGAGACCGGGGGCTGGGAACCAAGAGGCCGACGGGTCTGCCACTTGGACAAGCCACCCCACCTCGCCCCACCTTCACTGGTAGAAAGGACGCAGGCTTCTCGGGGGTGTTACCAGGATCCGCTGAGCGGTGTCCGTGCGGAGTCTGATGAAGGATAGGGGAGCCGAGGGGCACAGAGGCCCGAGTGCATCGGGAGTCAGGCTGGCCACACTGCCCTCCCAGCCTGGGCTCTGCTACTTACGTGTTCTGACCTTAGGCAAAGTCTCTGAGCCTCAGGTGCTACGTATGAAAATGGAAGTAATAATATTTGGCTCACGCGACTCTTGAGAGGGTGATACGTGAAAACCTAACGGCTCCCTCCAGGGTCATGGGGCTTGTTCTTCCCCTTCCTGCTGTTTGGTGGGAGTGGGGAGGATGGATGGATAATGGTGTGTGTGCCTGTGTGTGTGTGTGTGTGTGTGTGCGCGCGCGTGCGTGCGTCTTCTGTCTCTGGTGCGATTGGGGTGGACAGCTGACACTCCCATCCACCAGTGTGGCTTGAGGGGTTCCTTTGCATGCATGCCAAGGCCTGCCGTCGTTGGGGAGCTCAGCCTTGGGGAAGTGGCAGGCCTGGGAGGCGCAGAAAGCCCTGTGCACAGGTAGGGGTGTGTTCCATCACTGCCCTGGAGAGAGTGTTTGGGCACCTCCCTTCCTGCTCCAGGCTCTTCCATGAGTGCAGGGATGAGGGGGTCCCGAGGAAGGAGAGGTGCGGGCTGGTGGGAAGGGAATGCTCGCCCGGGGAGCACCTCCTCGGTGTCGGGAGCAGCACTGAGCGCCTTCTTTGTCAGCATATTTGATTTTATGTAGTCCTGAAAGGCTGCGCTCAGCATCATTTTACACATAAAGAAATAAGGAACCGGGGAGGTAGAGTCCCTTGAAAATTGTGACCCAACACTTGGATTGGAGCTTGGCGCCTGCCAGATACCAAAGTGGATGCCACTTGTGAAATGCCCACTCCCCACTGCCACTGTGCTCAGGGATTTCCAGACCGGGAACCGCAGCCCCTGTCCTCAGAGAGCTTCTGGGCGGCAATGGACACGGGACACAAGATTTTGCAGACAGCGAGATGGATCGGCACAGCCTGAGCTAAGATGGCTGAGACTTCTGGGGCAGAAATTGCCAGTGGGTGCAGGCCTGGCCTGCCGCCTGGTTTCCTTTAGGCCCCGCCTGCTTTCTCTCAGGCCCCGGGGCCCGCACGTGCTCGTTTGCCCGGCCGCTTGAATCACAAGCGCAGGGAAGCTAAATCTGGAGGCGTTGTCAGCATCAGGGCAGCGGAAATGATCCCACGAGGTCCACAGAGGTGAGAGTGGTGGAGACGGGCTAGAGAGGCCTCCCAGCAGGCCCTGGGCTGGGTCCTGGCGGCAGGGGGTGCTGTGAGGGGCTCAGGAGGACCTCTCTGCCACCCACAGGGAGAGTGCATCCTGCAAAGAGCACTGGGCCCAAGTCAGAGGAACCTGGATTCAGTTTCACCTCAGACACTGGCCGGCCAAGCTGTGGCCTTGGGCACTCACTGAACCTTCCTGGGCCTCAGTTTTCCAATCTGTAAAATGGCAACAGTCTGTTCTTTTTTAACCTGGCAAGCTGTTTGCAACAAGTAGGATCCCTGGCTGGGAAGCGCTTTGCGATGGTGCTGGGCTGTGTCATTATCATGTTGCCAAGGTGGCGAGCGTCTTTATCCTTTCTTCTCCCATGCTGGCTCTTTTCTGTCTGCACGGTGCGGGGGGGGGGGGGGGGAAGCTATCCATTAAGAGGAACAGGTCACACGGGTGGCTTTGCGATGGACCTGGTGGGGACTTGTGTTCCTGTTTCCTGTAGGATACAAGACAATGCCTTTCCTTTTTTTCTGGGCTCCTCAGTCAGCCTCTCCCCAAACAAGGGTGCGGGGGGGCTGTTCTTGTGCCAGATATTGTGCCGAGTGCCACTGGGTCCTGCCACCCACACATATTATAGTCTGAGAGGCTCAGACAACAAGGGACACCAAGGGATGAAAGGCTACGGTCCCTATCCTCCCTTCCCTCACAGGCTCACGGGAACATAGATGTGTGAAACACAAAAACACCACCTTTGGAGGTGTTCCAAAGGTGTTCCAGTTCCGGTCAGCAGCGCTATGACCTTGGGCAAATCGCTCCCGGGATGACTGAGAAAAGAGGGAAGGAGAGACTGTGTGCAAAACTCAATGCCAGACGGTGACAAGGGACACACCGGGAGCTGGGCCCGGCAGAGCTCAGCTCCATTTTACAGACACAGAAGCCAGGATTCTGTGAGGTGATACAATTTGCTGACACGGCAAGTTTGAATCTGATTCAAAGGCAGGCCCTCTAATGCCTGTTAAGAGCCTGCTACTGCTGGGTTAACCTGGAACTTCTTGCTCCCCGGCCAACCGGTGTGGCTGTCAGGGATGTGAGTACCAGCCGAGGAGGTCGGAGGAAGGGGAGGGGTACGTGGTCGGGCCTCTGCAAGATTTAAATGTTGGGGGCCCGGGGCACCCGGGTGGCTCAGTCGGTTAAGCGGCCGACTTCGGCTCAGGTCACGATCTCGCGGTCCGTGAGTTCGAGCCCCGCGTCGGGCTCTGTGCTGACGGCTCGGAGCCTGGAGCCTGTTTCGGATTCTGTGTCTCCCTCTCTCTGACCCTCCCCCGTTCATGCTCTGTCTCTCTCTGTCTCAAAAATAAATAAACGTTAAAAAAAAATGTTGGGGCCCCCGAAGGTGGACCTTCCAAGTAGCCCAGATCGTCAGCATTGGTATCAGGAAAGCCACTTCGGTGCCCCCAGCCCCACCTCCCTCACCCCTGTGGCGGCAGTGCGTGTCCTGCCTGATTCTTGCCTGGTTGAGTCCCCAAGGCCCATTACTGCCAGCCCTCTGCATCCTCTTTTTCCAGCTCTGAGCACGACGCTTTGAAGTTTTCGTGAATGGTAGATGGAAAAAAAAAAAAGGGCTTTGATTTAATAAGCTTCCTCCTCCCCCACACACATCGTAATGTGAGATTCCGCCATCCAGGGTCGTAGCAGATGTGAGTGATTTACAGGGCTTTGCAGAAGTGGGAGTGACTGAAAATGAGTTTATCGATCAGCCCTCAGAGAAGCTGCCTCGCCGGGCCCCTGCTCTGGGACGCTGCCAGCCGCTCTGGCTGCTCTGTGCAAAGGACAGGGGTGCAGGGCAGCTCCCTGCAAAGCAGAGAACAGGCTGGGCCCCACCTCCTCCCAGGGCTGGCAGTGAGGAGAAGGGCTGGCCTTGCAGCAGAAGGAAGTGTGGTTAGACTCTTGCTACAACTATCGAATTAAGCTGGCTAAATGTACTGGGCTGGGTGACAGAAGCAGGACCCAAGCATGAAGTCCTGAGGATCCCAGAGCAGGTGCCTGATCTGTGTGTGCTTGGTGCAGGGTCTTCTGTCTGCTGAGAGGGAGCAGGCTTCCTCTGACCCTCCCTCCGACTTTATCCACACTTCTTTTTTTTTTTTTTTTTTTCAATGTTTATTTATTTATTTTGAGAAAAAGAGGGAGGGAGAGAGAAAGAGAGAGAGAGAGAGGCGGAAACAGAGAATCCCAAGCAGGCTCTGTGCTGCCAGTGCAGAGACCAAAGTGGGGCTCGAACTCATGAACCGTGAGACCATGACCTGAGCCGCCCGGGCGCCCCTGACTTTATCCACATTAAAAGTGATTATTGACATGGTCGGATTAATATCTACTGTGTTTGTAATTGCTTTCTATTTCATTAGATTTGTTCCTTATTTCTTCCACCTGCCCCCTCTTTTTCAGCTTTCTCTGGTTTTAATTGAGCGTTTTATACGAATCCATTTTCCTTCCCCGAATATTGTTGGGTGCCTACCGCATGCCAGACATCGCGGCAGCTGCTAGGACACAACACTGAAGCAGACCTGGGTGATGCTCTGGGGGTACTTGTGGTTTTATGCTCCAGAGGAGAACAAAGAATTCAACTTATTGTCCCACGTGGGGAGGAGGAGGGCATCAGGCTCCAACTGTGACCCAGGAGAGCCAACATCCTATCTCCTGCCACGTGCTGTCCTGGAAAGGGGGATCTGTGCCCTCCCTGAGTCCACCCGGGGGAGTGTGGGTGCAGGTGTCCCCCCCCTTCCACTGCTTCTGGGGCCCCCCAGCTCATTTCCGTGGCTGGGGCAGAATAGAGGGGGGGCACTTGAGCCAATGTAGGGTGGGGGGCTGGTGGGGCTCAGGGCCAGCGGCTGTTGCCCCGTTCTCCCCCCGTGCGCTGCTGACTGGGAAGGACTGGAGTCTGGGCTGGGCCTGGCCGGGGACTTGGCCGTGTGGGGCTCGGTGAAAATGCACACGTGCAGTGAGATACACGGCAAACAAAGCATCGGGAGATGCCGACCAGCAACCGTGGGAAAGTGCTGGGGTTCTCACTGCTGTTATTTGTGCTCCAAACCCCACTGAGCTGGATGTCCGTGGGGAGAAAGGCCAGGACCTGGGGGGAACACACAGCTCCTTCCAGGTCCTAAGAGCAGTCCCGCTTTTGGATGGTGAGGCAGCAGAAGGGACTGGAGTTAGACCTGGGAAGGATTTCCTGATATAAAAGCAGAAGATCTGGAGTGGAGGCCTGATGGTGGGAGTGGACTCTGGAAAGATTTCCAAGGTGGAGAATTGCCCCTGCCCTCTCTGTCCTCCCACATCCTGCCATCTGTCACATCTTTTCTAGAGGAGAGGGCTAGAGGCTCTGAACGTTAGGAAGCCCCCTGGGAACAGTTGCCTCCCCAGGACGAGCATCCCCGTCTCCTAGGCTGGGGAGGGTCTGGCAGAGGCATTGCCTGTGACTCCAGGCTCAGCCGCGGCGCAGAAGGCCTGTCTCCTGGGTCCCAGCTGGGCTACTGCCTTTGGGATGCTCTGGAGTCTGCATGGGATCTCCCTGGCGGGGGTTACGTTATGGTCCCTTGATGGACATAGGCTTTTAGGCAGATGCTGACTATCCCGTGGTTTCTAGGCCAGGAGATGCTCAGAAGGGAGGAAGGAGAAAGAACGCGGGCTCCTCCTGAGTCTGCCCTGCCGCTGTCTGCAGTCTCCACACCGGCCACTTCCCCCGAGAGAGCTTTACTGGGCCCAGCTAGGGAGTATGGCTCCTCCAGGGCCCTGTGTGGGGTTTCGTGCGGGGCTGAGCAAGCTCCCACCCTCGCCTGCCCCCTCCCCACCCCAGGCAGATCAGGGAACACAGACTAATTCTGTACCAAGGTTGAGTTAGGTGGGAGAGCTCCTGCAAAGAGAAACTGAAGCCATGTGGCCAGTCTTCCAAAATGAAGCAAGCAACTTTTTTTTTTTTAACGTTTATTTATTTTTGAGACAGAGAGAGACAGAGCATGAGCGGGGGAGGGGCAGAGAGAGAGGGAGACACAGAATCGGAAGCAGGCTCCAGGCTCCGAGCCGTCGGCCCAGAGCCCGACGCGGGGCTCGAACTCGCGGACCGCGAGATCGTGACCTGAGTCGAAGTCGGCCGCTTAACCGACTGCGCCACCCAGGCGCCCCAGCAACTTTTTAATCTGTGTCCCTGCAACCTGCTTTGTATCTCTTTAGGAGCTGACCGTATTTTCCAGTGGAGTCAGGGGTGTCCCCTGGGTGGTGAAGCGATAAGGTGAGGTGACAACGCTAGGCCCCAGCTGCCACTATTGACCCAGGGCCTAGACGAGTTAGCGCACCAGCCCCATGGTCACAGTGAGCCAGCAAAGGGCGTCTTCTCAGGCCGAGGACAGAGCTGAGGCTCCAGTCGTTACTTGCTCAAGGCCACGAGCTGTTAACCGGTGGAGCCGCAGCTTGAACTCGTTCGACTCAGTCAACAGAGCGAACTCTGACTCTGCAGCACACTTCCTTCATTCACTTACTCCTTCACTCACCCCCCACACACGCCTCTTTCTCTTTCTGGCCTTTGTCACTGCCCATCGTCCTGTCTGTGGGGCACATAGCTAGAACACGAAAGCTGAGGGGAGGAACTCCCTTCTGGGAGACTGTGTGTGCCTCACCCCCACGGCCCTCGGGCCCCTCCTCCCCGCACTGGGAGAGGAGTTTGGGTCTCAGGGCACCCCCCCCCCCCCCACCCTCCAGCCCCGCTTTCTGTTAGTGCCAAGCTCAGCTCTCTATATAGGATGATCGAACGCATTCCAGAAGAGGGGGCACACCGTGCAGAGCTTGGGAGACATCTGGCTCAGTCCCACATCATCTCGATTGAGGACACAGATGCCCCAAAGGGGAGGGGTCTCACCCAGACCAGCTCACTCCCAGCAGAGCCTGGACGGGAACCCCTCTCTCCTGACCCACACCACAAGGAAGGACCCCAAGGGAGGACTCTGTCTCTTTGGGGGTCCTGAGGTTGCTGCCACGCGGACAGGCAGCATGGGCCCCTCTGTGCCCTCGAGCCCAGGGAGGTGCTCACGTTCCCGTGTCCCTCCTGCCCTGCCCCGCTGATGTGCCAGACACACTGGAAGATTCTTGGCTGCCTCTGGTCAGTGGCCACTGTCTGAAGAGGCCAGAGAGGCCTGTGGAAATGATCCCATCAGGTCCCTCTCCCCAGAGGCAGGTCTTTCCACTTCACTGGAAAAGGAATTTGGCCCTTCACCACCACGGTCGTCACAGTAAAGGCCTCGCTGCACCAACCACTCACAGGCCATTAAATCCGTATGCAGACAGGGTGGGTTTTTCCGTCCCACCCGCCAAATGAGTCAGAAAGTCACCCTCGGCAGGTGGGGCCATTTGGCCTTGGTCTTTTTGCCATCCTGGCCTTACCTGACAGCAGGAGAGAATTAAGTCTCAGAGCAGGAAATGGCCAGGAATGCCGAGGTCTGGGTCCGGTCTCCCCGAGCTGCCTGATCAGGTCAGACCCCCTCCTTCTCCAGGGCCGTCCGGTCACTGGGATGTGGGGCCACACCTGGCCTTGGGAGTCAGAGAGCTGCTTCCCATGGTGGGTGGGGAGGAGGTGACTGCGTCTCAAAATCACCCAGGGCATCGTCTGTTCGGGGACATTCCGACTCACCCTGGGCTGGGGGAAAGGACTGAGGATGGGCAGGCAGATGCACTTGGAAGATGTGCCTCCTCCGAGTCAGAGAACCCTGCTCCCTAGGCCCTACTCCCTGCAGCCGCCTTTGCAGCTCTGACAAATCCGGATCCCTCTCTGTAAGGATCAGGGAAGGCACACCCACAGAGAAGAGGTGCTTCGTGGGGTGGCACGCAGGCCTGGGGCAGGACTGGTGGTGCCAGCTACACGTGCAGCCGGTGAGCCTGGGCTTCATGCCGGGAACCTCGGCCTCGTGTGTTTCGGCAGGGGCTGCTCTCTCGTCACCCTGGCCGCTCCCTTTGGGCAGGGGCTGTGCCTACCTGTCAGACAGAGAGTTCCTGTGGGGCAGGAGCTATGTTTTTTTCTGCTCGCTCCCAGATCCAAGGGAGAGGCCCTGAATCTCTAGCGGGGAGGGGTGGGGAGGCGGCTGGTTTCTGAATCACATACGCACACTTGATGGTCTGCCCACCAGGCTGTGGAGTGATCTGTCCTTAGCAAGTGACCAGGAGCTATTTCCAAGGCCCATTTACACTAATGACCTAATCAATTTATCCGCTCCTTTCTTTCAAGTTGCTTAGAGCATCCGCTCCTTCTCTGTGTAGCCTTTGGGCTGGTCCTGGAGGTATCAGACAGATTTCCCTCTTGGGGACTGGTGACACTCGTATCAGACACGGTAGCTGATGCCACAGGGTCTGAAGTGAGCAAAATTCAAGGCAGGGTTACTAGGACCCAGGCATCCTGGCCCCTCCCAATGACCCCTGATCCAGACTCCCCTGGGCAATGTAACTGTTAAATATTTGGCCCCTGGAGTGTGCCCAGCACCTTTGATTGTATCTGGTTTCCTGTTCTCCTTTGGGAGGAAGAATTTCTCTGCAGGAAGCAGTTTAATAGTCTGAAAGCCTTACTTCCCTGGTCTTGAGATCCAAGTTTCCAGTTGCAAGTGGCCAAGATTCTTGATAAGAAGGGAGGCAGGAAGGAGGGGAGCAGAACAATGTAGCCTCGCTCCTTCTCAGACACCGAGGAAGAGGGAAGGAGAGGTGGAGGGTTCAGTTCCCGACTCTCCAACCCGTAGGGCTGCAGATACACGCTGACAGCTCCCCGCTCCCCTCCCCAGCCCTCGGGCCCAGTGCTCTGGCCACGTGACTGGGAAACAGGGACAGCCAGACCTGAGGACCTTCCCTGGCCTCAACAGTTGACAGGACACTTCATCACCCCTGTCTTCCAACAAGGCCACATTCAGCCCTTTCCAAAACGGCCATGTGGCTTCTCTCCCTCTTTTCTTTCTCTCTCTCTCTCTTCTTTGAGTCAACACATACTTGTGAAGAGTCTGGTCAGTTCTCTCATCCCCCTGGCAGGGAGTTCTCTGTGATGACTGTGTTCAGTTCTTCCTGTTCTGGCTTCACTTCTGAGCCGCTGGGGTCTAACGGGGAACTCAGAGATCATTGAGGTGTTTACGGCTGAGGGCCTTGAATGCCAGGAATTGGTTCCACAGGTGAGGAAACATCTGAGAGGCCGAACGGGATAGTGAGGTAACCCAGAGATTAGCAGCCACGGGAAGGTAGCCCTGGGCCGAGGGACAAAGGGAGGAGGTGGGTCCTGGGGCCCAGGGGCTGGTGGAAGCTGGGACCACGGTGGGCATGTCTGCTGGGAGGTAAGGCCAAGGAGCCGATGTAACGGCTGCATAAGACTCACAGAGAGGGGTAGAAAGATCCTGGCTTTCCTCTCCTCCCTCGGTGCTCCAGTGCTCACCCGCAGACCCCCACCGACTCAGGAGCTTGGGAAACGCAGCCTGCAGGGCTCATCCCCTGGTGACACACAGCAGGGCAGAAGGAGGAGGGAGGCTGGGGACAGCCAGCTTCAGGCCCAGGTCTTGTGTGTGCAGTGACAAAGTGCCCTGAACACTCCCTCTGTTTGGCAAGTTCTCCATCCACCAAAGAGAGATCTTTCGGGTCTCCCCCCTTCTCTTTTCTCTGTCAGATTCTTCTTTCCTGCCCCCGTCTTGTGGTCTGTTCATCACCAGGTGACTTTCGGAGCTTTGGCCTGGTTTGAGGAGGGTTTTTGCTCACGTTCTCAGGGTCCACCGAAAAGTCAGTGCCTCGTCATGCGCAGGAAGATCCTCCCTTGGAGGCTCTGGGCAGGGAGAGGCCTCCCCTCTGTGCACAGCTAGGGCCTCTGACTGGAAGTAATCTTATCTGTGAAAAGGAGCCTATTCGTGAGGCACGGGACCCATGAGGAGGGGCACGCCCATGGCTCCCACTAGGATTTCGCTTGAGATGGAGACATCTTCTCTGGGCTGCGGGCTGGAAGACTGGGGAAGTTAGTTCTGGCCACGGTTCGCAGGGGCAGCGCTGGGCTTTGGGCCGCCGTGGAAGTGCTGGGGGCTGGCTGGTGACCTGGTGGCTCTTTCTCATACCTCTCGTAAGAGGCCCTCGTCAGAGCGGCCTTACGTCCCAGGACCTAAGCAGGAGACCCGTAGTTACCCAGTTCATCAGTGGGCTCCCACAGCTCCCAGGGCAGTGGGGAATGAACCAGGGAATGATTTTTTCTCATCCAGGGCTCTATGATTACTTCCAGGGCTCTGGCTATGCCTTTCTTATCTGACCTTCGCCAACTGAGCAGCTACTATTTAATCTTTATTTCTGGTGCCCTGAGATGTACTCCTGTGATAGGTCCTCAACCAATCGTAGATGATTGAATAAATCATTTTTTATTTCTCACTGAATAAATTTTATTTATCATGGGATAAATCATAAGTGATTGAATAAATGGCCGTGTGGATTCGCTTACCCGTTTCTACACGTATCTATTCATTTGTTCAGCAAATAGTGATTGAACGCTGTTCGAGGTACCGGGGTTGCGGTGGTGAGCCTGCAAAGTAGGGCCCTGTCCTGAGCGGAGCTCACATTCTGCTGGAGAGAAACAGATGATAAATGCATATATGTGTATACATATGTGAAGACAGAATGAGAGAGAGAGAGACAGGAAGTGATAAGCTCTATCAGGAAAATTAGGGGCGCCTGGGTGGCCCTAATTTTCCTGATAGAGCTTATCACTTCCTGTGTCGGCTGAGTGTCTGATGGATTTTGGCTTGATTTTGGCCCGGGTCATCATCCCAGGGCGGGTGGGATCGAACCCTGCATTGAGCGTGGAGCCTGCTTGAGATTCTGTCTCTCTCTCTCTCTCTCTCTGCCCCTCTCCCCTACTCTTGCACTCTCTCTCTCTCACTCTCTCTAAAAGAAAAAAGAAAAAAAAAGGACTTAAACAGGGCAAGAGGTACAGGGTGATGGGGGCTGTCTTGCAGGGCGGTCAGGGAAGCTTCTCTGAGGAAGTGACGTCTGTGCTGAGATCTGAATGAGGGGAGATGGACAGAAAGCATCCGCTCCCAGCTGGATAGAAGCGAGGGCTCAGTGATGCGGTGTGGACCTCGTGGGCAAGAGGACTGGGGTTCAGAGTAAGGGGAGGGGCCCCCGGAGGAGCCAGGGGTCAGGGAGACTTAGGAAACAGTATCTCCCTCTGCCCAGTGGCCAGGATCACAACATGAGCATCATCTTGATGATTCTTCCTCTCACCTGGACGGCCAGATTCAGCAGCAGGTCCCATTGGCTCGGTTCCCAAGTGCGTCTTAAAGCCGTCCATTGTCCCCTGCCCCTGTGCCGACCAGAGAACACCACCTAATCTCTTGCCTGGATGGCTAAAATAGCCTCCCTGTGGTTTTCTTGCTTTCCCGGCCACAACTCATTCTCCACACAGCGGTCCGAGGGAGCTTTTAAAAACAGACGTTGGATGACTGTACTCTTCTACGTGCCATGGCTTCCCTGCACTCAGAATACACCCCAGAACTTTACTGTGGCCCTCCCGGCCCTAGGTGTGTCCCTGACCACAGCTGTGACCGACCCGCCCTGGTCCCTGCCCTCACTGGCCTCCCTTGCTGCTCTGTGCCTTGACCTCCAGCCTCAGCACCTGCACCTGCCTTACCTTGTTTTGTTTTGTTTATAACTTTCAAAACCAACTTACTATAGCAGCATGAAGCCCTCCACACTTAAGGCCTATTACTAGCGTGTTTTCAAATTTTTGTAGTTTTCAAGTGGACCGGCCGTGCCTTCTGCCGGAAGGCTCTGCCCACCCCCCGCTGCCACCGCCCCCATCGTTGCCTGGTTGGCTCTTGGTGATCGTTCGGCGCTCAGTTCAGCGTGTCCTCCTCAGAGGGTCCCCTCTGCCCAGCAGCTACTCACTCCCTCGGGGAGTCCTGTTGACTTCACTGTCTGAGCTGATCTGTTTATTTGTTTTTTACGTCCATTTCCTGTCCCCTTGCTTCGAGAAAGTTACTTTCATGAGAGCCCGTTCTCTTCAATATTTCAATGTTTCTGAACCCTAAAGGTGCCCAGTGAGTATCTGTTTAGTGAATCAAAGGGAGGCACCTGCCCGCTGGGTTGCCCCGACACCTGCCGCTAAACATCTAGGCAGCTCATGAACAGACCAGTCTGGGGGCTATGAAGAGGTCAGACCCGGAGGGAGGAGGGAGGCTCCCAGGCAGGTCTAATGGCATCTTCAGAACGGCTCAATCCAAGCAGCTTGTCTGGAGCAGGCAAGGCTCACCATGGCTCCCTTCCACTCTGGGGTTCCACCCTCCAACCCCCCTCAACGCCAACTTACGGGAGTGCCAGAGTTGGGTCCAGCCTGAGCTTTGGACTTGGAACGATCTGAATCTTAGGAGTTCTGTCTCTGCCTCTGTCTGGCTGAGGGACCTTGGACGGGTCTCATCATCGGAGTCTCGGTTCCTGTAGTTGAAAAAAATGGAAACAATAACCATAACAATACCTAACTCATAGGACTGTCTTTAGTCAGTGCCTGGCCCACGAAAAATATCAGTAAGTGTTAGCTCCTATCGGCATTGTTCTTGTCATCTTTACTGATCAATTAGCTGTTATTTTTTCGATGCCCCCCCTCCCTTAGCCTCCGGAACCTCCCCTTCCCGTGTGGCACCCCTGCCAGAGTGTGCAGGGGTGTGGCAACGGCATCCTCTGCCCTGCCCTCTTGAGCGTGGGATTTGTAGACCTTCCCCCTATGTCTGCCTCTGAACCACGCTTGCCCTGGCAGCATCTGGTAGGAGATTCTTCCTCATTCAGCCGGGCCGGCGCTCAGGGTTGGGAACTCCCCTGCCCCTCTTTCCCGAAGCTCTTCCTCTCCCTCTCGGAGCCTGCCACCCCTCTACTCCAGGTGCACAGTCTTTCCATGTTTTCACTGTCATCAGGAAGGTGCTGGCTCATAAGCGAATTCATACTCTGAGTTAGTGCTGTCTTGGCTTTTAAAAATCTTACCCATAGAGGCCAATTCTTAACCCAAAGGGATCTATCTCACCGATGGTGGGATTTTCAGCACTGTGAGGGAGATACTGGAGGTGATGGGGCTGGTGCCTTCAATGACGTCCGGAAGGTGCTGCCTGCCCTGTGTTTTGATGTCTCCAAAGTTTGCTCCCCCACCGCCCCCCCCCCATGTCTATCTGAGACTGCACGCTCCTGAGGACAGCCGTCTGTCTGGCTAGTTCCCAACACAGCCGCGGGGGTGGTGTGGCCTCAGGCCCCAACTTGGGAGGGATAGCCCCAAGCATGGGAGAACATTCAACTTGCCCCACCCCATGTGCGCCCCAGGACTTGCAGCCTCTGTTTCTCTTTCCCACGTGTGGGGAGAGGTGAGTTTCTCCCTGGTCCTGGGACACAACCCTTCCTGTGAGAGCCCGCCCCACCTCAGCTAAGGTCCTGGGTCCAGCCCTTTCCCACCATGGAGAAAATAGCAACAAAAACAGATGAGAACTGATACCCTAAGCTGCAGGTCTGCTGGGACCTGGCCCTGGAGGAGCCCCAGGAAAGCTTTAACCCCGGGGCTCCAGACAGTCAGGAAGGGTGAGGGGAGGAGGGGTGTGGGCGCCTCTCTAGTGAGAAGTTGCCTCCTCCCTCTCTCGCACCTGGGTTACTGTCTGTACCCACCTCCTCTCTCAGTGGGTCATCATTGCCCGGGTGTGGGTCCTGGGTGCCCCCCGCTCCCACCCCCCCCATCCCCCCAGTCCCCAGGCTAGATGACAACATGAGGTCACCTTGTCCATCCCCGCATCTCTGGGCAGACCCTCTTTGGACAGGGTCCAGATGTTCCCATTTTAAAGCTCATAGGAAAGGGGCATTGCCACTCTGCCAGTCAGCCTATATCTAAGTGACCTGTAGGGAGCCTGGTGCCCCGAAGGAGAACTGGTCTCAGAGTCACGAGACCCTGATAAGTTATCGGCCGTTTCGGGGCCCGGAGTTCCTAATCTGTGAAATGGTAATTCCATTACGTGCTGCATTCCCAGGGTGGTTGTGGGGATCACCTGAGACGTGAATGTACAGGGCTCTGTAAACGATAAATGGATATAAATCGGATGTGCGATGGGCCGCGGTGGTGGGGTCAGGAGGGGGGTGCCTGGCCCCCAGCCTTCCACAGCCGCAGCCCCATTTGGTCCTGCTGAGGCTCACCCTGGAAACCCGCTTCCCCCAACCTCGCGGCAGCCATGGCAATGTCAGCCTTCTCTCCCGGCAGAACGGTCCGTGCTCCTTTGGTCTTGCCCCCTAGACTCATCCAGAGCTTCTTCCACCATGGGATGTGTGGGGAGCACTTCCAGATCATCAGTAACGAGCCCGGAGCCAGATATCTGAGAGCCGTTAGGCTGTGTTTTGCTGAACATCTAGAGACACTGGAGGTTTTCCAAGTGGGAGTGTTTCTAGGGGCTTCGAGGGGTAGGAGCTCAGGCACAGGAGCATTGGTGGGGTGTTCACAGACTACTTCCCTTATGTTATTTTTTCTGTCCTTACCCTCTGAAGTGGGGTCCACTGTCTCATTTTACAGAGAAAGGGTTGATCTAGTAGGCTGCAAATTCCAGTCTCTGACTTTCAGTGTGTGCACCAGGCTGGCCATCCTGCTGGTGGTCCAAGAGGTGGGAATGGGCTTCAGTTGCAGCAAGATAGCAAGGATCATGTGTAAGAAAACTTAAGGAGGCACAAGCGAACTGGGTGCCTTCAAGGCGTCTTGGTGCTCCGGGGACACGAGGACCCTATGATCAGAGTAGGGGAGGGGGCACCACACTGAAGGTGTCAGAGTCAGCCAGGGTCCCCATTTCTCCCATTGGAACGATAAGGAGATTGGAAATGAGGTTCCCAAAGTCCCTTCTAGTGCTTGCTCTCTAGATGGGGTGAGGGGATCTGGTTTCTCCCTCCCCTCAAATCGTTCCCCTTCCCATCCCTATAATCCTTCACAGAGCAGGGGGCTTTGGTGCTTGGAGAGGTGTCCAGGGTGAGAGGGACCTTAAGTATCATCGCCGTGAAGAAGAAAGCCATGGATTCTGCAGGCACAGGACAGAAGCAAATGGAGTCCTAGGGAGGCCTCCCCTTCCACCCCTGTGGGTCTCAGGAGCTGTTTACATGCTCAAGAGGGCACTCCATCCATCTCAGAGGCTGCATTGGAAAATAACAACTGGGCAAGTTGCTGCGCTGAGCCAGCTCCTCGGCACAGGGCCGGGCGGGCCCCAGCCCCTGGCACTCACTCCAGGGCGGTGTGTGGGCAGAAGACATGCTGGTTACTGGCTGGATTGGTTTAAAGGGAAGTGGGGAGCTCCCAGGACGCTGAAACTCTCTGCCCTCGGTGGGGGCACCGTCACCGCCCATGGGCAGCCTCGTCCATTTTCCGTGTCATCCAGATGTTCTCATTTTCTCCGTGTGTCGTGACACAGGAAAGGCTGGAAAGCTCTATCCCCTGACATAATCTGTTCGTTCCCTTCAGAGGACACACGGCAACCTGTAATTGTCTTGTGTGTTTATTTCCATGTTGTCTGTCTCTTTGCCCAAAATGTGAGCTGTGGAGAGGCCAGGGTCCTTTACCTAATACCAAGCGTAGAGACTGGCGCTTGGCACAGAAAACACCCCATCTGTGCAGCAAGTGCACCCATGCATGCATGCATTCATGTGCCTTGTTTGCAGCGAATGCTCAGTGACCATCAGTTATCTTTCCCGAGAATAATTCTCCATCAGCTTGGGGGACAGAGATGGTGCTTGAACTCAAGCCCTCAGGAGATACGCATGGACAGTGATTGGAAGGGGAAAGGGGAGGTAAGCATGGAAGGGGAGATGGGGGCACCGGTAGGGAGGTAAGGGGCAGGGCCAACAGGAGGGAGGTGTGGAAGGCTCTTTTTGACAGTTGAGTCAGCTGGCCCAAGGGGAAGAGTGGTTCTTCAACCCTCTGGCTGTTTTTTGGTCAGTGTAGACGTGTGTGAGGAATCACAGGAAAGTGCCACCACCTTCCATGTGGCCTTGGGCGGGTCACGTGATTGCTTGGAACCTCAGTTTCCTCATCTGTCAGATGGGCACTTGTTTGTCCGGGGCTTTCCTACCCCGCGAGGGCTGTCGTGAAACAGTGACGAGAGGTGACCGACAGGGACGCGCCGAGCACACGTGATTGATTTTTACTTTGGTGATTTTATTAAAACTCTTCCGGGAGGTCCTTTGTTGTTTTCTGTCCTGATTTTTAATCTTGATTTTTCGTTTGTTATGATTTTTATGCTAACCAGGCTTCCCACCCTCTGCAGGTGAGATGCACCAGTGCATTGTAAGCTCTGGCCCAAATCTTGGACCCTGGAGACTCGGACCTCTGGCCAAAGACCGGCACCTCCCCACTCACTGGGTCCTGGCTGGGGGCGGGAGCCTCCTTTCGGGGCCCCGTAGGGGCTGATGGAGCCTGGTGGGGGGGGGGGGGACTCACACTCTGCCCTCCCCTCCCCCAGGTACAAGACGGTGGTGACTCCCCGGAGGGCGGCGGTGGCCATCGCCGGCTGCTGGATCCTCTCCTTCGTGGTGGGCCTGACACCCCTGTTCGGCTGGAACAAGCTGGGGGAGGTGGAGCGGGCCTGGGCGGCCAACGGCAGCGAGGGCGAGCCCGTGATTGAGTGCGAGTTTGAGAAGGTCATCAGCATGGAGTACATGGTCTACTTCAACTTCTTCGTCTGGGTGCTGCCCCCCCTGCTGCTCATGGTCCTTATCTACCTGGAGGTCTTCTACCTGATCCGCAAACAGCTCAACAAGAAGGTGTCGGCCTCCTCTGGCGACCCACAGAAGTACTATGGGAAGGAGCTGAAGATCGCCAAGTCGCTGGCCCTCATCCTCTTCCTCTTCGCCCTCAGCTGGCTGCCCCTGCACATCCTTAACTGCATCACCCTCTTCTGCCCTTCCTGCCGGAAGCCCAGCATCCTCATCTACGTCGCCATCTTCCTCACGCATGGCAACTCAGCCATGAACCCCATCGTCTACGCCTTCCGCATCCAGAAGTTCCGGGTCACCTTCCTTAAGATTTGGAATGACCATTTCCGCTGTCGGCCTGCACCCCCTGTTGATGAGGAGCCCCCGGAAGAGGGGCCCCACGACTAGACTGCACCTACTGCGTCTGCCTGCCCCCATCAGGGGCATCTCAGCCCAGTCCCACCTCCCCACCGGTCCCACTCCCTGAGCCTTTCTGGCGGGGCTGTGGGGTGCCGATGCCCTGCACCTTGGGTTCTGGAGGAGGTTTGGCGGGGTTGGGGGGGCCGTTCATGGGGAAGGAGCCAGGTGAGCTGAGGGGAGGAGGAAAGTGGCTTGAAACTCCCCACCTGTGTGACCATCCCACAGGCAGCCCGGCGCTTCAGGCTGGACTGACCCGGGGAGACTGAGGCTGCAAAGGGGCCACGTGGGCTGGAGGGCAAGCTTGGGCTCCCATGGCAGTTAGGGGAGCCTGCTTATCTCTGGTGGTGGTCATGCAACCCTGGGACCAAGCCTAAGGAAAGGAGAGGATCCCCTCCAACGTGGATGGAGAGAAAGAAACTGGGCTTCATGGCCCTGCTTTCTCTCCTGTTCTGTAGGAGAAGGTGGCAGAGCCACGGAGGGGCGGGAAGCAAGGAGCCTCCGTCCCAGCCTCCCGGGACCCTGAGCTCCCAGCTTTGCTGGGCGTCAGGGTGCCTGCCCTCCTTGCCCTGGGGAGCCCAGGTTTATATCTGGGGGAAGCAGAAACGGCAGATCCAGGAATCATCCCCAACCTTTGCTTTATTCTCCACCAACCCCCGGAGGTAGAGGCTCCTGGGGTAGAAGAGCCTGGGTATAGAGTTGATGTGCAGGCCTCATGCAGCCACCAGGTGGCAGCACTGAGCCATTGTTCTTGCCCTGAGTGTCCCAAGGTGGAGCCTCGAATGTACCCGTCATCTGGGCCAACCAGCTCCACTAGCCCCTGGTGATGGCCTGGACTCCCCTAAGTGACATCCGTCTCTGCTCTTTCTGGGCCAGATGGAGAGGAGAGCCCCAGACGTGCCAACATGAGGGCGCATTCTGCCTGCCTGGGGAGGAGGGGACCAAGGGAAAGTGCTGAGGTTGGGTACTCCTGGGATGCCATGGACCAGGCTGGAACAGGCCAGGGGAGACCACAGTCCTGAGAGTAAGGGAGGGGAGGTCTTGCTGGCACTTAGATACCCTCAGTATCCCTGGCATCTAGCACAGTTTTCAGGGGCTTGGGGCTCTGTTGCACAGTCTAGGCTTTAGAGCATCTGGGGAAGGGTCCACCCTCTGCCAAACTCGGGCGCCCCGTGTATGGAGGGAGGGGGGCAGGGTTCTGAGCGTGGACAGCAACTCCAGGCCTTGAGTCCAGGCCCTTCCCTTTCTCAGAGGTAGGATGTTCCCTGGCTCCCAAGGAGGGCCACCTGACTAATAAAAGACTGTGAACCTTGATGGAGAGCACACCCCTGGCTACCCACCCCACCGCCCAACCATCTGAGGGCAATAGACAACCTCAGCACAGAGGAGCAATGGGGGGGGGGGAGGTGGGGATGGGGAGGAAGCAGGGAGAGGGGAGATACGGAGGCGTTCAGAGCAAGGAGGGTTCCAGAGAAGAGGGTGTCTGTTCCCGTAGTTAGGCTGTAGGCATAGCAAACCCCGACTGTGAAAGCGAGATCCTAAAAAAAGCTCATGTCTGGAACTCCCCACCCTCCCATGACATCCTGAGTCCCCTCCCACTGGAACCTTCCTCAGGATGTCATTCGTGGAGACCCCCTCATGGTGACACATCAACCCCCCCTCCCCCTCACCGGGACACAGCACCTCCCCCATCACAACGATGCTCGTGGTCACAGAGGCCCCCGCACTTTAACACCACACGCCTTTATTTGAGTGCTTCTCGCCCAGACTGCAGCTCTCTGCAGGGGCGCTCCAATCTCTGCACTTTCCAGGCCCCCTCACATGCCCGGGGAGACTGGCCTGGGGCCCGCCAGGCCTACTTCTGGCTCCTGGGCTCCAGCCTCTCTGGGAGGAGGCTAGGCAGGTACCAGGGAGCAAAGCCATCCGCTGTCACAGAAATGGGGGTCTGGGGCATCCGTGGAGCTTGATGCTGAGCCTGGTGGCCCCAACCCCCCCCAGGTCTGCAGCACCTGGTGGAGGACACGTGTCATGAGCCCTGCTGTTAGGCAGGGCTGGGCTCCACCTGCCCTCTGAAGAGGAGAGACAGGGCACAGGGACATAGGCCCTCTCTTTCCTTCCCAGGCCTCCTGCCCCAGGGGCCCCGTGTCCAGCTCTGAGCTCTGCCTCTGCGGCTCCGGGAAACTTCCCTGCCTGTCCAGAGCCTCAGAACCCCCTGGGGAGGGAAGGTGAGGCATAGGTCATTGCCCCCACATTGCTGCCAAGGAAGTGCCCTGGTCTAAGGGCACACAGAGCCAAGGCTAGACCCCTGTCTCGGGTGCACATTGCCTGACGCTGCAGATTTGTACCCAGAGCTGACCACCACCTTCCCCTCTCACCCCCACCCCCTGCCTGACCCCAGAGACAGCGGGTCCAGACATTTACCATTCTCATCACAGCCTCCTGTCGCTCTTCAGTGCGTGGCTGAGGCCGGAAGAGATGCCGCAGTTAGAGTGGGGGAGGGGGACAGCTGCAGGGGCCCCGAGTTGGGGGCAGCGGGACAAGAGGGGCTCAGGGCTACACCCCTTCACCCCAGTCAATGGATCAGTCTGAGTGGCAGACTCTATTACCTCCTTTCTCTACACCGGGCCAACCTCCCACTTGGAAAATCCTTCTGACAGCCAGACCTCTCCATCTTTACCACCCCTCTGTCTTGCCTTGATTTCCAGCACCCAGCCTCATCTAGCCCAGCAGGAGAGGCGGTGGCTTCTCCTCTTCTCCTGTCCTTGGGAGGACCCTCCTCATAACCTTACCTTTGACCTCCAGCCGGCAGGCCACAGATGCCTCCCCTAGCACACTGATGGCCTTGCAGGTGTAGAGCCCGGAGATCAAAGGGGCTGGGCTTCCGGATCTCCAGGGTGCAGACACCTTGCTCAGAGAGGCGTGGTATTTGGGGTCACCCTGGATGTCCATTTCGGTTTTCATCCAGATTATCTTGGGCTAGGGGAGCATCGAGAGCAGAGGAGGGCTGGGATGGGCTTTGAAGGAGCTGCCTGCGTAGATTCAAGCCACTGCCCCGCCCGCCCCCACCCCCACCAGGACATAGCAGGGCTTCACCTTGGGCAGTGCTCGGACCCTGCAGAAGAGCTGAGTGCTGTAGCCCGGGGTGGAGGTGTGGTCAGCCAGGGGCAGGGTAAACGAAGGGGCTTCTGAGAAGTCTTGCTCGACAAACCCTTTAGGCTTGGCAACAATATCTGGGTTCGGGAGAGAAAGGGGGGCAAATTCGAGGTTATAGGAGTAGACCTCTTAGAACTAACCCCATCCATTTTCCTAAAATAATCACGATAGCTTACACTTAGGTGGCTCATTTAATCTGCATCGTGTCCCTCTGCAAGCGTGAGTGTGTTATCCCCATTTGACAGATGGGAAACTGAGGCCTTCATGGATGCATGTCTTGCCTGATATCACTTGGTGAGTCTGGGGTTTAAAGGGTAGAAAATTACACGAGGACCATGGCTCTCTGATCAGAGAGCTGCTGGTCTGGAGAAGGATCTTAGCATCACAAGGGCAGGCGACAAGCCATTTCATGGCTGCCGTGGGATGAAGGAGCTCTGTGGCAGGATCCCAGGCTCCTGTGATCTTGGAAGCCAGGGGTGGCCAACGTGTGGGAACGTAGAGACCGAATGTCTCAAAGCGGCAGAGGAAAGCTGGGACCATGGCTGGGCGGGTCAGCGAGGGGACCGAGAGGGGAATGGGCAGGAAGACTGGATAGAGGAGAAGCTCTTGGCTGAGGCTGGGGACCTACAACCCGGAGATACCATATTTCATTTCTGTTGGTCTTGGGAGACCTGACTGGCTTTCCTTTTTTAAACAAAAATTTCTTCCTAATTCTGTGTAGCTCGGGCCGGAGTTGAAAAGAGTGTGCCTTCCCAAGCCCACACAGACTCTGCATGGGGGTGGGGGGAGCTGGAGGTCACAGGGCGACAGGGAGAAAGGGCTTGGCATTTCACATTTGACTCAAGCAGGCCGGGTGCCTGTGTGGAGACAGTAAATACCCCTCTTTCTTATCCGTCTCTGTGGTGTTGTATTAGGGTTGCGAGGCTTGTGTTTTAGCAAACTCACTGGATGATACCCGCCCACGCGCACTGCCCTTCAGAGCAGTTCTCTTGGGACACTGCACACTAGCCCCAGTGACTGCTACGATGCCGGCAGCCACCAGCAACGGCAGAATAAGCGCACAGCCTCCCCAGGGGCGCATCTCGTCTGTTCCGATGTGTTTGTTAAAATCAATCAACTGCATGCATTTCTTTACAGCCGCTCGTGGGAATGCGTGAGTGTGTGCGGAGCTGTGGCAGGGGTGAGGAGAGGGAAGCCAACGTCCCGGCTCGCGGCCCCCACCAGAAGCCCGCAGGGAGGGACGCTGACACGCCAGGAAAGGCCGAGCCCGGCAGTCAGTCCTGGCTTGGTGTCTGCTCCCAGGCCCAGACCCACCTGCCTTCCGGATCCGGGCTGGCTCCTTGGTGACGGGGGCCAAGGTGCTGAGTCCACACAGGTTCTCCGAGAAGACCCGAAAGGAGTAGGCATTTCCCACGATGAGGTCAGAGACGGTGCAGGTGGTCGGGTGGTAGCGCTCCAGCACCGTGAACCATTGCTGCGGGAACCCCAGCCCTGTCGTCCTCCCCTCTGACCCCTGCCCTTGCCCACCTGGCTCACCCTGCGGTCCCTTCCTCTGAGGGGCTCATTCCATGCCCTTTCCCTGGGGGCTGAACCGTCCAGCTTTGGGAGAAGGGGTCCCTGGGTCACTCAGATGATCTCTCTGGGGTCCTCAGAGAATTCTGGATTTTTACCACTCCAGGGGTGGCCTGAGGACCTGCAAACTCACAGTCACCTGGGAACTCCTTGGAAGTGCAGGATCTCAGTCCCCACCCCAGAGCCACTCAGTTAAAATCTGCATTTTAGCGAGATTCCCAGGTGATTCATAGGCGTAATTACATTTCCAGAAGCACTGCTCTAGACCTTGCAGGGCCTCAGAGAGTCTCACACACACACACACACACACACACTCCTTGCAGTCTTCAGGAGGAAACTGAGGCCCAAGGAGGACAGGGATCTTGCTAAAAGCCACACGAGGAGTCAGGTTAGTGGCAGTTAGACTAGGACTTGGTCCCTGGACTCTTGGAGGGCTGGGCCTTCCTGGCCACCTTGGCCACTTCCCCCACCCCACTCGGCTCCAACAGGCCTCACCCCTGTCATTTTGTCTGCCTTCTGCACCACGTAGCCCGGGAGCTCTGTGTTGCCTGGGTCCTGGGGCGGTGTCCATTCAAGGGCAACGTCGTAGCCCCAGACGTCCAGGAGCCGGACGCTGCTGGGGGGCCCAGGTTTCTCTGCGGGACCAGAGTGTGAAGAGGGAGTGAGGGGGGAAGGCTGGGCTTGCCACAACCCCCCACCCCCCCACTCCAGCCAGGATCTGGCTCCTGTCACAGTCTCTGGTCTGATCCCTTCAGCTGTCAGCTCTGGGGTAGGAGGTGGGGTATCTGGACCCCCAGCAAGTCAACCCTGCCTCCCCTGACCCCGTACCAACCACCAGGATGTCGATGGCTGCCCTGGCCTCCGAATCTTCGAGATGCACAGTGAGCTCGTAGCGGCCTGAGTCGGAGCTCTGGGCCGAGGACGGAGTCCTGGTCCCCAGTGCACACGTGCACTCGCTGGCTGTCCAGGGCGTGGCCACTGTGGGTCCAACAGGCCTGAGGCTTGGGACTCCCCCGGAAGGGAGGAGCTTTCGGGGCGGGTGCAGGAGGCTCCAGCACCCCCATACCCACTCAAGTCCAGGGATCCCTGGAGCCGTGCCCAGGGGAACCGGCTTCATCAGCCCTTCCCAGGAACGGCACCAGAAGTTGGAGACACACGTGCTGCTCACAGCCTCGTTCTCCAGGTGTCCAGCCAGCCCTGGGACCACCCACCCTGTCCACAGGCTGGAGAGTCGCAAGAGTCCCGTGTACGACAGAGGGAGGGTGAAGCTATCGTGGTGGGTCTTAGGCCAACCTTCATGGGGATCCTGACATCCCCTGGGCTTCTCTGACACATCTCAGATGGGGGCCCTGATTTCCATCCAGGTCGTTATCCTGGGCAGGAGCCACACCTACCTGGAAGGGGATTTGCAGACTGACGGTCTCTCCCACCTGGCGGATGCAGGTCTGACTACAATGGCAGGGGACGCGGATCTTGGGGGCCTCTGCGTCAAAGCGAGAGTTTAGGCTTAGCCCAGCAATAGGGTTGCTGGTTGGAGGCTACTGTGGCGGGGGTAGGAGACAGCTGGTGAGGGTCACTGGCTGGGCAGGAGGGCTCCGAGGGGTGTTCTGGGGCTGCCTCCTTGGTGGGCAAGGCAAAGGTCACTGCTGGAGATCCATGGGCCCATATTCCCTAAGGTGCTTGGGGAATTGAGAACCAGGAGGTTCCAGGAGGGCAGGGCCTCCATGGTGTGAAACAGTAGGCATCCCGGGCACTCCCTTGGTGCCCTGACCTTGTCAGGCTGGGATTTGCCCTGCGGCCCAGGCATTCCTGGGCTCCAGATGGGTCCTGGCGGGCTCCTTGGCTCCCCCTAGTGGGGAATCAGGTGTGGCACCTGTCGGCCTTCATTCCCAGGAAAGGCGTCAATGCCATCTTCCTCCGAATCCAGCACCTTCCTTCCATTCCACACCAGCCATGGGCCTCCAGAGAAGCCCCTCTGAAATCGATTTGCTCACTTCTCTGTCTCGAGGCCACATGGGAGGATTAGGAGCTTTCTCTTCTTAAATGAGGCCGGAGCAGACATACCCCCTTCTTTCTCCGTCACCCCTCTCACTGCCTTTCAGTCTTACAATTGGGAAATCCTTCCTGAAATCTTATTTCAGTCCCATGCCAGGGCAGGGAGCCACCTTCCTGACCGTCACCTAATCAGGTGCAACCGCTAAAGCCACTGGGCATTCCAAGGGAGCCTGCAGCGGCCCCTGCCGTTGTACCCCCTGGGCGGGGCAGCAGTGGTGGTGGCCGGGGCCCCTCAGCAGGAAACAGGTGGCAGCAGTTGGTGGGTGGCACACAGGCTGGAGGGGGAGGAGATGGTGGGAAGGAACACTGTGTCTCCGCGGATTAGCTGTGCAGGCACTTGGCTCTGGGAGCCTAAGGAGCAGAATGCTCCAGGGGCAGCTGCAGGGGGCCAGGAATGCTTGGCAGCTCCAGGTGGCTAAGAAGGGACAGCTGAGCAGCTGAGGATTCTGGACAAGGTCCCCACCCTGCCCTGCCCAGGAGGAGGGCCTGGCTGGTCCCTCTTTGTTCACAGCCTCCCCTCCCTCTTCTCTCCAGGAAATCCCCTCCTCTCCTGCCAGAGGAATGTTAATGGAGTCGTGGGTGCTGAGTGTGGCTGGCTCCTTCAGTGCCGTGCCTTGGAGCAGAGGGCCCAGGACCCTGCACCCTCTCCGAGTCTGAGCTCCATGGGGCAGGTCCAGGACCCTCCCAGCCAGGAGGGCTTCCTGGCACCTCCAGGCTAGAGTCAACGTGTCCATACTGTGGCTGCTAGGGCAGGGCCATGTCTCACACTCAGAGGATGGGAAGGTCCCAGAGAAGACTCCCTGATGCTTGGTGGCACGTGAACGGTCTTGTGTGGGAGTCAGGCTCTGGGATTGCCGCTATTGGGCTGGGTGACCTCGAGGGAGTCCCTGGGCTCCTTGGGACCTGCTTGGCTTAGATGGACCAGCCGTGACAGTCTAGGATTCTGATCTCACTAGCCCCGTGGCCCCACATCTCTTGGGCCTTGAAGTCGAGAAGTATTTCCTCGAATCCGAACTTGACCCCTCCTGTGGCTATGAAGCTCACTCCTTTTTGGAGGGCTTGTCCAGAACTGTGGGGGAACACTGTCCCCCTGTGGGTGTGGGGGAACAAGAAGGAAGGCCACCTGCTGGCCTGTGTCTCTCTTCACCCTGGGCCCTGGGCTGTCCCCAGAGACCTCGGATCAGACCAAATGACTCACTGCCATTAACAGACTGAAACCTGAGCAGCTCTGGGAGGGGAGCAAGGGTAGGCTTGAGGCTAATGCACCCTGCAAATAGAAATCTTAGCAAGGGGACAGCAGCTGGCCTCCTAGGTCCCCAGTACACTGCTGCCCTCTGGGGATGGAGAAAACTTCCCAGGCCTTCTGCAGACTCTTGTCTTCCTCCCACTTCCTCCCACTTCAGGACACGGTGGGATAAGAGGCAAGCGAAGACTTCTCTCGGTTACAAAACCTTTGGGAAGATCTGGAACCCAGGCCATAGGACAAGAACAGAAAATGGGCAGAAAATGAGCTTGCGTGGCCGCTGGAGGGGCTCAGATTAGATAGGAGGAAGAACAGGATGGCTCCTAGCATTGGGACCCTGAGGCAGGTGACTTGGGGAACTTGAGCTTTCAGTTCGGGGGGGTCAGGGAGCCCTTCCCCCCACAACGCTTGGGGGCTGGGCCACTCGGGGAAATAGCGTCTTTGACCTCCAGAGGCTTGCTGCTGAGGAACCTGGAACTTTCTTAAGGCAAGCTGGTGATAGCACGTGGCTTGTGCTCGTGAGGGTGGGATGGGGGGTGGGGGGGGAGAGGACAGTCCTGTTTCCTTGGCCTGATGGCCTCAGTTTTCCTACCCATTGGATGAGGTGCCTGGGAAGGGCTCGGGGAGCAGGAGACGAAAGGGTGGGCCTTACCGATCATCTTCTGGATGTGGACAGGCTGCTCTAGCACAGCTGGTGGGCCGGCCCCTGCAGAGCTCACTGCAGCCACACGCAGGAAGAATTGGTCTCCCGGAGCCAGGTTCCGCACGGTCGGTCGGCTGGGTCACCATCATGGGCCGGGCATTCATGGGCACCCCCTCAGAGGCTGTGGAAAATGGGGAGCAGGCAAGGCCCCTGCTTCATGGCCATGGTCATGCTTCTCAGAGGGGCTTTCCTTTTCCCTGGTGATCTGGGGAAGTTGACCTCCCTCTCTGAGCTTCATTTCTTCCTTGCTCCCCTTCCCTGACTTGTCAAATGGCATCAAACACCCCTGATGTTCGAGCCCTGGAATGGTGGCCAGAAAAGCCCAGAGAGGGTTGGACACACTTGCCACGTCATGCAGCAATGTAGGGGCAAAGGCAGAAGCCAGGCTGAACTTGGCCATCGTGGAGGTGAACGGCACAGAGGCAGCAGGAATTGGGCCATTGCCCTGATCCCCGTTTCTCCTCACGGTCTCCTGCTCTCAACTGTCCCCTACTCCCAGCTTCTCTGGTCCCCACCTCCTGCTCACCCTCCCCCAGCAGGGCCCTCTGCGACTCAGCATCTCCTTCCCTTCTCAGCAGAGCAGCACCCGAGGGACCCCTACCCTTCTATCTGATACTTGCTCAGAGGCTCCCTGGAGCTGGACAACAGGGGGTCTCCCGAGGTCATTTGGACAACCCCCCTGCCTCAGAGGTACATGGAGTGAGCACAAAGTGGTAGGTGAGTGGGTTGAGGGGACCACTTGCACTTCATCCTTCTGTATCTAGCCCCCCACCCCCACCCCAGACTGGCCCAGCTGCAGGGTCTGGGGGCTTGTCCCTCCTACCCCCCAGCCCACCACCCCTGGGTGTACGCAGGGCTTAGCCCAGAGCTCACCTCCCTCTCGGCAGAGCTCTAGCACATAGCCCTGGAGCCCCAGCCGCCCTAGCCTCTCTGGGGGCTCCCAGCTCACGGTCACTGAGCTGTTGCTCACATCCTCCCCGGCCAGCAGCAGCGGGGCACTGGGGATGTCTGGGAGAGAAGTAGGGAGAGATGAAGAGGCCTGTGGCGGAGAGCTCTCCCCTCTCCCCTCCATTCCCTGCCATTCCCTCCCCGCTTCCCTCCTCCACCTGCCCCGTCTCTTGTCACCTTCATTTGGAGGTGCAGGTTTAGTGGCTGCGGGGGTGTGGGGGCCGGTGCCTGAGGGGCAGGCTCCTATGGTGCGGGAGCCTGCTCTTCCCCAGCAGGCTCTGATGCTGCCATTTCTCCAGAAGGCTCTGCGCTGGGTGCCTTGGCAGACTCAGAGGCGGTTTCCTCCGGACCACAGGCGGGGGCCTCCGAGGTGGCTTTTTCTGTCATTGCTGTGCCAGCTGAGGGGTCAGGCTGGAGTGTGCAGGGGTCAGCAGGGGTAGGTCTAGACCTCCAGGATGCCTGGGACACCTAGGCCCAGGCTTATATAGTCAGGGGCTGACCCCCCCCCCCCCCCAGCCAATGATGATTCCCAGCTGTGGGGTCAGGTCAGGTGGGAGGACTGGTGGGGTGGGGAGACGCCTAGGCCAGGAATAGCTCTGGGGGAGGAACTGCAGGGTCCCTTGAGGCGCACACTACCTCGTCCATCGCTCTGATCGGACCTCGGCGGCCAGGGTGCTGGTGCCCGGATGGCAGGAGGGCACAGATAGGTGAGATGGGACGTTGCCTCTGGAGGTTGTGCCAGGGGTCAGGGCAGTGGGAACAAGAGCTCCCATCTGGAGAAGGAACCCAGATCGGGCATTGTGTTTGGCCTCTGTGGAGCCACTTGTACCCAGGGCTTCTCAACCTGGGTGCTGGGACCCAGACAGCCTGAAACAGCCCTCCCTGGGGAGCCTTGCCAGCTTTGCCCTGGTATTCCACACTCCCCTTGGCCTCACGTTCCCTGGGCATTCTCGCTTGTGCTGTGTGAGGCTGAGGGTTCTAGAGAGGGAAGGAACTGAGATGCCCAAGGTGGGGCTAGTTGGAGGAAAGTCTTCCAGAAATGGGACCCTGGGAAGGGGGTCGAAGGCTTCTGGCCACTGCTTCTGCTGGAGAGGCTGGAGAGGACACCGTCTCCGCGATCTCTGCTCGGGGCCTCAGTTTCCCCATGTAGTACAGAGACCCCTGTGAGAGTCCCCTAGCCCTTGGGAATGAGATAAAGTCACGAGGCAGAGCTGGAAGAGACCCTGGAGGAGGACAGCACTCTGAAACTTCTAGACTCTTGGCAGCAGGGCATGGGCACGGGCATTTGCAGTGGGGGCGATGAGGCAGCTGCAACCAAATGTCTAGTCATTGATTCATCCATCCAATAAAACATTAAGATTGGTAATCATTTAATAAGCCTGAAAATACCAAGTGCCTGGGAGAAGGGGAAGCAACAGGAACCGTCATAGCTCGTGGGAGCGGAGATCGAAGAAATCCCTTCGGAAAAAGCGAGACAGTATCTAGTAAAAGTAGACAATGGGCTTATCTGTGACCTGTAGTGACACCCCTGTAGTGACACCTTCACGCACGTACCCCCAGAGACACGCACGAAAACATTCACAGCAATCTGATTTGTAATAGCCTGCGCCTGGTGAAAACGGCTGTTCCTCAATAGCGGAATGCATCGCTATGACATCATCACACAGCATCACGGGCGTAGGGGTGCGCCTGTAATCAATCCAAAATACGGAAGGAAATGAACAAACTTCAGCTGCGTGGACGATCTCACAGACATAATGGCGAACGAAAGGAGGAAGGCTCGCGGAACGGGGAAATCCCGTCCGCGTTCAGTTCAAAGGCAGGAAACGCCAGGCTCTCTTTCTCGAGGGGCTTCCGTAGGTGGTGAGGCCGCAGAGGAAAACAGGGGCAGTCAGAACAGGGGCTGCCTCGAGGCAGAGGGCCGGGGAGGTATGTGATGGTGGAGTTTCAGGAGCACTACTGAGGTCTCACTTCCTGTCCTGGGTGGTGGGTACGCAGGTTTTCACTAGTTACTAATTCTTTACATTAAACAAATACATTTTATGCACCCTTTAAGAGTATTTTGTTTAATGTTTATTTATTTTTGAGAGAGAGAGAGAGAGGCAGAATGTGAGCAGGGGAGGGGCAGAGAGAGAGGGAGACACAGAATCCGAAGCAGGCTCCAGGCTCTGAGCTGCCAGCACAGAGCCCGATGCGGGGCTTGAACTCAGAGACTGTGAGATCATGACCTGAGCTGAAGTCAGACGCTTAACTGACTGAGCTACCCGGGCACCCCTTATGCACTCTTTAGCATGTACGATATATCCCATAATTTAAAAATAAATACACGTGTCATTTATTTAGGGCCCTCAGCCATATGAGTGCTCTCCCCCTAGCCGGGGCTGGCCACACAGGAGTGGGGCCGCCTTTCACAGCTGGCTGTCTTCTTTGGGGAGTGGCAGCGGAGGGTCTGGAGAGCCTCGGGGTCCAGCCCTGCCTGGGTGCCTGTGTCCTCTACCAGGTGACTCAGTGTCCTGCCAGGCAGGGGGCGGGCCCTGGAGACCCGATCCCCATCCCTGGCCTCTGACTCTGCAGCTATAAGTGAATGTGACTAACTCTGCAGGCCCCTGAGTCAGCCCTTCGGAGCCTGTCCCGGACTGGGGGAATGGTGGCTCTAGGAAGGAGGAGGGGGGTTGGCTGCCCTGGAGGGTTTTCAAAGACTCTTGTGTGAGGGGGTGGGCGAGGGGCAGGGATTGAGGGTGCCTGGCCCCCCTCTCCAGCGATGAAATGCCAGGTAACCCCCTCCCCCCATTAACTCCGGCCAAGTTCTCATTTTCTTTGCCTTTAGCAGGGTTGTGACCTTGGGATCAGTTGCACTGGCCCAGCTCCAGCTCGTTCAGATTTGAAGGTGGCCAGTAGGTACTTCCTTCCCTTTACCTCTAACCCGTGTCACAAACCACTAGGCCAAGTCACAAATAATTCCCTCCAAACAGGAGGGAATCCACACATAATTCTCTTTGACTTTGGAGTGTACATCTGGACTCTTGGGTAGAAGGCATGCCTGGGGCCCTGGGAGTGCTGATGAGGGCATTTCTACCTCATAAAGGCTGGAAGACTGGCTTGTCTTCTGAGCCCATCACATCTCATCTATATTCCTGTCCCATCTGCCTGCCACCTGCTGTCCCTGGTCAGCCTGAGCAGAGGAACCTTGGTCTCTGCTTGGGTTGAGGGCCGAGTGTGTCCTAAGAGGGGAAGACAATATTTGAACGGCCATCAGCCCTCTTGGGTTAAGTCCACAGCAGATAGATCTGCAGAGGCTGGCCTTCTTTGGGGACCCTCTGGAGCCCAGTGGAGGCCAGGGTAGCCTCACCTCCTACAAGCTCAGGGCCCCCAAGCCTGAAAGAAACGAATCCAGCCAGAAGAGATAGGGGAGGGGAGCCCAGGGAGGGTCCCACCGGGCCACAAAGAGAGACTGAAGCTGTACCAACACACCATTAAACTCTGGTGATTTATTGAGCAGCCGCTGTGCAATTAGGAAAGGGAAGTAGGAGGGGAGACATAACATTCCTGGGTGCAGGTTTCAAGTTGGGCTTCGCTGAGGGTGTAATTACTGTGGCCGCTCCTTTGAGAGTGACGTTTGGCTCCTCGGTGGTAGAGTTGGCCAAAATGGGGTCCTTTGGCAAGGAGGCTTGGGGGTAAGGGAGTTGAAGAAGTCCCCGTGTGTGGGGCTGGGGTCATTGAGCATTTTCATAAAGCAGCAGGTGTGTGCTGTCCCCGTGGCTTACACTGTGCTGGCCCCCATGCCTTACCTGCCTGTGGCCCTGCCTCTACCTGCTTGTCCACTAGAGCTGAGCTCAGATGGCTTCACTGTGGCTCTCTGCGTGGGGTCCAAGGGAGGGAGACTGAGGCTTAGTCGGGGACTCAGAAGGGTGGGCGATCCGGCTCCCGGCCGGCTGGAGCCAAGGGGAGGGGCAGCCCTGCCCCACCGTGTGCAGGACAAGGGCTAAGCCGCAGCGAGCGCATCCTTGATGGCAGTGGTGAGAGGGAAGGGCAGACCCCGGCCACAGAAGGACCCCCGGAAGTCATCCAGATCCACAGCCCACACCATGGCACCAGCCAGCTGCCTGCTCCTCAGGTACTGAACCTGGAAAGGAAGACCCAGAGTGGGCGGAGCTGGGTTCCCTGGGCTAGAGTGTGTATGAAGGGAACGTGCCGCCTAGGCCCCTCCCCAGGGAAGAAAACAGCAGGTGCCTCAGACCTGACCGTCCCCCACCCCCCCCACCTCAATAACCCAGCTCCACCCTCAGTGCAGGTGACCTGACTCTGGCCGCTTGGAGAAGGGTTTCCCTCTCCCTCTTCATCCCGGGGCATGGCCTTGAGGACCTACCTTGTTTTTGACGCTCTCCTGGTCATCGTACCCCAGCCACTGGTTGCCCTTGGTGGCATAGGGGACCTTCTGGACAGAGAGTCTATGGACCGCGGCTCCCTCGAGGAAGTCACAGATCTGAGCAGAAAACGGGGCAGGGGTGGCATGGGGAGCTGTGTGAGACTTCTTCGCAGGTCACCGAGGAGATGCCATTCTCCAAATCTCTTTCAGCCTCTTGCTTCATCCTGCTGACTACATCTGTCCCCAGCACTGCCCCCTCCCCAGCTCAGATTGCAGTCTTCACGCAAATTTATGTAAAGCAGATGCAAATGCCCTATGGTTCTGTGGGTGCTGTAGCCTGAGGGCATTAAAGGGACTCTGGTTTGCTTCTGGTATTTTTTTAAATACACTTTATTGTCAAATTGGCGACCACACAGTGAGTACAGTGTGCTCTCGGTTTGGGGGGTAGATTCCTGTGATTCATCGCTTACATGCAACACCCAGTGCTCGTCCCAACAACTGCCCTCCTCGATGCCCATCACCCACTTTCCCCTCTGCCCCGCCCTCCGATCCACCCTCAGTTTGTTCTCTGTATTTGAGTCTCTTATGGTTTGCCTCCCTCCCTCTCTGTAACTACTTTTTTTTCCCCTTCCTTTCCCCCATGGGATGCAAACTGGTGGAGCCGCTCTGGAAAACAGTGTGGAGGTTCCTCAAAAAATTAAAAATAGAACTACCCTATAACCCAGCAATAGCCCTGCTAAGAATTTACCCTAGGGATACAGAAGTGCTGATGCATAAGGGCACATGTACCCCAATGTTTATAGCAGCACTTTCAACAATAGTCAAATGATGGAAAGAGCCTGAATGTCCATCCACTGACGAATGGATAAAGAAGATGTGGTTTATAGACACGATGGGATACTGCTTGGCGATGAGAAAGAATGAAATCCGGCCATTTGCAGCAACGTGGATGGAACCGGAGGGTGTCATGCTGGGTGAAGTAAGTCAGTCAGAGGAAGACAGGTATCGTATGTTTTCATTCAGATGTGGAACTTGCTTCTGGTATATCTTAAACGGGGATGTGGGAAATGATGGGTTGACACTAAGGACTGGCTCGAGGCTGTACAGAGGGCCAGAGGCTGGGGCAAAACAAAGAACCCGGCTTTTAGCCACCGCTCTCTTCCGGGCTGGGAGGAAAACTCTGACTCGGTGGCCAGAGGAGTATCTGGGAGGTTAGCAGTGCAGACCCGCTGTGCCTTCAGGAGACGTAGTACCAAGAGGCCTGACTCCCCCCTTCCTCCTCCTCAGGGTGCAGTGTTCGCTGGAACGTGTTTTTATTCCCAAAGGAGCGAATGGGGGGGTGAGGTGGGAAGCTCACCTTCCCCAGGGCCTCTGGGAGTGTGGGGATCTTACCTTCTCCCTCGTGCATACCTCATAGTAGGCCAGGATCCCTTCCTCCTTGGTGAACTGGCCTGGTAATCCGGGCCCGGAGATTGGGGCTCCCACACCCGTCTTGGAGGAGGCCAGAGTGAAACTCCTCCCGAAGGCGGGGATGCCCATCACCAGCTTATTGGCTGGGGCCCCCAGCCTCAACATGTAGCCCACGGCGTAGTCCTGGCAGGGGGGAGGAGGGGAGGGCATGAGCAGTTAGGGGAACTGGCCATGCAGGACAGGTAAGATCATACAATTGTTGGTGCCACCCTGACGGGCCGAGCTCCAGGTCTGCCTTGCATCTGGGATTCCCTTCCTTCCGGGAACTGATATACCAGTCTAAAATGCATTTTGTAGGGACGCCTGGGTGGCTCGGTCTGCTGGGCACCTGACTCTTGGTTTCGGTTCAGTTCATGATCTCACGGTTCCCGGGAGGGAGCCTCCGGTCAGCACTGCGCTGACGTCTCGGAGCCTGCTTGGGACTCTCTCTCCCTCTCTCTGCCTCTCCCCTGCTCATTCTCTCTCTCTCTCTCTCTCTCTCTCTCTCACACACACACACACACACACACACATAATACATAAACATTGAAAAATGCATTCTGTAGTTTCATTCTCAAAAAAATTGTCTTAGGTATAGGAAGGGATTATTACTATTTGGCAGCCAATCAGATGATCGGCTCAGGTCACACAGCAAGCGAAAGGCTGTTCTAGATTAGACTCCTGCCTCGTCCGTTCCGGAGCCGTGGAGAACTCATAGACTTCGCGCCTTAGTTTCCTCATCTGCAGAGTGGGCCCCATAACGCCTCCCTTGCAGGAATTCCTGAGGTGCACAGGCTTGGTGTGTGAGCCCTGGCAGGTGACAGGTGTCTGTGGTCCCTTCCTGGCTGGCCACCCTCCTTCCAGGCACTCACGACATTGTTGAATCTGTCAGCACTTTTATCCTCCGGGCCTCGGAACAGGGGGCTATGATGTCCTGTGGTCTGACGCCAGGCTCCGTGAAAGTCATAGCTCATAACGCTGATGAAGTCCAGGTGTCTGGGGAAGAGAGGTCAGAGGGCGAGGCAGGAAATTAGAAAGGCATCCATCAGCCCAGAGCGTCGTGAACAAGGGGAGGCAGGAGACAGGCCATTAACCCAAAGCCCCGTAGGGAACCTGTGATCCACTGTCCAGGCCGCGTGACCACTTCCCCTGGGCCACGCCCCCGGGGGGTGGGCTCAGAGCCCCACAAGTGCATTTAAGGCAAGAATGGAACTCTTCTGTTATGCCCCCGGCACACATTTGGGAACTGGCTCTATCCTGCCTCCTGCCCTCCACGTCAGCCACGTTCATCTTAGTGAGAGCAGATTAAAAGCGGCATCGAGGGGCGCCTGGGTGGCGCAGTCGGTTGAGCGTCCGACTTCAGCTCAGGTCACGATCTCGCGGTCCGTGAGTTCGAGCCCCGCCTCGGGCTCTGGGCTGATGGCTCGGAGCCTGGAGCCTGCTTCCGATTCTGTGTCTCCCTCTCTCTCTGCCCCTCCCCCGTTCATGCTCTGTCTCTCTCTGTCTCAAAAATAAATAAAACGTTTAAAAAAAAATTTTTTTTAAAGCGGCATCGACAGACAGCCTGGTGGGGACGGAGCTGGACCAAAGGACGCACTGGGGTGGGGAGGGAGGGTTACACGCACGTGGGTGAGAGGGACCACAGGTAGGTTGTGTGAATATGAGCCTCAGGTGTTCTGGGCAAATGGTTGAGAACCGCCTAGTTCCTACCTCCTAAACGATCAATGTAAACACTGCATCTACACCTCCCCAAATTCTACAGATTCTAAAAAGTCACAGTAAAGAACCTTCGTTCTTTATTCCCAGGTTTCTTAAGCTCCATGTCTTTGTTCCACTGCGACATCAGCCCCGCTGGGCAGTGAGCTGCTCATTCTCACATGCATCAGGGGGCAGGGGGAGAAGGAGGGATGCACAGAGCGGGGGTCGCCCGTGTGTGTGCAAGCACACGGAGGCGGTGCAGAAAGGCACAGTTTTCTTGCCGCAGTCCGGCATCTCCAGTGACCAGCACTCTGTGGAGAAAAGCCTGGTGTGGAGGAAACGTCCCTCAGTGGCTGGCCGGTTGGCATATCATTTCCTACTTCCTTTTCCACAAATACCTTCATAGAAACTCTCCCAACTGGTTAGCACAATCCCCCCAGGGACTACTATGCCCCCATTTGACAGATGGGAAGACCGAGGCGCAGAGAGGGGAAGTGACTTGCTCAAGAGCACACATCAAATGTGTGGAGGAACGGGGACTAGAAATCCAGTCTTCTGACTTTACGAGGAGCGCTGGGGCGGGGCGGGGGACTCACGGGGATATCTGGGCGATGTCATAGCCGTTGTCGATGGCAACCTTCCCTGCAGACACGGCTGCGCTGAGCAGGAGCTGTCCTGCTCCCCTCTGGGCTTCCCTTGCAAACTCAGCCTTCATTTCCTGGTTGGGAGAGATGCAGGGGAGTGAAAGGGGCCCCGGCTGTGTGAGAGGGAGCCTGGTGAGAGAGACAGAGGTCCCTGAGCATGTCATTGGCTTTCCCCATCTGCTGGGCTCCCCAACCTGACAGGGCTTCGGTGGAAATGATAAAGCAACCAATTCACCTTGGGCTCCCCCATCCTTCTCCTAAAAAAACCTGTTTGGACCAATCACATCCCCAAACCCCACACACACCCATCGACACTCAGTCGCTCCCTGTCCTAGAGGGACCATGAGGACAGACGGTGATCCTAGTTGGCCCACAGGTCAGGTTGGAAGAAATTTGCTTTGCGGTCTGTTTTGTTCAAGCCAGTACGTGAGATGACAAGATTGAAGTGGTCTTTAAATGTACATTTAGTGGTCTTTAAAATTAAAATTATATCGGTACTGTGGACAATTTATTTAAAAAAATTTTTTTGGTTAATGTTTATTCACTTTTTGAGAGACAGAGACAGAGTGTGAGCAGGGCACGGGGCAGAGAGAGAGGCAGACACAGAATCGGAAGCAGGCTCCAGGCTCCGAGCTGTCAGCACAGAGCCCGATGTGGGGCTTGAACCCATGAACTGTAGGATCATGACCCGAGCCGAAGTCGGACGCTTAACCGACTGAGACACCCAGGCGCCCCTTGTGGACAATTTATTTAGGTGATCACTCTGTCCCTGGGGTAGTGGAGATGCTTGGGCTGCTGTCAGATGTGGCCAAGTGTCCCCAGTGCGGGGCATGCTGGGTAACGGGCATCTGGGACCAAACAGTGGATGATGATGCCGCCCCACTAAGTGGGTGCCTGGCCTCCTGCCTCGGAGGACCCCAGCCCACCTCCCATCGTGTTAATAAGACGTCTTCCTTGCTGTGTAAGATCTTGGGGCACAGGCCAGTTCGTCTTTCCCATCCCAGGACCCCGTGGCCAGGAGGTGTCAGGCCCTCTCTGCCTGCCCTCAGGAGGCCAGCAGCTAAAGACCACTCGCGCCCCACCCCCCCGCCCCCTGGTGCCGGCTCAGGTCCCCAACGTCCCCACCCCTCTCCCGGACCCCACCAGTACCTTGACCAGGGTGGTGAAGTAGGGCTTGTCTCTCCGCCCAGGGTGGAGCCAGGCCAGGTCCAGCCCATCAAAGCCATGGGTTCGCAGAAATGGCGGCACCGACTTGATGAAAGTCCGACGACTCTGGGTCGTGGAGGCTATTTTGGAAAATCTAGGACCCAAATCACCCCAGTAGAGGGCTCAGTACCGACGTGCTGGGAGCCTTGGCCGTCGGGAGGGATTTCTGAAGCACGTGCAGCCGCGGGCCTGGGCCCCACAAGCTCTAGAAGGGCATGGCTGGGATGGGACCCCGCTCCAGGCATCTCAGAGACAGCTTCTGTAGTGTCATTTTCGAAAAAATTGTCATACGAGCCAAGCCACTTTGGAAAGGTCATAACCCGCACCTCAGTTTCCTTCTCCGTGAAGTGGGGATCCTGACCCTCTTTCACAGCGCTGCCGCGGGGATTTCCTGTGACCGTGGCTGGATGGGTTGCCCGACATGTAGCAATCACTCTTTACGTGGCAGCCAGTAGGGCCACGTCTCCCCTCCTTTTTAAGCCCTGCTCCAACCCTACCCACCCCAGGGAGTCCTCCCAGGCTGTCAGCACTCCGTGTGACTCTCTGCAGGGCCCTCTCCCTCTCTGGGCTCTGGTTTCTTGGCTATACGTGGGGTGGGCGCCTGACAATCATTTAGGCCTAACCGGTCTGGAGCCCCCGTGACCCCGTAGAGTGGGTGGGGAGACCTACGCCTCCTCACCCCCATTCCATCAGCCTTTGGGGGATGGGTCTTACCTTTGAGAACCAAAGCTCCATCCGCCCACAGACAGAAGGGTCTTCAGGTTGGGGTTCCTGTGGGGAGCAGGGAGACGGGAGGGCCGGCGTGGAGTGAGGCTGTCGCGACACCGGCTGGCCCCTGTTTGGGAGGCTGTCACAGGCTTCTAGCTTAGGTGGGATGCCTTTCCGACCCTGAGAATCAGGATTCTAAGAGGCATAGACCTTGCGGCGGTCACTCTGAGGTACACTGCCCATTTTTGTTCCCCTGAGTGGGGAAGCCGGGATATGGCAAAATAGAGTCATGAGTATTTTCCGTGCTTCCTGGAGAAGCACCCCCAGTGGGGGAGAGGGCTCCCCTCAGCCCGCCTTCCAGAGCCTGCCTCTGTCGTCACCAGATATGGCCCAACACGTGCCCTCATCGCCTGCTCCCACGGAAGCCCAGGCCCTCCCACTCCCCACCCCAGGCCCCGGGGGCCCTCATCCATCCTCCCGAGCAGAGGCACCCTGCCCTGGGACCAGCCAGCCCCGCCCTACATCTCCTTCCTTTCCTGGCAGCCTGTGGCCCGACCTGTCCTTGAGCGTGTTCAGCGTGTCGTAGAGCGTGACATCATTCCACTCCCAGGTGTCGATCTCATCGTTGCTGATGTTGGCAAAGCTGTAGATGACGTGGGTGCAGAGGAAGGGGTCGATGGCATCTGGGAAGCAGCTCCCATCACCCTCCCGGTACTGGGACCAGCTGGTGTAGTAGCAGACCAGTTTGTACGCAGAACCTGAAGACGGAGCCCGGGGTGGCGCCCGAGCCAGGACTGAGCCAGGGGGCCTCTGGCTGAGCCCCGCGCCGAGCACCGATGGGGCACTGGGCGCTGGGGCCGAGATGTGAGCAAACTTAGAATTCTAAATGCAAGGGGCTGGTTCGGTTCCCTCTGCCTCTGATGAAAATGAGGCTGATTCTGAAAATGCTTTGAACAGATTAAATGCCGTGGATGAATATCCTGTAGACTTAGGACACGGCGCTGCGTGCACGGAGGGTAGGGGCTGGTGAATAAAGGTAAAATGGGGCTCGGTGCAAGTAAAGAAGGCTTCCTGGAGGCAGTGGCTTTGAAGGAGAGGAGGGACCCAGCCCAAGACGGCTGGTTCAGAAGACCCTGGCCCTCAGGGTGGAGCCTCGCAGATCCTGCAACGTCGTTGATCGGGGCCGCTCTGGCCCATTTCTTCTCTGCCTTCCTGCGGGAGTGTCCCTAACTTGTCACCCACCCAGAATGGAGGTCCCCAGGCCCCCTCAGCCTGTCCCCCAAACTGGGGCACAATCGCAATGGGCCAGGAAGTTCTTCTCCTCGTTCTAAGTCCTCCTGCTGCAGAGGAGGCCTTTTCTGCCCTCTTGGTTATGGAGGAAGAACCGTGGGCGCCACTCCCCCGTGCTGCTTACCGGGCCCATGGGTGGTGCTCACCAGGCCGTGAGTCCAGGCCTTCATCGGACCCGAGCCTTTGAAGGGTTTTTATTTTGAAAATTTTCCAATACACAGAAAAATACAGAAGAAGAGTGTAAAAAACATCCATATGCTTATCACCTTGGTTTAACAAATGCTAATATTCCCGAGCCATTTGAATCACAGAAGACACTGGGAAGGGCTCCCCTCTGCCAAGACTTCATCCACATCACCCTCATCAGACCCCTGTCTCCCGTGACTTGAAAGAGGGGTTACTTACAGCTCTGGAGCAGCACCAGGACCACAAAGCCTGAAGGGAAATCCAGAGTCAGACCCCCTGTGAGTACATCCTGCCCTTCCTTTCTGCTCACCGCTCCCCCCCTTCCAGGCAATCTAGGGGTTAACACCATTTGCCCTGGTGCCTCCTCCTCCTCTTCCTTCTCCTCCTCCTCCTCCTTCCCTCCCCCCCCCCACCCCCCCAGCAGGTAGGAGGCCAGCCTCTCTGTGCAGTGGCTCTGTGGGCTATCTCTGGCTCTCAGCCTGAAAACGCACAAGCAGAACAGCCTTGACCAGTCCAGAGACCTGTCTGAGCCGCCCTCAGAACCATCCTGGCTGCAGCAGAGAGGGGCACGGTGTGGCCAATTCCAGTGCCCTCAGCTCCTGGTGTCCAGCTGCTTAGATAGGGCATCTTCCCCACACCTCGCACTTCCTTTTTATATCTGTCCCACTCCACTCCCACGAGCTCCAAAACGTCTCATTTATGGGAACTGACCCGTGTGGAGGAAGAGGAACTACTGTGGCTGGGACTCGCAGGGGAGGAGCTCTGTGGGCTGCCAGAGAAAGATTGAGAAACCTTGGAGAGTTTTGAAAACCCGGGCCAGGTCTTCAGGAGGCATGTGCCACCCACTGGGGTGATGGTCTGGTGACTCCTGGGTGAGTGACCCAGCCTTATTCCCAGAGACCTGCCTCCCTTGCCTTCTGCCCACCCCACCCCACCCCACCCCCACCTTTCTGCCTGCAGTCTCCCAGCTTTCCTAGCAGCCTCTGCCCCTTTGCATCGCCAGCCCTCCGTCCAGGGCCCTGGCCGGGTGGAAACTGGGCACAGTGAGTTCTGTAACCCGCAGCGGCCCAAACAAGGCTGTAATTTCTTTTCTCCCCAGGTCAGCAGTATCCTGCCTGACCTGCTCCCCACGCAGGCTTTCTGTCTCCGAGCCTGTTTCCCACAGCCTGGCCTGAGTCAGGTGAGGCTCAGACAGCCTTTTAGCGATTGATGGGCTAATTTTTTTTTTTTAACTTTTATTTTAGAAGAGAGAGAGAGAGAACTCCCAAGCCGGGGAGGGGGCAGAAGGAGAGGCAGAGGAGAATCGCAGCAGGGAGCCCAACAACATGCTGATTATTTTCTAATGGAAAGCTGCAGAGGAGTGGGAAATTCCCTGGACTGCTCTCAGGCCTGCAGCTGTTTTGCTTTCCTTTTTGAAATTCCAGTTATAGGATTTGTTGCCAACCTGGGGCTGCAGTGAATTGCCACAGAGTTAATTCCCGCAGTTCTGGATTTCCCCCCAGGAGCAGATCATTCCAGAAGATCGATAACCTCCATGATCTCTCTCAGTGATGCTCCTGAAACCCACACCTAATGATGTCACACCCACCCCCCCAAGTCCTCCTGTGACTCCTTATTACTCTCAGGGTAAGAACAAAAAACTTCCTTAAAAAATGTTTTTTAATGTTTATTTTCAGAAAGAGACAGAGCACAAGCAGGGGCAGAGAGACAGAGACACAGAATCCAAAGCAGGCTCCAGACTCTGAGCTGTCAGCACAGAGCCTGACGCGGGGCTTGAACTCACGAACCGTGAGATCATGACCTGAGCCGAAGTCCGATGCTTAACTGACTGAATCACCCAGGCGCCCCCGGAACAAAACTTCCTAAGGAGGCTCTGCATGGTTTGCCCCCTTTGTGGGGATACTTTTTTTGGCCAAAGCTCCAGGGCAAGCCCATTCTTTGCAGGCTGTAAATTAATTAATAGGCAGTGAGTGAAATGTCCCAAATTCCAAGAGCCAGAGCAGCTCAGAGGGCTTCTTAACAAAGCCCTATTATTTTTACCACAAAATTAGGTAATAATCTGACGTTAGCCACCCTGGTTTCACAGCCTTCTCTTGGTGAGTGAGGTCTCTCCTTCTTTCCTCCCTTCCTCTCCTCTGTAAAACTGGGACAAGTCCCCTTTATTGTATGAGGAGTGGACAAAAAGGAGTTTGTCCAGGGTCACTCTGTGCATACTAAAAGGGTCACTGCTTTTCCTTTTAAGGCGACTGCCTCCTTTTGGACCCTGGATGGCAGACAGTGGTAACGCCAGTCAGTGATAGCTTTTCCTCCTTCATTTGGGCACTGAGAAGCGAACTTCTTCTAAACTTTAGCAGAACTGTTACAAAGTAGCATGCAAGAAAAAGTTTCATTACAGCGGGCAGGAGGTTAAGAAGACCCTTCCCATTTTCACTCTTCCTTTGTTAAAAGTTATCTCATAGGCTCAGATCTGCCTAAGCCTTGTTGTCCTCTGTCCCTCTCCAGACCAGTTTATTAATTCTACACGTTCTGCATGAAAGCGGCAGTGTCACAACAAATGGCAAAGATACTCCTGGGCCTGCCTCATCAGTGTGGCTAAGTGTTCCCTAGCTCAGCGCCTCCCAGCCTCCTCTCACCTCCTGCCCCCTGCATCCCCACCTCCACCCGTCTTTCATACCCTTATATTTGCTCTACTGTCTCCCACCACAGGGCTTTTGCACATGCCATCCACTAGCCTGTCAATAACTGAAGGACCTGAGCTTTTATGCTGCTTGCCAGCTAATGAGATAGACAGCCACAGTTTCATGGATTCTGGCAGAAGACATGAGAATCCTAGGTCAGAAGCAAAGGACTTATTATTCATTGCGGGGCAAGAAGCATGGATTTCATATTTGTGTCCTTTCCTGTGATGAGAAAACAGCTATTTTGAATTGCAGCCTCAGCATTTTATAGTATGACAACTCTGCTCACCCTCAGAATCTGAACATTTAGATAAGGACCCGAACTTGGGATTCCTGCTACAAGTTCCTGCTTTTCTTTTCTTTTCCTTAAAAAAAATTTTTTTTAATGTTTATTTATTTTTCACAGAGAGAGAGAGAGAGAGACAGAGCATGAGCGGGGGAGGGGCAGAGAGAGAGGGAGACACAGAATCGGAAGCAGGCTCCAGGCTCTGAGCTGTCAGCCCAGAGCCCGACACGAGGCTCGAACTCACAGACCGTGAGATCATGACCTGAGCTGAAGTCGGTCGCTGAACCGACTGAGCCACCCAGGTGCCCCTTTGCTTTTCTTGATACACCTTTTAAAATAATCACTTAGAGCTGAGCTGGTGAAAAGTTACTGACCTCTGCCCCAAGCAGCTTATAAGTAATTGGTGCTTTTTCTTTGTCTCTTGCCCGCTGGTGACCTGGGACAGAGGACCGTCCTTCTCTCTAATTACCATTTATCCTCATTTCTGAGATTTGTAAGTGAGAAATCTTGTGGCTTTACTACTCTTGTGTGACTGCACTGAAACTGTGTGGAGGTTTCCCAGAAAAACAAAAACAGTACTACCCTACCAGAAATATAGCACTGCCAGGAATTTACCTAAGGGATACAGGGGTGCTGATGCATAGGGGCACATGTACCCCAATGTTTATAGTGGCGCTTTCAACAATAGCCAAATTATGGAAAGAGCCCAAATGTCCATCAACTGACGAATGGATAAAGAAGATGTGGTTTATAGACACAGTGGAATACTCCTTGGCGATGAGAAAGAATGAAATCTGGCCATTTGCAGCAACGTGGATGGAACTGGAAGGTATTACGCTAAGTGAAATAAGTCAGTCAGAGAAGAACAGATACCATATGTTTTCACTCATATGTGGACCTTGAGAAACTTAACAGAAGACCATGGGGGAAGGGAAGGGAAAAAATAGTTACAGAGAATGAGGGAGGCAAACCATAAGAGACTCTTAAATACAGAGAACAAACTGAGGGTTGATAGGGGTTTGGGGGGGGAGGACAAAGTGGGTGATGGGCATGGAGGAGGGCACCTGCTGGGATGGGCACTGGGGTGTTGTATGGAAGTGATGAACCACAGGAATCTGCCCTAAAAACCAAGAGTGCACTTTACACGCTGTATGGTAGCCATTTTGACAATAAGTTCTATTTAAAAAAAATAAAAAATAAATATTTACTGAGTTAAAAAAAAAAAAAGGGGCCCCAGGGCATTCACTTCCCCAAAGTGGGAGCTTTGATGCTGAGAGAGGTACCTAATGACCACGTGTGGATGGCTTGTGTCTCTCCATCCAGCATGTCATAATCTGCATATCCTTTTCATTTTTTATTTTATTTTTAAAAATTAATTTATTTTTTTGTGAGACAGAGAGAGAGAGAGTGCCTGCGCATGCACAAGTGTGAGCTGGGGAGGGGCAGAGACAGAGGGAGAGAACCCCAAGCAGGCTCTACACCCAGTGCAGAGCCCGACGCGGGGCTGATCTGAAGCCATGAGATCATGACCTGAGATGAAATCAAGAGTCGGACGCTTAACTGATTGAGACACCCAGGTGCCCCAATCTGCATACTCTTAATATAACACACCAGCTGTGGGGCCCCCAACACACTTCCCTTGGCCCCAGGTTCCAGGGGTGATGTTGGAACAGCCCAGGTGGATCCTGTGTGTGCAATATCTTGTGTCACGGCGGAGGAACCGAGCTTGAGGAACCCAAATATTTTACAGTGAGCGGTAAGCCTGACTCTCCTTGGACCTTGGGGGAGACAGTATCTTTATTATACTGGACAGTAAACAAAGCTGCCTTTTGCTCCAGGGGAAAACACTGTTTCTGTCTTCCAAGGCTGTTTGCTATACAAACATAATCAAAAAGGTAGTCTGGAACAAAGACGGCCTGTTCTTCTGTTCAGAGGCTGTGCAAAGGTGCCGTGGGGACTTGTCTCCCCACACTGCCCTTCTGTGGCCAGTTTACTCCTACTCGTCCTTCACACTGAGGCTCAGCAAGCACCTTCAGAAAAGGCAGACGCCCCGGGGAGGGATACCGCCCGAATGGAGCTGTCAGAGTACTTTGTATCCCTTTTCCTAGTACCTGACTGGGTTGCAAGTTTACATCTTGCGTGTGGATGTGGATGCCTTATTAAGGTCTGCCTCCCTCACTAGGCAACAGGTACAGTAGAGGCAAGGACTGGGCCAGTTATTTTTAAATTTTATGTTTTTCAAGTTCAAGTTCAATGAACATACAGTGTTATGTTGACAACTCTGTACATTACTTAGTGCTCATCACAGTAAATGTATTCTTCATCCTCCTTACCTGTTTCGCTCATCCCCCTGGCCCACTTCTCTCCGGTAACCATCAGTTTGTTCTCTATATTTAAGAGTCTGTTCTTTGATTCTCTCTTTTTCTCTTTGTTTGTTTGTTTTGTAAATTCCACCTATGAGCGAAGTCGTATGGTGTTTGTCTTTCTCTGACTTATTTCATTTAGCGTTATACCCTCTAGATAGACCCATGTTGTTGCAAATGGCAAGATTTCTTTCTTCTTTATGGCTGAGTAATATTCCATTGTATATGTAAGTATAAACTTTATCCATTCATCTTTGAATGGACACTTGGGTTGCTTCCATATCTTGACTATTGTAAATAGTGCCGCAATAAACATAGGGGTACATGTATCTTTTCAAATGAGTGATTTTGTTTTCTTTCAGTAAATACACATTCCTAGGAATTATTAGGTCATATGGCAATTCTGTTTTGAATTTTTTGAGGAACCTCCATACTGTTCTCCACCGTGGCTGTACCGGTTTGCATTCCTGCCAACGGTGTGGTCCTTTTTCTCTACATCCTCGCCAACACTTGCTGTTTCTTGTGTTTTTGACTTTAACCCATTCTGAGAGGAGTGAGGTGACATCTCACTGTGGTTCTGATTTGCATTTCCGTGATGATGAGTGATGTTGAACATCTTTTCATGTCTGTGTTTGCCTTCTGGCGGCTCTCTTCTTTGGAGAAATGTCTGTTTATGTCTTCTGTCCATTATTAATTGGGTTACTTGGGTTTTTTTTTTTTTTTTTTTTTTTTTTTTGGTGTTGAATTGTAGAAGTTCTCTATATATTTGAGTACTAGCCAAGATTGGGTCCATTTTATTCACCGTTGTATCTGTCCCCAGTGCTTGGGGACACATAGTAGATGCTTAGTAAATTTTTTTTTAAACGTTTATTTATTTTTGAGACAGAGAGAGACAGAGCATGAATGGGGGAGGGGCAGAGAGAGAGGGAGACACAGAATCGGAAGCAAGCTCCAGGCTCCGAGCCATCAGCCCAGAGCCCGACGCGGGGCTCGGACTCAAGGACCGTGAGATCGTGACCTGAGCTGAAGTCGGACGCTTAACCGACTGAGCCACCCAGGCGCCCCGGTAGATGCTTAGTAAAGAACTCACCGAATGACTGGATAAATGAATGAATGAGTGATGTCAAGATGGCACATGACTCCAAACTCTTCTATTTTGAGTTTGGAACCTGCTGTTTGTGAAATTTCATCTCACGCAATCATTCTTGTCACTCTCAATAAGACTCTATGCTACACTGGTTATCCATTTACTCATTCAACCAAGGCTTATTGAGCACTTTCGTTGCACCGTCAGAGGTGGCAGGGACAGAAAGATGAGTAAAAACAAAGTCAGTCCCCATCCTCTTGAAGTATACAGTCTGGCCAAGAAGACGGACATGAAACAGAGAGTCACATAAAGAAGTAATTTATTACAATTGGGAGAAGTTTACCAAAACAGTTCTGAAGGTCGGGAGACTTTATACTGGGGCGGCGGTGGTGGTCTGGGTGTCAGGGAAAGCTTCCGTAGGAAGTGATGTGTAAACTGAGGTAGGAGGGAAGGCTAGGTGCCGGCCTGCCTAAAGAGCATGTGAGGCAGAAGAAGCAGAAAGAGCCGGTGTAGGAAGAGGCCGCCATGTTCCAAGAACTAGAAGAAGAACTCAAGAGCGTTTGAGGCAGGGAAGGGAGTGAGGGAGGCACAGGCGAGGCTGGGTCAGGATCCTGAATGTGGACAGAACTACCTCTCTGAGGACAAGTTCCTGGACCCCTACGGTGGCCTCTTGTGCGTAGCCGTTTTGAGGATCCTTTCCTTTTGCGTAGGGTGTCAGAGCAAACAGATGCGGTGTGAACTTCCCACCAAACATTTGAAGGGAAGGGTGTTTTTTTTGGCGGACGAATTTTTCCTCCAGATAGGAACTTCGGCCAGGTGGGAGTTCAAATTCGTTTCCAAAACCTCAGCTCCAGCTCTGTGTTGCTGTTGGAACACAGCACACGCCACCAGAGACTCAGAAACATTTAGACAAGAAAACAATTACTTGGGGAAATGGAAAAGGAGTCAGACTTCAGAAAGAGAGACTGGCCTGTCAAATACAAAACGCAAGTATTTAAAGGGAAAAACAGATGACCAAGACTACCACATTCATGGTGGAATTCAGCTGCTTCTTACACGTTCATCATGTTTACAACCTTTCTTCACTTAGCCTCATCAAAATCAGGGATAAAATTGTTTTGGTCAGAGCATCCATACTTTTGAGAACGAGTCAAAGCTAATTATTTTGGAGGCCTGAACCAGTCAGGATAAGTTGTTTTTGGTTTACCTTCCCATGAACAATGTCCACACCCCACCAACTGCACCCCCAGTGGTGGGTACTCAGTCATGAATGGAGCAGGGTCGGTCTTTGCTTCTACAGTTTTTCTTTCCTCGTGGGCAAGTTCTTGCTGTTGAGAAAATTTAAATTCGATTAGCTCAATGTCTTCAAATTAATATTTTTATTTATTTATTTTTTTAATTTTTTTTTTAACGTTTATTTTCTTTTTGAGACAGAGAGAGACAGAGCATGAACGGGAGGGGCAGAGAGAGAGGGAGACACAGAATCGGAAGCAGGCTTCAGGCTCTGAGCCATCAGCCCAGAGCCTGACGCGGGGCTCGGACTCACGGACCGTGAGATCGTGACCCGAGCTGAAGTCGGAGGCTTAGCCGACTGAGCCACCCAGGCGCCCCTTCAAATTAAAGTTTTATTTTACTTGATGAAAATTTACTTCCATAGGTATACCAAGCAGCATTGATTAATGCATAAACGTTTTCTTTTTGAATGGCTAACAAAACTTGAGCTGTGTGATACTGATGCTTTATGGTGAACTTCTGTTTGGAGGCTTTGTAAAGCTCCTCGGGTTATAAGTGACTCTTATGTGTCAGAAGGATCTTTACTATCTTTATTAGCATGATTTTCTCTAAAATTCCCGTATGTGTTAATATTTCTGGACTGCCAGGAAGTGAATATTTTTACTACCTGTAAGGCTGGAATTTCTTGAGTCATAAGGGCTGTCCCAGAGAAGTTTTCCTGGGAGGACTTTATAGGTGTCATTCCCCCATGTAAATCGTAGTCTTTGTTCCTTATGGGTTTGTCACACCTAATTAAGTGGGATTTTTGGCATGGTCAATATCCAAGAAAAAGGACAGATTCTTATTGAACCTATGCAAATAACCTACATGGTCGTAAGTATCAATTCCCTCTAGAATTCCCTGATGTCGGTTAATGTAAGTATTAACCATAATGAAGCCAATTCATTTAGTCCTAGGTAACTAATATTTGTTTTTGCTGCTCTTGGGTTAGGTAGACTACATCTGCAAAGTTTTATGCTTTTAAATTGTTTGCATATGCGACCACTCAGCTCTGCTGTTGTAGTGATAACCCAATGAGCAGTTCTTTGTTGATATTTTTCTATTATTTCTTCCAGAAGACTCATTCCTAATCTTGAGCTTGTAGCAGCAGCCTTTATTAGATGCAGGGAAAAAGGAAATATCATCTGTAATTATAAGATTAATTATCATCTGTACAAATGAGATTAAATGGTTCTAGTTAATCAACAAGAATGGAGGAACTTGGGAGTCTTTTATTAAGGTATAATATGCAATCAGTTTGTGAGACCGAGGGCATTAGCAAATCCCTAGCGCCTTTATTTTATGCCATAAAGTAAGAATGTTACCAATTGACGAGGATAATTAAACCTAGGGACAAAATTTAAAGTCAATGAATGTGTTGACAATTATCGTGTCAGTCTCTGTACACGAGTATCAGAATGTTCCTTTTCAAAGTGAAATGTGAACCTGATCGTTTTCACTAGAATCATGGAAATGTTTAAACCAATGCATTTTACTTATAAATACTTAGTAAAACTGAATGTTTCTTTTTGATGAGCAGGAATAAATAGGACGACTCTGACAATTGTGTCGGGCTAATCAACCATGTGGAGAATGGCAAACAGAACTCATTACTTTTCATATATCCCATTTCATAAAGTGAAAAAATAAGTCCATGCGTTAACGATGGCCGTCTCGAAAACCTATCAATGGTTTGGTGTGAAAGATGTCTTCACAGTTTTACTCTTCTGCATGAGGGGCCCGAATTTGGGCAAGGTCAAATTTGAAAGAGTTATGAATTTAAGTACGAGATATGAACTTAATTATTGGACGGCAGAAACTAGTTATAAACAATGCTTTGACAATATATTTTTAATTTTTTTTAAGTTGCTTTATTCCGACAGAGAGAGAGAGTGAGTGGGGGGAGGGGCAGAGAGAGAAAGAGAGAGAGAACCCCAGGCAGGCTCTGTGCTCTCAGCCCAGAGCATGACATGGGGCTCAAACTCACGAACTGTGAGATCATGACCTGAGCCCAAACCAAGAGTCGGAGGCTTAACCGAATGAGCCACCCAGGTGCCCCAGCAATATTTTTTTAAAAAAACATACAGAAATAGGTAGTAATTATTTAGGAAAATTAATGTTTTCCAAAAGAAGGACTTTATGTTAAAATGTAAAAAAAATATGCCAAAACAACAAAGAATTAACAGAATCTGTTTATAAAAAGGGACTTGCATTTTTTGGGAGTAGGTTATGTTAGTTAGAAAAACGGGCAGCAGATCTCAATGGTGGGTGTGTTCTTTGCATAGATCATTAATGTAACAATTTATAGTAAAGAATACAATACTCATGAATAATTTAATTAACATCAAGCCAACCCATTTAAACAATTAACACGTCATTTCTCCTTTCAAACTCATTATTTATAGCTACTTTATACATAAGAAAATGGATTTTACTTTCCCCTTGGACCATCCAAGCTTGTTGCATAACCTCAAATTTGTCTCTTACTATTTTCTTTTATGTTTTGCACACAGACATTTTTAGTTTATGATAAAAGTTTTCTTTTTTTTCTCCTGATTAAAAAATATATCTGTTATCTTGCATGTACATATTATTATAACTGATCTTTTTTTTTAATCTTTCTTTTAAAACTCTGTATGTACATTAACATAACCCAAAGGCATTTATACAAGCTTTCAACCTGTTACTGCTGGCTATGCTATGCTGTATTAAATAACAGCAGGGGTATTTTAAAATGATGCTGTTCGAGTATCCAAACATTGCTTATTATTAACTCAAATTAATATTAGTTTAAGGTCTTATGGTTAACTAAGGCTCTGGAAGTTATAATCTGACACATTCACACGTGTGTCCTTTTAGCATTCTACAGAATAATCTTTTTCTATAAAGATACTACCCTTTATTATTAACTTACCTGAACTCTGTATTTTGCAATTTTGTAATCTTAGATAAATTGATGTTAGTTTATGACCAGGAAAAATGGTAGAGAAAAGTTAGGCAATTCAAAATAATTGCACTTTCTACAGGCAAATAAACCCACATTGTACAGACTAGAATATTGCATTCACATTGATTTTATGATGGTGGTAGAATCAGGGAGAAGGCATAGAGGTGCTTATAAACCCAAATTATTTTTTATTTATTTATTTGTTTGTTTGTTTATTTATTTATTTATTTTTTCCAATATGTGAAATTTATTGTCAAATTGGTTTCCATACAACACCCAGTGCTCATCCCAAAAGGTGCCCTCCTCGATACCCATCCCCCACCCTCCCCTCCCTCCCACCCCCCATCAACCCTCAGTTTGTTCTCAGTTTTTAACAGTCTCTTATGCTTTGGCTCTCTCCCACTCTAACCTCTTTTTCTTTTTCTTTTTTTTTCTTCCCCTCCCCCATGGGTTCCTGTTAAGTTTCTAAGGATCCACATAAGAGTGAAATCGTATGGCATCTGTCTTTCTCTGTATGGCTTATTTCACTTAGCATCACACTCTCCAGTTCCATCCACGTTGCTACAAAAGGCCATATTTCATTTTTTCTCATTGCCACGTAGTATTCCATTGTGTATATAAACCATAATTTCTTTATCCATCCACCAGTTGATGGACATTTAGGCTCTTTCCATAATTTGGCTATTGTTGAGAGTGCTGCTATAAACATTGGGGTACAAGTGCCCTTATGCATCAGTACTAAACCCAAATTATTAAACCAGTTTAATTTTTCCAAAGAATCGTCTTGATTATAATATTATACAAATTATTCTGCTTACACAATTATAGATGAGATATTAAAACTTTTAAGATGTTTTAACAGTCATGCTTTTGCTTATTTTATACCCTAGTAACCAAGATCACTAATTAAGCCATGTTTTCCCCCCTTTTTATAATTACATAGTTTAGCAACAAATTATAAATTTTAGTTTTAGCAAGAAAACTTAAATAGTTTTAGCAAGAAAAAAATTCTCAAAAAGTCAACAGATTTAAAGCATGAAAGTAGAAAAATATTTTAGAAATCTTTGGATTCTTCACACTTATGTGAGTGCTTGATATGGTAATATTTCTTTTAGGAAAAAGAAGTTTGCAATAGGTGCTTAGTCCATTAGATTTGAAAAGATCTTAACCATAATCTGACCTATTAACTTCCTCCAGGAGTGAATAAACTGTATCAGTTCGCTTGCTCAAAATGTTTTCCTTTATGTAAAATAGATCATTTTACCAACTCCTGTACAAGTTGGAGGAGCTAAGAGAATCTAAGATAGAAACAGGCACTACCAGCGTCTTTTAAGAAAGCTGATCAATTAAGTCCTATAATTAAGCACCATCAGGTCATTCGGAGGACGCGTTTTTGGAAGTCCGAGTAATTTGGGGATTTCCTTTTGAATTTAGCAGCGTACGTTCTCTCTCTTATAATGCCCACATCCCTCACAATAATAACCTCCTTTTAACCTCATATATAAGTTTCCGAAGAGAGGTTAATTTTGAATCATTCATTACTTAGGGACATTCAAGAGAGCTTTTTGTTTCCTTTCATCTTTGGTATAGGGTGTTCACCTTTGTCACTATCAACAGCTATTGGGACCATAATGAGTACACGATACAAACCAGAACTTTGGGAGGCATCTGGGTGGCTCCGTTGGTTGAGCATCTGACTTCAGCTCAGATCGTGATCTCACGGTTCTTGAGCTCGATCGGGCCCTGCATCAGGCTCTCTGCTGTAGTGCAGAGCCTGCTTCGGATCCGCTGTCCCCCTCTCTCTCTCTCTGCCTCTCCCCTCCTCACGTTCTCGCTCTCAAAAATAAACATTAAAAAAAAAAAAAAAAGCCAGAACTCCGGGATAAGGAAGAGCTTCTGAAATTAGAACAGAACTTCTACCGGTACCAACACGAAACATGCGAACACAGAACCCGATCAAGAGTTACAGAAACGCACACACAACCCTTTTTCAAACTCTGTATTCTCAAATGCCGGAAACCATCAGAATCCTCAACCCATTCCTCCCAGAATCCTCAAACACATTCCCCTCACCAAAGCAAAAGCGTACCAGGGGAATCCGATTCCAGAACGCCCGTGGGTTGCCCCGGGACAGAAACTGCTCCGTGGCCAGGCTAATTGCACGGTGGTCGGCACTGCTCCTGCCACCAATGTGGGCACACCCGGCTGTAGCTCCCTCAGAACCAGAAACGAACTTGGCCGAGAACCCGATGCAGCTCCTTCAGCTCACAGGAGAGTCCCCGGAGGAGCCAGGGGAGGGTGAGGGCTCCACGGCCCTGGGTCTGGACGAGGTGTGCGTGACCTTGACGCCATCGGTGGGAATCCTAGGAGTAAGCTGTCAGGGGAGAACCAGAGACCAGTGCTTTTAGGAAAGGGAAGAAAACAATCACTCGTGAAAAGTGTGAGGGGGCTGCTTTTCTGACAGCCAGCAGGTCAAATACAAAGCACGAGTATTTAAAGGGAAAAATCAAAAATGACCAAGATGACCGTGTTTACAGCGGTCTATTCGTGGTGGAAAATAGCAGCTTTCTCACATGGCTGTGATATTCAGAACATGCCCTCAGATTTCGGCACAGCAAAACTCAGGGATCAAGTGTTGTTTTTGTTAGAGAGTCCACATTTCTGGGAGGTATTCAAGGCTTATTGTTTGGGGAAACAGAGCCAGTTACGACAGCCCTGTCGGTTTTTTTCCTTTTTTTTTTTTTCTCTTCCCTTGACTGTGGCATATGAAGTGCTTAGTCACTGGAAACAGGGAAGGGGGGGGGGACTTGGCTGGCTCAGTCGGTGGTGCCACTCTTGAGGTAGTGGGTTTGAGCCCCGTGTTGGGAGTAGACATTACTTTAAAAAATAAGATCTTAAAAACAAACAAACAAACAAACAAACAAGGCACAGCTTCACCTTTTGTTCCTGCAGTGTTCACATACGTTTGGTACATTAACTAAAGTCAGAGGATCATGAAAACTGTTCTCTCTAGAGAAGCCACATGAAGATAATGGACACGTGATCGTACCAGTCCCTTCAGCTGACCTGTCATCAGTTTCTTGGTAAGTAGACAGGGTGGGGAATGATCCGGACACCATTTCTGCCTGGATGGGTGGGACAGCCATGTGGGAGGCCTCCTCTGTAAGGGAGCCAGGGACCCCTGCGGGTCTGCGTCCTCTGGGCAGCGGACTAGGAGAAGAAAGCTGGGTGAGGCACCACTCAAGAACTCGGGGCCGGGATTCCTCGCCCATCCCGGAGCCCCTAGATCAGAGACATGTGTGTTTATTTTTTTTTTATAAAACCCCTGCCCTTGACCGTCTTGTTAAAGAAGGGATGACCACTCTGGCTCATCCGGGCAGCTCCCTGCCGGCGGTCAGGCTACTCACGCCCACCTCTCTTACCTCCACGGACCCCTCAAATGAGTGACTTCCTCTCCCTCCCCAGCGCTCTGCTCTCAACTCTCCACTTCACTTTTCCCTCCTGCTTCCAGACTCACCTCCTCCTGGAACCTTCCTCTTTCACCAAGCTCACTTCTAAGTGTTCTTTCCTCTGGCTCTGGCTTTACAACCATTGCATTGTGGGGATTTGGGAACACCTGCCTGTGTGGAGATGTGCTTGGTTCCTGTGTGTTCCAGCTTTCCTTCTAAACTGAACACTCTCTTTTCCATCTGCCGCACATGGATCTCCCCGAAGATAGGATCTCTTTCCCCCTTTCCTCTTCGGATCTGGTGCCTCCTGGGAGCAGAGTCTGTGTCTCTTTCCACTGAACTTCTCCACCGCCATAATTGTGCAGGGGTCCGCCTCTCCACAGATCTCGTCAGCCCAAGGACAAAGGTCTCTGGTAAATGTCTTTGGATGATGATGATGGTGATTTCAAGCCACCGTGTCGAGGAATGTTTTGAATACAGACAGTGTTTTTAGTGACCTTTACTGGGCCTCCCTTCCTGTCCGGCTAACAATCATACACTCCCATCCACTAGGACAGTCTTCCCCTTCTCCTCTCCATTCAAAGTACGCGTTAATGTGGGGCGCTTGGGTGGCTCAGTCGGCTGAGCATCCGACTTTGGCTCAGGTCATGAGCTCACGGTTCATGAATTCGGACCCCACATCAGACTTTGCGCTGACATCGTGGAGCCTGCTTTGAATGCTGTGTCTCCCTCTCTCTCTGCTCCTGCCCCGCTTGCACTCTCTCTCTCCCTCAAAAATAAAAAAAACATTAAAAAAAAAAAGTACAAGTTAATGGAATGCACACACACACACACACACACACACCCTCTCACTTCCAGAAGCTCTAAACCTCAGCTACTAGTGTGTGGCTCTGACCTGTCTAAACAGCCCTTGTCACCATAAGCGATGGTCCCCTCTCTGGGGTTGTTTCTAATGCCAGGAGAAAAGCAACGCTGGTAATGTACCAAGCCAGGGCCCCAGTGAGCTGAACCCTGCACTACGCTGTGGCAGGTGCAGAAAGAAACCTCTCATTCCCATTCAGCTCTGCCACCTGCTGGCCTTGGGAACATTATTCCACCCCTGCGAGCCTCAGTATCTCCCCAGGATTGTCGTTAAGTGTTAAAGGAGACGTCGTATGTAAGGCTTTGGCACACTAAGCAGAGGTACAGCAAGTGTTTGTTCCCTTCCTCCTCCACCCCCAACCTCAACTTCTGGCTCTTCCGTGGGCTTTCCATCTTCTGCACTTGAGACGCTCCCGTGGCCCCTCCATTATGCACTGAACTTGAGGAACACTTGGGCAGAGCTACATGGATCTCTTTCACCATAGCCAGGAGATGATTCAGAGAACAGTGAGAACGTCCTTTAAGGGCCTTCAATACTAAAAGAAGCAGCTGGAGGTTTCTGTAGACCCTCTGTCTTAGGAATTTTAAGCCCGGGCCCTTTGGCTTGAGATGACATAAGGTCCCTTCTGGAGCCTGGGAAATGCATGAGGTTTGGAAGAGAACAGCTTTACATGGTAAGAAGATTGTGGTCAACAGAATAATGGCTCCCCAAAGACACCCCTGTCCCACTCCCCCAGCACCTGGGAACGTATCACCTTACATGGCAAAGGGGGCTTGGAGGATGTGTCTAAGTTAAGGAGAGCTGACAGAGGGGAGATTATTTTGGATCACCCACGGGTAATCACAAGACTCCTTCAGACACAGAAGAGGGATGTGGTGATGGAAGGCAAGGAATGCAGGAGGCTTCTAGAAGGCAAAAAAAAGGAAAGAAAATGGATTCTGCCCTGGGGCCAGAAGGAACGAGCTGGCTGACTCCTTGACTTTAGCCTCGTAAGCTTATTTTGGATTTCTGACTGTCAGATAACAGATACATGTTGTGTTCGGCCACGAAGGTTTGCGGGATTTGTTTCAGCAGCCCCAGGAAAAGAGTACAGAGGTGGTTTTCTCTGTCGAACAAGGAAGCCAAGAGTAGGTGACTTTGTTTCCAGGTCTCCCAGCTGCCCGCCCCAGGGCCCGGCCTGCGGTTTTGTTTCAACAGACGTGGCCTGAAGCACAAAGTGCCCTTTTTCCTGCTAAGGGGGCCCCTCCGGGAGGTGATGTGAACTTGGTGTGCACCTGGTGCCCCTGACACGTTGAAAGGAAGTGCCAGCTTCCTTAATAAGAACAAACTCCAGGCAGGACCACGTGGGTTAGCCCCAGGAATAGAATTGCCACGTGGGCAGGGGCAACGGGGCTGCATGATCCCTCCTCTGTCCCCAGGAATCACCTGCATGCACCTTCCCCTTGAAAGGTTGTCACAAGGGGGCCTTGGAGACACTGGTCATCCCTTCACACTCTGGCCTAGGAGGTGGCACACTGTCCGTCTGCAGAACTGAATCTGAACCAGGTGTTCAGACAGCCTTCAGGGGAGGCTCCAGGGTACCAAGGGGACGTGCACACTGAGTGACCGGTGCCATCTTCTCTCCTTGTTCCACGTGGAGAGGCCATCTTTCATCCCCTGTTTGGGGATGCACCGTGGCTCGCAAGCTGGGGCCCAGGAGAACCAGGCCGGAGAGACGAACCCTTTCTGGTCTGCCTAAGGCCAGTCTTCTGAGCTCTGGTTTCCAATAAATACTTGTCCTTTCCCTGGTGGCTGCAACTGATCACTTTTCCTCATCAGGAAGCCTGCGCTCCCCACCTATGGACATGACCTGGCTCCCCAGTCGGGCCGCAGGAGAACTGAGAGAAAGCACCCATCACTCAACAGCATGTTAATTATCCACCTACACTTTCGGTTAAAGCACTAAATTGCTCACCGGGCCCCAAGAGTCTTTTGGTTGAAAATTTCATGCCATTTATCCATCCTGAGAGGGAAGGGGGGCTTTCTATGAGTGCCAAATGCTCAACACATTATATGCCAGTCATCCCCTGCCAAATCCTGGGAGGAAGGTACTAGTCTATTCCTACTTTACAGCTGAGCAAACTGAGTCTTGGAGAGGATACTTTCCCCAAAGTCACACAGACTTTAATGTGGTGGGTCAAGGGCTTGAACTTGGAACCTATGGCCTTTCACCTCTTGACTGTGCGGGTCGTTTAAGAAAGGCCACCCTGGTTGTGGGGAGAGCAGGTGGAGAGGGGGTAGAGGGACCATATTGTAAGAAAACTCATGATACATAGTCAGACAATGGAACGGAACAGTTGAAACGGGGACTGCCCTAGATAACCGGTAAGATCTTGCCAAGAAAGGAAGTCAGGAGCTAACTATAGAGCATGGCCATGACTGTCAGAACTCGGCTGGTCTCCGGACTCCGTCACTTCTCCCTGTTGGTGATTTTCCATTCTCCCACTGTTCCCCTGCAGGACTAGCTTTTAAACCCTGAAACCGAAAGAGACAGCCAGGAAGCTAGCAGCCAAGGAGTCTTTGTCCAGTTCTGCAGCTAATTTTGGAGGAGAAAGAAACCCTACAATATGGTGTTTGTGTGGGTAGTTTCGAGAAATGTAAAAATAAAGGGAGCGGGCGCTGAATCCTGGGTAGCCGAGAAGGAGGAAGACAGGAGCTTGCAGGAGATGGCCTGGGATGGAGACTGTACCTACCTTTTCTTTCTGGAATAGTTACTGAGCCCCCATGAGGTGCCAGGTCCAGGGCTAAGCTGGGTGGGGTGTGGAGTGGGGTTTAGTTTGGATGGTCGGAGAGTCGTCTCGGGGGAGGTGGCCTTAAGCTGGAATCTGAGGGATGAGAGGGGAGTTGGCCATGTCCAGAAGCAGGGAGAATGATCTAGATAGAGAACACCATATGCAAGGTCCCAGGGGTGAGAGAAAAAAAAAAAAAAGAGAAAGAGAAAATGGTGATGAGAGAGAAGGGTCTGGTTAGGGACCCTTGTAAACCATGAAGGGGTTTGGCCCTCAGTGTTGTCAGATGCCATTGAATGTTTAAGCAGGGGGGTACGCCACAGGATTTGTGTTTTGAAAAGTCACTCTTGCTGTCTGCCGAGACCAGCTTTGGAGGGAAACTGGAATGGAAGAAGTGAGAGCATGAACAGCCATCAGAGAGGTCTAGGCAAGACGTGTGGCCACCTGGACTAGGCTGGTCGGGGGGGGGGGGGGGACATGGGGAGAAGAGGGCCGACTCTAGACATTTACTGGAGGGGAAAATCAACCTTACTGAGGAGGTGAATGTAAGAGCTGAGGGAAAAGGAAGAAGCAGGAATCACCTTGGGGTTCCACCTCAGCACATGGAGAGGCGCTGGGTAATTTTCTAAAGTGAGGCACCCTTGAGGTGCAGACAGGTTTTATAATAAGGGATTCTATTTCAGGCAAAGATGAGCTGTTTACACCTCATCGGAGTGGAGAGAGCAAGTAGGCCGGTGGATGTACGCATCTGGAGCTCAGAGGGGAGGTCTGGGCTGGAGATACGCAAGTGTGGGAACCATTAGCATAACCATGCTATTTAAAGCCCTGGAAATGGAAGAGATGATCTAAGGAGAGAAGGGCAGAAAGCCCTGGGCAAGCCCTGAGGCATTCAGATGGGTAGAGGTCCCGCAGAGGTGGAATAGACCCAGAAGATGTAGGGGGCAACCACCCCATTCACCCAGTTAGCAAACCCACAGGTGGTGGCCTGGGGCATGTGCAGCAGAGGCTGGGGACGCCAAGGCATTAGGACAAGGCCCTTGCCCTCAAGGGGCTCACAGTTTATGCAGGAGCAGCCTTAAGAGCCAATATTTACATTACAGTGTGGTATAGTATTTATAGAGATGGGCCCAGAAGAAGGCACTGGAAGATCCGTCTGTAGTCTCAGGTGCCAGAAACAGGTATGGCTGAGTCTATGGAAGGGGCCGTGGACCTCAGGAAGGTGGAGAGAAACGATGCAGGGACTGAGAATTCTTTGGGATCCGGCGTCCTTCCTTGAGACTCCCTAAATCTCCTGGACCCACCGGCCTCTTCCTTCCAGAGCCCCCACAGGCCATGAGCGACGTTAGGGAGCCCTGCTCCTTCCTCATTTCCACCCCACCTCCAGCCCTCTAGGTCCCCTCCTCTGTCCTGACCGGCTTGCTCCCTTAGGAGGAGAACTGTGTTCTGAAACAGGATTAGCTGGACAGCAGAATGGCTGTAGCCTGGAGCCTTGCCCCCCATTATAGCGGGATATCGTCCCAAAAACTGCTACAATGAAGCAGCAGGAAATGAATCCTGCTGTTGAGAAATCATGCATGTTGACCAGCTTGTATTTCACACTGCTTGAGGAAAAGAGAAATCTGTCTCACTGAGCTTTTCAGAGAGAAACGAGGCCAGTAACCACCCCCCGCCCCCCGTCACTGCAGGCCAGAGCCCTCCACCAACAAACCCCCACTCCTGGCAGCTGCTGAATGCCACGGACTGGGCGCCTCTTGGGCACTTGGCTGCCTGGCTCACGGTGCCCGCGTGGCTCACTCTCCTGTGGTTATGTTGAGTCCACAAACCTGCATAGCCTGGCTCCAACCTCTTCCTCCATCCTTACCTCGCGCTGCCTCCTTCCTGTGCCCCGTACCCGGTCCAGTCTGGACAAGCCCTGGGGATCCTGGCTCTCAACACTTGCCTGGTTAATACTCTGCCTTGGAGACTGAGGAGGCTCTGAACCTGCCTTCAGGCTCAGTCTCTGTGTTGGTGCCTCTATTTGTTAAAGCTCTCACTGCTCCGTCATTCAGAGAGGATTTCTTCTTCCTTTGAATATGTTTAGTGTGTTCCTATTTCATTGTTTATGGCTCATTTAATCTTTAATTATAATGCTTTGTGGGCATGCTTTATCTCCCCTCATGGACTCTGTAAACTACAGAAGATCAAGCCTCGTGTCTGGGGTCAAGTCTCATTTATCTCCATCCACAGCTTCAGCAAAGAGCTTGGACATGCTTGTGGAGTGGATGAGGTCTGGTTAAAGTTGCAGAGGGGATGAGTGCTGATGTGGGAAATACAGTCTAGGGCTTGATGTAATTGGCTCCCTGGGAAAACGCACCTCTGCTAGGAGAATCTATGAAGGGATAGAGAGTAGTTTGTCCATCCATCCACCCATCCATCCACCCATCCATCCATTCAACAAATACTTATTAAGCATCTATGCCAGAAGTAATGTTAGATACTGGAGATCTAGTCCTAAGTCTGGATCAGTTCTTGCTCAGGCAGAGATTCTGTCCTAGCCCAGGGACATAGATAATAAACAAAGAAAACATCACGTAGTGGTAAGCGTCACTGATAAAAATAACTCAGAGTGATGTGCTCGTGTGACTGTCAAGTGGTTGGGGAGGGGGTCTCTGAAGAAGCGACGCTAAGGAGAGACCTGAAGTGGGGTTGAGGTGGCAGGGGGAGGTGTGGGCATGAGCTGTCCCAGAGAGGGGAACAGATGGGACAAAGCTTTGAGGTCGGGGAAGGTGGGGACCGAGATGGGATGAGTTTAATGGGTACAAGGAACAGAAGGAAAGCAAGAGTGGCCGGATCCTGGGGAACAGGAGGTGATGGACACAAGTGACCCACAGTTCAGTAGGGAGATGGTGGTGACACAGTCATATGTGCCGACAGAGTGCATACATACAGCATGAGGTTCTGGCCAAGGTATGGATTTGGTCCTCACTCTAATTATTACCGATGTGTGAACTTGGGCAACTTTTCTGAGTCTTAGCTTCTTCCTTTGTAAAATACCTAATTTGTGGAATTTTTGTGAAGCGGATGGTATAATGGAAATAAGCACCCAGGCTGTTGACTACAAATGGTAACCTGAAATCCAGGTAGTAACCTAAACACCAGGCATTACAGGATGAGGGACGACCAGGAGCCCAGAGCTAAGCAGGGACAAGTTAGCCCTTGTCCCGCGGAGGCTTCCTGGCTCTGTCCTCCTTCTCTTCCTCTCCACCACCCGACCTCTCTCCATCTTTTTCTTACCTGATTCCATTTCTTTTTATTCTCACCACAGTTTCTTTTTTTTTTTTATTAAAATTTTTTTTTTTTCAACGTTATTTATTTTTGGGACAGAGAGAGACAGAGCATGAACGGGGGAGGGGCAGAGAGAGAGGGAGACACAGAATCGGAAACAGGCTCCAGGCTCCGAGCCATCAGCCCAGAGCCTGACGCGGGGCTCGAACTCACGGACCGCGAGATCGTGACCTGGCTGAAGTCGGACGCTTAACCGACTGCGCCACCCAGGCGCCCCTCTCACCACAGTTTCTTACTCTCAACTTTCCTTCACACTATTTCAAATCCCATCAGCTCGACTGCCCCAAATTTAGAACCAAGACGTATTTTTAAATACCGATTGTTGAGTATGGTTTTGTCTTCCTTTAGAAATCAGGTGTGTTGGTATGGAGGTTCCTCAAAAAATTAAAAATAGAACTACCTTATGGCCCAGAAATTGCACTGCTAGGTATTTATCCACGGGATACAGGTGTGCTGTTTCAAAGGGACACATGCACCCCCATGTTTATAGCAACACTATCCACAATAGCCAAAGTATGGAAAGAGCCCAAATGTCCATCGATGGATGAACGGATAAAGAAGATGTGGTATATATATACAATGGAGTATTACTCGGCAATCAAAAAAGAATGAAATCTTGCCATTTCCAGCTACGTGGCTGGAACTAGAGGGTATTATGCTAAGCGAAATTAGTCAGTCAGAGAAAGACAAATATCATATGATTTCACTCATAAGAGAACTTTAAGATACCAAACAGATGAACATAAGGGAAGAGAAGCAAAAATGATATAAAAACAGGGAGGGGGACAAAACACAAGAGACTCTTAAATATGGAGAACAAACAGAGGGTTACTGGAGGGGGTGTGGGAGGGGGGATGGGCCCAATGGGTCCGGGGCATTAAGGAATCTACTCCTGAAATCATTATTGCACTATATACTAACTAACTTGGATATAAATTAAAAAAAAAAAAAAAAGTCAGGTGTGTTGAATGCTGTTACGTCCCTGTTAATGGAAAACTAGCAGCAGCCTCCGCACCTAAATTAAGTAATTTTCTATGATCTTATGGCCCTCGGATGATTATTTTTTTCCACTGAGATCACTGTCTCTTAATAGAAAATGGCTCCTACCACTGGATTAAAGGATTAGAAAGAGATTGTCTCAAGGCATTCGGGGACTGGTGCGCCAGGAGAAGGTCTCTCCACTGGCTGAAGAGTGGAGATCTGGACGCCCTCCACAGGCCAGTAACCCCTGAGTCACTCCAGGGTTAGCCTGGACATCATGTTCAGCCGCTGGCTGGCTTCAGATCTGTGGCTTCCCTGCAGATTGTGGAACAGGGCAGACGGGAGGGCAAGGGCAGCCTGGCTGGAGTCTGCAGGGGAGATGTGCAAAGACAGGATCTGGCATAAAGGGTAATGTGAGATGTCCTTTTCCCATTCTTGCGGCTGCCTGTAAACAAAGGTCAAGAAAGGACAGGTTTCGTGAGTGTGAGTGTGTGTGTGTGTGTGTGTGTGTGTGCGCGTGCGTCAGGTGGAAGAGGGAGCCACAGAGAGAGACCCCCACATGCTGTTCAAGGCTTGTACTGAAAGGGGCCTTGTGGTTGGGAGAATAAGGTGAGGGGCCAATACGTAAGCCAAATGGAGGCTCTAGCTCTCCCTTGTTTTTCTGCTTTCTGGGAAGGGACAATCCAGTAGCTGGTGGTGGCTCGCTGTGGCTGGTAGGTCATCTAGTCCAACTGCCCACTGTTCGGTGGGGCACTGAGGACCCAAGCTAAGTGACTTGCCCAAGTCCTCTCTCACACAGGCAGAGATAAAGGCCTAGTGTACTTTCCTCCATACCAAGTCATCTTTGAGTGGTGATGGCGGTAGGAACACGGTAGAGGGACAGTCTCTCTGTACTCTGACTTTAAGGATCCCAGATGTCCAGCTTCAAGTCCTGCCCTGGCTCATGTTCCAGAGTCTGAGCCCCTTATGCTCAAGGTCTGCCTTTCAGTGGGGCAGGGCCGAGGGGAGCCCTGGGTTGTGCACTGGAAGGCGGCCCAAGACTTATCCATGGACGCAGAGAAGCCACGTGGGACAAACAGCTAACTTTAAAAATGAATAAGGTAGAGATTTTCATCCCCACAGAGGCCGAAATAAGGTCACATGAACTGTCACTACAGCTCAAGGATCTCAAATTACACTTGATCTTGCCCAAAAGGCCGAGAAGCGATCAAGGATCTCAAACTAGATGCCAGGAAGGCGCTTAGGGAAAACAAGACCCCCCAGCTCGTGGGGCTGGTCTGATTTGGAGGGGTCTGGCTCCTCGGTGCCTTAGAGGCTCTGCTCCAGAAGATCAAGGGCAAGTTGTAGTGATGGCAGAAGTTATAGGCACTGGGTCCTCCTGCCATTTTCCTTTGATGCCTCCCATTCTCAGGTGGCCCCTTCAGTGTCCCTTCTTGGAATGAAGGGCCCAAGGGGGTGGGAGGACTGGGAGGGTGTCCTTAGCTAAGCCTGGCCTCCTGGCTGCCTGGTCTCATCAGTTTATCACTGGCCTGGGCAACAGCTGGAATGGCAAGGGCACACTGAGGAGGGAGCCGGTGGTGCCGGGGCCAGATCTCACATGCCATATGGTAGGGGCTGAGGGGCAGGGGCCTGGCAGGAATGTCTGTTCCCTTCTCCCCACTCCCATGCTAAATAGAATGGCAACGCCTAAAAGGAATTCAACAGTGGGCCTTTGGAAGCCATCTTTCTCTCCCTGCGACAAGTTTTTAAACACATTTTTTTTTTTTTTTTTTTTTTTGCCCAAATTGCTGAATTAATGAAGAAGAATCTGGCTGTTTTCTCTTTGCACCAAGCTCTGAACACGACAGCAGACAGTGGGATGAGCATAAGGAGTGCTCCACGGTGGTAATTCCGCACTGGACCAGGGCCTGGCCTTGGAGCAGGTGCGTGACCTGGCAAGGGGGTGCCCGGGCGGCCTCTAGCTGCTCCCCGTTAAGGGCCACTTGGGAGGGACAGATGGAAGGGAGAGACAACCAGCAACCTCCCTGACTTTATCTCAGATTAGGGCTTTTTAACCAGGGGACTGCAGGCCTCTCGACCCTTAGTGAGTTCAGCTCTCGGCCTGCTCTAGACAAAATCAGAAATGCGACGGTTCTGCGACCACTATAGGACATCGAATCAGCACTTACAAATGAGCCTCAAGAAAGCATGGAGCTGAGATGGCTTTCCTGGTGGCAGCTACCATTCAAGGAACAGAGAAGTCCTGGGACACAACTCATCCAGAGAGTGGAAAGAGGGAAGCTCCCCAACTCGTTTAATGAGGCCAGCAAAACATTGATACCCTAAGTCGGTTTATTATTAATCTGGCCGGTAGCAGTGATGGCAAGGGCATCCTAGCGTGTGAGAAAGAAAACACACAGGCCCATCTTGTTATTAATATATAAACACAAAAATGTGAAACACAGTATTGGCCAGATCCGGCGATGCACGGGAAAGATAACCCATCAGGGCCATGTTGGATTACTCCTAGGAATGCAAGATGAATGTAACAGGGGGAAAACTGATGAATGTAATTTGCTTTATGAACAGAATAAAAGCAAAAATCTATTGCAAATAAAAGCCTCCTGAAAAAATTCACAGCCTTTCTTATGGAAACTCTCAGGACAGGAAACCAAGAGTAGAAGCAAACTTCCTTAGTCTCATAGAAGACGTTTGTGAAAAACCTACGATAAATCGCATACTTAACGGTGAGATGTTGCAAACATCCCCTTTCAGGCCAGGAACAAGGTAAGATGCCCCTTATCACTGCTTTTATTCACCACTGTATTGGAGGCCTCAGCTAGCACAGTCAACTAGAAAAATAAACAAAGGCATAAAGCTTGGAATGGAAGAAACAAAACTTATTCGTGTAGATAATACGATTGTCTATATAGAACACTCTGCAGAATGATCATTAATTAAAGTTAGTAAGAGGGTTTGAAAAGTTTCCTGGACACAGCATCAGTTTCCAAATGTCAGTGATGTTATTATAGGTTAGCAACAATTAGCCAGAAAATTTAATTTAATTTAATTTTTAAAGTTTATTTATTTTGAGAGAGACAGAGACAGTACAAATGGGGGAGGGGCAGAGAGAGAATCCTAAGCAGGCTCTGAACTGTCAGCATAGAGCCTGAGGTGGGGCTGGAACCGATGAATCGTGAGATTTCTTTCTTTCTTTTTTTTTTTTAAGTTTACTTATTTATTTGGGGGGGGGGCACAAGGGAGGCAGGGACAGGCGGAGAGAGAGAATCCCAGGCAGGCTCTGTGTTGTCAGTGTAGAGCCTGATGTGGGATTTGATCCCACGAATCAGAGGATCATGACCTGAGCTGAAATCAAGATTCAGATTCAGACACTTAACCGACGACTAAGCCTCCCAGGTGCCTTGTTTTTTTTTTTTTTTTTTTTTTTTTTTAATTTAAGTAATCTCTGCAACCAGCATGGGGCTTGAACTCACAACCCTATGATCAAGAGTCACATGCTTTTCTGTCTGAGCCAGCCAGACGCCCCTAGAAGAAGACTTCTTAAACAAAATGCAGGAAGCACAAACCATAAGGGATAGGACTGGCAAAGGTAACTACATTAAACAATACTCAAAAAATGAAAAGCCACACCTCAAACTGGGAAAAGATATGGTCAAACCTACATCAAAGATCCGTGTTCAGAATATGTAAAGAACTGTTACATTTCAATAAGAAAGAGACAACACAATAGAAACATGGGCAAGCGACACAACAGATTATTCACAAAAGAACAAACACAATAGCTTGTAGACGTAAGAAGATGCTGAAATGTAAGTAATTAAGGCAATGCGAGTTTAAACTCGAGTGAGATGCCGTTTTTTACACCTCACAGATCAGCATAAAGTAGGGCGTAGGAATGGTGAGGAAGGGGTTCACTAGGTGCAATGGTAGGGAGTAGTTGTATGTCCACTTTGGGAAAACCTCTGCCCGCACCTAGGAAAGTTGAACTCGCATGTGTCCCAAATTGTACACATGGGTACCAATAGACAGGCTCAAAAGTGTTTGTAGCAATGTGGTCCACGTTAGCCCCAAACTGGAAACAACACCCGTGTGTCCTGATAGCAGAAAGAAGAGATTGTGGCATGGCATGTGGTAGAAAATTATGCAGCAGTGAATAGGGTGAGCTCTGGCTAAGTGGAGATAAGAAGTGAGCCAGAGAAAGCACCACACAGTACGTTTCTATTTATATAAGGTTCAAAATAGTCTAGAATAAACAACTTCTAGTCTAGGAATAGACGCACAGTTGATAAAGCTATAAGAAGACGAGGGAATGAATAATCGAAATCGAGATAGAAGGGTGTAGGATTAGGGAGAAGCGCATCAGTAGTTTTGAAGGTACTGGTAATGTTCTGTTTCCTTACCTGGGTGACAGACTCATGGGAGATACTGAGCATACATATTTGAAACACTCTTTGGTCTATATGGTAGATTTCAAAACTAAACCACAATAAAAACAATAGAGTTTCACTGCTCACGTAGGGTGTGGTACATTTGGAAGTGGGTACCTGTGGAGGTGGGGGCCTGCCGGCCCCCCAGGAGAGCTTGGTCCCAGTTGGGAGAAGGGATGGGGCTTAACTGTTTGCCTGGGTTCTGGCAGGTGTGTTAGACATGGTGGTGAACGCTATGAACGTCCTCAGAGAGAAGGTCAGAGGGACCTGTCCTTCATGGGGCTGAGAGTGGTCATTGCTGTTACGGAGAGCGGCCAGACATTCGTGGGTTAAGCCACCAAGACATGAGTGACACAAAAATCCTTTTCAAACGCTATTACTCAAAGCTGATCCCCCCAACAACTCAAGCAGCATTTGCACCTGACTCGAAAGGCCGGCTCTGTACAGGGGTGCGTCCCCTAGTCTATAAGTGGATTGTGTGGGGCTGGTGGGGCAGTCTGATAGGTCAAGGGAGAAAGTTTAGTTTAAAAGTAGTATTTGCTTTGGGGCTGGGGCTCAAACCTCACAGGGGTGATGACAGACTATGGGAGGTTTCTCATGAGAAGCCAGCATGGCTGAGCAAGGTGGTCTGGGGACCCAGCCACCAAACTGGGGTGGGATGAAAGGAAATGAGACCAAGGGATGAGGCTGAGGCCTAATGCAGGGCTTTGACTCTATGCTGATGATGGAGACTTGACTCTCTGTTCGCTAGAAGCTGTTGGCAGCTCTTAGGTAAGGGAAGTGTTAGGATTTGATCCAAAATTTAGAAATGTTGAGCTGGGGGCTAGATGGAGGTTGGCCTGGACAAGGGAGGGGCAGGAGGCAGGGTGACAAGTGGCACTGGCCTGAGCCGACACAGGGACCATGGGTTTGGAGAAGATCAGAGAGAAGCCCTGCTTAAAACTGTCCTCAACATGAAGGTAGCACCAATGTCACAGTGATGATGTAGGGGGACTTGGGCTGTTTGGGGACCCATAAATTCTGCTACAAGGAGACTCTGCTAGATTCTTGACTTACCCAGCCCGCAGAAGGTAAAGAAAGGACAGAGATGGGAAGAGGGAGGGAAGAGTGAGTGCTGATCATGATGACGAGGCTTAACTCCACCCAACAGATGAGGTGATGAGGTTCTGTTTCTTGGCCTCAAGTCACACCGCTAGCAGGTGACAGAGCCAGAAGCCAGCTCTGCACCCCCCAAAAGGAAACCACCACCCTGGACGCCATTCTGAGCAGTTAGGAGGCTCTTGTCAGGCCTGGATGTGGCGCGTCCCCTTCGAGTTGAGACCTCAAAGGAAGGGCATGTGTGGTGAGCAGACCTGTGCTCGGGGCCGAAGAAGAACAGATTTGTAAAGGCCCAAGGACAGGCGGGGCGTAGAAGCGGGGAGGTAATTTTTATGGGGATCTGGTACTGGTTGTACTAGGGTGAAGGGCCAGGTCACCTCCTCTCTCCTACATGTCCCCATCTCCTGCTGCCTGCCTGAGTCCCACCCCAAAACCCAGCTTGGGTGAGTGCATGGCAAGATGGACCATTAGGTTACGTGCAGATTTTCTTCCAATGGAACGACCAGGCTTCAACCCAAAGCTGCAGGGACCATTTGCATTGCTCGGTTATCCGGGATACTGTGTGTGCAACGTGGCCCATTTAGGACTCAGTTCTGGACTCGGAACTGGGTTAGTTAGCCTTCTGTTTAAATACCTGTAAAATGAGGATAATAATTGTCCCTCCTTTGTCTGGCATATAGGAGCAGTAGGTGATAGAAGGCCTAAAACAGGATTTATCTCAAAGGGAGCCCTGAATACCTGGGGTTTGGATTCTTATTTTAATGCTGGGTGGCCATTGCAGAGCCCTAAGGCAAGGAAAAGCTCTTTTCTGCTGCCATCTAGTGTGAATCTTGGGAATAACACCCGAGTGGAGGACAGCAGGAAAAGCTCTCCAGCGAGGTCACCAGTGCCTTGAGAGCTGCCCACTGGAATGTGGGCACCCCGAAGGGCCTGCCTTCCAGCCTGGCTCAGACCTATGCATGCCTTAGGTTACCCTTGCCTCTTGGCTTCCCCACCTTCCCAGTTTTGAACTGACAGTGTGCTTAGAGAGGTTCTGTAAGTCACCATACCTGGGGACCGTGGGGAACAAACCATAGATTTATTTTGCAAGTAAAAGGTCCAGAAGGACCATAGGAAAAGGAACTCAAGGCTGAGAGCAGAAAGCTTGGATACATAAAAGCCACAGGGAGGTCTCTAGGATTGTAGCCCCCAGGGAGAGCTGCAGAGGCAGACTGTGGAGTGACCCCAGCGCCTGGCCCGGTGGCTGGGGCTGCAGGGGCCCTGGGCACTCAACTCCAAGTGCAGCATTTGCAGGAGGAGCTGAACACCAGGCTTGCTGGGCAGCTTTGCTGGAATAGCTGCCCCCCTGCACAGCTATAGTAGCTGGACTGGTCCCCAGGGTTGGGGTAGAGCCCGTCAGCTTTGCCCCGGCAGAAGGTGTCTTGTTCGAGGCTGGGGACACGCTCAGGTTCAGAAGGCTGGTCTGGTGCTGGGACTTCAGGTCCTGGCGGGCCTAAAGGAAGACCTGGGGAGACAGCGAACATTCAGCCAAGCCTCCCCCAAGAGATCCCAAACCTACAGGCCAAGCACACGGGCAACCACCACAGGCAGGCCGTGGCTCAATACCTCACCACTCCCCCCACCCAAAGGCAGAGCACAGCCAGGTGCCCAACAGCCACACTTAGGCTGCAGCGCAGCTCAACAGAAAACACAGGGGTGCCAGTGGCCATCTATCATCTGCAAAGACTAGCCACACACTGGCGAGGGCCTCCGGGGGTCTTGCGCTCCAGGTGAACGCAGGCTTTCTCTTCAATAAGAGAGGAGCAAAGCTGCAGCTCCCTGGCTGAGGGCCGCCAGAGGCAAGCCCTGGACAGGCGTTGCTGCCGTCAGAAAGGGGAAGAAGAGCCTGAAAAGAGAATGGCTTCCAAAATTTCCTTGGCCCCTGGGGGGTGCATGAAATTTGGGAAATCACAGGATTGGAATAAGGGTATTTCCCCAGAAGGAGCCAGGACCTGTAGTTCAGGGAGGGGGTGTTCCTACTCTACCCGCAAATTCCGCCTCTGGTCCCTGGCCCCTTACTCACTCAGCTCCAGCTGCAGTGCCTTGATGAGGGGATATGGGCCCTGGTTACAGAAGAAGCCAGTGAAGTCGTCCATGTCCAGAGCCCACACCATGGCGCCACCCAGTCCCTTCTGCTTCAGGTAGCTGGCCTGTGCACAAGGAGCAAGGCGCAGGTGGAGGAACCCGGGGGAACCCGGCCTGGCCTGTCCCAGAACCCGCTTCCTCATCTAGGTAGGGCTCTTTTTCCAGCACCCCCAGGTCATGAGTGGTCAAGGCTTCTGGACACAGCCCTGGGCGGGAAGCCTAAGCGACTGAGTCCTGATCCCTCTGGAATCCGCCCGTCTCAACAAGAGCATGGCCTGGGTGAGGGTGAGGGTGGGGGTTTGGGAAGTGGATGGGTGTGTGAACTTCCCTAGGTTGCAAGCTTTGACAACTCCGTCTTTTCTGTGCCGAGCTGCTGTATTTGGGGGCACGGCCTGCGGGTTGTGATGAGTCCAGTTCCCATAGGGATGACAAAGCTTCCCCAGAGATCTGAACAATTTCTTGTCTTTAAGTCTTTGTCCTCCCTGAGGGCCTTCTTTCCTCCACCAGATCGCTGAGGTTTCCCCAGTGAATGCCTGTGTGTTCCCGCAAGTGGGTTTCCCCGTCCCCTAAGCCTAACACGCCATGCGGGGAGTTGGAGAGTAGGGCTGGTCTGGAGCCCTTGCCGGCCCCAGTCTCCCATTCTGGCTACTTCCCCTCCAGCGGTGAGGGCCGACAGCTTGTTTTCGGAGTCCAGCCTGGCCTCTCCTCCCCACATGTCTTTGCTTCTCAGTTTCCTCGCCCTTCTGTTTTCAGACCTTCTCGAAGACCCTTCCACCGTGATCCCTTCTCCCATCTCCCCGCTGCCAGGATCACACTCCCTTCGCAATTCTCCCAGAGCGCTTTGTCTACACCTCTAGAGGGACCGGCCACTGTCTGCCCTGCATCACAGCTGACGTGAGATGTCCGGATAGACAAACCAGAGCAGGTGCCTCTGCAGGAGTTCGTGATCTCATGGGGGAGAGAGGCATGGAAACACACAAATACACCTGTTTTGAGCCGCTGATACTGGGCAGGAGTGGGGAGTCATATAAGTAAATCAAAAGGTCTGTAATCTGAGCATGCACAAATGTTGTCATTGAGCTGAATAAAATGATATATCTCACTGTATGTATTTCTCCTCTTCATATGTCTGTAGAATTTGTATTTTATTAAATGCAAACATATATATATATATATATATATATATATATGTAATAAAATAAAAATTCTTTCAAGAGTGGTACTTAACGTAGGGCAATTTTTTGTGATCATGCCTTTTCTTAACCAATAGTTGGTAAAAATACAAAATGCTATCACACGAAGACTTGTGAAATGTTTCAGAGGAGATTCCTCTTTGGAGAGGGTCTGGATGCTATCATTCAATGTTATTGACCTGGACCCATCCAGGACCACCCCCCTCCCAGCAGGGCTGGGCCTCACCTTGGTTTTGAAGCTCTCCACATCATCAAAGCCCACCCACTGGTTGCCCTTGAAGGCATAGGGCACCTTCTGGTCCATGATTCTGGGCTTAGTGGCCCCCTTCCAGGAGCAGACCTGTTAGGAGCAGAGGGCAGAGCTGGGGCAGAGGCAGGGGGCACCACAGACATCTGTGCCTCTTTGCCCAGAGGAGACTAGAGATTGGAAAATTCCTATCTGAGGAAGTCTGGAGAACGTAGGAGGTTCTAGATTGAGTGACCTAGAACCCTGGATTCAATGAGGCACTGGGGTTTAAGGATAATCCAAGATGGCATAAAGGGGTTGGGCTTCACTTGGCCAGAATTTGCTGCTCTTGGCATCCTCACTCAGAAACTATGGGAGTAGGAGCACCCCCCACCCCAGCCCATACTCGGGGCCCCGTGGGGTTTTCCCACCTCATAGTAAGCCAGCAGCCCTCCCTCTTTGGTGAAGGGGCCAGGGGTTCCAGGCCCCGTGGCTGGGGCCCCCACTCCAGTGTTTGATGGGGAGGCCATGGTGAAGGATCGTCCATAGGCAGGCATGCCAAGGATCAGTTTGTTGGCAGGGGTCCCCTTCTGCACCCAGAGTTGCACGGCAAAGTCCTGGTGATGGAGAAGGAGGGGCAGGGTTAATTTACTTTGCCTTCGGCCTGGTTCTGGTCATCTAAGGCTGCGGGCTTCCGATGGGCTTTAGTGTTCCAACACCGCCCTGTCTTCTTTAGGTCTTGTCTTAGACCCTCGACCCCAGACAACCATTGGAGTCAGACAACCATTCACGGGGCAAATATTTATTGATGGCCCATTGTGGCCAGGCTCTATGCTTGGGATACCTCAGTGAGCAAAGCGCCCGAGATCCCTTCCTTACTCAACAACTTAACCTTGCTGAGCCTCGGGCTTCCTGTGTGTAAAATGGAAATGGCAAGAACTAATGGATAGAAATGGCAAGAACTAAAAGATGTAATGCATGTGGAAGGCCCAGCATAGTGCAGTAAAGGAAAGCTGAGATCATGCTCATCATACGCATTATTGTTGTTCTAGGTCTCACCCAGAGTACAAGAGCAGGGAATGGGGTCCGTTTTATTTATCTCTGTATCCCTCGTGCCTCGAACAATGCCTGACACTTAGATGCTCAAATAGAAAGAACAAATGACTACACGGCTGCCTCATTTGCCTCTGAACGGGACCGACCCCATCGTGTATTACTTCACTTAACACCCCCAGCCTGTGACATGAGGAGGTACCCAGCATACGTATGTGAAATAAATGAATAATGAAGATTCTTCCCTTAAGCCAGGATTACAGGCTCACTTCCCCCAGGAAGCCACTCTGTTCAAGTACAAGTCCTCCTGTTACTCCTCACCCTCTTAGCACTTAAGTCAGGAACATTTTTCACTACGTGTATTCGTATTTATTTCTTTTTGTTGGTCTACATGATTTATCTCTGATCAGATGGGAGCTTATTCAAAGGCAGAGGTCAAGGCCCCCTGCTCAGCTCTATGGCACCTTGTGTAAGTTCAGAAAAGTCCCCCTCTGGCCGGAGGCAGTCCCGGGCACACAGTATAGAGAGTAGAAGGTCTCCTTGTAAGAAGAGAAAGGCCTCCCTCCCCCTGCGTGGATCCAGAGCATACAGCTGGGGGAACAGGGTGCTGGTGGGATTTCGGGGCCCTCACCTGTCAGCTGAATGTCTTTGGGTGTCAGGCTGCCGAGCTGGGCTGGCTTCCCCCAGGACCCATACAGTTTTCCTGATGGGGGTGGAGGGGTCTGGGCTCAGTGTGAATTATGGATTCCTGACTCAAGCACTCAGAGATGGCTCCCTTATTTGCGAAAGAGCCACAGAAGCTTAGATTGTTCTACCCTAGCCGATGCACCAAGACATGGGCTCCCCCAAATTAAAAAGCACTTTAATTTAGGGCTGTTTTGGTTTGTTTTAAAAGAAGAAATAATATGGTTGTTCTTAACTTTCAAAGTGTCGAGTGGGCCTATAAAAACCCTCCAGGCTGCTTGGCGAGGGCGAGTTGGGCAGGAAACCACCACTCACCCCAGTCTGAAACCCAACCTGCCCTTTCCACGTGCTGGGGTAGGGGGTGGAGGCGGCTCGTCACTGAAGGTGAATCAGTGACAAGGAGTGAATGGTCACCCATTGTTTTGAAGGAAATGGGGTAGAGGAGGTGAAGGAAGCAAGAGGTCATTTTTGCTGGACATTCAAGCTCAAAGACGGCTTCCCAAGTAGCCACTGCATTATTTGATGTCATTCAGTTGGTTTGCTGTGTCGAACATCAGCCAGGAGGCTACAGAGAAGTAAGGCTTCCCCTCAGCACTGGCACAGGACAGGAAATAAACAAGCAAAGAAAGGAAAAGTCCGGGCTCCTCTGTGCCCTGCTTGGTTATCCTGCCTTTCTTTTCCACTAGGGCCTCAAGGCTCAAAAGAGGCCACCTGACAGGACCTGCGGATGGGGGGGTCCCGCCTCACCTCTGCAGCCACTCACCACGTTGAGTTCGGCCACTGCCCCGCTCTCTCCCTGCCTCTTGTAGAGGGGGCTGTTATGTCCTGTGGTCTTCTCATAAGAGCCATGGAAGTCGTAGGCCATAAGGCTGATGAAATCCAGGCTCCTGCAGGAAGCATGGAGAGAGGGGTGACAGGCTGGTGAGCAGTCCCTCCTTGCTCCCGCCTGTCCTCAGTGTGTGGCCTGGGAAGGGCCCTCGAGGTAAGAGGCAGCGGTGCAGGCTCCCGCCTGGTCCTGGGAGAGGGGATTAGACAGCACTCCCTAGTTCCCCCCTCGTACTCTTACCGTTTGGGAGGGAAATCTAGCTCAGTGTTGTTAAAACTTTCGTGTGCACGTGAATCACCCGGGAAAGCCATTAAAGCGTGGGCTCTAATTTTAGGAGGCCTGGGGTAGGGCCGGAGATTCCGCATTTCTAACGCTCAACACCTTGGGGTGCAGAGAGCCAGATGACTTGTCCTCTTGGTTTCACTCTTGCGCTCCCAGGGTGCTTGATGTTAAGACCGAGTTCCCAAGGAAAAAGGCAAGGATTCCAAAAGAGACACTCCAGGACACTGGAGTAAGCAGACAGCGTGAGCAAATCCTTCCTGGATCTGCTGGTGGAGGGGTAGGGCTTTCCCCAGACGGTACCTTGCAGGTGACCATCTGTTCTAGTCCTGAGGCGACTCAGCCGGACCTCGGTCTCTCCCACCTCAGAGAACACACGTTCCACGCCATCGGCCTGAGACTCACTGAGCAATTTTGTCCACCTCGTATCCAGCCTCTATGTTCTTTCTCCCGGCTGGGACGGCTGCGCTCAGAAGGAGGCGTTCCTTCCCTGACATCTGGGCTTCCCGCTGGAAGGCAGCGGCCAGGTCCTGCAGAGGTGGCTCACAGTGAATACAAAGGCAGGGGCCAGGCTGGCCCCTGTGGGCCCCAAGCAGATGTTCACTCCCAGGAGTCTGAAAACTGACCGCAGGGCTCGTCTGGGCTCTGCACATACCCGAAGCAACAGACCTTGGGGACAGAACAGTGCCGGCCTGTCCGGTGAGGCCACCAATCTGGGTCCCCCCGCCCCAGGCCAACTGGGTGACCTCCAACCATACCTGCACCAGGGCTGTGAAGCGCTGCTTGTCCGAAGGAGGGCTCCCCCGGCTCCCTGGGTACTCCCAGTCAAGGTCAAGGCCATCAAAATCATATTTGCGCAGAAACTTAACGGCTGAGTTGACGAAGGTCTGACGGTTGTTGGCTGTAGCCACCATATCTGTGAATCTGAGAGGTGATGAAGGGCAGTATGGGCCTGTCTTGCTGACAGGAGGCCACTCTCTCCCTCACAGGCAGACGAGAAACTACGCAGGATATTTGTGGCTGGCTGTTCAGGCCAGGAGGATGCTGGGAGGGCTGCTTCAGATGCTGCTGGGATATTTGCTGTTGACTTACCAGCCAGGCCTAAGGAAAGGGACCGTCTAGAAGGGTGTCCGGCCCCCAGGGCACAGTGACTTGCCAGGAGCTCTGCCTCCCCAAACTCCCTCCACATGCCTACTGCCTTTTCCCTGCTCAGGGATTTGTGAATCAGAGCCGGCTGTCACCCCAGGGTAGAGGTTTAGAAAGGAGGGAACAGTTTCTAATATGAGCACAAAGGGAAGTAGAAAGAGCTGAGTAACCTGGAAACCTGCTGCTTTTGTTCTCTGGTGGGTCAATGTGGTCATTTTCTTCAAACTCACACTTGTAAAATGCTTTGTGCCATTACTGTTACTTGTCTGGAGCCCCTTAAAATCCCAAGCTGCCCCAGGAACCCCCTCCCCACATCTCCTGATTCCCAAGATCCCTATAAGTGTCTCGAGGTATTTATAGATGGATCCCACTTTAATTGGTTTTCTATTCATTTACTGATTTAATTAATAGCAGCACTTCTTAAGTGGGGTCCATGTGCCTGGGAACCCCAGGCTAAGAATCCCCTCATTCCAATAAAAGATTGGGGAAGGTGGGTCATAAATTGTATCAGATTTTCAAAAGGGCTCATGATCCAAAAAGTTTTAGAAAGAGTAGTTTAGAACTTTGGGAACCATATATTGTGGATTTTCTAGGAAAAGTCTAGTTTCATATGTCCCATTCGATCATCTCCCGAATTCCTCAAAAACGTCCTATTCCTCAAAAATGCCCACAGTTTGGCATCCGAGCTCGTTCTCACAGACTGCCTTTGACACCCAGAAGTGGAACAAAAATTCTCAAACAAGATATCCTGTCTCAGAGCTCAGGAAATATCGTCACTGTATGTTGTCTGAGGTTAGTTGGGACTCTCCCTGTACCCATTTCATGGAGGAAGACACTGAGGCCTGGAAAGAGGCCAGGATCTCTCCTGTGCTCCCGGCAAGACCGGATGTGTAACAGTCAGAGCTAAGCCCCCTCCACAGCCCTCCCGATGAGGCACCACGAGCCCAGGAGGAAGGTCAGCCCCCAGAGTCCAGGCCGCCCTCCTGATCCCCCACCCTGACTATATTCCACCTGGCCTGATTCCCAGAACCCACTGGCCAGGTTCTCTCTTGCCAGTGAGTCAGGTCACCACCCAGTGGCTCTGCCATACAGGTGCCGTGGCCAACTCACTTCTGAGTGCCAAAGTTCCAGCCCCCGATGGAAAGCAGTGTCTTCAGCTTGGGATTCCTGGGAAAGATAAGACAAATGCCAGAATTTGCAGGTTTTAATGCCCGGCCAGTTCCCCAAGCTCACCTCACTGACTGGGAAAGCAAGGGCTTGTGGGTGCCCTGATGGGCACTGATGGGGTGGGGGGGAAGGTGTAAGTCCCTATGCGTAGATCCTGGGTGAGGGGAGCTCTAGATTGGGAAAGAAACAGCATGCTCTTGTCTTCAGGGGCCTCTTATCTGGCTGGGGAGACATACACATGAAGAACTCAGGAAGAGAGATCAGGGCGTATCCGCAGAGCGGCTTTGTCAAGAGGGTGATAACATGGGAGCTGAAAAAACGCATAGATTGTAGGAGGAAAAAGGGCATACATTCCCAGCGGAGAAAACAGTTTCCCAAGCCAGATCCCACCTAGACCTAAATGGAAGGGCCCTTAAGGAGTCCCTATCTACCCCTACTCCTCCCGTATAAGCACAGGAAAGCCCAGAGAGGTGATGTGACTTGCCCAAAGCCACACAGCAGGTCTGTAGCAGGATTGCAGTGCTGGGGAAGGTTTTTGGCTCTGGAAAGAGGTACCTGCCTCCACCAACCCCCATCCCCGTCCAGTGCAACTCACATCTTCTTCAGGCCGTTGAACTCCTGGTAGAAAACCTCATCATCCCACTCTATGGAGCTGAGCTGGTGATTGGTCATGCCCGCAAAGGCATAAATGAGGTGGGTGCACAGATTGGGGTTCACATCCTTGGGCAAGAAGCGAGCAGCTCCCTGTCTGTACTGGGCCCAGTTGGTGAAGTAGCAGACCAGCTTTGCAGCAGAGCCTGGCCATTCGGGACCAAGAAAAGAAATGGTGGTCAGAAGGGTCTGCTGAGGACTGACCCCCTCTACCTAATGCCAGAGGGTGTTAAACATGACACTTGATAGGCTGACAGCGGAGAGGCAGGACTTTCAACATGTTGCTTGGAATACTTCAGAATGTTCATTAAAATGCAAATACAGGGGCGCCTGGCTGGCTCAGTCGTTAAGCGTCCGACTTCAGCTCAGGTCGTGATCTCGCAGTTTGTGAGTTCGAGCCCTGCATCGGGCTCTCTGCTGACAGCTCAGAGCCTGGAGCCTGTTTCAGATTCTGTGTCTCCCTCTCTCTTTGCTCCTCCCCTGCTCATGCTCTGTCTCTCTCTGTCTCACAAATAAATAAAAACATTAAAAAAATTTTTTTAAAAATTAAATGCAAATACTTAAGAGGCCCCAGTTACAAGCCTGAGTTTGTGGTTTATTCTTGCTTTAAATATTTTACATTTTCTTGTTATCTCTTTTTTTAAAAAATTTTTTTTTAATGTTTATTTATTTTTGAGACAGAGAGAGACAGAGCATGAATGGGGGAGGGTCAGAGAGAGAGGGAGACACAGAATCTGAAACAGGCTCCAGGCTCTGAGCTGTCAGCACAGAGCCTGACGCGGGGCTCAAACTCACGGACCGTGAGATCATGACCTGAGCCGAAGTTGGACGCCCAACCGACTGAGCCACCCAGGCGCCCCTCTTGTTATCTCTTATAGAGAATCTATGTTTATGAATATTGCTGATAAGGTCCTAATAAAGAGCTTGTTTTAGCTAGGAAAAGGCAGCTTGTTTCTGGAGTCCTCAGAAAGTTTAGAGACTTTCGTTGGGTGGGTGGGTGAGGATGTCTGTTCCCAGGGGGTTGATCTAGCGGCAAGGGCCTCCACTGAGGTCAGTGCTATGTTAGGTTGACAAGATAACCAGAAAGCAAGAATGCTGGTTTTTACTCCTGTATCTGCCAGAAATGTACTTTGGGCCAATTGCCCCTTCAGCCCTGGCCCAGGGTCCCCATCTGAAAATGATTGTGTGGTCTCTGAGGGCTCTTCTAGAACTTGTCATCTGTGAGGGTATGGTTTGCACAAGCCAAAATTTTATGCCAAGGACTTGGCAGAATGGGGAGTTTGTACTGGAGCACATCTATGGCCAGTGCCTAGACTCTAGAACTTCTTTTTGTCCCAACAGGGTCTCTCCACAGTCCCCTCCAGCCTCCATTTGGCCACTGAGAGATCAGGGGAGGGGGAAGAAGGTGCAAAATGGCCACAGGAGGCTGTGTGGGAGCCCAGCACATGAAGGACTATCTGGGACCCCCTTGGGCAGATCGGTGGCTCCCGAAGGGGAAGCTGGAGTTCTTGGGTCATCACTGGCTCTAGCCAGAGGCCACTTAGGAGTAGAACTTGCCAGAACTTGCCACTGGGGGCTGAGAGTACAGCCTGTAGTGATACAGGAGGAGGGTTGGTGAACTCCCCAAAGCAAAGGGTTAACCTAGGGAACACATCGTAGGACCATCTAGGAAGAAGCCTAGAGTCTCTTCTTACATCATATCCTGTCGTATCATATCAAATATCCTGCGGTGCCCGGGTGCCTCATTCGGTTGGGCCACTGACTTGATTTTGGCTCAGGTCATGATCTCATGGTTCGTGAGGTCGAGCCTCACATTTGGCTCTGTGCTGACAACAGAGAGCCTATTTGGGATTCTCTCTCTCCCTCTTTCTCTGCCCCTCCCCTGCTTGTGCTCTCTCTCTCTCTCTCAAATAAATTAAAAAAATAAAACGTTAAAAAAAAACGTTATGCATGGATTTTTGTACTATAGGGGCAATGAAGTACGGTGGTTAAGAACAGGGTCTCTGGAATTTTCATGCCTGGCTTGAAATCCCAACTCTGCTGCTCTGTAGCCAGGCAATTCAGCTTCCTCCTCCATACCATGACAACGACCATCATTCCTACCTCAAAGGACTGTTGTCCTTCCCCCAGGGAAGGGGCCGAGGGAATCCACGGCTACCCTCAAGAAAGGCACCCCTTATGGGGGCGCGTGGGTGGCTTAGTCGGTTAGGAGTCCAGCTTTTAATTTCGGCTCCGGTCACGATCTCACAGTTCGTGGGTTCGAGCCCCACGTCAGGCTCTGCGCCGACAGCAAGGAGCCGGCGTGGGATTCTCCGTCTCCCTCTCTCTCTGCCTCTCTCTCTCTTTCAAAAATAAAATCAACATTTAAATGACAAAGGAAAGGCACCACTTACCCCATTGGATCATCAGTAGAACTATCAAACCTGTAACAGCACAGGAGAGAAGGCAGAGGTTACGAAGTTATTTGCATTTTTCCGGGCCCTGTATGCCTATTGAAACACAGTGGGTAGAGGTGGTCAGAGGGGGGTAGACCCAGCATGGCTTCCCGCAAATCAACCTTCCTCTGTCCAAAAGGGACCCAGGAGGGCACTGTGTCCATCCCTTCACCCCCAGGCCAGACAGCAGGGGCCCCTCCCTGGCCTAGACTAGTCCTAGAGCTGATGGAAGTTTCCATGAGTTGAGGTTGTCCCTCCCTAGAGCGCCAGTGGAGGACGGTGTGTATTGAGAAAGATTTAGGAAAACCACTAACTTGTGAGGTTTTCAGAGAGAAAGTTTCCCTTTTCGAGCAGCCAGGAAACCTGGGGCTGTCCTGGGGCTGGAAAGAGCCAATTTGGAAGGGTTAGGCCAGAGATCCCATCTCTCAGGGAGGCCTCTGTGCCTCTGCTCACAGCCAGTATTTACCACATTCTGTGGCTTTCCCGCCACGCCTCTCAGGAGGTTAGCTGAGTTCCCAACATGCTTGGAGACCTAGGCTCGGCAGGACTCCTTTAAAAAGATTTATTTCACCTTTCTGGTGACCTTGAATTTTCCCATTCACCTAATAAAGCCTTGCAAGGGCTTGCAAGGGCAAGAGAACTTGCAAGGGCACCCAAGGTCGTGGCCCCCAGGCTGCCCGCTTTCTTGCAAGACAACCAGCACGGGGCTGGGGAAGCTGCTGGCAGGGGGCATCTCTTGCATGAGGACCAAAAGCAGAAGCTTAAGAACGTGGGAAAGACAAAACCACCCACCGCAGTGGTGTTCACCGACTCTGGGCTTCCAGGACCCGGAGGGGGCGAGGGGGCACAGGAAAAGTCCATTTCAGCCTGTTGAGAAAAGCCTTTCCTTGCAACACAAAGGCTCTTGAATTGAAAGAGCCAAAGGGGGCCCACAGGAATAGAGGCAGAGGAAGGAATAGGATGGCTCTCTGAGGTTCTCCTGATGCTTCGGTACCCTCCCAAACAGCGCCACGAGGCAGAAGCCACCTCCCTGCCTTACAGCCCCCAGGGCCCCGCCCACTGTCCCTGCCGGCCTACTCACCTGCCCGGGCCACGGACCGTGCCATGGCGCTGGCTCGGCACCAGTCTCCAGCCTGTGCAACCGACTCTCTAGACCCTGCTCTCCTTTTATCAGGCTGCCCCGTTCCATTCTAGCCCGGAGTGGTGAAATCAGGGGGTGGCAGAGGCGGGCGAGAGGGGTTGAGGTGGGGCGCGCAGGGCTAGGTCACACAGCGTGGGTTGGGCAAACCTGACACAATGTCCTTTAGCAATTCTTGGTTTTCTGGACCAATGGCGGTGGGTAAACCGGGCCCTTAACATGACCAAACCGGGAGGCAAAGAGAGGGAAGCAGGAAGTGTTTCTAAGCCTCCTGCTGGACAAGGAGGGTTCTGATTTCCTTGGAGTCAGTTGGTGAAGAGCTATGAGTGATCTATAATTTACTGGGCTCTGGAGGAAGAGGGATGACTCACAAGTCAGGGGAGCTGGGCTCCAGACCAGCCTGCTCGCTTGTTTCTTCACCGCCCCCTCTGGAATCCACGTGCCCTCTCTGTAAGACGATGGGGTTGCAAATGTAATATATATTTCATAAAAGTCAAATTTCATCACTATCCACATGACGCATATGGACACAGTGGATGTATTTTATATCCATCGATTGAGAAAAGTACATAATGGCAAATAGCAAGGATGAGCTTAGTAGTAGTTTTAAATGCCTTTGCTTTTTTGCTTTTTTTTTTTTTTTTTTAACTAAGTTCCACTCCCAACCTGGGGCTTGAACACATGACCTGGAGATCAAGAGTCATACGCTCCACCAACTGAGTCAGACGGGTGCCCCTTAAATGCCCTGTTTCTTACAAGTCATAGGGAGCTGTATTAGTTTCCTACGGCTGTTGTAACATATTCCCACAAACTGGGGGGCTTAAAATGACAGAAATTCATTCTCTCTCAGTTCTGGAGGCCAGAAGTCTGAAATCAAGGTGTTGGCAAGGCCATCTGTCCTCTGAAGTTTCTAAGGAAGAATCTTTCCTTGTGCCTTCCAGCCTCCGAAAGCTCCTGGTATTCTTTGGCTTGTGGTGACATTAAGTCAATCTCTGTCTCATGGTCTTTCCCCTGTGTCTCAGTGTTTTCTGTTGCCTCTTAATAAGACAATTTTTACTGGATTTAGGGCCCACCTTAATCCAGGATGATCTCATCTTGAGATTCTTACCTCAGTTACATCTGCAAAGACCCTTATGCCAAATAAGGTCACATTCTGAGATTCTGGGTGGAGATATCTTGTGGGGGGGCGGGGTGGGGAGGAGTACCATACAACCCACTCTGGGACCTAACCATGTTCACGTTACTTATTCTGTCTGCAGACAAAGTCTGGTGTGTGCATGAACTCCAGGGTCCCAGGCAAAACTTGGCAGCTTTTAGATGATCTGATCTTTGGTCCTTGACCTTAGCATGAGTGGCCTGGATGGCTGAGTGCGAACATTCTGGGGCAACAGGCTCTGGGGTCAGTTTGCCTGGATTTGAATCCCAGCTCTGCCATTTACTATCTGTGCAACGTCGAGCAAGTTCCTTAACTTCTCTGAGTTCCAGTTTCTTCATCTGTAAAATGAAATGCCCAGAGAATTGTTGTAAAGGTGCTACATGTTGGTAGTTATTATTCCTGGTTCTGCCCAGTCTCTGTGTGTGTCAGAGATCTGAGGGTGGGACCCCCATGCCCAGTGCCCCCGGGCCCTGTGTCCTTGCTTTCTCTGTGGCAGCCCCGGCCCCTTGTTTTGGTCATTTCTGTTCCCTTCATATGGGGGTCCTGCAAAGGAGTCTGCTCAGGGTCACCTGAGATCTACAGAGGTGCCTCAGCTCCGGGGATGTGAACGAGAAGGGGAGGGGGAATGTGGGAGTAAAGATTGCTTCACCAGAGAGGCCGGTTGCCTCCTTCACTTGCCTGCCACCCCCATACACGTATACTTGTCAGCTTTGAGCTTTTCTGACTCAGCTTCCTGTCCCCAAGAGGACCCTGCACTGCAGAGGCCCAGGGTTCTGAGTTGCTCCAAATACTGACCTGTCCCAACTCATCTGGGGTCTCTAGGACACCCAATAGCCCAACATTAACATCACTACCTTGATTAATGCAGCTGATTCTCCTCTCCTTCCCCCTCCCTTTCCTCCTCCTCCTCCTTCTCTTTTTCTTTTCTTCTCCTCCTTCTCCTTTTGATTATTATTATATTGTTTTCTTTTAATTTTTGTCCCAGACCATTTCTCCAAAGGAAAATAAGTAGAAACCTAACATATGAAATAAGATCCTCTAATTTGCTCTGCTAAAAAATCTTGTGATGGTCAGGAGCTCTGACTTGTCTTTTTGATGCTAAAATCAACACCTCGTCAACATCAGCTCCCATGGGCACCCCTGTGGGGGAGAGATTTCAGTCGGGTACCCTGGCAAGCGCACATATATGCCCTATTTCCTAAAAACCAACCATAAACACCATAAACTTTGAAATGCTAAAGGTGTTGCCATTAAAATAAGTAATAAAAAAAAACGCGTGAAGGGTACCACCATGCTGCTCGGCATTGTCTTAAAATTTTTGGCTATTATACTAAGAAAAGGGGAAAAATACGTGTGTGTGTGTGTGTGTGTGTGTGTGTGTATGATTATGATATAACTGCCAATAGTTGTAGATATGTTTGGATATCTACAAAAGCCTTCAGTTTTCTAGACTCTAAAAAAAAAAAAAATAGACCAGGAATAAAATAGAATTTGCTGGATTTAAGGTGAATATACAAAAATTAATAGCGTTTCTGTACGTTAGCAGAAACCAATTAGAAATAGAAGCAGGGGCAAATGAATCCACAGGAGTGTCAAAAGCTATAAAATACTTAGGACTAAATTGAATCACAATAAATTAGATAGTAAAATCTACAAAACCTAGTGCAGGGCATAAACAAGATCCGAACATGTTCCCGCATACGGAAGCAATATCATAAAACATGTCAGTTCTCCTCGAGTTCAAACAAAAAGATAGCAATGACCAGGGGCATACTATTCAAAACTTACTATAAACTCATTGAGATCAAAGCATGGAACAGGCATCAGGACAGACAGACAGAGGTAGATTTGAGCATACGTGGAAAACACGTTCAACAAAAGCAATGTTTCAACTGAGTAGGAAAAGGATGTTTCATCAATGTCAATGACTTGTCTACCGAAATGGGAAAAAAATCAAGGTTGTACCACTTGCACCGTATATAGTAGCAAAGACAAGGGGCAGGATGAAGGGGTGCCCTGGGAGTAAAGGGGGGGGGTGGCCAGAACCCAGCCCGAGTGGGGGAGAAGACGGGGGAGGTGGTGCTTGAGGAGAGCTTTGAGAACTAGTAGTTTTGCAGACAGAGGGAGAACGGCAGGATGGTTCTGGCCAGATATTCACTCACGGATCGTCTCAGACAAAACCTCCCATCAGACTGCAGGGACAGCAAGATGGTTAAAAACCCTGCATGCATCCCATCAGTTGAGAACCACTGATTGAGGACAGCAGGGTGGGGTGTTCTCTGCTAAGGGGGTCTGGGTGGGAGGGCACTGGACATGCCGGCAGGAGAGGAGAGGGGTGCGTTGCTTTACTATCTTGGACTTCTACAATTATGTCTCAGGCCAGGTAGGGCACATTTGAGGCTGACCTGATAGGCAGATCAAAACTGCAAAATATCAAGGAATACAAAGCTGCTGCCTGGAGGTGGGGGCCTGGGGAGGAGAAGGCAGGCCCATGTCCTGTGAAGCTAGGGTTGAACCTTTCGCGGGCACCGACCCAGAACACCCGCGCCCCAATTTCTAACTCAAGTATGAAAGTCTCAGCCCCCCAGTGCAGGTGGCCCATGTCTAGAGCTGAAAGGTCCTGGTATCTTCTAATTGATAGCACACCAGCCCTTTGCTCCTTGACCCCCTCCCTCCTGGGGCAGCCTTCCCGGCCCCTCAAATCTTACAGGGATCCATCTGAGTCAGGCTTTGCCTCCTCCCCAGCCATGCTGGTCCACACCATCTCCTGTGATCTGGGAACAATTCCTTCCATCCAGAACAGGAAAGCACTCCCTGCTTGGGTGTGCTCAAGACAGAGCTGGGTGTGCCTCAGTGGATCTCCCAACCAATGACCTGAGGGGCTTTATACCCTTCGTTCCATGCCCATTGGTTTCTCCCACCCTCTCCCAGTGCCCCCCACCCAAAAACACAAATTCAAGTAAGACTGGTGCGACTGATATACAATGAAACTTCAAGATAAAGCCCCAGCCCAGCCCACCCCAGAGCAGACTCCTATACAGACATTTTAGAGCCTCCTCCGGTTCACATCCATCCCGGTTGTCCGAGTTGGGGTTAGTGACAACCTCGCCAAGTCTCAGTTTCCTCATCTGCAGAATGGAGATAACACTACCTATCTTACTTGCGATGTGGATCGAGTAGATAGTGTGTGAAAGGGCTTAAAAGTGACAGAGCACCAACCAGGTCTTATGAGGAGACCACGATCACAGTGGCTGGTGTGACGCCCCTCTTCCCTTGCTGCACACAGGCACCACATCCCTGGAGCTGCCTGGGCCTCTCCCCACACGCCTCTCCATGCCTCCCAGGGCTGAGCCTGTGCTGAGCCTTCAGATGCGTCCGTTAACTGCTCCTTCCCACATTCCAGCCAGTTCTTCCCCATCACGGTAAAAGGCATCACCGTCCACCCTGTTCCTGCAGTCACATGACGCTTTCCCCCACCCTCACGTGACCAGATGCTACAAGAAGTCCTCCCTCCTCTTCCACCTCCTCCGCCACCAGCAACCACCATTAGCTCTCGCCCCATCCACTGAGGGAGCCTCATAACTGCCCTTCCTTTGTCCTTCTCTTGCCCCCTGCTCGTCATTCTCCCCACAGCAGCCCGGCCGGTCTTTGAGAAACTTAGATCAGATCCTCCTGCTAAGACCCCTCTGAACTCAGAATAAGAGAAGGGACCGTGTCTGTTTGCCTGCTACTATGCACCGACAGCCCCAGGGGCTGGTACATACAACAGGAGGCCTCAGTTAATATCTGTTGAGTGAGCTGATTGTTGGACGTTATTCCTCAGTATCCTTCAATACTCAATCAATGTCAAGTGCTCAGGAAGTAGGTGCTTGATGTGAGACATGCAAACCTCCCCTAAATATACAAATATACTTGTATGATCTAAATAGACAAATCAAATCTCCTTAATATATTAGCAGAAGCCATTCTCTCCCAAGAGTAGGTGGGGAAGGAGAAGCCAGAGAATTTGCAAACCTGACCAAAGCCGGATACAAGAGGAGGCAGAGCTGAGTTGGAGACTCCTGGGCTCTTCCCTTTCCTATCCAGGCACCTTCAGATGAGCCTGAGTCTCAGGCGACGGTAGAGCTCATGATGGCTGGCTGATGTTCCTTCAGTCATACTGACACTCAGGTCTGGGAGTCAGGGCATCCTTTGGGGACAAAAGGCACACAGAGTCCACTCTGGCCATGACGATTGTGGCCTTGTCCGTCCCAGCGTCAGCTTGTTTCCAGATCCTGGTGGACCATAACCCAAGGGGAAGTTGCTTCTCTTACCAGTAACGGGTTTGAGCCTGAGGCGGTGGGCAGGCCATGGGTACCAGAACTGAGAGGGAAGGATGCGGTCCGGGCAGAGTGGGTCAAGATGGGAAACACAGCGTACTCACCCCCCAAGGCTCTCCCCCCACCTGTCTGGTTCAGACGCCTGACATTCCACACAGACTCCTTTCCTCCTCTTTCCTTTTCTCTTTCTTTCTCTCTCTCCCTCTCTTCTTCCGTCCCTTATATATTTCTACACATAATTATTGATGTACAACAATGTCCATTACGCTCCTTGCAACATTCAAGGATGTAACATAAACCTAAAACAGGCTTAGGTGTTCCCTCTTGAGCCTGGAATTTTATATCCCATTAAAAAGGAATAAAGTGGGGCGGGGGGTGGGGGATCCTGGGTGGCTCAGTCGGTTGGGCATCCAACTCCTGATTTCAGTTCAGGTCATGATCTCACAGTTTGTGAGTTGAAGCCCCGCATCAGGCTCTTTGCTGATGGTGCAGAGCTCTCTTGCCCTCTCTCTCTCTCTCAAAATAAATAAATAAACATTAAAAAAAAAAAAAAGAATACAGGGAATGGTTGTCTTGCTCAGTTGGTGGTATATGTGACTCTTGACTCTTGAGCTCTATGCTGGGTGTAGAGATTACTTAAAAATAAAATCTTCCACAAAAGAAATAAAGGGCGGGGAGGGGGGGGTCGCCTGGGTGGCTCAGTCAGTTAAGCATTTGACTCTTGATTTTGGCTCAGGTCATGATCTCATGTTCGTGAATTCGAGCCCCGATTCACACTTCGGGCTGACATTGCAGAGCCCGCTTGAGATTCTCTCTCTCTCACCCTCTCTCTGCCCCTCCCCTGCTCTCCGTCTCTCTCAAAATAAATAAACTTTAAAAAAGAAATAAGAAAGAAAGAAAGAAAGAAAGAAAGAAAGAAAGAAAGAAAGACCTTCCTTAATACCTTGTTTAAGGGGAAAAGCAAGGTGTACCCATAGCACCTGACAGATTGAACTAAGGTATTTATCTCCACTCTTCTGAAGCTCCCCCAAAATAGCAGTTAAAGGAATAAAATGACATAAGATGGAGCAAATGGGAGAGGGGACCAAAATAGATGAGAGAGGTCAACAAATGTTCGACCATGTGTTCAAATGTTCACCTTTGATGATGAACACAGAGTGAACAAGTGGACCTAACTCACCAGACCTGGAGAAGCCGAGACCTCAGACTGCAGGTGACGAGCCCACAGGAAGCAGGGGACTCATGCCAAGGCACCCTGGAAAGCCGCAGGAGTTGGCAGAATGTCATGAAGTGGGGCGAGGCTGACAATTATAGTTCTGGGTGAACTGTTACACCCTCAGATCCACTTTTTCCAGTGGCCTTGCCTGTCCAAATGGGTTCTGCCCAGCGTCTCGGGAGCCAGCCAGAAAATGCAGGGAAGGACCAGAGCGACTGTAGACTTGGGAGCACCTTGCTCAGCACAGAGGGGAGTGAGGATGGGGGTGTGGACGCCAGACTGAAGACAGAGACGGATGACCGGAGAATTACGTGACAGTCTGCATGTGGGGTGTTCAGACCCCAGCCCTTCGCTCCACTACAGCCCCAAGCCGGGCATTGAAAAGTTATTCTCAGGGAAAACTGCCAAGGGAAAATGACTGAAGCTCTGACCACCAACACTCCAACACCGTGTGGGGGCCCCCAGAGGAATACCCGTGTCCTGGTCCCATCACCCCAAGATGGGGCCTCAGATGAGAAACCTCCCAAGCCCCAGAGCTTCCGATGGTGATGATTCACGATCGCATGCGCAAGAAAAGCCAGGATCACCAGATGCTTGATGAAAGAGTCCCCACGTGAAGGATGGACCAAAACAAACAGAAAAAAAAAGGAACTTCAAGAAACCAGAGCAGGTGTCAGACAGGGCTTCGGATTTTCTTTTTTTTTTTTTTAAATTTTTTTTTTTTAACGTTTATTTATTTTTGAGACAGAGAGAGACAGATCATGAACGGGGGAGGGTCAGAGAGAGGGAGACACAGAATCGGAAACAGGCTCCAGGCTCTGAGCCATCAGCCCAGAGCCTGACACGGGGCTCGAACTCACGGACCGCGAGATGGTGACCTGAGCCGAAGTCGGACGCTTAACCGACTGAGCCACCCAGGCGCCCCAGGGCTTTGGATTTTCAACCTCGGGCAATTACGTTCTGACTATTCACAATGAGCAAACATCGCTTTCATTATTTACAAAAAAAAAAAAAAAAAAAAAAAAATGGTTGATGAGCCTGTTGGCTGTATACCTTCTAGCTCGCAACTACTGTGCCAGGCGTTGGGCACCCCGAGATCCATTCACAGCCGCTGTCTCTGTGGAGCTAATAGCCTGCAGGGTTAGCACTGCTCTGGGCTGAGGTCATTCCTCAACGCAAATCCCTCGGGGAGGCGCAGACTTCTGAGTAACTCACGCTTCGGCCCCTTGGAGGGAGCACTTTTGGTCCCAACCACAGGCTTTGAAGCTTTTCTTATCTTCCCCCAAACTTGAAGCTGAGACTCCTTATCACTCAAGGTTTTAAACACGTGCAGCGGTGGTGGCCTTGAGCTCGGGACCTTGGACCGGGACTCCCCCTGAGATGGGTTCCACTCAGCCTCTAGGGAGCCAGGCAGACAGGATCGGCCAACACACACACACACACACACACACACACACACACACAAAACCCTGCTCCTTGTGGGAACATCTCAGCCCTAGAAGGGTTCCCTCAGCTCCCACTCAGAGGTTGTGCACAGGCTTCTATTTCAGGCACTTCCATCCACACTCCCCGCCTGCTGAGTGACTCTGAGGACGTGCTTCCTCTCCTGTGGGCCCCCCAAGGCCATCATGGGGTGCTTTGTCACATGCCCTGGGCTGGGCCCGGGCAGGGCCCGGCGGGACATGTCATATATCGTGCCCTCGTACACTCGTGTATGATTCTCACTCTCAATTCTGGGCCTTTGAGTTTTTCCTTTTTTAAAAAAAGAACTAGCGTGCCCAAGCTTTGTGTATTTCACTCATCTTTTGAAGGAAACACTCTCATATGTTTACTCATTGATTCTACAAGTTTAATAAGCTGGGAGGAACCCTTAAATAGTGATTGTGATGAATTGCTGGAGGCTGAGGGCGGGCTAGCTTGAGAATTAAAAGCCGCTGGGGGTCCAGTCTGAGGAGTGGTGTCAGGCATTATAGATCTTCCCTCCGGAAGCCCCACTTCCTCCTCACATTACAGTTTAGAGAAAGATCTCTTCAGGGGCGCCCGGGTGGTTCAGTCGGTTAAGTGTCCGAGTCTTGACTTCGGCTCAGGTCACGATCTCACAGTTCGTGGGATCGAACCCCAAGTCGAGTTTGGGATTCTCTCTCTCTCTCTCTTCCTCTCTCTCCGCCCCACCCCCACTTGCATGACCTCGCGGTTTGTGAGATCAAGCCCTGCATCGGGCTCTGCGCTGACAGTGGGGAGCCTGTTCGGGACTCCCTCTCTCCTTCCCTCCCTGCCCCTCCCCCTGCTTCTGCACTCTCTCTCTCTCTCTCTCAAAATAAATAAACTTTAAAAAAGTGTTAAAGAAATTCTTCAGAGAGAAGGGACATGACACAGGTCACAAACTCAGATCTGTATAACAAAGAGCACCAGAGAAGGAATAAATAAAGATACAATAAAATCTTTCATGTTTCTTATTCTTAATGGATCTGATAGATAAGTCTTCAAAGTAGTAATAGCAACAACGTGTTGGGGGATTATAGCATATGGATAAGTGAAATGAATGACAGCAATGTTATGAGGGACAGAGGGAGGAATCGGGAATATTCTGTTGTAAGGTTAGCTGCACACTCGTGAAATGGTATAGAAGCTGGAGTAATGTTAGTTGTAAACGTATATTGCAAATACTAGGACAACCACTAAGAACGGTTTAAAAGAAGTACACGGTATGCCGATATGCTGAAAGAAAAGAGGAAGTGCAATCTTCTGAAATGTTGAATTAAAACTAGAGAAGGCAGGAGCACCTAAGTGGCTCAGGAGGTTGAGCGCCTGAGTTCCACTTAGGTCATGATCTCATGGTTTGTGAGTTTGAGCCCTGTTGACAGTGCAGGTCCTGCCTGGGATTCTCTCTCTCCCTCTGTCTCTGCCCTCCCCCCATTCTCTTTCTCTCAAAATAAATAAATAAACTTTTAAAAAAATAATAAATATAAAGACACAGATTAAAAGTAAAAGGACAGAGGGGCACCCGGGTGGCTCAGTTGTTTGAGCGTCCAACTCTTGATTTCGGCTCAGGCCGTGATCCCAGGATCATGTGATCGAGCCCCATGTTAACTCCACACCGAGCACGGAGACTGCTTCAGATTCTTTCTCTCTCAGGCTTCCATTCTGAATGCTTCGTTCCTTTCTCTGATCTTGTTAATTTCCACTCGGAGTATCCTCTTTCTTGAAGAGAAGGTCCTTCATGATGAGAGATTTTGAGATGCTTCTGTCTCCTCTGCGTAGTTGGTAAGTTTTGGGTGGTGAAGAGATGGCTGACAGGTGTCAAACCTTTTCCTAGGACTTTGCCAGGGAAATCAAAGACTCCCTGTAGGGAATTTGTGCCATCTCAAAGCTACATGCTCAGATTCAGCAAAAGAGAGAGGAGCAGCGTCAAAGAAGGGCAAGCAGGTGTGCTGACGCCGAGGACAGCCCAACGTACAGAAAGGAAGCAGGAGACTGAGCCGCATAGCCTTAGTGGAATTTTCCAGTGCTGCACTTGGGGTGGCGGGGCATTCTGGTTGAGTCTCCTCTTGTTTTATCAGGTGTTCATTTCTGTACTCCACTCCGTAACAGCCCAAATTGTCGGCGATCCATCACTACGTGGAGATGTTTCTTCCTTCCGTCCATTTTCAGTGCTTTTTGCATGCTTCCTCTGTCTGTGCTCAGCAAAGTTGTCAATGCCATTTGTTTTCAAGACATAGCTGATCTAGCATCTGAGGTATCAGGGAGGAAGCCCCACCCATTCCCTAGTCTCAGCCAAATAATTACTGACATGCTCTTCAACCTTTTGCGGCAGGCTCTTTTTCTCACCCGGGGGATGTTTGTGAGTCTCCTTCTCAACCACCTTGTTGGTCAGCTCGTTAGTCTTCTGCGTATGTCCCTCCTCTACTCACTGTACTGCTTTGAATATCATTGGTTCAATAGAGGAATTGAAAGGCACCAGCAGTTGTCAAGCACAGAAAGGAACTGGCCTCACCACTTTGGATTTGGTTGCCCTTGGCTTTCCTCACAGCAACGCCGTCCTGGTATATTCTCAGTGGATGCCTCCTCCCCATCCTTGTTCCTCTGTTCATTATGGGCGGCAATGAAGCAAAGACCCCTGGCACGGCATGTCTTTTCCAGTGGCGCCTCTTCTCCTTGGTGGTTTTCTTAAGCAACAGACTTTTCCACAAGACGGTCTACCTATAGTCTCCCCTGAGTAGCTCGATCTTTGCAGAAAAATTCCCATCACCGCCATCGCTCTCCTGCCAAACTGAAGGCTGCTGCCGGCCACTGAGTCACCTGCCATCCAAAGGGGATGGGTGGGATCGGAAGGAGGCTGCAGGATCTCTTTTCCTTGTCCCTTCCTCCACCTGGGAAGGCAGGACCCACTCTGCCAAGGGCCCGCTGCATATTCCCTTCTCTCTGAGGAACTGGGATCTTTGTCACTGGTGCACATAAGGCAGAATCTTCCCGACCCCAGGATGTGGATTTTTGACACCGGTGATTCTGAATGGACCACAGGTTTTTCTGCAGCTCTTTTCTAGCACTTGTCGGCCCCCGTGCCTGGAGCGATTTGAATACTTTTTTCTTTTTTCTCCCTGTGCTATTTATCCTTGCAAGTCCCTTTCCTGCCTTCCACCATCCTTGGATGAATGGATTTTGTAATTTTAGCTGTTGTATTGTGTGGACCTGTTATTTTTTGTTGTTTTTCTGCGAGGCACATATATTGGATGTGGGAGGTGAAGGAATATCTCATTTGCTCCTGGTCACTCCCTTTATAGCCATCACTGTCTTGTTTCTTGTAAGTCAGGTTAGATTTTAGTCTCTCTTGCTTCACTGCAAAACGCAAACTCGAAGAGATGGGACAGGAGGAAAGACCTCACAGCCAGGTCTGCGGGTTTTGAGGAGTGATTTTCTTTCTTCCCCTTGATGGGGAAAAAAAGCCTTTTTTCACCGGTACATTTAAAGTTATCCAGCTGTAGGGAGGTACCAGTTTTGGGCAAGTGCCACTGCAACACCAAATGCTCAGAGAACCTGAACTTTTAACTCGAGATCTGAAGAGTACTGTTGGCTACTGCTGGGTCTGTCTGGCATTTCAAAGAAATATTCGTTGCTGCAAATAGGACCTGAAGGGGTAAACTTATTTTTTTTAATGTTTATTTGAGAGAGAGAGAGAAGAGAGAGAGAGAGAGAATGAGCAGGGTAGGGTGAGAGAGAGGGAGCCACAGAATCTGAAGCAAGCTCTAGGCTCTGAGCTGTCAGCACAGAGACCAACACAGGGCTTGAACCCAGGAACCATGAGATCATGACCTGAGCTGAAGTTGGATATTTAACCGACTTAGCCACCCAGGAGCCCCTGAAGGGGTAAACTTATTAAACCCATTAAGGCTGTGGGGGGGAAAAAAAAGAGTCTCTCTCTCTCTCTCAAAATAAATACATAAACTTTAAAAAAGAAAAAGTAAAAGGATGGAGAAAGATATCCTATGCCGATACTAATCAAAATGAATCTGAAGCAGATGTTAACTTCAGACAAAGCAGACTTCAGGACAAGAAAACAAGAACAAGAAAAATGATCAGAGATAAAGAGGGACATTACATAAACATAAAAGTGTTAATTCTCCAAGAATACATGGTAATTCTTCATCTGTGTATACAATAGGACATCAAAATATTGAGGAAAAAGCTGAGAACTTCAAGGAGAAACAGACAAATCTATTATATTTGGAGACTTCAACACCCATCCGGGAACTAACAGATCCAGTGGGTATAAAATCAGTTAGAATATAATTGAACTGAGCAACACTATTCATCATCTGGATCTAATTGACATTTATAGAACACTTCACCCAACAACAGCATAATCCACATTCCCCACAAGCTTACATGGAACAGTCACCAAGATGGAACACATTCTGGGCCATAAAACATATCTTAACCTATTCAAAAGAATAATAGTCATGCAAAGTATGCTCTTAGGTCACAATGGACTTAAACTAGAAATCAGTAGCAGAAAGATGGCTGGAAAATCATAAGATATATGAAGGTTAAACAACACACTTCTAAGTAATACAAGGGTCAAAAAAGTCTCAAGAGAAATGAAAAAATACTTCAAGCCAGATGAAAGTGAAAATACAACACCAAGATTTGTGTGATGCTTTGTTCTGGATATTTCCTTTGGATCTCTCATTCAGTTTACTAATTCTCTCTTTAACTGCATCTAGTCTGCTGTAAAATTCCTTTTTTGAGTTCTTATGTTCAGTTTAGAATTTTTTTTCAGTTTTATAATTTATATTTGGATCTTTTTCAAGTTGGTTATGTCACATTATTTAGTCTCCAGTTCTCTGCAAATATTCATCTATTTTTTATCTCCTTGAACATAGTAAGCACAGTTATTTTAAAGTATGTGTCCGATAACTCCAACATCCCTTTTGGGTCTGTGTCTATTTCTTAGTTGTTTCTACTGGTTTTCATTCATGTAGTTTTGCCTTCTCCTTTGCCCAGTTAAATTTTATACCTATTTATCTTACTTATTTTTCCTTTGTGTTGAAGTATAACGTATGTACACTGCAATGTATGTATACATCTTACATGTACAGTTAAATGAATTATTATAATGTGCACACCTGTATAACTTATATTTCTATTATGGTGGAGAACAACTTTATCACTCCAGAAAGTTCTCTCGTGCCTTTCCCAGTCAATCTGTAACCCCTCACACCAAAACCACTGATTTTATTCTATGGTCATAGATTTAGTTTTGTCTGTGGTAGAATGTCATATAAATAGAATCACAAAGTATATACCCTTTAGCATCTGGCATATTTCAGTCAGCATAACGTTTTGAAACTCATCCATAGTATTGTGTTTATCAATATTTGTTTCCTTCAATTGCTGAGAAGTATTTCATTGTATAATTATACTACAGTTTGTGTATACATTCCTCCTGTTAATTGACTTTGGGTTGTTTCTATTTTGGGGTTGTTATGAATGTAAATCTTCTATGAATATTCATGTACAAGTCTCTTTGTGGACATATGTTTTTATTTTCTTTGGTGCGTTCATCAGTTCGGGCTGCTATAACAAAATACCATAGACTGGTTGGCTAAGACAATTAGCATTTACTTCTCACAATTCTGGAGCCTGGAAGTCCAAGCTCAGGATCCCAGCATGGTTGGGTTTTTGGTGATAGCACTTTTCCTGGTTTACATCTGACCATCTTCTCATGGTACCCTAACATGGCAGAGAGACTGATGTCTCTCTTGTCTCCTTTTATAAAGATATTAATCCTATTCATGAGGGCTCCACTCTCCTTCCCAAAGGCTTCATTAATTACTCCCCAAAGTCTCCATCACATTGGAGGTGAGGTTTTCATGAATTGGGGGGTGGGGGGGAGAGAAGACACACACATTCAGTCCGTAACATCTGGATAAATATATAGGTGTGGAATTACAGGATCATTGAGTAGATGTGTGTTTAACTTTGTAAGAACCTCCAAGCAGCTTTGCAAAGTAGTTGTACCATTTGACACATCCAAAAGCAATGTGTGAGAGTTCCAGTTATGCCAAATACTTGCCAACATGTGTTGTTGCTGGTTTCAGAAATTTAAAAAATTCTGGTGGGCGTGTAGTGACAGCTCACTGTGGTTTTTATTTTTTCCTGCTGACTAATGATGTTGAGCACTCTTTCCTGTGTTTACTGTCCATTTGTATGTCTTCTTATGTAAAGTGTCTGAGTCTGTCATCCATATTTTTCTTGAGTTGTTTGGTTTTGTTACTGTGTTATGCGAGTTTTTAAAATATATTCTGGACAGAAGTGCATGTTCAGATACATGTATTGTGACTGTTTTCTACCAATCTTTGGTTTTGTCTATTTCTTTTCTCAGTTGAGTCTTTTGATGAACAGCGGTCTTTAATTTTGAGTAAATCATATTCTAAGACTTCATAAAAGAAGTATTTCTTTTATGGTTAGTTTTTTTTTTTTAACTCTGTGTAGGACATCACTTGACCATATGTGTGTGGGTCTATTTCAGAACTCTGTTCTGCTCCACTGGATGACTTCTTTTGACCTGTCTTCAAATTCATATGCTCCCATACCTATTGATGTCTCCTTTGCTAGATGAAAATTTTAACTTTGCTACTTCCCAGTTTTTGTCAAAGTGAATTGTATTCTAAAATCCCAGTTCATAATGATGAAATCTTTATTATACAGTATATAATTGTAAGAATTATCTTTACCTCATTTTTTTCTGGACTTTTGCATCATGTGAATCACAATTATTTAGTTTGTGTAGTTTTATTTGGTTCTACTGATTTAATTGTTCTTTGCCTTTTGTTTTAGAACTTCATTTTTTGAGTTCTTCATTTTGATTCACTTCTTAGCTGGCAGGGATATTTCCTAATGTAGTATTTTTCAAAAAGGTTTTATGGAAGAGCCCTCCCACTATGCCCTCGCCCCCAAAGGAACCCACTAACATCTGTAGCAATTAACAATTTATTGCCTTTCAGCTCTAAATCCACCCTTCATATAAGCCTGGAACAGTTCTCCCTTGCCTGTTGGTACATGTTAAACTTTGTCGGTAGAGAGCGCTAGAGGAACAAGGTAGTGGGGAGAGGAAATTTCTGTTCAGGGTTCCAGGACCCCAGGGGGGGAACCCTGGGGGCGTTCATACCCAGCTAGTTTCGGCATCACTCCTTGCTGGCATCTTCGTGGCTAGTTCTGTGGGTGCCCCACCTGTTTTCCAAGATTCTGCTGCACCTTCACACGGGTGATTCCCAAAGGAGAGGTGACTGGGCCAGTTTCCGGTAAAGTGCAGCACTCAGTGCTCTCCCAGGAGCAGCTTCCCAAAGGTTTCTGAGTGAGCCCTAGGTGGCTTTGCCATGAGTTCATCAGCATCCCCCAAAAGCAACTTCCTGGGGAAATTACTTGGGCACCCAACAGAAGGCTTCCAGCCAACAGCCCCAACCTGCCATTCTCTGCTCATCAATCTTGGCTCTCTGAGTATGGACCAGCTTTGTCCAGAAACAACCCAGACAATTTCTCTGCCACCCAGGGAGCTGTAACCATGCTTTCTCCAACAAGAGCTGAACCCCAGCCTTGGGTGCTCCCTCCCCTTCCAAGTGTGTTTCTTCTTTGTGTGTTCTCTGTCAGTCCTAGGAGATTCTTTAATCTTCCCCTCTATTCCCACTGTGTAGTTAATTCCCTACATAAAATAGTTGATATTTCTTCTATCAAACCTTCCCTGTTCAAATTACTGTATGATTCCTCTCTCCTAGAGCAGAGGCTAGGGAAAACTGTGGGTCATTTTTTGCCTTCTCTACTCTGAATAGAAAGAACCAATGGAATCCTAATGCTATTAACATCTCTGAATATTGCACTGGTTTCTAGAATCTTCACAGAGCAGGAATCCTGCAGAATTATGGCTTGCTGGAAAGGTGCTATGTAGGGTGAGGTCATTGTACACGCCATAACAAGGCAGTCAGACCAGTTGGAGAAAGTGCTGTCAGTGTTCCATAAAAACTGTCCTTCCTGACTTCTGCTCCTAGGTCACTGAGCCTATTGTTCTCTTATAATCTGTTGGTTGGAATCATAGTCCTGTTTCCCTCTTTGAGGTCCTTCACACCTGCCCTTAGCCATCCTCCCTGCCATTGCCCTGCCCAGGCCCTGATCACCTAGCCTAGGCTGATGGCTTCCTCTGGGGATGTGATGTCCCATCACCCCATTCGTTCCTGAGTGCCCAGCTTAAGCTTCACCTCCTGGGAAGCTTCCCCACCAGCTTCACCCATTGTTTCTCCCTGTTCTTTCCTCTCCAATGATCTGTGCTGGTCTTAAAGATATTTTCCTAAATCTGCTTTGCCATGTAACTGATCATCCCTACCAACCTGAGCTGCCTTGATGAAACCTAGTTCAGATTAGCCCAGGAAATGCAATTATTTGTGTGGAAATGGCGCCCTCTGTTGGTAAATGTATGTAATGACTGAAATTTTTTCATCCGTTGCTGATCTTCATTGACTGCCCAAAGCAGAGAGAACCAGTGATAGCCAAGAAAAATTCAGCCGCCCCTCTCCACTCATCCCATTGCCTTAGCAGGTGAAATTCAATCCACCGACCAACCCACCAGATTTCTATCCCTTACTATGACACTAGAAGGTTTCTGATGCTCTGGTCTCCTGGGTAACAATGTCTAACATTTTTTTGAACACTTGCTGTACATCAGGTATGGGACTAACTTCTTTATCTATATTATATCATTGTATCTTCAGAGCAATTTTATGAGGTAAACACTTGGGTCAGGTTCCCTAAAAGCAGATTTCAGCACACGTGGTCTACTGAAGAAGAACTTTCAGGAGAAAGAAAAAGAAGCAGGATAGGGCAGGGGATGGAGCTAAGTGAGGCTGTGGTCTCAGCTGTGGACCAGCATCAGCCTGATCCTGCAGGGGAGCTCCAGAGCAGGGATTGTACCAGAGATAATCCTACCTTAAGGTAAGGGGGTTGGCCTTTCCTGCCCCTGAGTCAGCCAGTCACTGACTGCAGGCCCCCAGGCAAGGCAGCTTCCATGCAGCCAAGGGAACTCTCTGGAAAGGAAGACCTGTGAACTGTTAGCACCAGTCTTCACACAACTGCGGGTCAACTAGCCCAGGAAAGAGGATCTGGCTGGGCACAAAGTGTCAGCAACAGTGTTTTTATTTCTACCATGCAAATGTGGAATCGTAATCTTTCACATCGGTAAGTGCTTTGCAGAATTTAGCGTGTTTTCATCAATTCAATTTCATCTCATTCAATGTTGCAGTAACCTTGAGAGGTAGTGATTATAATGCCCCTTATAGGAACCAGGGAAGTGACAAGGTAGGAGAGTTCCTCCAGATCACCCAGCCAGATAACTGTCTTCTCTGTGAATAGCATCTTCTCAGATATAGAGCCAGCTGTTGTGGCTCCTACTTCAGATTCTCCTCGGTGATGTGAAGGTTCTAGTGGTCTACAGTAGGATCGTAAAGCCCTTTTAACTCAGACTAAGTTCTAATGAAGCTGCCAACCACCCCTTCTGAGATTGGGTAAAAGAAAACATACTTCCTTCCCCAAACGGGGCCATGCCTTGCCTACGTGAGATTGTTCTGGGCTCACAAAACTCCTACAACACTCCCCAATGGAAAGAGCATTGCTCACCTGTTTTAGCAGGCTTCCTTGGCAAAGTTTCCTTAGAGGCGTCCCAAGTGGCCACAGTCTGTCAGAGGAGACTGGGGTGGGGTTTGGGGGCTACCTGAATGCAGCTTTCACCTACCCCAAGAGGTTGGCCGTGTAGCAAGTCCAATGGCAGAAAGATGGAGTTTCCTGGATCTCAGGGGGAATATTGCCTCCACGACCCTCTCAGGGGCCTGGACTTTGGCCTCAAGGTGCCTCTGGATCCATCAAAGACCCCTGGGCTGCCTCGAATAAATGAGCGTGAAGAGTTGCATTAGATAAGCTTCCCCCTCCACCTCCTCCCATGCCATCATGGTTCCAAGGAATGCTTCACACCCAAGACCTTACAGCAGTACAGCTGGAATACACATGGGCGCCCCAGAAACATCATATTGTGGTAGAAGAATGTGGGTTTAAGATCTCATTGACTCAGGTCCAAACTCCCACTCCATCACTTACTAGGTATCTCAGTCAGGGTGAGGTACAAATGAAGGTAACAGAAAACCTGCACCAACGTGGCCTTAACAAGGTGGTTTATGTTTCTCCCGCGTAAAAGCCTACAAGTAGTCTTCTTCCAGATCACTGTTCTGCTGTTCTTATTGGGTGGCCCTTGTCCTCACGGTTCAAGGTGGCACCTAGCTGCCAAACAGCAAAATAGAAGTAGGAACCAAGAGGAAGGGGCAGAGGGCACAAAACAAACCGCTTTAAGGAAGGTTCCTAGAAACTGCCACAAGACTTTTACTTCTCACTGGTCAGTACTCAGTCACATGACCATGCCTAGCCACACAGGAGGCTGGGAAATGTAGTCTCCTTTCTAGGCAGCTCTAACTGCCTAGACAAGTAGTAGACAATTATTGGGGAACTACTAATAGCTTCTACCACGGAAGGTATGTGACCTTGGACAAGTCTCACGACCTCTCTGGGCACGGAGATAATGCTACCTTACCTTATACAAGCTGTTGTTAGTAACTGAAACCTCACGTGCAAACCATCCAGCCCAGAGCCTGGAGCATGCTGCGCACAACCTCCCTTTTTTCTCCTCTCTGATTCCAGGGTTCTGGAATGTGCGGTTTCCGTAATTCCTCTCAAATGTGGCCAGGGCTCCTGTAACCAGTTTCTGAGTGTTATCCCCAACCTGACTCCCAGGGTCAGCCCAAAAATTTCCCAGGGCTTCTGCGGTTGGGCCTCAGAGTACTAGAATAAGCCAATAGTGACTTGCCTCATCCCCACGCCTACCCCCCTGGAATCTGTGAAAAGAGATTCTCCCCACCCACCTTTCTTAATCAGCTAGCGATTTTGCACAAGAGAACACCGGTCGGTCGCAGCTCCTTCACTGGAGCCTCAGATTCGTGTCCTGGTGCTGGTGGCTGAAGCCCGGGAGAGTCAGGATTATTCAAGGAAAGATCTCAGAGGTGCAAAAGCCTGTACAAAGTCTGGGGCAGCTCCCCTGACGAGGTGTCGCTGTGCACAAGCAGGGACCCGCTCCTCACACGCATCAGACTCTTCTATCAAAAGACTCCTAAAGGCTGAAGGCGTGACCCTTAACCAGATGCTCCCCCGACCCCCAAGTTTAGAGCGTAACCCAAAGCAAGTGACCATAAGTAAAAGCATTTCTTCCAGCCTCCTCTCGCTTCTTTGAAATGCACTCGAGGTGTATATTTTGCTGGTTTCCTTCAGAATATATTTCCCTAAATTTTTTCCGGTTAAATTAACTCTCCAGCAAGATATACCATGTTTTTCCTTCAGATTCATCTGGCTTTGGCCCAGTGTACATATTTCTTGGAGTCGCTGCATTATCCCCTTCCCTTCCTGCACAGCCTCATGCCATACAACCATGGCATCTCGGTCTTTGGACAACATGGGTTTTGCATTGCACCCGTCCGCATCTATACAGATTTCTTTTGACAAATACACTCCAGAGCTGTAAATGTAGCTTCTCTTCCTTATGACTTGCGTAATAATATTTTCTTTTTTCTAGCTTTCTTGTAAGAATCTGGTATGTAACACATATAGGATACAGAATAATGGCTAGTCGAGTGTTTATGTTCTCGGTAAGACTTTTGGCCAACAGTAGGCTCTTAGTAATTAAGTTTTGGGGAGTCAAACGTTACCCTCGAATTTTTTACTGTGTGGAGGGTTGGCGCCTAATCGTCTCCCCCATGCTGTCTGGTCAACTGTGTTATCCTCGCTGCCAGATTTGGAAACTGAGATTCTGAGAGGTTACGCAGATTGCCCAAGGTAACACAGAGAGTAACAGGTTGAACTGGGATTCAGATCCCAGTCTATCTGGTTCCAAATCCTGGTCCTGTAATTATCATGCTACAGTAAACAGGGGTAACCCACGGCCCATACTGGAACTTGTTGTTAAGGGATCTTGGCCACACAGCAGAATGGGTAAGTAGGGTGTGCCGTGAAGGGAGTCTTCTCGCAGGTGAGCAGATCGAGCTTGGGGGACTGTGGGGTCATCGACCCCAGTGGTTACCACCAAATCAACCAAGCAAGAAGTCCGGAGGCTGGAGAGGTGCTATGACTAATAACATGGGATCAGCTTGGGGCTCACCCATGCACTCTTCATATCACCCTGGCCTCAAGGGCAGAGAGCCAGGACCAGGTAGAAGTGAGAGTGCCCTGGATCCCTAGGCAGAAACTCTGAAAAGGAAAATCTTCTTTGGGAGCTGCAGTCAGTCATGAGGAATTTATTTCAGCCTGAAATCCCGGGGTGTCCAGGAGAAGGGACACCAAGGTGGTCCCAGCCCAAGAAAAGCAGAAAGAACGTGGACGCTGTCTCAACCTGTAGGTTCTCTAGAAGACAGAAGAGGGGCCCCTCGCTAGAAGGACTAGTAAGTGGCCCTTGTAATCCCGGAGAGGCTGGGTGTCGAGGAGAGGATGACACAGGAGACTCCTGACATGGAGGGAACGATCCAGGCCTGGCTCCCCGCCAGAGACACCATCCTGGCCTCAGCCTCAGGAGTCCCCCAACCTTCACCTTCGGGGCCATTTCACCCTCGCGTGTAAATTCAGTGTGGCTCCCTGCCTGAGGATGCGATCTCTTGGTAGGTCCATCTGGCCTGCTTTTCCCATGATTGAGAGCTCCCCCCTTAGGAGGGCCATGGCAGGCTCCTTCTCCTGGACCCCTGGTTCCTACCACAGGACCCTCTACCTTCTAGGCACTGATTCCACAGTGATGGGTGCCCGCCTTGTCCCACTGCCCCTGTCTGACCACGTACCTGTTGAACATCAGTAATTCCTTTGGCCTAGATGCTCACGAGTGGGCCTAGGATGTAGAAATGGCTCCTCAGCCTCCTTCAAAGAAGCTTTCCGTGTCACACAGCCACCTCAGGCGTGTTCACACCACTGAGTACGAGGAGCTGCTGTTCAGGCAGGTCACGTGGAGCCCGATGGTGTCAGCGGTGTGGCGTTGGCCACTGTGCAGCCAGGGAGAACATGGCAAGGGGGAGGCCTTGGCCAATGGAGATGAGAAGACACTGCAGACTCACCAGCAGGGGGAGCTGGGCCTCCGTGTTGGTCTACGCCGCCCGGCTGGGAGCTGGGCACGTCTCCGCAGGTGTTGGCTCCTGGAAGGCGTGTCAGGCCAGGAAAACGCACCCGGTCCCAGGGGCCTAAAATAGCTGACAGTGTTTATTTAAAGCCAGTCACCCTATCTCACCAGCTGACTCCCCTGGGTGTGTGCGTAGATAGAAGTACTTGAGTGCACAGAGCGTGCGACAAGCTGAATGCGGGGGCAGTGGCTCCGTGTGGCCCTGGGTTTGTCCTGAGTGGAGGGAAGGGGCTTCTCCCATCAGCCCATGTCCCGGGTTCCAAGCAGTGGCCAGGCAGCCTGTTTCCTGGGCTTGGAGAGGGGGTCCCCGGTTCTGGGCAAGGGTCTGGAACACCTTGCCTCTGTGTTCAGTCCAGAAAGGAGTCACTCTGTAGGTCCTACGATGGGAAGGACCCGCTCAGGTGTCCTCTAGAGAAAGCCCCTGGAGGCAGCCCGGTGGGTGACCCCTGTGGCACACACACACACACACACACACCCCCCTTCGCTCCCGCTCCCCAGTCAGTGTAAATGGGCCCAGGATGGAAGAAGTCTCCCTTCCTTTTCTTGCCAGAGGAAAGAGACTAAAGGTTGCAAAAGAGCTCTCAGGTTCTTGGACAGGAAGGCAAAACAAAACAAAACAAAACAAAACAAAACAAAACAATACAAAACACAAAACGAAAAGCTCAGCGAGATCACGGTCTTGCCCCGAGGCCAGAAATTGCTCAAGTCAAATCAGCCAGCCTGGGCTCTGTCAGCGGTGAGCCCTGGGAATGGACCCGGCCTGCGTGGGCCTGACGGGGACAGGTTCAGAAGCATGGCCTGGGCCCCAGGGCTCTGGCCTGAGGGGGAAATGCTGTCCGCTCCACAGGAAATGCAGGAGAGAACAGCTTGCAGGATGCAATTCTCCCAAAGACGAGTCAGACTGTTTCGAGAAAGGCCTGAGGCCCCACGGGGGCAGAGAAGGCGAACTCGGCCTGCCAAGTAGACAAAGTGTTCAGGGCCTTTCCACCGCCCAGTCAGCGGCCGGCTCTCTTCTTGCTTTCCCGACTCCTCAGAGTGCCCCCTTTTAAACACTTCCTGAAAGGCCACTATGTGACCATCCTTCCCAAGTTGGGGACACAAAGAGCTTACAGAACAGGGCTGGCGCTGGACAATCACCACAGAGTGACAGGCCCTGAGGAAGCCCCTTGATGGGAAAGGTACCAGGGAGGGCCAGCTACAAGGACACCTGAAGGAAGCAGGGAAGTTGTCGAGGCCGGTGACAGGAACGAGGCCCAACTGCGATTCCTGTCCTGGAGGGACTTAGGACCAGTGGGTCAGGCAGGCACAGCTGGTGGCGCTGGTGACCAGGCACACCTACCTTTATTCTGTGAGGTAGATCAGAAAGTGGAGCTCAGATAAGTTAACTAACTTACCTCAGGACACACAGCAAGGAGCTCTGACTGCACGTCCCAAGCCTTGACTGGTTCTTTCGATAGCTTCTGCCCCTGCCACCGCCCCAACCGCCCGAGGCAGAACCTGGGTGGGAACAACAGGGCCTGACTTAGCTTGACAGGCCTAGAACTCGTTTTCCTTTGATTTTTCAGGTACCAGGGTCGGTTAACTTCTGGGGGGCCTGGCTTACAGCACCAAACACACAGGAGGTGGAGGGGCCAATCATATGCCCTCCCTGGAGAGGTCATTACCCAAGAACGCAGGCTTCCCAGGCTGGGACTTGGATGATGCTACTGGGCGTGACCTCGGCCACGTGACTTCTCCTTGTGGGACCCGGCTTCCCGACCTCTCAGTTGGGGCCCCAACTCAGTTGAGGCTGTGCGGAGGATTAGACTTGAGCTGTGTTAGGTGACTGACACCTTGCCCGGCGTGCAGACGGGACTCCGTAAATGGTAACTGTTTTGTTATCATAGTGATGTGGATTTTAGAAGTGTCAAATTCAGGGGCCTCATTCATGTAACTATGGCGCAGCGAGGGTGTAGGATGACGAGACCTCATAAATGGATGGCTGTTATAGCCCAGGGGCGGCAAAGACCAACTTCACAAAGAGGCCGAGGCGGGAGGCTTCCCACAGACGCTGGAAACAGGTCCTCCGCGCCTCTGCCCTCCTGGGTCCTCCCTCAAATCCCGCTGGTCCCCCTTTCCAGCTCGAGTGCACAGAGCTTTTCCAAGGGTCCACTCTGGGCACTCCGGGTACGGGAGCTGGGCAACGCAGAGTGGTCTGCTCCCCGACACTCCCCGGAGTGCTTCTTGCCTGGAGAATGCTCCTTCCCGGAGTGCTCCTTCCCGGAAGATCTGAGAGCCCCTGAGGAGTCTGGAGATTTGGGGTAGCTGGGTAGGAAAGAGGCTGTGGGTAGCTTGGTTGAGCACGAAAAGAAAAAGGTCTTTTCTTGTCCTCTGATGGCCCCCTCCCGACGGTGATCCCTACCCCACATTCTGTACACAAACCCCTGAGGGAGACAGGCAGTCCCCAAACAGGTCTTCCTGGGGAGCCCCGATTCAGACACACCCTCTAAGAAAGCACACTCAGGCCGGGTCTCCATCCTGCTGCGGTTAGGAGCCCGGGGGGGGGGGGGGGGGCGTGGAAGCATGCATCAGCCTGGAGCACACGGGCCAGTCATGTGCAGCTTACAAAATCCCCACAATGCTACCACCTTAATCCCTGCTCACAGCAGGCCTGCGGGGGAAGCAGAGCAGGTGCTGGGTTTGGGGTTTTGTTTGTTTGTTCGTTTGTGTTGGGCATTTCAGAAACTTTGATTAGTAGTCCCTAAACCTCAAGAATCAGGGGGTTTTTTGAAAAGTGCTCGATGCGTAACGATTCAGCTCTTGAGCATTTCGTTAAAATCCTGCCACGTTCTAGATGGTGTTCAACCATCTCAATTTGCTAAGGCTGGGAGTTTTACTGCCTCCTTCGTTTTCTCAGGTGCGGGGAAGGGGAGGTCGTACCGTGGTATAGACCCTGCAACCTGAAGATTTGCCCCACACCAGCCTCGACACAGAGGCCACCACCGTCGTTCAACCCGAAGTCAGTGCGGATGTAGGAATTGGGATTCAAGCTTAGAGTCAAAGTGGATGATCTTAATGCAGATATCGTAGCCTCACACGCTTGAACAAATATCTCTCCCCGTGCTGCGGCGGGCCTCCCGCGATGCTGGTGACGCAGACAGGCAGCAAAGACATGTGGCGAAAGGCACAGGATCTAGAGCCAGACTGCCTGGCCCAAATCCTGGGGAAGATAGTGCCATGGGCCTGTTACCCAACCTCTTTGTGTCTCAGCTGCATCATCTGTAAAATGGGAGAGCAGATTTTTTTTTTTTTTTTTTTGATTAAAAATGTTTTATGGGGATGCCAGGGTGGCTCACTCGGTTGAGTGTTGGACTTCGGCTCAGGTCATGATCTCGTGGTTTGTGAGTTGGAGCCCCGCATCAGGCTCACCGCTGTCAGCGCGGAGCTCACTTCTGATCCTCTGTCCCCCTCTCTCTCCGCCCCTCCCCTGCTTGTGCTCTCTCTCAAAAATAAATAAGAATAAATTTTATTGAGGTGCAATTGACATACAGCGTATTAGTTTCAGGTGTACAATGTAATGATTTTGATATTTGTCTATATCCCAAAATGATCACCACGATAAGAGTAGTTAACATCGTCACCGTATGTAGTTGCGATAAAATTATTGTTCTTAGAATGAAGGCTCTTAAATCCACTCTCCTAGCGGCTTTCAAATATACAATGCAGTAGCATTCATGGCAGCCCCGTACTGTACATCACATCCCCATAACTTATCTCTTTTATAACTGGAAGTACCTTTTGGCTCCCTTCACCCATTTTGCCCACTCCCCCCGGCCCCCTTCTTCCCCTCTGGCGACCACCAGTCTGTTCTCTGTATTTACAGGCTTGGTGTTTTGTTGTTGTTCCACGTATAAGGGAGATCACACGGTAGCAGGTGTTTTATTCCCATTTTCCAGATGAGGAGACTGAGGCCCAAGAGGGAAAGGACGATATCTCTCACCCGGAAGTCATGTGAAGAGCAGGACTCTGCTGTCTCCCAAGGTGAGGGAGTCTCCCAAGGTCCCTGCAGCTCCTGATGAATTGGGTGGCTCAGGAGGGCGGCCTGGCTGACACTGGGCTCCACTTGGCTGCCTGGTGAGACATGCCAGGTCCTGGTGCTCCAGAGGAGAGGCGGGTGCCCAGTGCCCTCCCCGATCCGGGCCCTGACCTCTGGGACAGGGCTCAGCCTCACAAAGAACTGCCAAGAACGTGGGCTCCCCTCACAAAGAACTGCCAAGAACGTGGGCTCCCCCTCAGCCTGGAGCAGAAGGGGTTAGTAAGCCCTTGGGGGGCGGGGGGCTTCACTCTGCGAATCCCTGTGAGTCTGGGTTTTCTCTGTTTTGCTGTCCTCCTGCTTTTTGCTTTTTTTTTTCCCCCCAGAGTTGACAAGAGAGGGAGAAACTGATGTAAATTTCTGAGCTGGGGATGTGGAAGGGGAACTAGGCTGGACTCCGTGGCACCTCAGGATCGATTCTGCCCTATTTTATTTTTTTTTAATTTTTCTATTTTTTTCAACGTTTATTTATTTTGGGACAGAGAGAGACAGAGCATGAACGGGGGAGGGGCAGAGAGAGAGGGAGACACAGAATCGGAAACAGGCTCCAGGCTCCGAGCCATCAGCCCAGAGCCCGACCTGGGGCTCGAACTCACGGACCGCGAGATCGTGACCTGGCTGAAGTTGGAAGCTTAACCGACTGCGCCACCCAGGCGCCCCGATTCTGCCCTATCTTAGCAGGTCTGCTCTAGCTGGGGCTTTGAAGATCGCCATGGTTAAAACCCACGTTGGTTGCCCCATCTGTCTGTCTCTAGCTGTCTGTCTGTCTGTCTCTGTCCCTGTTTCCTGTGCCTTTTTTGTCTTTCTCTCCATATATACACATATGTGGGTATACATGTATATATTTATATACATATACTTGTATATACCGTATCTACATATTCACATGTGTATCTCTAGATATGCATATACATATACATATATATTGTCTTTCTCTGCCTCTGTTTCCTCTCTCCTCATTAATCTAACGTAAAGGTCATAGAGCTTCCCACGGATGGGACGAGGGTCATCGTATCCACTCACTACCTCTGACCAGGATGATCCCTGAACCACTGGGGGGGGGGGGGGGGGAGGGTTAGGTTTTCGAACCCACTTCTCCTTTTCACCCTTGTCACGGAGGAGTCACACAGTCTCCATATCTCCCCCTTTGGCCAAACTCACATCCTTTACTCGGCAGTTCAGACACTGGCCTTGGTGTCCTAGGGGGAACATGGTAAGATAGGTCAGATCCCGGCCCTGCCCTCTGGGTGATGAAAGGTGGTGCTTGATGGGGCTGAGCCTTGCCAGGGGAGGGGAGGAAGCAGCAGAGGCAGTTCAGGGAGTGTGGCAAGACGCTGCCATGGCCCTGCGTGAGACTCGAGCCAAGCACCGTGTCGGAGTCTATTTTTAGGCACCACACGCAGAGATACACATGCACGGGAGAGTACTGTTTGTTTCCTGGAAACACGTACTGGTTCTCATGGTCTTACCAGATATGGCGAGCAGTGTCATCCCGAAGCAGGGAAAACCACGTCCTCCTGCCCCGGGCATCCACCGCCACCCCCCCCCCCCCCCCCCCAACCATGGAGAACCATCTTTGGAAAACAGATCTGACCGAATCTCTGCCCCTGGGAACCCTGCGGTGATTTCCCCTGGTTCTCAGGAGGAGCTCTTTCTTGGGCAGGCCTGAGGCCCGGCAAAGTGCCACGGCTCCACTCCAGCCTCCCGGGCCTCTCTACACTCTTCCCAAACCAAAGCACCTTTCGTGCCCTTCTCTGGGTGTGCCAGACCACTTTCTACCTCTGTGCCTCGGCACACACAGGGCCCTCAGCCAGGAATGCTTTTCCATCCCCGATTCTTCTGGTCCCCTCTTCTGCCCCTACTCCAGCCCCGGCCCCACACCTTCCCCTCTGAGGTGTCTTAGCCCCCGTATGGCAGCCCGGTCCTCTGAGGGCTTAGGACTCTGCACACACATCTCTTATAACTGTAGTTATTTCCACGCCTATCTGTCTCCTCCTCCAAACCATGCATTCTCCAAGGTCAAGCACTGTCTCTTACTCATCTTTGCATCCCCGACATCGAGTCCGCTGCCCGACGCAGGGTAGAGGTGCAGCAGAGAGTTGCAGGGGGACGAGTGGATAAGACGGTCACAGCGGAGCTGCTAAGGGCTCAGGGTTTGCCTTCGGGGGAAGATGGGGCTTAAAGACCAGCAACAGCACTTGAGGGTTTTCAAGGTACTGAGCCTCTCTGTCAGTTTCCTGATCTGTAAAGTGCATATAACAATCAAACCTCACTTCAACGATCATTGCAAAATCTGAATGATTGGCACATGAAGGATTTCACGTGGCACCCGGTATGTGCGAACGTAGAATTTTTCTTACAACCCTCGTTTTGTCTGTCAGCAAATCCGGTAGGCCCTTCCCTTAAAATATCCAGCCACTTCTTATCTTCCGATTGCTAACAGCCCATTCCAAGCTAGCATCATCTCTCACGGACGTGATGGCCTCCTCCTTGGTCTTGCTTCCACTCTTGTCCCACATCATCTGTTTTCAACACGGCTGCCAGAGGAGATCCCTTAAATATGTAAGTCACATCTGGTCACTCCTCTGCCAAAATTCTCCTTTGGTCTTCCTGCCTCACTGGGAGTGAAAACCCAAGTCCTTGATAGGGCCTGTGGGGCCCTCTGTGATTAGTCAATGCGATCTCTGATTCCATCTCCTTGCCTTCCCTCTTTTGCTGCTAGCTCCGGTCACACTGGCCAACGTGCTGTAACTCAACCCTGCCACACACAGCTCGGCCCCAGTGCCTTTGAACTTGTCATTCCGTCGACCTGGAATTCTACTCCTGCGACTCCCTTGCTTTACTTGGAGCCTTCACTCAAATCACCTTCCCCGTGCGGCCCTGGTTGGGGTGGGGTGGGGGGAGGGGAGGAGAGGGGGGACATTGTCACCCCATTCCCTTGAACCTCTCAATCATATACTTGCTACCAACACCTTCTAACTCCCTTCTCTCTTTGTTAGCCTTTATCACGACCAGAGATCTAGATTCCATTTATCATCTTGTTCAGGGTCTGTCTCCCTCAACGGAATGTAAGCTCGAAGAGAGCCGGGACTCTGCCTGTTTTGCTCTCTACTGCGTGCTCAGCCCCTAGAGTGGGATCTGGCACAAAGTCAGTATTCAGAAAGTGCTCTCTGGAATAAACAGATCACCCCAGGAAGTTTTGCTAGAGGGGAAGTTTCCCCCCTCTGTCGCCAGAGCTTGGGGCCCCCAGACTGCCCCGGTGAGGGCTGGGACAGCGGCCTCTGGGCTGGGCCGGGGACCCTCCTCCCTGCCCCTGGGCAGCAGAACTGACTCAGGAGCCAGAACCCCAAACGAACGAGGCTTCTGTCCTCAAACTGGATTTTCCCCTTCTTCCAGCCCAACCCGGCTGCATCTGGTGGAGGCTCTGGCCGGGAACTCCAAACTCATCCTTTTCCCTGGAGAGGCTGGGCATTGGGCCCGGGCTCCAGGAAGAGGATATGGCATGTGAAGATTCCCCCACGGCTCGAAACCTGGGGGGCACTGCCATAGCCACCCCTGTCCAGTTTTCCTGGGCTTCCCACAGGGCCTTCGTAGGGGAAAAACCAGGGCCATCTTTCTTAGTTAGACTCGGTTTCCTAAGAAAGCACCACACTCGTGGCTTCACACGTCTGGGCCCAACCCCAACCCCAGGCCTGCTAAATGAGAGTCCCGGAGGTGACACTCCCCCCCAGCCCCCCACTCCCGCATCTGCCTTCTGTAGCTCCCCCTGGAGGTTCAAACGAGACATGAAGGTGACCTCCTGGAGCCCAGACGGTGACCTTCTCACCTTCCAGCCACCCTATCTCGCATCTCACCCCCTCCCCTGCTTCATTTTCCTCCTCAGCACTTCTCACAATGCAATCTGATACAGTATGTGTGTATTCCCTTACTTATCCCGTGTAGTATCTGACCTTCCCCCGCCCACCCCCACCCCTCACGCTAGGAATGGCTGTTCTGTCTGTTTTAGTCACTGTTGTGTCTCCAGTGCCTACCACAATGCCCAACACACAGTAAGTGCTTTAGCAAATAGTTGTTGAATGAACAAAGCCTTCCTCGATGAGATCTCGTGGTGAAGGAGGGCGAGCGCAGGGAGGGAGACAGCGATCCTTTGAAGATCAGTAAGATTGTCCCTGCCCTCCCCGGATTCTCCGAGGCCCCAGGCAGAGCAAGACCCAACAATCTCACATGAGCTCGGGTTGAGTCAGCTTCCACCTGCTACCTGAATATTGAGCCACCTTGCACAGAGTAGGGATAATTGAGCCGGGGACGAGCTGCACGCTTTTTGCCTCCCAAGACTCCCTCCCTTTTGCCTTTACCACTCCCACCCTTCCTTAGGCCCTCTTCCAGCCAGCAGACCTCCCTGGGCTACTCTCCCCCTTCCCCTGGCTCCAAGGAGCACAGCAGCCAGCGCTCGACGGTCGGCGGCCAGCGGGGCTGCAGTATCGTCACTGGGCCCCTCCCAGGATCCTTCCTGCCTCCCTGAATAGACGTCGGGTTTGCCAACAGCACAGACCCTATCTTATTCACCTTTGTTGGCCAGAACCTACAACCCAGAAGGTTCCCAGTAAGTCATGAGTCTGTGGCTCTGGGGGGGAAAAAAAAAGCCCATGGAACACAGTCATGTCCGGGGCTTTGTGTATGCTAGGGCCCAGCGGGCACCCACCAGAGGGGTTTCCTCCATCGACAGCAGCTCTGTCTATCATACAGGGGGTTAACTGTGAAGCAAGGGAGTCACAGCGACGTGCCTTGATGTTGGGGCTAAGGCACCTGCCTATTTCCTCTGACCACTACCTCTGGCAATAATGGCCAACATTTATTGAGTGTTGACCGTGAGCTAAGTGCTGTTCTAAGCATTCCATAAGGATTATCTCATTTAATTCTCATACCATTTTGGGGCAGTGACTATTATTATACACATCACACGCCAGTCAGGACCTGAGCCATGGTGGGGATGGAGGGTATGGAGTGGTTGGTGGGGTTGGGGGAAGCCCCAGCACGGATGCCGAGGGGGCAAAGGAAGAGATGGGGGGAGAGGAGGGGACTCCACCAGCAGGGAAACCCCCGGTTCACACGAAGTCCCATGAGTTTTTCCGAGCAGAGAGACCTAGCCCCATGTCTATCATGCCTCCGATCCTGATACCACAGGGTCTCTGGCGCGTCCTTTGAGATTCCCCAGTCTCTACAAGCACAACCTTCAAACACGGAACCCGGGAAGCAAGGATCTAGGCTTGTGAATATCCACATGATACGCTGGCCATTCCTGGTCCGTTCCACCACTCGGCTTCTCGCTTGAATTAGAAGCAAAATAATAATGCAATCTCCTTTCCCTGTCCCTGTTCCCCATAGCCTCCCACAGAGGTCTCCCCTAGAGGGCAGGGCCAGGTCAATTTCACTCCGGGAGAACTCTCCACCCTCCCTGCCATGCCAACCCCAAGACTAGGAACCTCTCTTGGGCCTCTGGCCTTTGCTCTGCTCCCAGACCTCTGCCTCTGTCCTGAGACCACTCTGTCCAGGCTCCCAGCTGTGAGTGACACATCACATACAGGGGCACCGGGTGCTCCTGGCTACAAAAGAAGGTGGGAAGGTGAGGGATTGTGACAGGGTGTGAGAAAATCAGAGAGCAGGAGAAATCGGAGATGGCAGCAAGGCCATGCCCTCCCTCCCAGCCTGGAGGCCGGGTCATTAGACAGGGTCTGTAAATAACATCTGAGTGGCCTGTGGTGCGATGTCTGAACCATGACGTTCTACTCCCCAAATAGACCTTGCCTGTGTGTTCCAGGCCTGGAGCATAGCATGGGCCCTGGGGGGAGGCACTGGAACCTGTTCCTCCCCCTCAGGGTACTCTAGAGGGCATGGGGGCATGGGGACCCTCAGCTCATGGGTTTATAGCAGGGTTCTGCCGAAGGTAGGGTAAGAGCGGCCTCTGCAACATGCCTGTGTCCCTGGAGCACTCAAAGTCCTGTTTTCAACAGTTCATAAGAGTGGCCAATACTGTTGTGTTTTCCCCCTGAAAAGGACCGGATCCAGATGCTCGGGGGTCACTACAGTGGTCCCAAAGGAAGTGCCTGTGTAAGCCCTACAGATATTCATTCACTCCTGCCCCTGGGTTCTGGGCCTCCCGGGAAGGCTCTGAGAGAGTTCAGTGGGCAGACCCCGAGTGCTCACTGCTGGGGGTGGCTGAGAAGAGGCAGGGTGGAGGAAGACACGGCCAGGGCCATGTACAAGTGCAGCCGAATGTTCTGTTCCCATTACAGTATCTCCCCCACCATCCTCCACCCCTCCTGCCTTCCTGCCCTTCTCGCTCCAATAATCCCTCCTCCTCCCTCTGCAGGGCAGAATCTGCGATCTGCCGCCTCCCCCGATGCCCAAGGCCCTGCCGGGTAATCTAAACGACTTGGGTAACCAAGATAAGAGTCTTGCTGCAATTAAACATTGACAGGCCTGAGCGTGGTGCTCGGTTGCAGAGAAACTCCCGGGTCAGTCCACAGGGAGGCAGAGAGAGCACAGCAGCTGGGCCATTAAAAATGGATGGAAACCAGCCCCTTGCGAAGGGGCTGTGTCTCTTAAAGTGGCAGTTCTCCAGCTGGCCGAGACGGAGGGACCAGGAAGACCCAGAGAGGCCAGCAGGACCCAGATCCAAGGCTCGCTGCTCCTACCCTTCCCGTTCTATTAGTTGGGTGGAAAGAGCATTGGCTCTGGCATCAGGCATCCTTGTTTGGGTCCTAGTTTGACCCCATAGCATGGCTTTCAGCACCCTGAATCTTACTTTGTTCATCTGTAAAATGGGCCTACTTCTTATCTAAAGGTCTTTATAAGGATGGACTGCAGTAGCATATATGAGTTATCCGGCACAGTGTCTGGCCAACAGAGATGATTACTGAAGGTGAGCCCCCTCTCTCCTTTCTCCGGGAAGGGGCTGACTTTCTCCCTAGGCTGAAGTGTCCTCAGGGAGCTGCTCTCGGAGTGGGTGGGACCTTCCAGAGACTCTGGTCTCATTACAGGTGTGCTTGTCTATCTCCCCCGCCGAACGGGAAGAACCTTGAAAAACAGCTATCTCGACCACTGCTGATTTCCCAGTAATGTCTGGCATAGACTAGTTGCTTGAAGAATGTTAAATTGAATGAAACTGAAAAAAATTGAAAAAAAAAAAAAAAGCCTTTAAAAGGACTCAAATCAGGCCAACAAACTGAAGGTTTGTTGACAAAATGTCCAAAGACGGAAGGAACGGAGATCCTATGGCACAGGGAAGGTCATCACAGGCTGCCCAAATTCACGGATGGTCCGACACCCCTACTTCATAATGGAGGGGACTGAGGCCCGCGAGTCAGCCGCGGAGCCCAACATTTCACTGGGCTCCCGACTCCTGGCTCTGGGCTGGAGAGTTGGGGCTGGGACCAGGAGGCACTCAGCCCTCGCCTGTGAATAGGGCAGGACTCTCTTCCCTGCCCCGGTGCCTGGAGGGGTGATATGACTGACCTCACAGAGTCACACAGAGTCAGCTGAGCGTGATCCTGGAGCCAGGTAGCTCTCTCTGGATGTCCAGGCCAGCACTGTGCCCTCTGCGCCCCCTCCCCGGGGCACCCAGAGTTTCCTGTTTGCAGGATAAAAAGGTCCTCAGCTCGTTTTCAGTCTTGGTTCTAGAAATTGCACCCGGTACTTCTGAACTCTGGGAGGTCAGGCGTTAGGAGGGAGTCTTTGAAGAAGGTAGAGGATGAGCCCTTTCCCTACACGCGGCCCCAAATCACCCACTGAATCAATCTGTTATTAAGTCGCCCTGTCACTGTGGGACCTTGAACTCTACCCCCATGGAGCCACCTGGTAGCAGTGGGGTGGCCCAGGGGCCAAGCCGGATGGGCCCCTCCTCAGCCCTGAGTGGCCTGCCAGAGCAGGGGTCAGGAGTGGGAGATCCAGGCCCAGCCAGCCTTTCTGAGGAGTCCAGCCTATTCTGTGGGATCATCGTGAAGATTAAATCACGTATCATGAAGGTTAAATGCGAAAGTTCTGGCTGATAAACACTATCAGTATAAAACATATTTGGCTGGTAAGGGACTGAATGAGTCAGGTCAGAGACACTTGGCCAGGCAGGTTTCCCACACTGCCTTCCACCTTCCAGGTGGAAAATTCTCAGACCTTCCACCTTCCGGGCCCCCAGACTAGCTGTTATCACCCCCTTGGTGGTGGACCCTCCTGTGGCCTTCACTGTCCACAGGGGACGGGCCTTCTCCTCTTGCTAGACCTGGAGTTCAGAGGCCAGAAGAAATACCTGTATATATGTTGGCCTGATTTCAGTGGCATCAGAATCAGGGAGAGAGCCTCATTTCATAATAGCAGAGAAATAGATTAGAAGGCCTCTTGAGTGAGGTCCTATAACGACACTATCTATTGAGCCCGAAGTGTTGTTGAGACCCGTGGCCTCATTAGTCACAAACAATCGTGTGTGATATGTGTAATTCCCGCCTTACAGATGAGGAAACGGAGGCACAGAGACTATTAGGGAACTTGTTCAAGCTAAGAATTGAACCCAGGCAGTTTGACTCAGCAGCCCAAAGCCCTGGCTCCTCCTTACACGATGCTATCTCCGTTTGACTACTCTGGGGAGCCCGCTGCCTGAGGGGGAGCTCTTGTTACAATGATCAGGCCCGAGGAAACTTCTCTGGACCTTTGGAGGGAGATTCAAATCTCTCTCCCATCCAGTTCCGGGTCTGCTTGATAAGCTAGGCATAGAGATATGTTGTGTCTTCTAGAACCTTCTGCTCCCCGGGGCGGTTAGGGTGTTTATTGGAATAGGGCTTCCCGCCTCAAGGGCTCATCTGCCCCAGCAACACAGGCAGCGCATTGATACAGCAGTGACAGCTTTCAGACAGGGAGCCACCGGGTGCTGGGCTGCTTGCCCTTTGCCACACCTCCGAGAGAAGAGACCAGCTGGGCAGGACAGCCACTGAGAGCTGAAAACCTGAGACCCTTGTCCTTCTCTAAAAGGAGAGATTTCCACAGCCCCTCTCCTGAGGGCCTGGCTCTGCTTGGTTTTCTGGGCTCCTCGGGCAGGCAGCTGCCCTCTCGAAAGCCCCGTGAATCCCAGATTCGCTCGATTCATGACAAAGATACACAAAACCCTTCTATAGCCAGAGCGGGATTTGTCCATCAAGTCCTAAGCGGTAGAAATAAAGTTTTGCCCCAAGGAGCTGTCTGGCTGTGTGTCCTCTCCAAACTACACACTTTGATTCCCTACACTTATTGTTGCCCTGTGCTGCGGGGCAACAAAGAGGCACCAGCCGGCCGTGGATCAACAAGGAACAAGGTTTTATTCTCATGACACTAGGAGCGGGCAGGAGCAGTTAAGGCAGGCGCACAAACCACAGAAAACACTTGAGGATACGTGCCGTACCCCACAAGAGACAGGTGTACCTCTCTGTGGCACAGCCTGAGTAAATGGGCCCTGAGTGAGACGCACTCAGCCACCCAAGGAGGGAAGACTATTTGGGTTTGAGGAAAGGACGGCCCCTTGTAGAGTCGGCAGTTCAGGTCGCAGTGACCTGGGCTCGGTGGGGCTGGCAGGTGGAAATAACGTGTGAGCTGGCACCGTTCATAACGCGCCTTCGCAGCCACATCTCATCTCGATCCTGATGGCCACTCTGTAAGCAGTCTTCACCGCCCTCAGAGGAGGAAACTGAGGCTCAGAGAGGTTGCTGAGTGGCAGTGAAGGCAGGGCTGCTGACTCACATCCTTTCCCCCTACGTGGAAAGCCGGCCCTCCCGGAGGGTGAACGCCTGGCTTCTGCAGAAGCAGCTTCCTCCCGGCCTCAGGCAAGGCCCTTCGCAGACCAAAGTCATGGTGCTAAGAAGTGAGTGTGTAGAGGGCCACACTGATGAGGGCTGGTGTCCAGACAGCACAGAGGCAGCTGTGAGCAGCCGGGAGCTGATCGCCCAGGGAGGGTGAGGACAGGTCTGGCCCAGTGGCCGGCGGGGCACCCCAGGGAAGCGGGTGGGCCTCCAGCCAGCCCAGGGGCAGGGGCTAGCCAGACAGAAGCCGGGCTGTGCCAGGGTCTTCAGTCACCAGAGGTGAGGGCACGATACAGCCCGCCTCATTTTAAACCGATCGGCAGGAGGACAGCTGTTTTCTGTTTCCCTAGCCAGCACCTCCTGTGCCTCCTGAACAGATGGCCTGGCCTTGTGTGGGTCCGGGAGGGCCTGGGTTAGTGCTGCAGCTGGGAGGAAGCAGAACTTGTGGCCCGAGCACTTCCCTTTTATTCTTTGATATTTGCTCTCTTCCCGAAGAGGAGGGGAGCACGGAGGCTGGAGGCTTTCAGAGGCTTCTCCCAGCCTTGGGAACCTAGAGCAACACCGCTCAGCACGACCGCTGGGGGTGATCCTGGGCTTTGGGAAGGGCAGGGGTCCCTGAGGCCCAAGGGTGCCTTCCCTCCTCTGCCCTCCTGTCTTCCCCACCCCCTCCCTCCCAGGGGACAGAAGTCCGCCTCCCCAAATTCTGTTGGGGCCACCTGCCTTGGCCTCCGTCCCTAGGATTTGCTGATAGACGAAAAGGAAACTAGCTTTTACTGAGCCCCTACTAGGCGCCCTGCCCTGGACACTGGGGAAATGAGACAGATTTCCTGCCCTATGGAGCTGTCCACCAGGGAAGCCAGAATTAAACAGCCGTGAATCCTGAGGTCGGAAGGGAAAGCCATCGATGGAGCCGTGCACAAAATGCCCACAGCTGTGAAAAGAGACGGACTCAGGTCCAGGAGAACGGGAACAGGAGGGAGAAGTACCAAGTAGAGAATGGGTAGCTGGGGACCTTGAGTTTATTTACTCCTTTTGAGAGAGAGAGAGAGCATGTGCACCATGAGTGGTGGAGGGGCAGAGAAAGAGACAGAGAGAGAGACAGAGAGACAGAGCGAATCCCAAGCAGGTTCTGCACTATCAACGCAGAGCCCAGTGTGGGGCTCGAACTCACACCGTGAAATCATGACCTGGGCTGAAATCGGACGCTTGGCCGGCCGACTGAGCCACCCAGCGTCTTTTGACACATGTTTATTCCCCTGCCTCTCACGAGAAGAGAAGCCAGCCAGAAAGTATACTCCCCATTTCAGGGGTAAGGAAACCGAGGCACAGCTGGGACACGAACACCTGTGGTGTTTCCACACTCACTGCTCCTTCATCAAGGTCAGGCTGGGCCCCGGGTGGAGGAAGGGGTGGCTGAGGTGATGAGGCGCTAGGGGAACAAGAGAGCCTAGGGGCGGGGGGGACCCTGAACACCTGGCAGTTCTGGCTAACTTTCCCCGTGGCGTCCTAGAGAGGGCTTGTTCAGTCACCCCTGCTGCTACGAAAGGTAGTAACAGCTACGACTTGTTGCTTCTACGTGTCGGTTGCACATATATTGTGCAAGAGATGAATAGTTTATAAGCACAATCACTTTGAGTCCTCCGAAGAACCAGTAAGATAGACACCCGTATTCTTTAAAAAAAAAATTTTTTTTTTAATGATTACTTATTTTTGAGAGAGAGAGAGAGACAGAGCACAAGCAGGGGAGGGGGAGACAGAGAGGGAGACACAGAATCCGAAGCAGGCTCCAGGCTCCGAGCTGTCAGCACAGAGCCCCACGCGGGGCTTGAACCCACGAACCGGGAGATCACGACCTGAGCCGAAGTCGGACGCTCAGCCGACTGAGCCGCCCAGGCGCTCCGACACCCGTATTTAAAAAAAAAGTTTTTTTTCTTAACATTTATTTATTTTTGAGAGACAGAGAGAGGCAGAGTATGAGCAGGGGAGGGGCAGAGAGAAGGGGAGACACAGAATCTGAAGCGGGCTCCAGGCTCTGAGCTGTCAGCACAGAGCCGGACGCGGGGCCCGAACTCACAAATCGCGAGATCATGACCTGAGCCGAAGATGGATGCTCCACCGACTGAGCCACCCAGGCGCCCCTCGACACCCGTATTCTTATTTTTCAGACAAGGAGATTGAGGTTCAGAGAGGTTCGGCAGAGCTAAGACTTAAAAGTCCACCTTCACAACCACTGCGCAGGACACTTTTATCCAGCCCCAGGATGCTGGCCCTTGAAGGAAGCAAGGCTTCTGTTCTGCACTGTCTTCAATTCCCAGCCTCAAAGCCGTTTTCGACTAACCACCCTGAGCCTGGGCATCGAGGATGGTGTCCACAGTCAAGGCAAACTGGCCGAATCCTGGGCAGATCCCCCACAAAGGAGGGCCGCTATCTCTGCCCCTGCCCCCCATTCTCTCTCTCTACGCCTGCAGCTTGGGCACTTCTCTACCAGCAATCCTCCACAGGGGAAGTAAAGAGCGGAAGTGGGCCTTAGACAGGGCCGGGAGGGTGGGTAGGTGAGCACTGTGGGCGGGAAGGGACAGTCTGGGAAGCCCTGGGGACTTTCCCCTGGGTGGAGTTCCTCCCCCAGAAGGGCCAGCCAAGTTACCCAACCGCAGCTCAGCCTCTGCCTGAGTTTCTGGCTCTCTCCTCTGTGTCCAACTTCTCTCACACCCTCTCTGCTTCCCAGCCCCTCCCCTCCTTCTTGGGACCCTTACTCCTCACTGCCCTCACCCTCTCCCTCACAAATTCGGGTGACACAGGCAGGTCTCTAAGAGCCACGCGCCAGCAGGCTTCACCTGAGCACAGCCGGAGGGACGCAGACAGGAGCACCTCCACCCCCCACCCCTGCCCGAGAAACCTGGTGGAAATGCCAGGCCTGAGTTTCTCTCCTTGTGGTTTCCAGGCCTCTGCCTAGCACTAGGCATCCCGAAAACTTCCTTTTTAAGGCTTATCCTCCGTCAGCCCGTAGGCCAGACCTCTTTTTATTTGACTTGGCTCTGGCGAGGGTGGGAGGGAGGTGGCTTGGTAAAAAGGGAAACCAGTCCCTTACAGCAGCGCCCCTCCTGAGGCTTTTGGCGGGCGGGTGGGGGGGTGGTCTCGGGGAGCACAAGGGGTGTGAGCCGTGTTGTGTTGTTCGTTTAAGGGAAAAAGGAGATGCGATGGTCTCCCAACACAGGGCAAAGCTCCTCTTCTGTCTCCAGAGTAAGAATAGGCACCATCATCGTAAGTGAAATACACATCCTAAGTGAAATACACTTGGAGACAAAACAATCATCAAATGCACTTGCTCGGCCCAGGACCCGCGCCACCCCGGGGACAGAAAGTACCCATGCTCCCACATTTACACCGACACCCGAGGACCGATGCTCGATGCTCGGGGTTGGCCGCCCCGCAGGGGTTAAAGGGGTTAACCTGCCCCCGCTCCTCCTCCCCCTGCCCCCTGCCCCTCGTCAGTCTGCTCAGCGTCACTTGTTTTCGTGCCGAGGCGCCCGCTCCTCCCAGCCGCCCGCTGACGTGGCCGCTGGTTCGTCACAGCCCCTGCCGACTGGAAGCTCTGCCCTTATATGGGTGTAGACTCCGGAGGGGCCGGGCGACTGCTGCCCCCATCCCCAGCCAGGCGCTCTGCTTCCGAGCAGCTCCCAGGCTGGGGCAAAGGTGAGCCAATTTGGGGAGAGGATGTGGCATTTCTATTTCCTTCGAGAGCTGGAGCCAGAGTCGGAGCAGGAGCGTCCAGGCGGGCAGTCTTGTCACCCAGACGTTAGCTCCCTGCATCGTCCCTCTTGGGGCTTCTCCAGATGAAAGGGGCACAGCTAGGTTGAAATGCAGAGGAGGAATTGGCCTTTAATGGATGCACTCAGTTCCTGAATTCCCCGTGTCCCTGAAGTCCAAAGCTGTGATGTGGAGGCCAGTGTGTGTAGTGGGAAGGACCTCCTTGTCTCCGCTGGCTGACCTTCAGCCTCCTGATGCCTCCAGGCTCAGTTTCCTTGCTCATAAAGTATAGAGGATATTTGCCTTATGGATCAGATGAGCCTTCCACTTGTTGGTGCAAAACAGCTTTGTAAACTGTGAAGCCTTGTGCAAAATGACGGTCACTTTGTGCCCTGGAAGAACCTGTTCAGATGCCCCTTCTGAAGAAGCCAGGAGCAGAGGGAGGTCCACATGCTGACTCAACCTCTAGAACCTGCCTCTCTGGGGCCTCACCCAGCTGCTCTGGGAAGGCCCTTTGACCCTGTAGAAAAGTCTAAGTTTTGTAAACAGAGTCACCTGGTGTTTTCCCTGAATCCCGAGGCTGTGAAGGGCTGTTTGGGGTCTCTGGTTAGTAAGCAAGTGGTGAGTGAGCTTGCTTGAGATGACCCTTCCGGTTAAACCGGGGAGGGAGACCAGAATTGCCAAAAGCCAGCAGGCCAGCCGTCCTTGTGTGAATGCCTCGCACGGTACTGGTTGGGCCTGTCTGACCTCCAAATGCAGGTCAGGTGCAGGATTCCCAGGCTCAACACGCTGTTTCCTGCTGGACACCGGCCGCCTGCTAGCAACTCCGCTCCAGCCCCTTCCGTTAATTTCAGACTATGTTTGCGCAATGCTCATCGGGCCACACTTCTCTGTCCACTGGCTGCTTGGCATACGGTGCCTTCCGTGGGCACGCTTCCTCCTCCTTGGCAACCTGAAGTTCCCTGAGGGCAGGGGCCATTTCTCCCCAAGTCAGACTGAAGAGCCCCCACTCTCCAGCCCTGAGAATGGGCACCAAGTCTCCTTCCTTTGATCGCTGGCTCTAAGACAAAAAGGACAAAAGGTGTTCAGATCCGGGGGTCAAGTGGTTGATTTATGAGCCATATGTAAATGGCAGTGAGTCATGGTGAGAACCAGACAGGGCGAATGAATCTCTATAGGGCTTACTCTCCCTCTCTTCCTCCCCAGCCCCTGACTTCAGTGATCCCCATGGAACAGCCTCACTGCCAAGTAGATTGCATGGCGTGCAGGGAGAAACCCTCCTTTGGAGGTGGTTGTTCTCATTAAAGTCAAGGCACTGGGGGGCAACACCCACAGCCATGCTCCCGATGGGTGAACTGCGTTAGCCGAGGTCAGCTGCACTTTAGGTGCTGGTTAAGAGTTGTTCAAAGATGCATTCCAAGATGTATGGGAGATCCAATGCTTTTCCTCACACTTTTCCAGATTCCTCCAGGAGTGGGGCTGGAGAGCCAGGAAGATTTTCCTTCTCATCACTGTCTCTGGCTTTGAGCTCCTGTTTTTCTCCAGGCGGACCAGATTGGGAATCGTCTTGCTGATCCCTGGGTGTTCTCGCTATTGTGAGCTGTGGATTTCAGTCCTTTTCCTTGGTGATTCCTCCTGTTTCTTTCGCAGAGTAAGTCAGCGTTTTCTACCCCCCCACCCACACTTCTGAGCCTCCTTATGAATTCAGTGAAATAGTGAAAAGCCTTTGTGTATTTCTGTTCTTAAGCAGAGTCCTTCCTCCTAAGCCGGGCCAGGCTGGACAGGGGTGGTGGCCTTCCTGGACTTCTACATGTTTTTACATAAGGATGCTTACTTACTATAGATTCTTCTTTGAATTCAGAACGTGGGGGGCAGGGAGTTGTTATCTGGCTAGGAGCTTACCCATTCCCACTGAGATCATCATCCTGCTCAAATCTGGGGGCTCCCCCTTCTCAAAACCCTCTTAGTCCTATCTCACAGCATTCCTCTCTCCACTCACCTCAGGAGCTTCTGCCAGGGGACCCGCCTCCCTGCCTACAACTCCAGCTCTGGAGGGAGGCAGCAAAAACCACCTGCAGCCATTTGTATGACTCAGAGGACTCAACCCCTGACCCCAAGGGAGTTGTTTGAGCCAAGAGGGAGGGAGGGTAGGAAACTGTCAGCTGAGCACAGAAGGAAAGATGGGAAGGATGTTGCTTGCTATTTTCCCAGCCATTTATCCCCGACTCTGATTACTCCCACTGTCATCATGGGGTCTCATTAAAGCCCAGTTGAGGATGGCACTAACTGCCAACTGAGAATAACTTCAGATCCCTTGGCTCCAATATCCCAGCATAGGGATTCACACCATAAATTTCTTCTTGAGTTCAGTGTGCGCATGCACACGTGTGTGTGTGTGTGTGTGTGTGTGTGTGTGTGTGTGTGTGTGGGGGGCATTAATTTAACAGGCTAACTTGAATGCTTTCTTACGTTTCACAATGGAAACTATATAATGCATGTATTCCTTTTTTGCCTTGGTTTCCTGGAATCTCAAAGATAATTAAGGGGTCAATAAAGGAACGAATTCAAACACATGAGCAAATACCTAACGTTATCTCTCTCCCTCATACTACCAATTGGTTTCTGATCTTTAACATAATACAAATATATACATATAATTGTCTTCTTTTATATGTGGTTCAATATTTTAAGCTGTCTCAAATTCTTCTTGGAAGGAAGCAAAATATAAATTATAAGTGATAATAGTTAATATGTACTGGCCACTATTATGTGCCAGGCACTAATCTAAGTACTGTAAACTCATTTAATGCAACAGCTCTATGAAGTAAGAACCACTGTTAGCCTCATATTATAAAGAAATTAAATAAGAAGAAGGAGAAGGAGAAGGAGGAGGAGGAGGAGGAGGAGAAGAAGAAGAAGAAGAAGAAGAAGAAGAAGAAGAAGAAGAAGAAGAAGAAACAACTAAGCACAGAGAGGTTTAATAACTTGCTTAAGATTGCACAGCTAGAATTTGAGTCCGGGAAGTGTGGATCCAAGGTACGTGCTCTAACCACCACACTTGAATAAATAAATTACAAGCTAGTTCAGAAGTTTAATTATGAACATCAGGGTCAGTCCTCAGAATAAGGCTGATCTACTAAGCAGCTGAGACCACCCGTTCTTAATCTGCAGAGAGACTCCTTCCCACCAATTTATTCTTAGTGCTGGGGGTGGATACAGTAAGATTTAGAATCCTTTCCCATCCTTCCCCAGGCCCACCTCCGCCGTTTAGTGCCTTTTCTGACACGTCCATCACTCTATCTGTGCTTACGTTTTCCTTCACTAATATGGGAAGAATAACGTTTTCTCTCTTTCTACATCACTTGCATGGAGATATGAGTTCAACCAGATTCACTGAGTCCCTACTATGTGCTAAGGACCAAGGTGTGTGCCAGGCGCTGAAGTACAAAGGTAGAAGCCAGACCCCGCCTTCAAGGGGTCCCAGTGGCACAGGACTACGCAATGAACCGCAACACCAACATATGAGCTATGGAGTCATAGACAGAGAAGGAAGTGACTAATTGCAATGGAGAGTTGGAGGTTGTGGTGAATCCAGGAAAGCTTCACAAAGGAGGTAACATAGAAACCAGGCCTTGAAGGAGTGAGTAGCCTTTTTGATGGGCAAAGAAGTGGACAAAGAAAATTCTAGGCTGAGCGCATAATATGAACAAAGACACAGTGGTTTCCAAGGACAAGTGTATGTTTAAGAAACAGAGAATCAGGTTAGTGGAGCTTAGAGACTGACCCAGATTATAAAGGCCTTGAAGGCCCAACAATGAATTTGAACTTCCTGTAAAGAGCCTTCAAAGGTTTCCAAGCAGGAGAGAGAGAAGATAAGCCTGTGGTTAGAAGGAGCTCTTACAACAGAGGATAGACTGAGGAAAGGGCGTGAAGGGGCATACTCCAGGCAAGAAGGGGCGTACTCCAGGCAAGAGAGACCGCGTAGGAAATCGTTGTGATTGTCTAGGCGAGATCCGATGGCAGGGAGCGTTAGTGGTGCTGAGTAGAAGATATTTCAAAAGGATGATTGGCAGGGCTTGGCCCCTAACTGGATGTAGGGCATCAGCTCAGGAAGGAGGCCTCCTGGATATCTGTCATCGAATCAGGAGATCTGCAATGTGGCTGGTGATCACATAATCTCCCGGGCCACCAGGAGTCATCAATGCCGAGCATAGATCACAGATTAGGGAAGAGAGAGGGTGGCTCTCCGGGCCACACTCTCTTGTTACAGATATGCAAACTAAGGTTCAGGGCCCCGACTCCCAGTCTGGCCATCAGCCCTCTTCCCCTGAACCATATGGATCAAACGCTCAGCCTCCCCTGGATCTGAGCCACAGTGTGCTTCACAAACACCTTGGGCCTGGAGCCAGGGGGCCGGAGGAGGGAAGCTCTCCTTCAGATTCTTCCGTGTGTCCCTCTTTCCCGAGTCTGTCTTTCTCCACACTTGAGGCCCCACCCCAGGGAGGGTGGGGGGCTGTCTCTGGCTGTCCCAGCTGTGATGCCAGCTTCCTGCCTGCCCCAGACACTCGGCAGCCCCGGGAGGCCCAGCCCCATTATGGTTCTGCCCAAACAACATCTGCGAAAGCTCTAGCAGTCTCGGGGCCTCTCCTCTTGTTTGCTGTCTGGAGATGAAGGAGGTTGATCCCGGGCCCCCAGGAGTGAGGATGAGGAGGGTTTACAACGTGTCTGCCCTCTAAGTTTGGGAAAGAGGCAATAAATTCAGCTTCAGATCTGCTGCTGCCTCCAAGTCCGTGTGTTCCCCTGATGAGTTTCCGGCACTTTCAGTCACACCTTCTAGTACCATTGGAGAAGACCCAGAGGGTGGAGGTGTGGGAGGTCACATTCTTGGGCAGGGGGGAGGCTCCAGGATAATAGACTTTTAACAGATAGTTTCCATCCTTTTGCTCTGGTGATACACCTAGGGAGTCACAGAAGCAAACACACACCACTGGGGACCTTTCCAGGCAAATACTGGTCTGGCCATCTGTCCGCAGCTCCCCTTCACCCCCACCCACCCCCCACCCCCAGCTCCTGCCTCACCTCTTCTTTGCTCTCTCACTCTCATACACCCTCAGCCATCCTGCCTTGCCTTGCCTTTCCCCTACCATAGGCCAGGTTGGCAAAGGAGGGAAGGAAACCAGAGCATCCCTTTGCCCGTGGATGTTAGTGGGTCAGTAGGGCGCAGCAGCTGGGAAGCAACCCTCAAGGGGATAGCTGTCTTTGGGGGAGCAGATTCCCTCCCTCCACGGGGCCTGGCATAACCATCAGCATCAGTTGTGAGTCTGATGAATTAATCACGCTTTCCAGCTCTCTCCCGGAGGGAGGAGAGTGACAGCGAGTCTGCACGAGCCAGCATGATGCAGAATGATGGAGGGGTGGGGAAGAGGTGAGTCTGGGGAGCGCACAGCGGGTCCTAGGGGCCCGGGTCCAAGAACCTGAGGCTTCACCCAGAGGTCACCCTGCAGTCTCCCAGTTGACTCCACCCCCACCCCACGCCAGAGCAGAAGTGGCAGTTCCCTGCCCTGCCCAGCACTCTGGGTCTCCGGCCTCCTGGCTGAGCCTGGCTCTCCTGGGACCCTCGGTTCGCTTTTCTCCCAAAGCCCTGTCAGGATTACATTTTCACTCCTTCTCCTTGCACCGGTCGCTGTCCGGAAGGCAGACACTGTCATCTACACCCTGCTACGTACGTGCTCTCCCTCTCCGACAATCTGCCTCCCGCAGCCTCCCCTCCAGACCCCTTCATCAGGCCCTCTTCCGTCCAGCAGGTTCCCCCATAGCCTCAACCCCTCTGAGCACTTTCCCTACCTCCTGACCTTAACCGAAGCCAGCTATACCTCGAAGGCCCCCTCGGGGGAGTTTATCTCTGCGTCATACCCCACACCCCTCAGGCTCATGCAATGGGGCAGAGTGCTCCCCACTCGGGGCCACTGCTCCCCATGCCCTTCTCTGAGGTCTGCTCTGTCCCCCTGGAACATCAACTTTGCCTTCCTGCTCACGCCTCATTGACCTAAGATCTTGCCCCTGCAAGCCTCCCAGCTTTTCTCTTTACCCCAAACCCCTGTTGTGCACCCCCCCCCCCCACTCCCGTCCCCAGGAAGCTTTAGCATCTGCTTGAGCAGCTGGATTCTGGGCCTGGGCTCTCACTCTCCAAACTCCATGTTGCCTAGTGACCGTGTCCTGCTGTCAGCCTCCAACACTCCCCTGAATCTCCAGAGCCTAGCGCCCAGGGGGTACCTGACGAATACTCCCTGAGTGAGTGAATAAATGAATTGCTGAATGAAGGAAGCGTGTGTCACAAGACGGGAGTCTGGAAAGTGGAAAGAGCACAGACTGCGTGGGACATTCAGGTTCTGGTCCATGAAGTTACTTCGAGACTTTGGGCATCTTTCCCCATCTTGTGGCCTCCTTTTCTTCATCTGAAGGATGAAATATTTTGTGTAGATGATTTTTTGAAAACCCTGCTTCTGACAATAACAGGAACTACAGTTTCCTGAGTATCTGGGATATGTAGGCACGGGGCTAAGCACCCAATAACTCCATGAAGAACTATGTCCCCATTTTAAAGATGAGAAAGTTGGGGATAAGAGAGATCAAATACTTGCCTTGTCATAAGACAGTGGGTGGCAGATACGGGATTAGAGTGCAGGCTGGTCAACAAAAGCGAGTATGTCTAAGGGCGCCTGGCTGGCTCAGTTGGTGGAGTATGCCACTCTTGATCTCAGGGTCGTGAGTTCAAGCCCCATGTGGAGCATAGAGCTTACTTAAAAACAAAAGCAAAAACAAAACAAAACGAAAAAACCAAGGACGTCCCAATGAGTTTCATATCTTGAGATCAAAGAAGTCTCATGTTCAGAAGGGACCACTGTTTGCGCCTCTAAGCAAGGCCTCTGGTTATTGAAGTCTCTCTGAGGTGGCAGGGGGTGGCCTTCAGAAATCTGGCTAGGGATAAAGGCCTGGCTTTCAGCCTTTGCAAGGGGCCTGCTCCCCACCCATTCAGCTCAGCCAACAATTGTGAAGCAGGTGCTGGGGAGGCTGGTTGGGGAGGGGGTCATTGCCGGGGATACACAGGGATAAAGCAGCTCTTGGTGTCTGAGCAGATACATCGGATAAGTGTGGGCTCGTGCTCTGCGACAGGGCCACAAGCCGCTGCATCACTGCCACTGAGTTCTCGTGACCAGATGCCCGGACCCCACATCGAACCACTGAATTGGAATCTGAGGGAGAGGCTGCTTCATCTGAATTTTTACCAAGTTCCCCGGATGATTTGAATGACGGTCCTAGGAAGTCTCATGGTCTAGGGACTTGAATGCCTGATGAGAGGTTTTTAATTAATTCTGTAGGGATTGGGAAACCATCGAAGATTTTTAAAGCCCCCAAATGACATGATATTATTCAAGGAAAATTAGTTTGGCAAGCAGTCTTCAGCAAGGGTTGAAGTGAGGGGAGACTGGAAGGCAGGCAAATACCAGCACTAAGCTATGGCAATAGTCTGGGGGGGACAGAAGGACTGGGGGAGGGAGGGCAATGCCCACAGCAAGGGGTGAAAACAGGAAAGACATTGCTGATGGAGACTTTCTAAGCCTTGGCAACTGATTCTCAGGGGTAGGGGTAAAGAGGTCTGCTGACTAGGGAGAATAGTAATGCCATTGAGAGAAAAAAAGAAGGGGGGGGGGGGAGAAAAGAGAGAAGTTTCTTGATTTGTTACATGTTGAGATTAAAATACCAGAAAAATATTTCAAAGATGCCTGGTTCTCAACCAGAAAAAACAGTTGTTGGGAGTTCCGTCGTAAAGTTGGGGTTAGAGATGATGGTTTGGGATTTCTTCTGTATCAGGAGGCGGTATAATTTTTAAAATTGTATCTCCTCGATAAACGGTCACCACCGTGCGGCCTCTGCAGGGACGAGGCACAGAGCGGTAGGGGCCCTGGGAACCCGGGGGACACGCTCCCTATCTTAGATGCCAAGTCGGCGCTGAGCAGGAACGTGGGACCAGTGTTCACATATTCAGGTTTTTAAAGAGAAATCATAATTCGAGGGTTTTAAAAAATAGGACGCTTCCGACCAGTTAAATGTTGACAACTAATTTTTTTTTAACTTTTTTAAACATTTTTACTTATTTCTGAGAGACAGAGAGAGACGGAGCACGAGGGAGGGAGGGGCAGAGAGAGAGCGAGAGGGAGACACAGAATCCGAAGCAGGCTCCAGGCTCCGAGCTGTCAGCACAGAGCCCGACGCGGGGCTCGAACTCACAGACCGTGAGATCATGACCTGAGCCGAAGTCGGAGGCTTAATAGCCTGAGCCCCCCAGATGCCCCAACACCTAATTTTTAAAATACTTAAACGCTATGCAGGCCAGACAATATATCTGTGGTCAGCTCCACCTCAGGGGCTTCCAGGTTGTGGCTTTTAAGCTATACAGGTGGCATTTGGGAGAGAGAGTTGAGCAAATGGGGAAGAAACCAGGGACTGTGCTGTGGGGAACATGAGCCTCCCCAGCTCCCCAGCTCACCTGTGGGTGTGCTCAGGGCTTAGAGAGGCCCTGGGTGTTTTTGCCACTGCAAGTCCAGTGGGCTCCCAGCTTCGTGGCAGCAAATGGAACCCGCACCTGCCATGGCTATTTCTGTTCATCACCTGGAAGTCATGAAGCAGCCGCTGAGGTTCTGATACTTTCCAGATGCCACTTGGGGAAGGAGCCTGAGGCCTTCACCCCACCACCTCCGGTGGCCAGCTCCGCCCTCCCTGTAAAGATGTCCCGCACCTCAGAGCGTCTGAGTCCTGACCGGAGCAGGCATCTTGTTAGCACGTCCTAGATGCTTACCTTCCTATCAGGAAGTTACTCGGTTGCCTAATTTAGGTGGGTGCCTTTTGTACAATTAAATCTTTTTGCTTGGAGCTTCAGAGCAAGTGGAGAAAGGGGTACTTTTTTAGCTTTCCGACTCTTCTCCATCCCTCCAGGGGTTCTCAGAAACTGTCCTCAGGGACTTGGAAATTGTCCAGGCCTGGAGATTAGGAAGCCCTTCGCATACTTATATCTTACCAAGACCTCCTTCAGTCCAGGTGGGTAGTTTTCCACTTAACCCTCAACCCTGATCACCTTTGCATTATCTATTTCCGTTCCTGTTCTCGGTTCACTTTGGGCTGGGTGAAGGGGTTTAAAGGCAGACCATTTGAAAAGGGCTGACACCCTAGCTTTCACGTAGGCTTTGTTAACAGGTTTGAAGGACAATGTCATTTTCTTCTGTCTTTGTCGCCTGCTTCTCATTGTAAAGAATAACCCCCAGACTGGCCGGCCTCGAGCTGCTCTTGAGAGATAACTTTGTGAGAAGATGGCAGGGGACCCTAAAAGACGTCTGGACATTACCCAGCGACATTGCAGACGGTTGTGAATATGTTTGGCAGTGTTCGCGCCCTGATTAGGAAGTGAGGAAGAGGCGTCTCGTCCTCCCTGGGTGGTGTTTCTTATCGGCTCTGGGCAGCAGAGCGAGGCTGTCACCAGTGAAGCCTGAAAAGAGGAGAGAGCAAATTAGCATCTGTACCAGCCACGCTCAGATCGACCCCGCCAAATATACTCTCCCCGCCAAAACACACACTCCACCAAAACATCCACACTTCACGAAGTGACGTTCCTCAATATATATATTATCATAAGTGCATTTTAACATCTACGAACACATATCTGTATTCTCTCCTACCCTCAAGCATCAGAGCACACGACACACTGAAGTATATACTCATTCAAATAGCTATGCTGCCCTCCCTATCCACACTGACACACACACACACACACACACACACACACACACACACACACCTACCTATAAGAACTACACGCTGCACGGGGTGGGAGTGAGCTGATGTCATCCCCCTAGAATACCTCAGCCCAGCCTCTGCCAACAGATTGGCTTTGCTCAACCTCAGGGTTCCACGTGGGGTCAGGAAACTGAGAGGTAACCTTGGCAATCAAGCCAAGGCCTTGAAGGCCTAACAGGACACTGGGAAAGACAAGAGTCCTCAACAATGATCTGGCTGTTCCTGACTGGGGAATGAGCGGAGAGCAAGGCCTGTGTCAGGACCCCCCCCCCCAGACAAGCTGAGGCCTGAGGAGAGGGACCCCGTCCTGGGGAGGGGGGGGATTTGATCTGAGCAGGGCGGGGTGGGATGCTGTGTGTCACTCTACAGTAAGTCACATAGATGCCCCGTGCAAGTGGGCATCCAGGACCAGGGGAGTCAGTGGGTCGGGATCACATGGCACCGAAGTTTCTGGTCCAGATGAGGCATAGACTGAGGTCCGCCCCCACCCCCACCACTACCTGCCCACTTGGCAATGGGTGGCGTCACAGGTTAGCACAGTGTATCAGGACATTTCATGTTCAAAATTCAACCCAGGGCCCTTGGGCGGAGAGGAAAGAAATGAATGAAGACGAAGAGGAGGAAGAAGAGGAGAGGGGGGAGGGAGGGACCCGCTGCTTTTATCCTGATGCTCAAATTACACCTGGACCATGCCAAGGAAAGAGAGGCAGCAGGCAACATACAAAGGGAAGAAGTGAAATCTGGACTCTTGAGCTCGTAAGGATCCTGATCCTAGCAACTGAAGGGCAGCTTTGGAAATCTCAAAAAAAAAAACTGGACTACTGTAATGTATTTGCCCTGATAAGAAGCTGATCGAGGGGGTGCCTGGGTGGTTGAGTGGCTCAGTTGTTAAGCGTCCAACTCTTGGTTTCGGCTCAGGTCATGATCCTGTGGTTTGTGGGAGCAAACCCCTCCTCGGGTTCCTCGCTGAGCGTGAAGCCTTCTTGGGATTCTCTCTCTCTCTCTCTCTCTCTCTCTCTCTCTCTCTCTCCTCTGCCCCTCTCCCCCTCTTACCCCGTCTCTCTCTCAAAATAAATAAATACACTGAAAAAAAAAAAAGGAAACTGAGTGAGAATCCAAATCCTCAGTTGGTCACAACTACACTGCACAGTGACTCAGAAACTTTGAATGTGGGATAACTCAGCCTCCTCTCCCTAGGCTTGTGAGTAGAAAGAAAAGAGACTAGGAAAGCCAGGGGAGTGTCTTCTGGTTCTTACCGATGCCCTACACAAGGTACGTCATCACCAACGAGGAGGCGAAGACACATCCTGAGCAATGCAGAACACTTCGCCTCATGTTGTCGCACCGTCCTCTGGAATGACAGCACTAGAGAGATCAGGTGTCGCCCAGGCCAGAACTGTCCAAGGTCCACCACCAAGGAAGTCAGGGGAACGGGACAGGGAAGTCAGGGGAACTGACCACAGAACTGGGGACCATTCCCCTGTAACAACCGCCCAGGGACTCCATGGGCCAATGTAAAGCACACCATATTTGAAGTCAACAGATCTGGTCCTGGCTCTATTGAGAACTAGCTGTGTGACTTGGTGAGTGATACAAAAATCTACATAAGGACAGAGTTCTACTTCCTAAGGCAAAAACAAAACAAAGCAAAACAAAACAAAAAAACAAAAAAAAACCCCAAAACAACAAAACAAAACAAAACAAAAACAGGCGGTCTGTCAAAATACTTTTTTTTTTTTTGCACCAGTTCTAGGTAAAAGCAAGGCCCAGAATACCCAGCCCCTGTCGAAGACACACCTAGGAAGATGTTAAATATTTTCAGATTCAGGTGCCGAACCACCCTGTCTATACTTTGACCCGTTCCCCTGCCTTCCTTGGCGGTGGACCTTGGACAGTTCTGGCCTGGGCGACACCTGGTCTCTCTAGATGTTTGTTGCAGCAGAGGTGATCCTGTTTCCATCCCCAGCCCTGTTTTCTGTAACACAGCGTTTCCCTCTCAGCGAGCAGAGGTGAGGGTTTCATTGGGCCCCATCCAGCTTCGGGGAGGAGCTGGCGAGGGGGCCATCTAAAGAGATGTGTTCCAGTGCGTCCTCACGGGCCATATGAAGCATTGGAGTAGAATATTTGAAATCTAAACTGCCCTGGACAAATGTAGGACAAATGAGTATAGTAACCTGTTTTCAAGCAGCCTGCAGACGGTTGTTGAGATAAGATGTCAACCTCTAAAAATACCCCTAATAACACCAAACCACAGATTATGAGTGCCACATAAATGGTATGGGTAACATTAATTCTGTAGTGGGGGAATGGTCGGTGCGGGTTTTGAGACTGGGAGACCAAGCTTCAACCGGGCCTTCGGGAGTGTGGGGGTTTGGGAGAGGTGAGGAGGAGGCAGCGAGGTGTCCAGGGGAGAATGGCATGAGCCACAGTGCAGCAGAGCCCGGCACATTCAGGCACACCTGGAACGGGGGCTCTGTTACAGGGCAGGGCTGGGGATCACGGGCAAAATGTTGGGGGCTCTGGGCTGCAGAGCCTGATGCTTAGAGAACAGCAAGGAGGATGAGCCTAGAGCACAAAGTGGCAGAAACCTAAAAAGGTGGGTGGGGCCAAATTCCAAAAGATCTTAATATTAGGCAAAGGAGTCCAGACGAATGGGGGTGGAGGGTGCCTGAGAATGATCTGAGCTAAAGAGCAAGTGAGTGCAGACCTGTTGGAATGCAGCCCTACTAACAGCAGGAAGGGTCATTTGGGGATGGCGTTTGACAAGTCTACTGCAATCATCTAGATATGAAGAAGCAACTGGTCTTGGGGCCAGATCTGAGGAGCCAAGTACAAGAAGTCAGAAGTGAGTGTGAGTTTTCAGGGCGGAGTGCCTGGGGAAGGGAAGGCATCTCTGGCAGCCATGGACATCAGGAAGGGAGCTGGAAAAGACCGTGGGCTTAGACTGACACTGAGCTGGTGGCTGGACACCCACGGGGCAGGAGAGAGCAGGTGGGGGGAGCAGCAGGATGAAAGGACACCAGGACAGACTATGCAGATTCGAAAGTCAGTTGTGAAAAAGTAAGCAGAGTGGACGACATGAATAGGGTTTCTGTGAGGAAGGCAAGTGGAGAGAACAGGGAGAGGAGGGAGGGGCCACAGAGAGGGAACAGGGGCAAGAAGGGGTCCAGGGCCGACACAGCAGGGGAAGGAGGCTGAGAAGCCTGGTGCCAGGTGCCCCTGAAAAGGAGGAGAAACTGCTTCCTGAGGTGGTCAGCAGGGCCCAGAGTCCAAGGAAAGTAAGAATTTACAGAGGCCACTGGGTTTGACTCATTTAACAAATATATATGGGGCACCCACGTATGCCAGACTCCGGGATGTGGGTTCGAAGTTCTCTGCCCATCTAGTGGACATCTGCCCAGCGCCTGTGACCGGGCCAGGTCCTGACGGTCCTGCATGTGGATCTCGGACACTGAGGCTGGGTTCTTTCCCGCAAGAGCCCATGTTTACAAAAGCTTCAATCCACAAGGAGGAAGGACATGAGGGAGGGCTGGGGGAAGAGGGGAGGAGGAGGAAAAGGGAGTGGCCAGGAAAATGTGTGCAGTTGAGAGCAGACCACTTATTCAAAAATTTTGGCATTCAAAGGAAGGCGAGACTAGAAAAATAACTTGCGGGGACAGAAAAGTCTTGCAACACTGCTCCCACCCTTCCCCCTCAAACAGGTAAGACTTGGATGCTAGCAGGCAAGAGAAAAGGCATCGGTGTAGAGGAAGGGCAGAACATGTTTGGGGGAGACGGGATTATTGCCTAAGTAAATACAAGACTTGGTCCACATTTCCGAAGAGCCGAGAGAAACCTATTTAACAAACAGGGCAAAGCGGTTAAAAGGTGACAAAGCGTCCGAGTGATTCGTTCTGACCGTGGGCGTTGGAAAATGTGGGAGCCAGAAGAGGGGCCGCGTGGGAGAGAGAGGTGTTATCAGCGGAGGCTTCTTGGAGGAGGTGGCCGGTGACCTAAATCTGGAAGGACCGGCGGAGAGGAGAGGAGGTCCAGGCATCCTGGCCGCGAACTGGACGCAGCACTCCTCCGCCCAGAGGCTTCGGCCCCTCCCCGGCTCCCCTTTTCTCCCGGCGCCTCCCTCGGCCCGCAAGCCCGGCTCAGGTTCCCAGCACTGACGTCAGCGGGCGATGACCTCAGCGCAGGGGAGGCGGCGGGGGCGGAGGCGGGGGCGGGGGCAGGGGCTAGCGTCCTCGCGGCCCCGGGAGCGCGCGGGGCGGGGCCAGGCGGGCGTCAGGCCACGCCCCCATCCGCTGGCAGTAGCCAATGGGCGCCGGCGCGGGCTCCCCCGCCTCTCGGAATAGTATGAAAGGCGCGTCCCGGGTAAAGTCCCCGCAGAGCCCGAGCAGCGGCCGAGCGCACGGAGGAAGCTTGAGAAGCGGCACGTCCCACCGGACACTTGCCTCTCGCTGCTCCCCGCCGCTGCCACCGCCTCCTGAGCCGAGCAAGACATGAGCCAGGCCCGCTGGACCGGGAAGAGAACAGACATGCTTCCGGAGATCGCCGCCGCCGTGGGCTTCCTCTCCAGCCTCCTGAGGACCCGGGGCTGCGTGAGCGAGCAGAGACTAAAGGTTTTCAGCGGCGCTCTCCAGGAGGCACTAACAGGTGAGCACACGCCGAGGATCCTGGCGTCCGTCGACCCCTGCCGCTGGGGCTCGGCTCCCCTTCCTGCCTTGGTCGTTTCCCTCTGCTCCCAGAGCAGGGCTCCGCTCACGAGCAGCTCCGGGACTCGGTTTCCTCCAGCCCCCGGGGCAACCCGCAGTCCCCGCAGTCCCCTGGGTCTGCGCTCGGGTCTCGGTCCGTGTCCGCTCCGGTAGGGTGCGTTCGAAGGCGCAGACCCTGGCCCTGGAGTGTGAGCCGAGTCGCGGCTTTTGCCCCGGGAGAGGAGGCACCTGCGGGCCTGAGCGCGAGCTCGTTGCCCTTACTGAGACTCTCCAGGGCGCCACGGACGACCCAGCCCGGCCAGCCAAGGGGTCATTATGGGAGAAGAAGGCGCAGTTGAGCCTTCTTAACAACTTGGGAGTCTCGGCCGGGGTTCTTCCGGCAGTGCGGGGCTGCGCTGTGCCCGGGCCGATCGTTGATTCGTTCGAAGTTGGAATCCCGGCCCCCTTTGTATGCTTGGCCCCCCTGAGCCATCTGCCACCCATTACGGTCCCGAGAAAGCCTTGTAGGTCGTAACTGCGCTCTGCTGGCTTGTGTGTTGGGGGCGGGGGCGGTGTGAAACGGGCGGTGGACAAGAGATAACCAGCCGCTGCCAGACTTACCTCCCAGCTGTTTTCCAGCCGGTTGGCCGACGGTGTTGGGCAGAGATAGCCATCTCCAAACGTGCCCACACAGATCCTGCCTTCTGAGGAGCAACATATGTTTCATCAAAACCAACCCGATTTCGACTCCCTTAGCCACTGCTCAGGGGCTCTGGCTTTTGAAGGAGGCAGAGGGAGCCTCTAGGGCTCAGAGTGGGGGACACAATGAGTCGCTGTGGATCTGACAATGGTGGCAGCCTTCCTGGCCTCCAACTTCAGCCAGTAGGTCTCCAGCGGCCCTGTCTGGACATGCCCTCCCCAGTCTCACCCCTCCTCCTTAAACTGGGGTGTGCCAAAAGCACTGGCTACTTGGGACTGCCTCAGAGCTATGGGACTCCCTCCCAGCACACACACATCCTCCTCCTAGTGGGGGCGGGGGGTTCCAGATTCCATACAATTATCTCTGCTACAGCGACAGGAGGGTCTCAGGGAGGTCCTGGAACTCATGAGAAACTACATTGCTTACTTAAAATCTCTGGGTTCCTGCCTCTCCTCCTGTCCCTTCATCCCCTTCCCCCACAGCCCAGCTGCTCTAACCAGGGCATCTCCCTCTTGTTCCGTCTCCACAGAGCACTACAAACACCACTGGTTTCCTGAGAAGCCGTCCAAGGGCTCCGGCTACCGCTGCATCCGAATCAACCACAAGATGGACCCCATCATCAGCAAGGTGGCCAGCCAGATCGGACTCAGCCAGCCCCAGCTGCACCAGCTGCTGCCCAGTGAGCTGACCCTGTGGGTGGACCCCTACGAGGTGTCCTACCGCATTGGGGAGGATGGCTCCATCTGTGTCCTGTACGAGGAGGCCCCGGTGGCAGCCTCCTATGGGCTCCTCACCTGCAAGAACCAAATGATGCTGGGCCGGAGCAGCCCCTCGAAGAACTACGTGATGGCGGTCTCCAGTTAGATCCCCCGCCAGCCCCACCAGGCACTCTACTGTACTCATTCTGTCGTGACAACAGGCCGCTGCATACCTCAACCTGGGGAACTGTATTTTAAATGAAGAGCTATTTATATATATATATAAATATATTATTTTTTTTAAGAAAAGGGGAGAAAAAAAAAAACCAAAAGATTTTTTTTAAAGAAAAATCCTTAAAGGGAGCTGCTTGGAAGTGGCCTCCCCAGGTGCCTTCGGAGAGAACTGTTGTGCGCTTGAGTCCGGGAACCAGCATGTCTGCCTACGGGAGGGGGGAGTACGGAAGGGGGGGGGCGCTGGCTTGAGGTGAGGTGGGAGAAGCTTGGCTGGCACCCCAAGAAGATGGGGGAGGGAGCAAGCAAGGTTAGCAACTGTGAAAGAGAGGTCAGGATCTGCCTTGCGGGGAGAAGAGGGGCTGAGCTCAAACCTCTCCCTCTCCGGAACGGGACACCTGTATCCCCTGGCCCCTCTCTTACTCAGGGGCATTCAAGCCTGGACTTAAGTTATACTACGTTGCCTAATCGTCTTTCATGTTTCTGATGAGATCCAGGGCAGAGAGTGAAAAGTCCTCTCCTGATTGCTTCTGCCCTAAGCAGCTTTTCTTGAAATCATGACTTGTTTCTGATTCTATGCTCAGGGGCCTGGTAGATGTTGCTTCCCAGCCAGGAAACAAAAGCTTTTTGTTTTGTGGGGGTCGGGGGAGTAAGGCAGGAGTTAGAGGTTATCGGAGTTGGGGCCGAAGGGAACTCTGCACGAAACCTTTGCTTTGCTGTGTGCTGCTCTGTGTGTGAGTATATGTGGTGATTAAGTTGGGGGTGATTTGCAATGGAATTTTGGGACCCAAAGAGTATCCACTGGGGATGTGTTTTTTTGTTTTGTTTTTGTTTGTTTGTTTTTTGGGGTTTTTTGGCCAAAACCCTTCTTTCTGGAATCACAGGAACGTCCTGATGCTGCTGCTGCTGCCACTATCCCTTCAAGAGTTGGCTCAAAAGCTACAGGGAACTCTAGGTTCTTTACTACTGCCTTCTTTTTAAAAGCACAACACTCCTCCCTGACTCTCCCGTTCTTCTCCCCTTCTGGTTGGGTCACGGAGCTACCCAGTTTTCCAGAACAAGAGCTCTCGACTCATTGTGCAATATGGCCTCCTGGGTCCCAGGAGAGTCTGAAGGAGACCCAGCTCTCAGAACCTCCTGGTGCCCCGGAGGGCTTCGGGAACTATCCCTCTGTCCTCGGGACTCTGGCTGGCTGGTCGGCCTCGCAGGTGTTCCTTGGCCGAATGGGAGAACTCCCCGACTTCTGCAGGACTACTTGGTATTCTTGTAGGGCTGACACTAAAAGCCAAAATCCTGGGCATTATTTTCTCCCTGGTGCTCAGAGCACCTGTGGGGAAGTTGCTGTCTCTCAGTACAACCCAGATTTGTCTGTAGACTTGTGCAATATTTACCGTGCTGGGTCGGAGCCAGTGGAAATCTATACTGGGAAGAAATCGCCTTCCTTCGGTTTTTCAGTGACATTAGTGAGGGGGTCCTCAGAAGGCCTTGAGTTTCCCAAACTCAAAATCACTTTAGAAGGACGTAGCTAGAGCGTCCAGTCTACCTGGCTACCCTCCTGTCCAGCCCACCAGGCTGTCGCCCCTTAGTGAGGAAACTTTCTTCCCTGCCCGAGGGTCCCCCACTCCACAGCCCGTCCCCTTCCCTGAATTTCTTAACCACTCACTTCTGATTCAAAGGTGCTATTTACCAAACACTGTCCCTACCCAGTCCTGCCAGTCCTGCCTTCTTTTCAACTCTAGACTCCAAGCTGCCTTCCCAGACCCTGCTTCCAGCCTTTATTGCTTTAAAGCTAACTTCAGACCCACAGACCCAAGAGCTCATTTTCTGGCCTGTGGGTTGAGACAAAGCTGTGAATCACTGGACGTGGCATTGTTGCATCCTGTCTGCAAACAGATCCCTGCCTTTTTAAAAAAGAAGCAGCCTCATGGTCTCCTGCTTAATCTTTTCTCTCTTCTCTCTCTCTTTCTTTCTTATTTTTTTTTTTTTTTAACGTTCACTTTAAAAAACAGCAAAACACCCAGAGCTGGACTGTTGAGCAGGCCTGTCTCTCCTATTAAGTAAAAAGAAATACTAGCACGTTGGTAAGCTATTCTGACAGAAAAGACAAAGGTTACTAATTGTATAATAGTGTTTTTATATGGAAGAATGTACAGCTTTATGGACAAATGTACGCGCTTCTTTTTTCTTTCTTTTTTTTTTTTTGGTTACTTTAATAAAAATGTAGCAGATGAAGCCGTGTGGTGTAGAGAAGCCAACATCCTCAACTCACTAAGCGTTTTCTTCCGATGCAAATCCTTTCTTGGTGTCTCATGGTATTTCTCTTCAGTTACACTCAGAAGACCTATAGCAGGTGGCTGGTATAAAAGAAAAATCTTATTATGTGACAGAGAGCCAAGAAGTACTCCTTACCTCATTCCTTAGTGCGCATTCTCACTTCCCTGTGAAAATGCTGGACGGGACGGGGTTCTAGACTGAGCACTCTTTAGCCAGGTCTCACGCATCCTGCCCTCGCTAGGCCTCAGCTGTGTTCCCTTGTTTGTTTGTTCAGCAAGCATGTACTGTCAGTCAGTGCGAGGCATGGAACACATGACAAATGATTAAGGCTCACAGCCTGAGTCTCAGACTGAGATGGTGAGAAGGGGGCACGGAACCCCTTGCCACGCCGGGGCAGAATTGTTGGAAAGTTCCTGGCACAGGCTCTCTTGTCATCTCTGGGACTGCCATTGGGTACCCACCATTTTTTTTCTTTAAGTTTATTTTTGAGAGACAGAGTGCGAGCAGGGGAGGGGTAGAGAGAGGGAGACACAGAATCCGAAGCAGGTTCCAGGCTCCGAGCTGTTAGCACAGAGCCTGACGCGGGGCTCCACCTCACCAGCCGCGAGATCATGACTTGAGCCCAAATCAAGAAATCGGACCTTTGATGAAGCCACCCAGGTGCCCCAGTACCCACCATTCTTATTAGACAAGAGCAGTTGGGCCTCAGGATCTGGGCCCTGGAACTGAATGTATAATGGACAGCCAAGGCTACCAGTCAGCTAAAGAGCAGCTACTCCCAACAGCAAAGATTTGAGAGCCAAAGGTTACCAATTTATTACTCCCTTTGTATGGATAGGGTATATGTGAGGAAATAAGAACAGTCTTTATCATCCCCGACTCTTGGGTTCGGTCCATGAGGTTTTGACACAGGCTTCCGCACCCCACCCCCCACCTGCTGTCTCAGCAATTTCCACTGAGGTCACAAGTACATCACTGACCTGGGCTAGTTTTTTTCTTGGCCAGAGGTGGGCTGCACTTAAACCACATTGATTCGTGAACAGAACCACCCCTCACCAATGTACACGCTTCATTTCATGCCTCCATGACCCTCATGAACAAACATGCGGTTTGACCTGGGCGTCCTAGGTGGTCGGTAGGCCAGAGAGGCTGTGTGTGGTGCGTTTGGGAGGGTAGCGGAGGCCGGAAATGGGGCTGCGGGAAGCCAGCTCATCTGTATCACAAACAGAATTAGTTACAGGGACACTTGTGTCAAGAGGTCATTTGAAGGAATGGCCCCGTTTTCATTTGTAGCTTCTAGCACAAATGTCCTAGGCACTCATTTGTAAGGACCCGCCTTTTGGGATGTAAGGATGGAGTTAGGGTTGAATTTTTGCCCTTCCTGGTGTGCTATTCTTACCGGCACCTACCTTCTTCTTTCCTAAGAGGCTCCACTCATTGTTTTTCATATTGTTTAGTAAAAAGCCTGAAAGGGAGGGTTATCGGAGGCCAAGGGGACATCATCACCCACCTCTGTCTCTGAGCGGGGGAGACGGCCGCATAGCAGATTGATTTGGGGATTGTTCTCGGCTCCTGGTAGAAAAACAGTCCCTCAATTTACATGGGAGTGTTCTGTGTTGCTTACTTTAGATCTGGCCAATTTCAGTAGCGGTGGGGACTACCCCTTGGCCAGCTGGGGGTACAGGGGCTGTAGGCAGGAACAGTTTGAGTAGCAGCTGGTGGTTTTCACGTGTCCCGGGACCGGGCATTGGGTGGTTGGTCCATTCTGCTCCCAGCTCCCCCACTTGGTACACTGCGCCAGCCGGGGAGACCTGGGCTCCGTCAGCTATTTCTGGATGATAACACGCTGTCCAGAGAGTGTAGACGTGGCCTGGGAGCTACAGATTAAGAGCCCATCCCAGGTCCTGATAAGGAGGTTTGGGTGGGAGACACCTTGATGTTTCAACCAGCAAGCCCAGGGGGAAGAAATGCTCCTCTGTGAGTCTGACATCGGCCCCATAGTGGCCTTCCGGGAGCACAGATAGCGAGGACTCCTGGCTTCCAGGCCAGTACTGGCACTGAGGCCCAGCAAAGCAGGATGCAGAAGTTCTGGGCTGGGAGGGAGAATATATGGGTTGTAGCCCAGGTCCTTCCTAACCAGCTGTGGGAGTTTGGCCAAGCCCCTCAATTTTCCTGTCTCAGAAATGAGGGAGTTGGATGAAATGACCTCTGTTCCTTTCTTCAGCTTTTGATTCTAAATCATCTCCATTATCCTGGCAGTCACTGGAGGGCAAATTAGGACAATTATTATCATTATCTTCAATTAGTTGAACTGGAAGGTCATTTGGGTTGGGAAGTGAAGTAAATAGTCTTCCCTTGCTTGAGTCCGACTCCTGCTGGGTAAAGTTTCCATTTCCAAGCCCAGTGGGGCAGGGCTGCAAACAGGTTAGCAGCTCAGGCAGGCCCCGGAGTTAGGCTGCCCCGGGGGTCTGATCTCCTCTCTCCCACCTACTTCCTGTGTGCAATCTGGAACAAGTTACTTCAACCAGGCCTCATTTCCCCATTTGTAAAATGGGACTAAGAATACAACCCATCTTGGAGCACCTGCGTGGCTCACTCAGTTAAGCTCTGACTCTTGATTTCAGCTCAGGTCAGGATCTCATGGTTTGTGAGATCACACCCTGAACTGGGCTCTGCAGCTGACAGCATGGAGCCTGCTCGGGATTCATTCTCTCTCTCTCTCTCTTTCTCTCTCTCTCTGTCTCTCTCTCTCTCACACACACACAATAAATAAATTAATTAAAAAAAAAAAAAGAATAGAACCCATCTGAAAATGTTAAGGAGGTTGAAATGAGATCTAAACTACTTGGCATAGCGCTTTGCATATTTAAGTATGCAACAAATGAAAATTCTAGTTTTAAGTAGAAGTTAATCTGAATTGGTCCTGAGCTGAATAAGGACACTGACATCCTGGTAACTGGGAGGAAACCATTATTTAAGTATTAGTCCCACTAGTGCCTCTGAGAATGGCCGCAGCGAAGAACATCCAAGCAGCCTTCGGCCTCCCCATTGAAAGATGATTTTCAATCCTTTGCTTAAAAGTCTTTACAGTCCAGGGGCACCTGGCTGGCTCAGTCAGTAGAGCATATGACTCTTGATCTCAGAGTCATGAGTTCAAGCCCCGTGTTGGGTGTGGAGCCTACTTAAAATCAAATCAAAACAAAACCAAGAAAAATTCTTCACAGTCCAAAGAGCCCTTCCCGGCATCACCTAGCCTGTAGTAGGTACTCTGTAGGCACCAGCAGAATGAATGAATGCACTCATGTCTGATCTTGGCCATTCTGGCTGAAATGTACCATGTGCCCGCCAGACATCCGATCTCATTGGCTGGAGGGGAGCTTTGACCTCTTGGCTCCATGGTCTGCTTGTAAATTAATACCAAACTGGGCTATGTGCCCATTCACAGGCAGAGTGGGTGGGGAACGGATTTTCCAATACCAACCTTGCTTACCTCCTTCCTGCCCACCTGTGGAATCATGAGGAATCACGTTCTCCCTTCCAGGAAGAGAGAGAAACGGGGAAGCTGGGAAGGGCAAGCCTGGTGAGTTCTGGAGAGTTCTGGCTTTCTCTCTGCACCACTCCTTTGCAGAGCTGGTATGAAAAACATTTGAACTCAGTTTAAGAGGCTACCAGGGCCCTGGATAATGATCTTGTACAAACAAGCCTTGCCCAGATGTGTTGCCTGTCCTTTCCCCGGCTTCGAGGGGGGCCCCGTTCCCTGGGCGCCCACCGGCTCCAAGTCATTTTGCTCCCAGCTGAAGTGGGTCTACTAGTCCCCACCCCTGTTCCCATAAGCAAGGGCAGGCCTTATTCACCCCTTGTCCAGCAGACCCGACAGGCTTCCCGGGGCACATCAGATAAGAGGAGGTTATAGCCAGGCAGGTTGGGGCTCCTTTATTTACCAGCACCAGCAGGGAGGGGCCGTTTAGAGTTCGGTGAGCACCAGAGGAGCCAAGGTAGGGCCAGGCTGTCAGTGAAGAAGGACAGCCACACAGAGGCTGTGGTGAACTTGGGGAGTGAGCTCAGGCTTTGTCTGAAAAAGACCCTGTTCCTTAGCGCCAGTCCACTGTCCTCCTGGGAGACCAGTGATATCAGATACTGTGATTTTTTCAAGAGAAACCTGAAATATAGACTTTTATTTCACATCTCCCTAAATTCTAACGACGGCCACTAATTTTTTTTTTTAAGGGGTAAACTGCTTTTAAGTACTTATTTGCATAGGCTTCCAGTTTGTGACTTACGATGCGCCTTGGACCACCTGGAAATGGGGGTGTAGGGTTTTCTGACCCCACCCCCATACTTGGAGTGAGGCTCTGCATTGAGGACATCAATGGCACACTGTCACCACGGCTGGGATCTCTCGAAGGCACATCCCAGTATGTTCCCGACAGGACAGCGAGCACGCTTGGGGCCTGTGCTTCCCCTCCAAGGATTATACTAGAGGCAACTTGCCCACCCTCAACTGGTGCCCATTAACTCATGCCTGGGACCGCAGCCTCTGGGCCTTTGCTCAATGCTCTGCCCCCTCCTGCCTACCCACTTTTGTCTGGTTAACTCTGGTCTCTCAAGATTCAGACCTTCTCTTCCAGCTTTGCAGTGACACTGTTCCTTCCCACGTTACTCAGTCTTTTCTTCTGTCCTAGTCCTTATAACCCCGATTTTTTTTTTTTTAAACAAGGATTTTGTTTTTAAGTTTATTTTGAGAGTGACGGCAGGGAGAGAATCCCAATCAGGCTCTGCACTGTCAGCACAGAGCCCGACGCAGGGCTCAAACCCACAAACCATGAGATCATGATGGGAGCTGAAATCAAGAGTCAGATGCTCAACTAACTGAGCCGCCCTGGCACCCCCTTATAACACTGAATTTACAGTAGAATGTAAGCCAGGGACTTTACCTGAGCAGTGTTTGGTGTTGAATAGGTGTTAGTGAATATTGGCCGAACAGATGGGTCTCAAAGTTGCCAAGAGTAGAGGCTAATAGATGAAAGGAATTTAGGTAAGGAGTAGAAGAAAAAAAAATCAAGTTCATTCATGGTTTGCCAGTGAGGGGTCCTAGCTCAGAAGAGCTAATCTGTGACTGCACCTTTTTTTTTTCTTTTTAAAGCTACTTATTCATTTTGAGAGAGAGAGAGAGATAGAGAGAGAGAGAGAGAGAGAGAGAGAGAGAACAAGCAGGGGAAGGGCAGAGAGAAAGGGAGCTGTCAGTGCGGAGCCTGACCGAGCCCGACACGGACTCGAACCCACAACCCGTGAGATCATGACCCATGAGATCATGACCTCAGCCAAAATCAAGAGTCTGACGTTTAACTGACTGAGCCACCCAGGTGCCCCTGTGATTGCACCTTCTTAAGAAAACAGTCCTTTGAATCTTACAGGCTCTTAGGTCTTTAAGCACCTGCTATTGAAACGTAAATGTTACTTAGAGAGGGGTGGACACATTTTAAATCATAATGTGGGGGAACCTTAGTTATCAATTAACTCCCTAAATGGGTTTACCCAGACGGTAATCACACCTGGAGAGAAGGCTGGGCTACGTGTGTGCGGAAGGAATTCTGACCAAGGTAGCTGGAGAGAGAAAATAGACTCTCTGTCTGTGATCCTGTCCACAGAAATCCTTCCCAATGTCGACTCTGGAGGTCAGCGGCCTGGTGGTAGAAACACCCATGGGCTTAGGAGTTGGGAAGTAGGAGCCCTAGCTTCGGGTCTGACAATAACTAGTACTAGTTCGTCTCTGACATCTTAGACTAGTCCCTCCTCCCTCCTGAGCCTCAGTTTTCTCATCCGTAAAATGAGTCACTTGTGCTAAATCACCTCTCACCATTCTATTTCCATTTCCATGCAGGACAGGGGAAATCCCTGATTCTTCTTTTCCATTTAGGCCAGTGCATAGCCCTGGTCCTGCTCCATCGTATGGAAATAACACACAACAGCCTTCTATCTGCCTCCCCACCCAGGCTGGCCAGCAGCCTGGGCAACCACAAACTTCATTTTCATCATGCCATTCCTTTCCTGCTGCCTCTCCTGGCCATTCTGAATGTCTAAGATGGGAATACAAGGCGCTCCCGAACTTTCCAACCCCAGACTCCCTGTGCAATGGCCTAACCGTGCCACGATACCCCACCTTCACAACTCTCTCCTGTTCGCTTTTCTTTGCCGTCATGACCACATCTGCAAGACTCCCTACTCTGCCAATTATCACGGCCCCAAACCACTTGTCAGAGTATTTTGACATGCTTTCTTCTAGGACACGAGCACCTACTGGGTGCCGAACACCAATGTGGCCAGGCACTCTGCCTGCTGCCTTACACGCAGCCTCTCTCGCACGATCTCCATGAGCACACTCTGAGAGATGGTCGCCTCAAGCTCATAGATGAAGGAGGCAAAGCACCAGTGACTGGAGGGGGAGGTGGTGGAAACAGATGTAAAATCTGGACGTGTCTGTCTCCAGAGTCCACGCTTTTTCCTTCCCCTGTTGCCTCCTCAGGATGCCTTCCCTGAATAATTCCGCTTGTGTTCTTTAAAAACATTCTGACCTCAAGGCTTTTCAATGTTTGTACATATGGTTTAAAACTGCTTACCCCCTCATACTACATTCCTTATTCCAGCGCCTCTTAAATGATGTATACACATCATTTATCACTGTTTACGTGTTCATCACAAACACAGTCAGCACGTCTTCACGTGTCACTTTTGGTCGATGTCTGGAGGCTCTGCAAGCTCGCGTCCCCTCTGCCACGATTACCACACACGCCTCCATAGAAGGATCCCTTGCCTTCTGTTTTTTACAGCCTCGTGTGCTGCCCACGACTTGGCGTGCGACAGTCTGACGCGAGTACCCTGGCTGTTGAATGAAAAGCTATGGTTGAGTAAACTGTGGTGTACCCGCAAGAGGCTGTGGGGCAAGTGCCCTCCTCTCATGGCCCCCTTCCAATCTTCCCACTCCAGACCCAGAAAGGCAAGTGCCCTATCAGGGGGGTTCCTAAGAGGGGGTGAGGGAGCCCTGTGGGCTGCTGCTGCTACCTACATACAAAGTTTCCAGCACATGGTTTATGCACCCCAGACATGCTCTTGGGCCGATGCTGATGGTGGGGTGTCATTGACTCTCCTCAGTCAAGTCTGTTCCACCCAGAACCACAACCACTTGAAGTACTAAACGACAAGTAAGCAGATGTGGATGTAGGTCTAGATAAATAAGTTTGGAAATAAATGGAGACTTCTCTTTGGAATAGACTTGGACATAACATGGGCGGCTACCTTGGTTAAGGATTCTGTCTTCACTCCTGGACATTGGGTTTAAATTTACATCGTCTAGGGGTGCCTGGGCGGCTCAGTCGGTTAAGCATCGGGTTCTTGATCTTGGCTCAGGTCATGATCTCCCGGTTTGTGAGATCGCCGTGAGATCTGACGGTGCAGAGCCTGCTTGGGATTCTCTCTCTCCCTCTCTCTGTCTGCCCCCGCCCCGCTCACAGGTGCAAGCTCTCTCTCTTGCTCTCTCTCAAAATAAATAAGTAAACTTAAAGAAGTAAATAAATTAGTAAGTTTACTTGCTCCAAAGAGGATCAGACTCTCTGGCTGAGAATGAGGAGGGCCACAGAAGGGAGGAGAGGGGCAGAGGGAAAGCCCTCTGAGCAGTCTTTACGGGTATTTGTGCCCTTGTGCTAGGAAAGCTGGCGCAGGAAGGGATGATCCCTTTACTGGAGGCCCGGAGGGAGGGTGCCAGGGATGGTGCATTTGAGCAACTCAGCGACTAGGTCTCAGCAGCTGGCGGGGGGCCAAGAGAAATGCGATTAAGCCCCGGGCGCCCACCCACAGCTCCTCACCAGCCTAATTCCTCCTGCAAACCCTTTCTTCTTTCCTGCGGGTCCCCTTGCCAGCTGCCCTCTCATCCAGGTGTTTCCTGTGAGCTCTTTGTTTGCTGGCTGGGTGGCTGCAGGCGGGAGAGGAGTCTGTTTTGGCCTCCTGTTAGCCAATGGCAGCCGGCCTAGGGGGGGCCCGGGCGCTCCTGTATCTGGGGAGAACCGACCGCAAGCGGCAGCTTCCTCCCAACACCTGCCTTTCTGAGAGTCTGTAAACAGTGACAGGCCCAGGAAGGCTTCCTCGGCAGAGCAGGGCAGGGACTTCTGTTGGGTCAGAACAAAGGGGGTCATTGCACAAATGAAATGTCCAGAAGCTCTCCAACCCAGAGGACGGGTCAAGGCCTACAATGTGGGTCACCCCAGGAACCTCAGGGCAAAGGCCCCGTTGCCCTGGACTCTAATTCCTACAGGTAAGAGGCAGAGTTGAGCTCAAACCCAGGACTGGCTGAATAAACAGAGGAGAAACAACAAGAAAAATGAAGGCAAAACTGGACCCAGGACTTCTAATTCTTCCTGTCACCCAGTGACACCCAGGTCACCAGTGTCCTGGTCTTCTGGATTCGAGGGACTTCTACACCAAGCCCCAGTTCACAGTGCAGATAGTTAGTCAAAAAATATTCTTATATTTTTTGGAGTGGAATCTCACTCCTACACATTTTTTTTTTAATGTTTATTCATTTTTGAGAGAGAGAGCATGAGCAGGGGAGGGGCAGAGAGAGAGGAAGACACAGAATCCAAAGCAGGCTGCAGGCTCCAAGCCATCAGCACAGAGCCCGACGTGAGGCTCGAACCCATGAGATCTTGACCTGAGCAGAAGGGGGACTCTTAACCGGCAGAGCTCCCAGGCGCCCCGTGTTTATGTATCGCATTTCAAATGAAATATAAGGCCCTAGAGATCACCTGGGATATTGCTCATCATCTCCCAGAGCATCTGGAGGTGCCTGGGTATGAATTTGACAGCAAGAGAGCTGGGGGACCAGGTAGTGTAGGCTAGACGCTCCAGTGACCAACCCCTCCTCTGCCTTTTGTGTCTTTCCTGTTGGAGAGCTCTCGATCCAGTAGAGACAGACCAGCCAAATGCATTGCTTCACCCCTGCTGCAAAACACAGGAACTCCTTGTATCCATTGTGACCCACTTCCTCTCTCACCGGGCCCTGTCAGGGCGGAGGCCCAGGCCCCAGTGGCTTCTCTTGTTTGCACAAAAGGAAAATCATCTACCTGTCATCGTCACTGCTTGACCAACAGACTTCTCCCATGTCACCTCCCGGGGGTGGAGGGGAATGGAACACTGACCGTGTTGTGGGGTGAGATTCAAAGACACAAGGGCGGAACAGGATGTAGGAGCGCTTGTTAGAATTGTAGTGCTATCTGAATGTGGGGGATTAAAGTGGATCAATTGCGGCCTTGGAGTCCAGGGTCTGAAGTCTAGCACAGGGCCAGCTGCACACGACACCTTGAAAGACCTTTTTTTGGTCCAGTTTTCTGTCTGCCCTTTTATGCCTGGAGATGGGTCCTTGTGAGGAGCACAGGGTTGGGGGAAGGCAGAGATGAGGATATAGGGTTTTTGGCCTCAGGGCGTTGCCAGTCCAAAGGAGGTGATGGGATAATTGCACATGAGAGAACAGAAAATACTGACGGCATGGATTAAATGCAAACAAATGGAAATTACACAGAAGGATACATTACACATAAGTTAGTGCCCAGATGGTTGTTAGACAAATGGAAGTGATCAAAGATGGGTGAGGTTAGTTTGAGCAAGGGTTGGGAAAGAGAGATGTTTTGAGAAATGCCTTTACTATCTTATGCCAGAGAGAAAAAACCCAAACCAGCTGAGCAGAGTCACCTTGGCCAACACAAACAACAGGAGGTCAGGTGGGTGGACGGAAGAGAGGGCATGAAGCCAGGTAGGAGGGGAGTCCAGAGCTCTGCTCTCTACCTCCTGCCCCCCAACCCAGCCCCCTAGCACCACCAGCTCAGCCTTTCTGCAGAAAATGCAACTTGCGGCGGGGGGTGGGGGGGCTGTCAGGTTAGCCCAGAGGCAAGCCTATGGCCTTGGAATCATAACTTTGCATATGCTACACCTTTTTTATTGTTTTAAGACACAAGGGAGGGGCACCTGGGTGGCTCAGTCAGTTAAGTGTCCAACTTCAGCTCAGGTAATGATCTCGAGGTACGAGAGTTCGAGCTCTGCATTGGGCTCTGTGCTGACTGCGCAGAGCCTGGAGCCCGCTTCGGATTCTGTGTCTCCCTCTCTCTCTGCCCCTCCCCCACTCATGCTCTATCTCTCTCTATCTGTCAAAAATAAATAAACATTAAAAAAATTAAAAAAAAAGACACAGGGGATCTTCCCTTTTATTCTGTATTTATTGAGATCTCTTAGCCCCTTAACCTAGAGTTCCCAATCAGGCTGGGCTGAAATTGAAAGGCAGAGAGAGAAGGGAGACAATAATCGGAGATTCAGGAGACTGGTGGGGGGAGAGGGGAGGGGAAGCAGGGGGAACCTCCAACCTTATTGCATAAAAAAAGATCTTTCCCTGCCTTAGACCTTTCTGCTTTCAGTTGCCTCACAGAAGAATAGATATGAAGTACTTCGACAACGTTCAAAGTGCCAAGCCCACTCTACCTCCTGGGGGGCATGGGTGTGGGGAAATGCAGAGTAAAGCCTCATATATGCCCAGCCTCTTCCGTTTGTAGAACGTGGGCTTGCATATCTGCTTATTCTCCACAGTGTTGGAGGCAGGGGCAGCCGGGCCGTGCCTTTACCCCCAGTTGACAGAGAGGAAACTGGGATTCCGTCAGCCCAGAATTACCCACCAACCAGAGGGTGAGCTGAGACCAGAGCCGGGTCCCCTGATTCCTGGTCCACTCCTCTCCACTAGTCTCTGACGTTTGAAGGCACGTGTGGATTATTTTGATGGGATCCCATTCTAGAACAACTCAAACTTGATCATCAATGGCAGAGGACCCAGATCCCGCTGTTCTCCACCTCTCTCCAAAGCCTTGGATTTTCTTTTAACTCTGTTTCTGAAGAGTCAAAACAATACCCAGGCAGAGGATTTGGCCTAATGAAAGCCTCAAAGTGCAGAGCCCCAAACTACCATGGCATAGCACTGCTGCCCCAAAGTGATGTCTCCCTTCCCAGGGCCCCTGGTTCCGCACAGAATGGGCCAGAAGCTGAGGAGGAGCATGGGGGCAGAGCCTCCCTGAAGGAGGACAGATGGGCAGGCTGGCCCCAGCGCCAGGGCTTTGAACAACCTTTTTGTTTTCCAGCCAAACATCCAGTCTCAGTCCCCCCCACCCTCCTGCTCCCCTGGCAGCCCCCGCCCCATCCCCCCCCCCCCCCCACCAACTTGTGTATTTGGGCTGGAGCTGATGTGCTCTGGAGGGAGGAGGGCTGTTCTTTATGACTGGGAGCCGATGAAAGAAGGCTGGCAACTGTTGCCATCTGTCTCGTGGGGACGTCACCAGGGAGGTTCTCGCCCATTCACTCCTTCACGCACCACTGGGCTTGGGCCTTTTGTTTGGTTGGCTGGTGGGGGGGGGGGGGCTTCTGCTGGGCAGTGAAGGGAGGCAGCGGGGGAGAGAAGCAGCTTCTTTGTGTCTGGACCAAACTTTCAGTGACTCACTAAGATAATTTGCATGAGGACACTGCCCAAGCCCCAAACCACTCAAGTGATCGACAGCCTCCAGCCTGCTCCCCCTGCCACACCCCTCCACCCCCCCCCCCCCCCAATTTTCTGCCTACAGTTCCCCAGGGTGGGAGGGAGTGGCCCCAGCTCCTCTGCAGGGATGAGGAGCTCGAAAAGCCATTGGGGTCCTCTCTCTCCACTCTCTGTCCCCAACCCTTTCCCAGTTCAATGTGGGTCTGGTGTCTTCCTCCCTCCCCACCCCCAACAGATCCCTTAGAGCTCCTCGCTTTTTGTTTGGTTCCTGTGGCCTGGGCCTGGCAGGCGGAGGGGCCAAAGCAGGAGAAAAGGCCCATTAGCTGCCCAGCAGCTGAGAGCAGGACAAGAAAGGAGCTGAATAGAGGCGGTGGGGTTGGCAGCCCTCCAGCCCAGCTCCTGGTCTTTGAATAACACCCCAGGCCAGGGGCTGGGATCCGAGTGGGGGAGGCTTTGGGGCATTTAATTATTTAAAGGTCTCAATAAAAGGAGTTAAGTCCCTGGGGAAGGGGGAGGCTAGGCAGATGGTGTGCCCAAGGAGCTGGGAAGCGGGTGCGGGGTGGGTGAAGGTGGGGGTGGGGGAGGTGCGGAGTACTGAGCAAGAGGTCAGGGCTAAGGGAGTAAAGAGAAGGAGGGACAGAAGGGGGTCAGGGATCGCTCTTCAGTCACAAGTAGTGCCCAGCAAGTAGCCTTTCCCTACACCAGGTGGGAGCAGGGGCTCAGCCTCTCCTCCCTGAATTCTTGACCGCCACTCCCCAGCCTCAGAGTTCATGTCTGCCCTAAGCGGGGTCCCTTCTGGAAACATACAACAAAACTGTGAAGTGTGGGGGATCACCCCTTCACCTCTCTTCTGGCACTTAGGGATGCTTCAGATTGACCCAACGGTGGTGATCAGGACTGGGCAGGTGGGTGGGAGGATTTCTCTCTGTCTCTCTTTCTTTGTTTTGTGGTAAAACTCCTATAACATACAATTCGCCAGCTTACCTGGTTTCATTTTCTATGGCGAGGCCATACCATGAGTCCGTGGAAGTATTGAGAAGGCAGATATTTGGAGTTCCTGCTCTCGGGGCACATGCTGCTTCAGACGGCAACCCATTCTGGCCTTTTTCTCTGACCACATTGCAGCACGGGCAGCGTGGTGAAGGAGCAAGTTCAGATGGGGCCCCTCGGTGGAAACATACCAGCTAGGTTCAAATCTGGCTCTGCCATTTATTAGCTCTGTGACCACAGGCAAGGTACGCAACGTCTCAATGCCTCAGTTTTCTCACCTTTGAGATGAACATAAAATACAGTTCGCATTGAGTGTTGTTGAGGGAATTCACAGGTGTGAAGGGCTTAGACGAGGGTCTGGCTTAGTAAGTACACAGTGTTATTAAGTATCATTGGCACCCTTACCAGCCCAGGACGCATTTATACAGGCTGCACATTGGGAACCGAGACGAATGGGGAGTCTGGGAATTGGGAACGAGGCCAAAGGAGAATTTGGCGTGGGCATCAATTTGCTTCCACCTTTTCTCCCATTGGTAATGAGCTATGGTTGGAAATGTGGTCTTCACTGTTCCTAAGATCATAGAGCTGCTCAGGTAACCCCCTTTCCCACCTGCACCCCTCTTCCACCTTCACCAGGCTGAGCCAACAGTTCGGGTCCTCAGGCTCTGAGACCCTCGGGTCCAGACCCTCGCTGTGTGCCAGTTTAGGCATTACTGGTAGCCTCATTTTACCCGTGGAATAACCAATCCAAAAGGTTAGGGCACTTTTGCCTCCTGGGTTCCCCCCCCCCCCTCCCCCCGTGTCTCTCCTTAGCCCCTCTCAGGCCGCAAGGTCACCAGGCATGAGGTGGTCACTTGGTCACTGTGGGGCACAGATTGCAAGACGATATCTTTGTTAGCCCGTCTTCAGGTCTCAGTCTGGCCCTAACCGTGTCAGGTGGGGTTTGTTTTCCGCATCTTCCAGCGGAGGCAGTTCTCTCGTCCTCAACTCCTTTGGGGGACAGTGGAGATGCCCTTCAAGCCGGGGACAGCGGAGGATTCCACCCCGGGCGGCCTGGAATCGGACCTGCCCAGCGAGGGTGGAGACGCCAGGAGGAGGGAGAGAGGGCAGGCCTCGGGTGTGAGGGCAGGCAGGTGTCTGGCTCCCTCCCTTCTCGATGTGGGTCGAGGGAGGAGCCCTGGGCCACCCACCCACGTCCCTCAATCCTCACGGAGCAGCTGGCTGAGACCTTGAAGCTCCACCAAAGGCGCTCACTTCTGCTCTCTCCTCTCGGCTGGGGCGCCGCAGCCTCCTCCCGCTCGAGGAAGCCCCACCTTGGCAACAAGCTGCTGATTGGCTGGCCTGGGAGCAGAGCGGGCCAATCAAAGTCCTCCCTGACGCTAGAGGTGCGGCCGAGAATTTTTTTTTTTAAGTGGGGGTAGGGGCGGGGGCGCTAGGTAGTTGCGGAGCGCAGTTGCTCAGCAGGTTGGCTGCGGAGAATGAGGCCATTCAGAAAGCGGGGGGGGGGGGGGGGGGGGGGGGGGGGTGGAGGAGGCAGGGGGGCGGGGCCCTGGCGTGGCTGGTGCTGTGCCGGGAGCCCCTCCCGCCCGCCACCTGCTGACCGAGTGCCTCGGGTCCGAAAGGTTGGGTGATGTCCCCATTTCGCAGCCTGTCTGCGGGGCCGGGGCCGGCCCAGCCATTCTTGAGCAAGTCTAGAGATTCTGGGTTTCGGAACCTCTAGTCCTTCCCGGTTCTCTTTCCAAAGGCCCCGTGGATTTGGGCATTTATTTCCCCAACTTTGTTACTCGGGTCCTCTTCGTTTTCTTCCTGTATGTCTGTGCACGCTTACGCCTTCTTCTGCATTCCTAATCACCTACCCTCTAAAGCCAAGTTGACCATCACTTTATTATACTGTACCTATTGGCCCCAGCCTCAGATTCTCTGATCCAATATATATTTTCTGAGGACACATTGTAAGTTTTGTAAGAGAAAAGTATCTTGAATAACAGTTCCCACACCCCAACACACGCCAACATACACAAATACATAGACGCAAGGGACCTAGCGTGGTAGGTAGCATAGAGATTAAGGCTAAAGACTGGTGGACCAGGGTTCGATTTCAGCCTCTTCCACTACTGGCTGGGTGATCTTGAGCAGTTACTCAACCTCTCTGAATCTCAGTTCCTTCTATGAAAAATACTACTAATAAAAGCACCCGCCTCCTACCATTATTGTGACAAAATACCTGGGACATAAATGCTTACTAAATGATGCTATATCTGGGGCGCCTGGGTGGCTCAGTCGGTTGAGCGGTCGACTTCAGCTCAGGTCATGATCTCACGGTCCCTGAGTTCGAGCCCCGCGTCAGGCTCTGTGCTGACAGTTCAGAGCCTGGAGACTGTTTCGGATTCTGTGTCTCCCTCTCTCTGACCCTCCCCTGCTCATGCTCTGTCTCTCCCTGTCTCAAAAATAAATAAAATGTTAAAAAAATAAAAAAAATAAATGATGCTATATCAGGTATTGATAACAAAGGAATGAGTTTTCCTTTCCCACATTGAATCTCAGCCCTCCATTATTTGTTTGGCTGCTATGGAGAACTCCAGATTCTAGGGAAATTTAAGATTCCTATCCATAAAGCAATATAAGACACAGACTAAAACTTAGTATAGGCTCAAAGCCCCCAACCTAGCATGGGTCCTGCTTTTAGCTCATGGATTTTTACCAAGGGAGAGATGTTTTGGGAAGATGGGATTCCTCTTTTCCTCAAGGATTTTTCTTCCAAGTCCCCTCTCCCAAAAAATGTTTACAAAAGCAGCATCTTAGGATTTACAATGTCATTTTAATAGGATTTGACATTGTCTTTTTTTTTTTTTTTTTTGCATGGACTCATGGAGTGACCTACCTCATCTCTCCTTATACCTACCTTAGCACCAAATCGTGATTGTTTTTCTCACACCTCTCTCCTGGAGCCACCCAGAGACCCAGCTCTTCCTCAGACTTGGCCTCCCCCCACGATATTACACACTGGCACATGGATTTTCTTCAGTGAACACAGAGACTAGGATTCAGTGCTCCCAGACCCCTGGGCAACCATCTAGTGCTATCACCTGCTGGGCCCTGTTGATATCTGAAGTGAGCCTTTGTTGACGCTTTGTATTGTTCAAAACAAAAGCAATGGTGTGTGGGAGGCACCCCAGTGGCGCAGGGTGATGGGGACAGGAGGAGGGCAAGGGGCACACAGCACCCGACAGACAGTTCAATGGAAGGTAGTAGATCTGGGTTTCAGTGTTGGGTCTATGCCACCAGGGGCAAAGCAATCAAAGGGGGCAGGTCTCAATTACCCTCTCTGTAAAATGGAGTGAATCATACGTGTCTCCTTACCGGGGAGATATTTTAGGAAAAGAACTGAAGTCATAGAATTGAAAGCACTTTATATTTTTAGCAAAGAAAAACAGGTGTGTGTGTGTGTGTGTGTGTAGGTGGGTGGGTGGGTAATGGGCAATTAAATCCATTCCATGCCACTGTTTTCACCCCCAAAAGAATATAATCCAACAGGTGTTATTTAAAAATTTTGAGGGGCTCCTGGGTGGCTCAGTCGGTTAGGTGTCCGACTTCAGCTCAGGTCACGATCTCGCGGTCCGTGAGTTCGAGCCCCGCGTCGGGCTCTGGGCTGATGGCTCAGAGCCTGGAGCCTGCTTCCAATTCTGTGTCTCCCTCTCTCTCTGACCCTCCCCCCGTTCATGCTCTGTCTCTCTCGGTCTCAAAAATAAATAAAAAACGTTAAAAAAAAATAAAAAAAAATTGAAACCAGCTCTGTGCCAACTCTTGTGAGCTATGTGGAGGAATCATATGACATGGTCTCTACCTTTAAAGAATTTACAATCTAACCAGGTTGCTCAGCTAACACACACGAAACATTGATGAGGCGCGGTGCACTGACTGTGGGTTTGTAACAATGTTTCACAACCATCCTATTCAAGGCGATGAGGAAAGGATTATCTGGTGATGTGACAATGGAGCCAATAGACGGGCGTGCCCCTCTTGGACCAGCACAACCGCCGGCCTCCTACTGTTGCCTTTCTGTCCTTGCTGGGGCACAGGGGTCTTCCAAACCACCCTCACCCCTGTCTTCAGCAGGGCTCATGAGTCATGGCCTGATGCCTTGTGACTTGGGCTTGAGGAGATGCCAGTGCCTTCCCCGGGGGTCTCCTCTCCTCATCCCTTTCCACGGTGCCCTTCACCTACAGTCACTGACACCTCCACCCCGTACCCTTTCCCCCGCCGCTGGCTACAAATGCCATCACGACTACAGTAACTGCAGCAGATGCTCTAGGGTGGCCCTGGGTGGGTCACTGCGGTGCTGTCGTCCCCATCCCGTCTGTGCTGGCCGAGAGAGGCCACCTCCCTTGCCCCTTCCTCAGGAGGAAGAAGGGCGCTAGCGTATCCCTTCTAATTTCTGCATTTGCCCCAGGTGGATTAGAAAAGACGCGAGGGGCTCCCCCTTCCCCCCAGCACGGAGCGCTGTGTCCCCTTCGGGGACTGCCCCCGGCCTTGGGTGGGGGAGCCAATTTGCAATGGGGGTAAAGGACCAGTTTCATTGGTCATGCTTAGCCTGCAGATCCCGGCTCCAGATTCTCCAGTGCTGGGCCAGCAGATTTAGCTCCTTTTCTTTTTTGGGGATTGCCAAAAAAGGCTCAGCATAACTTCTGAGAAGGAATAGGTTGGTGTGATTGCTATCAGCTTTGAAAATAAAAAAAAAAAAAAAAAAAGGGAAATGCTAATTAAAATAAAAATCCCTACCAAGTCTCACCCATCAGACTGTCAAAATTACTCAAGTCTGAAGCAATATTTGGCAGTGTGGGGTGTGGGGACCGGGGGCTGTCAGGCCCCCTCGGTGCCACTGGGGAGAGCAGGTTGACATCTAGCAGAGGTAAACTGCTCATATGTCACAGCTCAGCAGTTCCCTCCTGGGCATATGTACCAGTGGTTCTTCGTTGGTGGTGATTTTTGCCCCCCCCCCCCCAGGGAATATCTGGAGACATTTTAAATTGCTTTGTTTTCTATTTATACCAACCCAGAAATATGTTCCCCCTTCTTTTCCTCTGTTGTTCGGTGCATCTGCGATGCTTACCTGGGACTATTTTTGCTGTGGTCAGGATGTCATCCACAGGACGTGGTCTGTGGGCAGACCTTGGGTCTGTGGTGCCTGGGTCTTAGTGCCTGTCTGGTATTCCATCCCCAAGCCCCTGGAAACATCTGTCTGACATCCTCTGGGAAGCTTTTAGTCCGCCTTAGGGAGGTCCCCTGTAGATGAAATTATGGATTGAATAGCATACCTCCAAACCCATATCTGTTCAGACCCTTAGAAAATGACCTTATTTGGAAACATGAAATTAGTTAAGGATCGGGATGAGACCATTATGAATGAAATCCGGTGACCTCTATCCTTATAAGGAGAGGAGAAGACACAGAGATACAGAGAGGGACATGTGAGGACAGAGGGAGGAAGAGACTGGAGTGATGTGGCCACAAGCCAAGAACACAGGAGCCACCAGAAGCTGGAAGAGGCCAGGAAGGATGCTCCCCTAAAGCCTTCAGAGGAAGCATGGCCCTCGTGGCACCTTGATTTTGGACTTCTGGCCTCCAGAAATGCAAAAGGATGAATAATTTTTTTAAAAAATTTGTTTCGCACCACCTAGTTTGTAGAACTTGTTACGGCGGCCCTGGGAGACTAATTCGATGGGTTCTGCAGATTGGGAAACAGACTCAAAGCAGTGCTGGCCAGAAGGAGATATTTCCAGAGTAAGAGGAAGGAGGTGTTGGCATGCGGGGGTCCTATGGTGTATGAGAACACCCTACTCGCGTGTTGGTGTCTGTTCCCCAGCTCCACGGAGGCGTGGAGGCAGGTGTGGGGACCGGGGCACCTCACAAAACTCCTCCCCCAGATTTCCCAAAAGATGACTCTGCCATTTGGCCCCTCAGCATGTGAGCCCGTCATTTCTTATGGGTCATTTTCCCCCACGTGAGACAGCCTGCCTCCCGCTGTCGAACATGAGGTGCCCATGTTGCCCGGTCTCTTGCCCGGTCTCGCGTACTGGTAGGGCACCAGCACATAATGGTTCTGCCAGTTTAGCCTTGAGTTGAGAGTTAGTGGCACGCAAAAGCCGGGGCCTCGTGGGGGGTGACAGAGTGGTGGCAGCTCCTGCCATTTTCCACATGCAGGAGCGACAGTGGCTCCCCTGAAGCATCCGTCATCCACTTTGGATGGCCTTGGTGGAGCGAGCTCCAGGGTCTGTGCCCTGGGGCGGAGGGGGGGAGGGGTGGCTGTGACGCCTTCATGGGCCTGACCTTGGGCCTTGTTTCTGGCTGCATGCCCTTCAAGCCTGCTTCTAGAATCGTCTATCAGCAACCTGATGTGCCACCCTCTTTAAACAGACAAGCAAGCAAGCGAACACGTGAATAAATGAGTTCCCTTCCTGCTTAACTCAGCTCAATTCAATTGCTCTCGGGCGCAAGCTAAGAATTGGGACTGAGACACCCAGGCCGTCAGGCAGTCTGTCTTAGGATCTGACCCTTAGGTGGTTCTTGTTGATTGCATGCCTTAAACTTCCCTGGACACAAATGTTCTAAAATATCCTGTTTTATGGTCCCACAAAGACATACATATTTAGTGGAATGTGTTAGTTTTGGGTTCAGAAAATGTGATCCTTGAAGTCAGTGAGGATTGCTTTCTCATATGCCCAAGGTGTCTGTAGGCCGAGAGCCTCCGCGTGTGAGGCTGGGCCAGGAAACACCCCCTGACACCCTGAAACCAGGCTGAAGCCACCAGGGCTGTGCTGAGCCCTCTCCCATTTGCCACCGTGTCACCTCCCTGTCTTCCTGAGTCACTTTTACTCCTGGGCTGCTGGTGTCCCTGTCACCCTGACCGCATAAAGCTCGTTCTGTTTTGGGACTTGGGTTTTGTGGCTCCTTCCTTGGGATCGCTTTCCTCACACCTTCCTATACAAACTGCCCTTGTTGGCCCTCGTATCTGACTCGGGTCTGCCCCAGAACTGCCTGACAAAGCCTGGCGGGCATCTGTTACTGTCCCAGCCCGACGGCCCTGTAGGACACAAGTGGAGGAGGTGTGGGGACTATTGGACTAGAGTGTTTCCTGCTGGTGGGCTTTCTAAGAGCGATCGACACTAACCCCACCTGCTTTCTGATGCTTTTGCTCAGGTAGGTAGGTCCTCTTACCTCCTCCTGGGAGTCCGGCCCGTTTCCTGTTATTATTTCCACAACCGGGTCAAGTGTAATTCTATTCTTTCTCCTTCTTTTCTCGGTGTTTCTTCACCGAACACACAGGTGGGCCTGCTCATTAACGTTAGCATCCGCACTTCCTGCCTGACCCCAGCATGACTGGGGTCCTTTTGTCCATTTCAGCCTTTCTGGGCCACGTGGGGCCACAGGCAACCAAGGAAGGACCCACCTTCAGTCTCCCGTGTCAGTCCTTCTCAAACCACCCGTGGCCTGTCCCCCAGGGGGTTGTCTAGTTTCCAGGAAGGATTGCTTCCCTGGAAACTCAGGCTGCCACGGGATCGATCAGTGCGTTTGCTTTCTTTGGGCACCACGTGGTGGCCCGGGGCACCCCGAGGCTCAGCCAGTGGTGGGAGCCGTGTCTGCCGGCTTCCATTTGTCTGTTTGAGGCAGAGGACTTTCTGGGAGAGTCTGAGAAGCTCTACCCAAGACGCCGAATCCCCTGATGACGCACTTTCAGCTGTGGACCCTCCAGCAGACTGCTCGTGCAGGGGGTGGCGGGGCTGGTGAAGAAAGGAGAGCTTCCAGCCCCCCTGGGGGGAGAGGGTGTTTGGGGCTCCTCCCCCGGCTTTCCTGGCCACTCAGCCCTCATCATTTCCTCCTCTTTTTTTTTTTTTTTTTTTTAATGAAGAGACATTTTGTCCATATACCTCATTCAGCACTTACAGCCAACTGCTTCAAGCGTTGTCAAATTAGCTGTGTTTTAAATGGCCAAGGCAGGGGCACCTGGGTGGCTCAGCTGGTTAAGCGTCCTTCAGCTCAGGTCATGATCTCACCGCTCATGAGTTCGAGCCCCACGTCCGGCTCTGTGCTGACAGCTCGGAGCCTGGAGCCTGCTTCGGATTCTGTGCCTCCCTCTCTCTCTCTGCCCCTCCCCAGCTCATGTTCTGTCTCCCTCTCAAAAATAAACAAAAATGTTAAGCAAAATTTTAAAAAAATGGCTAAGGTGAAACACAGGTCAGTTATTACTATCTTCACCAAACTCCACAGCAAGTACCAGGAGAGCTTTATACTCTAGTTTTATATACGGAATACACTAACTACTCACTTTTGCTGTATGTTTTGCATACAATAAACATTTGTCAAGTGATGGAGCCGTCCTCCTGGAGAGAAAAGACCACGATTTGCCTTCTTTTCTTGTGTTTCTTCTATCATCCACCTTTTTGCCTCTTTCCATGGCTTAACTTAGTCTGGGATCTTGGATGAGAAAATACTGTATCTTGATTTTTTTTTTTTCGTGGTGAATGTTTTTTTTATTTTTTATTTTTATTTATTTATTTTTTCAATATATGAAGTTTATTGTGAAACTGGTTTCCATACAACACCCAGTGCTCATCCCAAAAGGTGCCCTCCTCAGTACCCATCCCCCACCCTCCCCTCCCTCCCACCCCCCATCAACCCTCAGTTTGTTCTCAGTTTTTAACAGTCTCTTATGCTTTGGCTCTCTCCCACTCTAACCTCTTTTTTTTTTTCCCCTTCCCCTCCCCCATGGGTTTCTGTTAAGTTTCTCAGGATCCACAGAAGAGTGAAACCATATGGTATCTGTCTTTCTCTGTATGGCTTATTTCACTTAGCATCACACTCTCCAGTTCCATCCACGTTGCTACAAAGGGCCAGATTTCATTCTTTCTCATGGCCACGTAGCACTCCATTGTGTATATAAACCACAATTTCTTTATCCATTCATCAGTGGATGGACATTTAGGCTCTTTCCATAATTTGGCTATTGTTGAGAGTGCTGCTAGAAACATTGGGGTTGTATCTTGATTTTTCACACAGGTAACTGAAATTTAGCATTCTCTCCAATTACAAAGGTAAAAAACCACTACAGTATTTATGGTACCTGAGGTTCCGTCGTCAACTGAAATCACAGAAATTTTTATATCATATTATAATTATTGAAAATACTTCACAATGCTATTTGTGCCCATTAGTCCTTCCCTATGACCGTGATTAGACTTATTGCTGGATCCTGTCATTTGCCACATTGAAAACAAACATACATGCTATGTAAAAACGTACATATTTTACACTTTCATAACTGTATTTAAAAATGCAACTGGTTTCCTTTGGAACCCTACCTATTTTATGTCTTTAAGGAAGAGGTCCATAGCTTCACCAGCCTGCCAAAGGGGTCCACAGTACACGAAGGTCGAGACTTGTTGGTTACACAGTGCCTTCTGTGCCTTGATTTTTCGTCAGTGTCCAAGAGGGCTGGTGGATCAGAGCAGGTGGCCAGAAAGTGGAGCGGACTAAACCTTTAAAGGTTTTAGAAAATGCTCTGACAGTGCAAAGTGAGATGCTGCCCACTAGTGGCTGGAAGTCGGAACTGCGAGACGGAATATAAGGCAGGACCTTAGGGGGTTTGGGGTTGTGGATAAGCTTCCTGGTACAGTACTTGGGGGGTGAAATAAGAGAATAGAGGCAGCGGATGATTTTGCTCCCGCCCTTATATCCCTGTCGCTTGAAACCCTCGCCCTCGTTCTCTGCTCCAGCCACCTTCGCCGTGTTTCAGTGACTCAGAAGCTTCCTCCCGCTTAGGAAGTTGGCACCTGCTGTTACCTCCGCTGCACGGCCTCTCCCACCTCGTCATCTAGATAACCGCGCTCTCCCTCCGTGTCTACGATCTGGCCCTGAACTGCCAGTCTGGGTCAGCCTCCTTGATAATCTCCATTTAAACCTGTGCTCATGCCCTTCACAGCCCTTCCTCAGTTTGTAACTACATAGTCCCCCTGCAATTTTTTTGTGTGCCATGTTGATCATCGAATTAGAGGGTAAAGACCCCGAGGCAGGGGCTGCCTGCTTTTGTACCCTCTGGTGCCTGCCCAGGGATACTCATTTACTGATGAAGCGTACATTTTAATTGGAAAAGCCATAAAGGGACGTTGAAATCTAGCAGAATGGATTTAGGTAAGTAAAAAACTCAAGTCAGATGGCTTTCCTCCGTCTATGGCACCCTGTCGACCACCAAGGGCCCTCTGCGTTCCTAGCAGACCTGCTTACACCAGAGACATGGAGACGTCAGGTCCACCACAGTAGAAACAGTATAGCAAAACTGACGGGCCAAAGATCAGATCCCGGCCTCCATACTTCCTTCTGGGGTTGAGCTCAGCTTCTGGGTGCCTCAGTGTCCCCAGCTGTAAAATAGCAAAAATAATAGCACCTATGGCACAGAATGGTTAGGAATGCTAATGAGGTAACGTAAGTAAAGAACTGAGCACATAATAAGTACCCACCAAATGGTACCAACCCAAAGGAAAGCCACATGAGCCTGATGGATTGCCCCCTCTTGCCACCCTCTTGAGAAGTGCTGGATTTAGAAACCAGGGGCAACTTGCAGCAGGGCAGGGCCTGGCTCCTGATTCTTCCCCCTGCTCTGTCTTGGGTGGGATGTTCACGGAGCCTGCTTAGGAAGCAAAACAGAGAGGCAGAAGATTCTTCCTTGTAGCTTGGCTGGATCTCTGGCCATGTGTCTGTTTCACACGGCATATCTGTCTGGCACTAAGGCAGGTGTGCCCAACTTGCTGCTCCTGGAGAGAGGCCTGTGGTTGACGTTAGGATTTGCTCCCGATCTTTCCCACCCTCCCATTCCTGCCTAACTCCTACTTCAGAGACGACTAATCAAGTTCGTTTACTCTGGCGTAAGTGGAGGTGTGACATTTGAAACAGTCTTGGCATAGAATTTCACAGAATAGATTAATGAGCATGTACGGTGAGTAACATATTCAGCTCAAGAGATATCAGTTGCGGTTATTTCCCTATTATAAAACAGTGGGTTGTCCCCAAAGCGCCAGGCTAGTTCGCCGTCCTTACTTATGTAACATCTGCTAAGCATCTGGCGGCCGAAGGTTTATTTTCCTCTTCCAGGACCAACTGGGCTGTGCGGGTTTGAGTACCCTCAGTTCCGGAAGTTGCCACTAGAGGGCGGCAGCAGCCAAGACAACTACACTCAGGATCCGCCAGACCCAGAATTAATCCCCCAGCAAGGAGGGAAGATGGTGAAAGCAAGAAAAAATGTTAACAAGGATGACTGAAAACAAACCCAGGTGTTCTTTCTCTCTTGGGGACCAAATGGAAGGAAACGGGTAGCTAGCGGGGTTGAAGTTCGACTCAAAGAAGAACTTCCAGAACACCAAGTTTGCTAACGAGAAATTTTTTACAGGTGACTTTTTTTTTTTTTTTAACCCCTTCGCTACATCTGTGGAAGCAGAATAGAGGGGACAGTGGGCTCTTCCAGTCCAAGGCCTATGTGACCCCGCAGGTTCCCTTAAAGTAACCCTTCTGTGTGTGTGCCTTAAATGACTCCATTCCGGCAGATGCAATCATAAAATAACTTTATTGGTCAGGTTAACCACCACTCATGCGTTTCCTGTAATAAGGATCCTTTATAGAGGCATGATGGTGTTCACATGCAGACGCTTTCTGAAGGGCCTGGGGGCAGGGGCAGCCTTGCCCCCTCACATCAGAGCTCCTTTGTTGAAATGAGCTGGTTTGGCTTTTGTGGATTTTGGAGTCTGGAGCCAAGAACAGAATCCAGGGCTCCTCCCCTTCACTTCTCAGGGAAGCTGCTTCAAAGCACACACAGTATCAGGGATGTAATGGCATCTGGACAGGGGCCAGGCTAGGACTAGCTCTTCTCAGGTCAGCCCCTGCCCCCGGCCACTCCATCCCAATGGCGCCCAAAGGAATAGGCCGGTTCGGCCCCAGGCAACATCACCTTTCAGACATGGGGAGAATGAATTGCTCTCCAGCCAAGCTATAAAGCAACAGCCATCTTCAGGAATGAGGGTGTAGCTCAGAGATGTGACAGCAGAGGGTTTCATCCTCAGCACAAGCCAGATTTGGCTGCCTGGCCCGGGCTTCACAGACCCAACGAGCATCTCCAGCCAGAGCTTCCACTACGAGCTGTGGTCTCAGGACAAATCAATGCGTACAGCTGAACCACAGCCTCCACCTGTGGGCTAGCCAGGCAAGTTCAGGGCTGCCTGGACTCTGTTTCTCCCATCAGGGTGTAGACCTTTCTGCCTGGACAAGGGAGGGAGAAACTACCTTTCTCGTGCTTTGAGAACCATATGCCTTTGAGGACGAAGACCCAAGTTGGGAGCTGCTGGGAATATAGAGGGTTCTGGGCAAGGGCGAAACCCCAGGGGGCTGCTTCCTTAGTTCGGCCGATTCGGGACGTTTGCCCCCATTATGGATGCCGATGTAAGCAAAGGCTGTCCTTTCCTGTTCGGAAGTCTGATCCACCTTCAAAGAACTGCCCAGCTGCTAAAATATAGCCCCACCCATTTATCAAAGCCTAAGGTTGCTTGTCTCCTCCCGCATCAGTCCCTGAATATTGTCATCATGCTGGTGACCTCCAATCTGGTGGCTTTCAAGGAGCGGAGTTAGGGACGGTGTAGAGGTGACTCCCAGTTTCCTTCCACCTCCAGACACTAGTGTGAGTTCTCTGCATAGGCCACCAGGCAGATGCCCGCACACCTTGGGCTCGCATGCCTCTGCCTAAGGCACAGAACAGGAGTCTGTGGAGCAAGGCTGAGTGGGTGAGGAGGACGAGGGAGGAGGCAGTTGGGCAAAGAGGTATATTCCGAGGAGCACGGAGTGGGAGCCCGGAGTAACCACACGGTCAGCCTGGCAGGCAGGAGAGTGGTCAGGCGTTGCTCACAGAGAGAGCCAGGGATTGTGGGGAAAGCACGCTATGTGCCATTGCCCGAGTGACTTTTAGAGTTCATGACACCAGATCATTGGGAAGAACTTAGAATAGTGAGGTTTCTGGGGTTGGGACTTCCACGGATTACTTCCTCTGCCACCACATCTGTCCTGGAAAAGAGAGCTGCGGCCGTGTCCCTCAGTAAAAGGCTGCCTGTCCCCTGATCCCACCTGACCCTGCCTACAGGGAAGAAGACTACAGAGGGAGCCCATGGAGTTCTGTCACATGGTCTGTCCCAGACCTTCCAGCAAAAGCCAAACCAAATCATCAAGCCAAATGCAGTGGGGCGCGGGGGGCTTCGGCCCCGTGCCCCGTGCAAGGGCCACTCAGATCTCGATGAGGCTGGCAAGGCGCAGGCAGAGGGGCGCGTCCACGGGCATCGCGCTGCGCTTGATCTCGTTTCCGTCCAGGCGAAGCACCTGCAGCTTGGAGAAGTTCATGACGTCCACCACGGTGCAGAAGCTGCTGATGGAGAACTCTGCGGGGACAAGAGGGGCGGGGGGGGGGGGGAGGCGGGAGAAGCCGGGATCAGGGACCCGGATCCACAGGGAAGCGGGTCGGCCCCGGTGAAGCTGCTGCAATCCTTCCGAGGGGAGGATGGGACTTGGCTGGGTGGGGCAGCGTCTTCCGCGATCGAAGTCATACCGACTGGGACCGCTAGGGGGCAGCGCCGGGGCCAGAGTGGGGGTCTCCGCCTGTGTCTGTCACTCCGCTTCCCAACCACCCCTGATCCTCGCATCACTTTGCAGACCCCGGAACGTCCTGGAGTGTCCTTCCAGCGAGGACGCGATCTTTTCCCGCCTGTAAGCGGCAGGGGGAACCAGAAGGTAGTCAGAGATCGGCTTTAGCGGTTTTGAAGGACTTGATTGCCTTTGGAGATGGACGGCTTTCCTGAATTGCTGAGAAGGAAGACTGGGGAAATGGAGGGACCTAAATCTGGAACATCTCCTGACACTTTGCAGATAGAGTGGCAGGAAATTAAAGAGAGAAAGCCCGGGCAGGGAGACAACTGTCTTCGCGTGCCGGAGCTTTGAGGGGGTGCACCTCTTCCTTCCCGGGACTGCCAAAGGAATGATGAGCAAGGCCCTGAGGTCTAGGAAGGCGGAAATCCATAGACGAATACGGCTGCCATGGACCTTAAAAGTCAAATAAACAATTCCCTTGCCTCCTGCATTTAATATATGGCTCACCCCCGCCCCTTCTTTTAATCTCAAAAGAAGTCCCCCTGTTTTGAAGATATCCTCCCCCCCCAAAAAAAAATCCCCACACAATCTTAACAGATACAATAGTTCTCTTTGGTTTTAACATAAATCCATCTGTTTTGCCTCTGGTTGTCCTTTTGGACAAATCAACTACCTCTGTTCAAGTCTACTGAGTTAGGATCTTAAAGGGAGAAAGTCAGGAACTCGACTGAATCTCCAGCAGGGGTGGCAAAGTCACCACAAAGAGCTGCTGGAGCCTCCACTGGTGGCAGCGTGTTGTCTGAGGGCCTCTGGAGGCGGCTCCTGTCGCAGGGGGTCCTGGTGAAGTCGCCTGTCGGATCCCAGTAGGATCTATCTCAAGGGCTGTGACATTGGGACCCAGGGCCTGCTTTTGCTTCTGCCAGAGGCATTCCTCAGCTCGTGGGGCGGCTGGAGGAGCTGGGAGGAGGCTTTTCTGACTCTCTTCCTGGGGGCGACCGTGGAGGGCCTCAGGGAGGGTGAGATCACGGGTAGGAAAGGGAAGGTTGCAGGGAAGACAGCGTGGGGAGCTTAAATAGGCTGGTGAGCAAAGTGTTTTTCAATGAGCGCGAACAGTTGTTTCCAGTCTCTCTTAAGAACTGACCAAGAGGAGATGGGGTGAGGCTGCAGCCCATTAACTTGTTCAGCAAATATAAGACAGGAAATCCATCCCCGAAGAATAATGGAGCTCTGGACTAGAAGGAGGGGGGAGGATAGGAAGTGTCCTTCTATGGACAGCATTCCGTGGCGCGGGGTGGGGAGGGAGCGCGGGGATGATGGAGATCTTTTGGATGCTTTTGGATGTCTCCATTCCGGTCCCGGGAAGTAGATTACATGGCCTCTGAGGGGGCAGGTTGGGGGCAGAGCCTCGGCCAGGGGCTGCATCTGTGGTGGCCACACAGAAGGGTAGAGTGGGGTGGGCTGCGGGGAAGTCAGGTGGGTCGGCTTATAGATCACTTCCAACTCCACTGCACTAGATGGGGTCTCTACCCCAGCCTCGGGCCCTCCGACCATCTGCTAAAACCCCGGCTCCCTGAGCATGTGTATACATAGGGGGGATACTGGGGCGCCTGGGTGGCTCAGTCGGTTGAGCGTCCGACTTCCGCTCAGGTCATGATCTCACAGCTCGTGAGTTCGAGCCCCATGTCAGGCTCTGCGCTGACAGCTCAGAGCCTGGAGCCTGCTTCAACTTTTGTGTCTCCCTCTCTCTCTGCCCCTAACCCACTCGCATCCTGTCTCTGTCTCTCTCAAAAATAAATAAACACTAAAAAATTCTTTTAAAAATAATAAAAAAAAAAAAACAGGGGGTTACTTAGGGGCTTCCAGGCACACCATGAGCATCGATTCTGTCCACGCAGCGGACGCCCTGTGCCCCCCCGTTTGTCTTCCCCAAGCTCAGGAATAGGACAGGGCTTCTGCCGGGACACTCTGGAGGACATTTTCCAGGCCAGATTAAATACTGACATAAGTCTTTCCAAATTCCTCCTGGGGTACCCGCCCAGCTCCACAGATCCCACAGCTCCCGAATAACATTCCGAGCTGTGTTCCCTGGCGGTTGCCAGGCTGGAAAAACTGAGGGGGTTGCTAATGGAGGAGGGAAGGGGAGGGAGGGGACTGGCCTGATTCCCCTGCACACCCTTTAGTTCCTGCCCTTCTTTTAGCTCCTCCCCCAGAGGGTGGCTTCCACCCCACCTTCACCACCCCCCACCAGGTGGCGCGTTGGCCCTGGGAGAGGGGCCCCAGCTGGGGGGACTGGGCCTTCCTGCTGGTGGTCTGAATCTGAGAGACACTCCTCACATTCTCAGCCAGAGACACCCGACTCTAGGTCCTTGGATGCTGAAGGCCGGCGCTCAGGGTGACCACTACGTCATCTGGGTGACCCCAAGAGATGGCTACTCCTTCTCTGAAAAGACCTCTGTGTCCCCATCTTCGCAATGCAAAAAGTGAAACAAACGGAGTCGCCCGGGGCGGGGGCTCAGTCGGTTAAGCCTCTGACTCTTGATTTCAGCTCAGGTCACGATCTCATGGTTTGTGGGTTCGAGCGCCACCTCGGGCTCTCCACGCTGACAGTGCGGAGCCTGCTTGGGGTTCTCACCTCTTTCCTTCTGTCTCTGCCCCTCTGTGGCTTGTGTGTGCTCTCTCTCTCTCTCAAAATAAATAAATACGTTTTTTTTTTTTTCAAATAAAACGAAACAAAAACTCTGCCTGTCAACTTCAAAGTGGCAACGAGAGGAAAAAGGTAGGAACAGTTCCTGTGTGTTGCCTCTCGGTTACGTGCCAGGCCCTGGACAAGCACTTCACATGTATTAATTCACTAAGAAAAATTAAATGCAGGATTTGGTGTTATTTTGCCTTAAAAGGAGACTGGAAGAGAGACCAAATGATAACTAGATAAGGGAATTTGGCTTAAATTACACGAGAAGCGGGGGGGGGGGGGGGGGGAAGGGGAGGGGCGCCTGGGTGGCTGAGTCGGTTGAACATCCGACATTGGGTCAGGTCACGATCTCACGGTTCATGCAGTCAAGCCCCGAATCAGTATCTGTGCTGGCAGCTCAGAGCTTGGAGCCTGCTTTGAATTCTGTCTCCCTCTCGCTCTCTGCCCCTCCCCCACTTACCCTCTGTCTCTGTCTCTCTCTCTCTCCCCCCCCCTCTCAAAAATAAACATTAAAAAAATGACAGGAGAAGGGATTTGGGGGAGACACTGAACATCTATAGGTTGTTTGGCTTAATGGAGAACTTTCTGGCAAAGCCTTGGGACACTTAAGGGAAGTGATTCTATCTTCTGCGGAGCTTCTGGAAGGGGCGGACCACTCTGTATTTGAGTGGCAGGTGTGCTCCGCACGAAGGCGGAGGGCGGCAGGATGTTGTGATAGAGCCCTGCCCTCCCCAGCTTTTTCTGACTATATATAGTCAGGCAATAGCTAATGGGTTCCCTCCCGTGACAGCTGCTCTTTGCTGTCACAATTTCAGGGTCAAACACAGCACGTAATGTGACAGTTCTGGTGTGACAATCCTCCTGGATGTGGAGTAGGGTGGCAGGTGACTTCTGGGTGGGATGACGGACAGCCATGAGTAAATGGCAGACCCTTTGCGGCATGCGACATCTCAGAGATGTCTCCGAGGACTGCCCCACTTGGGGAGGAGAAGACGTCCCCCCAAAGAAAGACTTTACATAATAAAACAGTTTGGGAGCCCGTGATGGTGTCTTGCCCTTCAAACCAGAGGATCAGACACCTCTCACCTTGCCCGCCCCACTGTCGGCCTCTGGGGCCAGGTGCCTGTCTCGCTCAGAGGGCTGTGCAGCGCGCGGACGTCTTGCCAAATGACTGATCTGTTCCCTGAGCACAGCGAGAGAAAGGACGGGAGGGAGGATTTGAAGGCTCCGTCCTCGTCAGTGCTTTGATGGTGCCATGTGCTCACAGCAGGCTCCGCTTCAGAGCCCTTTGCCAGTGGTCATTAATGAGTCCTTTCCCAGAGACGGGGGGACCTTGCTGCCTGAGGAAGGGAGGTTAAATGCTGGCTCAGTACCTTCCAGCTGGGATTAAAACATCAGAGGCCCCCGGGTAACGTAAGCACATTCGGAACGCAAGATCCTGAGACGGAGCTGAAAAGCAACTAGATGATTCTCTCCGAAATGAATATTTTAGTCCTGAGAGGCAAAGAGGCAGGCTTTTCGACTCCTTGAGGCATCCGCTGGGAAGTGCTTGGAAAACAAGTGGCCCGTGTCCTTGCCCACCACCCCGGGGCCTTGTGGTGATAGGGCTCCCGTTACCCCCGGGGACCTCTGCCCTACCACCAGGGGCTCCTTGTACTCCAGGGAGAAGGGACCAGAACAAGTACCGCATTCAGCTCTGAGAGGCTGCACATTCTTGTCCAACAGCTGTTAGGCTTAAAAAATAAATAAACAGCCAAAACACAAGAGTGACTATAGAGGCAGGAGTAGAGCATGTGGAAACAGAGAGCACATCCTCTTCTGGCTCAGGAAGTAAGTGCAAACTCCAGGGTTTCTTAACAGCCCACCTTCCTCCCGAGACGGACCCTAGAAACCCCACTTAGATCCGCCTGTCTATGAACTGCTTTCATCCCGACCTCTGCAAGCTCACCCCTCACTGCCCCTCAACGTGCAAGCCCTTCCTCTCAGACACCCAGATTTCCTGGCTGCCCCCTGCAGGTGGCCTGTTAAGTGGCTGGTCCCTTTGTGGCACTCCACTTCCCAGAATGGCTTTGTCCCGTTCCTCCAGCCCACGCTCACCTCTCTCTCCAGTCTTAGATGGAAGCTCCCCCCTACTGGGAAGTCTCCCTCCAGGCCAACCCATGCCCCCAAGGAATTTTCCAGAACCGCTGTGTAGTCTAGGGGCCATTTTGTACCCCTTGTACGGGGGTATAGCTTGGACTGCAGGCTGCTTCGTTCGTGGCCTTTGTCTCCCCTGCTTCTATGTCTTTTGCGTGGCTACTGGCACCCAGGACAGGGGTGTTCTGACGGAACAGACAGCCGCTCCCCACCCCCCCCTTCGTCAGCGTCTCACCATTGATCCTATTGCCTTGGAGGTAGAGATTCTCCAGGTTGGTGTTGACCGGGGGGATCTTCTGCAGCTGGTTGTAGGAGAGGTCAAGCTCAAGGAGGCTGCTGGAGTTGAAGGTGTTCGAGGCCAGGCCGTTGTTGGTGAGACTGTTATGGGACAGCCGCACATAGAGCAGCTTGGGTGACCCCCGGAAGTAGCTGTCAGGGACGGAATAGACGTTGTTGTGCTCCAGGTACAGTTGCTCGAGGGCTGAGGGCAGTCCATCGGGCACCTTCCGCAGGTGGTTGTAACTCAGGTCCAGCAAGATCAGTGACCGGAGGCCCCTCATCGCGCTGCCCACCTCCTGGATCTCGTTGTGTTGGAGGTACAAGGCGGTGAGGTTCTCCAGCCCCTCCAGAGCGTTGTTGGGGACCCTGGAGATCTGGTTGTGGTCGAGATGGAGCTCCCTCAGGGATCGTGGCAGCGGGCCGGGCATCCGGGTCAGATTGTTGTGGTCCATGTACAGCCTCTCCAGGTGCCTCAGCTTGGAGAAGATCTTCCTGCCCACCTTATCGCTGGTGATCTGGTTGCCATGGAGAGCAATCCAGAGCAGCCCCGTGGCGTTGTCGAAGACCCCTTCCTGGACGGACGAGATCTGGTTGTTCTGGAAGTAGACGTACTTCATGCGGGACGGGACGAACGGCAGGTACTTGAGGTTGCGGTTGTCGCAGTACATGGCCGTGGGGAAGTTGGGGGGGCAGTCGCACTCCTGGGGGCAGTCGCGGGGCTCTGGAGGGGGTGGAGAGCCGTAGGCATAGGCTGGACCTTCCTCCACCCCATAGGGGTAGGGCTCATAGGGCTCGTAAGGGTAAGGGTCATAGGGGTCGTAGTAGGTGGACTGCTGGCTGCGGAGGTAGTGGAACCACCAGTGGGGGTCTTCGTCATACTGGGCCCGGGAGAGGGAGCAGAGCCCTGCCAGCAGCAGGAAGGAGGCCCACTGCATTTTGTCTCTCTGGAAGAGGGGAGAGAGAACAGAGCGAGCAGGCATGAGTGAGACAGTAGGGAGGCAGGACGACGGATCGGGGCGGGGCTGGGGGGCGGGGAGCCTTGGGCTGGGAGCTGTGCCGATTTCACGGGGAGCCCCGTTCTCACTGCCTGCATGCCTCCCCACCCCCAGTGCCGACTCCGCACACGCGGTCCGGCTCGGCCGTGGCCACCTGGGGGAGCTGGGTCCATTTTACGGAGTCACAGAAACAGAGCCTTCAAGATTAGAAGGAACTTGAATGGGGGGGGGGGGGGGCACTGCATTTTTTTCTAGGGGCAGGTCCTTAGGAGCCACTAGCCACCTGAAGGTTCTGGTGGCGGAGCTGGAGAGCCCACGGCGATCATCCCTGTGGGGGTGGGGGTGGGGGTGGTGGGTGCTCTTCAGGCGCGAATTCGTATTCAGTCTGCATTTCTCGGGGATATGGTATTTTCCAAGAGTCCAAGGAAAAAACCCTCTGGTTCCTTCCATGTCTCTGGGAAACCTCCAGAAGCAGCTTGAGACCTCCAAGGGGAAGGTCTGAAGTACTTCTGGAAGATCTTTTGGTCTCTTGGGCAGGCTGGGGGTTTCGGGTTTCCAGTCTTGGGGGAGGGGTGTGGCCCCCCCTGCAGTCACCGCAAGGTTTGGGCTACCCTCCAAAGCGCCAGTGTCTGGAACAGTCTGCTGGGTGAGAAAACTCTCCGGTGGGCAGTTTGTGGCTACACACGCAGCCCGGCTGGCACAGGTCTTCATGTAACACAACGGCCACAGTCCCCTCCAGACGGGGGACCCTGGCTCTAGGTATGGCACTTGTCTTCCGGTGTGTGGGGTCTGGGTCTGTCTACCCGATGTGGTCTGTGCTGTCTGGTAAAGTGTTAGCCCCCCCTCACGCTCCACCATGGACATTATGCTAGAGCCACGTGAGGCCCAGAGAAATGAATGAGGAACACTGAAAAATGGAAAAGTAATTGAAGACACTTGAGTGTACCCGAGAGAACGTGGCTCTGGAGTGGGATTCTGGCCTCCCCTCTCCCACCCTAAGCTACCTGTGATGCCACCTGGATTACCAGCCTCCTACTAGGCCCCCACTGTGCCAGGCAGCCTGTTGCCTTGGGCCCGTGCGCTAGTGAGATGAGAACAGGGCAGGCTTGGAGAGAAAGGTGGGTTTGGTGCATGCTGGGAGGGAAGCTGAAGGTATGGGGGGACCAGGGGCTGGCATATCAGGCCTGGGCACCCTGCTCTGAATACCTATAGCCAAGGCACCAGCTAGCCCTTGCAAGCAGTGGGAACCTTCCGGAGCTGTGAGTGTCACCCTTGTTCCGAGGAACCTTAGAATCTTTCTTGGTCCCGGAAGGGTCACATATGTCCCTCACATTGCTGTTGGACCTCCTGGGACGGGCAACTGTAGACAGGAGAAAGAAAGGAATCTAAAAGTCAGCATCAAATCCAACGAACTGATGGGAAAAGACCCTGACTGCGGCACTCAATCTAGTCACCTTCTGCCACCGTTCCTCCCGGGCCCCCGAGCTCTCTGTTTCCTGAAAGTGATTCCCTTAGGCCCTCTTCATTCCATTAGCCTCTGGGCTGCAGAGGAGAGGCACCTGGCTCATCCTCAAGCGGCCTCAGGCCTCAGACAAAGAGCCCACAGTGTTTCTGAGAAGCCAGCCCAACTGCCCACTGCCTGGGCACGCTGGCTGGGCCCTGGATCTGTCCAGGAGGGAAGACGGATGGAGTGGCCCACTGCCAACGGCGCATTTTTCCATGCACAGCCCTGGGCTGCTGCAGGACCAAGGTGGCACAGTGAGCCTCTGTCTCCATTTCTCCTTCCAGACCGGGCATCTTGGCAGGCAAGAGCCACCTTCCTCCTCAAGACCCAGCTTTCCAGGGGCTGTGCATCCTACCCACGTTGGCCTCTCCTTAGGAGCCATGAGTGCTAAGAGGGCTGGATTGGAAACTTCTGCCTCTCCTCTCTTCCGACTCTTAGCAGTGTTGCTCCAGGGTCGTATGCTTTTCAATCCCCCTGCCCACCCTAATGGTGGAGACCCTCCTGCGTGCAGAGATTTGTGAGGTGGAAAGTTTCTGGGATTGGGGCTCCATGAGTTGTGGGAGGCTGACTCAGGAGTTCGTGCTGTTCTTTTATGCCTCTACAGCCTTTCCCTCCTATCAGGATCCAGGAAGTCAGACCAGAAGTCATCCCCTCAGCTGGCTTGGACCCTCCCTCACAGTTCCCTGAACATGGTCAATTCTCAACTCTTCTCTTTATTCCCTCCCTTTCCCCCCCAGCAACACACACACACACACACACACACACACACACACACACACTCACACTCCCTCCATCCTTCCCCTATAACAGCACTTAGGTACCACAACTTGCCTACAGGACAGACTGGAGGGCTGAGTGGTGGGTGATGAGTGCTGGCTTCCCTAGATACCTAGTCCTCTACTTTTTCATGCCTGAGAAATGGAGTTCCCCGCCCCCCCCCAACAACCAGAAAGAAACCGTAGGACAGAGTAACATGTTCCCTCTCCTCCTCCTTTGCCCCTCTCGGCATCCTGGGGTCATGGCCCAGATGGGAGAATGAGGGATTGTTCCTCCCTGCCAGCCCCTCTCCCCACACGCCAGCCCCTTTCCTTGATTCCCGTTATGGAACCACAAGGGACCAAAAAACTGAAGTAAAATGGCTAAACTTACCTCCAGTTGAACCTTTCAGAGAGTGACCACGTCCCTCTGTCTGGCCTCCTTGGGTTGGAGAACGTGTGAGAGAGAGAGAGAGAGAAGACAGAACGTCTACTGAGAGTGTGCGGGTCTGTGCCAGGCCAGGGTCCCGCCCCCAAATTCCTAATCAAATATTGTGAAGAGAGGGACTGAGGAGGCCGGATCCTGGCTTTTTCGGCTCTGCTGCAGGGGCGGAGCTCACACTCAACCAGGCAAAATTCTTCTGTCCGCCTGACGTTATAAAAACCACCTCTTTCCACTCACTTATCTTCCCTAAAGCATTGGCAGCTCTGAGTCTCTTTCTGCTGAATGAGTTAGTGGCGCCTTAGAAGGTATTTGTACAGTCTCTTACCAAGTGCCTGGATTTCTCATTAAACCCACAGGCCAGATGCAGGGCTGGGGAGGGCAGGGATTTGGGAAGAGGCATCTTCACGCTTTTAGCAACCCATGTGTCCCCCCAGAGAGCCAGGACTACTTAGCCTTCTTGGCTCCCCCTCCATGCAGGTGGTCAGACGAGGGCGTAACGGAGCATGACACAGGACGGCTGGCTCTGGCTCTGGTTCCATCCCTTACCAGCGTAGACTCGTCCGGGCGGCAAGGCAAGTTTTCCCTCCTCCATCGGAATTAACGGAAAGGAAGGGGATCTCACGTCGGTTGATGACTTATTGTGCACTAGCATCGCGCACTGTCCTTTAATTGCCTGGCAACCGTTCTGCTTGCCGTCTCTGTGAGTTTGCCTAGTCCAGAACCTCGCATCGGTGCAGCCGCACAGTGTTCGTCTTTTTGTGGCTGGCTTGTTTCGCTTAGCATGGTGTTCTTAAAATTCCTCTGTCGTGGGGTGTGCCAGAGTCTCCTTCCTACCACATTCGGCTGTGCGTATACGCAGCATTTTAGTTATCCGGCGATGGACATTTGGGTCGCTTCTGCCCCTTGGCTCTCGTAAATAACCCTGCAATGAACATGAGAGGACAAATATCTTTTTGAGACCCTGCTTTTGATTATTTTGGACAGAGGCTCAGAAATGGAATTGCTGGGTCACATGGCAATTCTGCTTTTCATTTTTTAAGCCACCCTACTATTTCCCGTAGTAGACGAGAACACCAACAGTGTGCAAGGGTTCGAGTTTGAGACACTCCTGATGTAAAAAAAAAAAAATGCATACCGATTGAGAAAGCCTCAGATTTGAATTAGAAGACTTCAGAGGGGTCAAGGCAGATGCGACTTCTGGTTGCTCCCATCGGTCTGAACTGTGGAGATCATCGGGAAGGTCTTTGTCAGGAACCCACTCTTCTCAAGACTTATGAAGAGTCTTTTATTTTTTTTTTTATTTATTTTTGGGACAGAGAGAGACAGAGCATGAACGGGGGAGGGGCAGAGAGAGAGGGAGACACAGAATCGGAAACAGGCTCCAGGCTCCGAGCCATCGGCCCAGAGCCTGACGCGGGGCTCGAACTCACGGACCGCGAGATCGTGACCTGGCTGAAGTCGGACGCTTAACCGACTGCGCCACCCAGGCGCCCCATGAAGAGTCTTTTAAAAGATTAAACGTAACGAATGGTTGCTGACCACCTGCTTTAACTAGGTGGTTTATGGGGCGCCTGGGTGGCTCAGTCGGTTAAGCGGCCGACTTCGGCTCAGGTCACGATCTCGCGGTCCGCGAGTTCGAGCCCCGCGTCGGGCTCTGTGCTGACGGCTCGGAGCCTGGAGCCTGTTTCGGATTCTGTGTCTCCCTCTCTCTGCCCCTCCCCCGTTCATGCTCTGTCTCTCTCTGTCTCAAAAATAAATAAACGTTAAAAAAAATTAAAAAAAAAAATAAACTAGGTGGTTTACTTATGTTATTGCATTTAATGATCACAGGAGGTATTTTGTTTTGGAAAAGGAGGTGCAGGGATGTGGTGTGCCTAGCTAAAGAGTGGTAAAACAAGGATTTGAACCTTGATCTGCATGATTCTGAAGCCCACAGAATTTCGCACACCAAAAGGCCAGAGGACTGACGGAGTGGAGGGTGCGATCACTGCCCTACTGTCCCAGTCGGACTCAGTGACTATGGAGCCCAGCTAATTATAGTGGCCCAATCTGCTGGAATCTGGAGACAGGGGAGGATAACAATGAGAGGGGGCTGGGATACAGAGCATCTCTTCTGGAGCCCACACATGTTTCACTTCAGTTTAACAAATATGAGCATGTACTCCACGGCCGGCGTGGTCTTAAATGTTGGGCACGCATAGAAGGTTCCCATATAATGCCTACTCACAAGAAAGCAGGAGCCTGTGTGGCAAACTCTGATCTCGTGAGTGAGGCAGAGTGGCCTTAATATGAAGCTGGTTTTCAACAATGCGTGGATAAGCTTCTCATCTTTCTTGAGTCCGGAAAGCAGACCCTGGTTTTGACAACAGGGCCCAAGAGACACTTCTTAGAGGGGCCTAGACAGCCGGGCACATTCACCCCACTGGGTACAGATGGTTATTGTTTTAAACTGCAGCATGGTGAACAATACCGCATTTACTAACAGTGAAAGTCAGGGGAGCCTGGGAACCAACCATTGACTGGGATCCTTCCCCACAAAGCTCCACCCAAAAAGGCAGTATCTCCATGTGTTGTGGTGACCATTTCTCAAGCTGTGAGATTTGCACCAAGTCTTTAGTTATCTGTCCTGTTCCAAGGTGGGCTTGGGAGGAAGAAAGAAGAGAGGATGACTGGGACGAGGTCAGGAGGCAGGTTCCAGGGGACCAGCCACTGTTCAAAAGTTCCTTTGTCAATGGGCTCTAATCTCCATTTGGACTACTTCTGCTCTGTTTGCCTGGGTCCTGGATCCAGGCCCTCGGAGCTTGGCTTCAATATGGGAAACCAAGTAGGGGATGCTGATGTCCTCCAGATTGCCGAGGGAGTCCACATGTGAAAAGGGTTCATTTGGGACACTGGTGCTCTCTGGGAGGCGTCGAGCCAGCCCTACCCAGTCACCAAACTGCAAGCAAACTAAAAAGAGAGGCTCTGTTATTCAGTTATGTAACCCCTAGCTCCAGCTGGGCACGCAACGTCTGGTGCTTAGTAGGTAATCAGCAAAGGGTTATGGAATGAATTGTATTTTTGGCTCCCTACAGTCTGCCTGTCTTCAGTACCCAGCGCAGGGTGGAATAAACAGCACCAACAAGGCCAGGAAAACCGTTTGGCCTTCGGACCTATTTGACTTTCCAGGGGTTCAAGCCACTGCTATTTCCTCTCTACCCAGAAAAGTACAGGTTAAGCCACAGCCGCTAGGCAAAGCTGATTGTCTCTGATGTTGAACCCACCCTGTCTGGAAGGGATGAAATGTGTTCTGATTCAAATCCCTGTCCGCAAAGACACCATGATGCTTCAGTGGCCACCACCCCCTTCCTCTTTCTCCAAAAGCCCCAGTACCCCCTGTTTTTATAACATAGCCTCTGATCCCCAACGATCAGGGGATGGAGGGATATGGCTGGAAATCCACCCAAACAGAATTAGTGAGTTGAATATAAAGAGGTCAGTAGAAAGATGATCGGGGTGGTACAATCCAGACTCCACTGCTGCCCCATCCTGAAAGCTCTTGACGCCAGAGAGGGATTGTTTACTAGTCTGATGTTTTGATGGAAAGTCTAGGCTACACTGGCACCCAATAGGAGTGTCCCGAAGTTTCCAGTGCAGATGTTTCTCTTTATTCCCTTAGTATTGAGGGGTCATTAGAAGTCCTCACCATGGATAGTCTCCTCTTTCCAGAAGGATGAGACAAAGATATTGGAGCCGGAAAGACTCGTTTTCTTTCAAATGCAGTAGAAGACCTGGAGTTGAGGGCTTCAGAATTTTCTTCTAATAAGCTCCTTAAAATAAGACAGAGAACAACGTTTCTCTTTTAATGGATAGCATCCCTTATTTTTACCATGTATTTACTGCACGCTTGGTGTTGTTAATCTGATGATGATATGACGGAATTCAGAAGATCGCCTTCTAGAAAGTATGAATGCATTTGAATTGGGAAGTCAGGGTTGGTTCAGGGAGAAAAACCTAAATGAGGAAGGAGGCAGACGAGATAACCTAAAATCTGAAGTCTGGAGGTGACTCAGTGTGTGACATACTTCTTGTTTTGCAAATGAGCTAAGAATTAATGATGTTCCTTGGGCTGTACTGGGGAAGAGAACCAGTGTAAGACAGACCAGTTCCAAGGATGCCGGCACTTGCTACAATTACCTGACTTTGGTAAGACCAGGACTCGATATTAGCTCTAAAATACCAGCTACCATTTCTGAGATCCTCACCACAACCCCATCCAGTAGGTATTATCATACTTTATGTTTACAGATAAGGAAACGGAAGTTCAGAATGTCTCACAGTTCGTGAGATCAAACCTCACATCAGGCTCTGCACTGACAGCACAGAACCTGCTTGGGATTCTCTCTCTCCCTCTCTGCCCCTCCCCTGCTTGTGCTCTCTCTCTCTCTCTCTCTCTCTCTCTCTCTCAAAATAAATAAATAAACATAAAAAATAAATAGCAGTCACCTTTGGTTATTTTAGTAGATTGCAATTCCCTGGGGAGGGAGGCAATGTCATTAGTTAGCATAATGTTTGGCCAAGTACCTGGCACTTATTAGGCCCTTTCTAAACACTGGTTGAATAAATGGAAGGTGTGAAAGCTGGATCTTGCCGAAAGGTAGTAAATCTACTTTCATAACTTAAACCAATCAGAGAGAAGCTAGCCAAGGATAGAGGCGGGACTTTTGGTGGTTGGCATTTTCACCCCTCCTCCCCCACCCTGCCAAGGAAGAACAAGAAAGGCGACTGCAAGGTCAGTGTAGGACTGCAGATCTGGAGAAATATCTTTGGTGGGAGTGGGGAGGGTGGGGGCGGAAGGTCAGGATTTAAGAGCCAAGTACAGAGCAGCCCAGAAGAGGAGATGTCTGGCTCCTTCTCAGACAGAGTTTAAGAGTCAAATTTAGGGTGGGGGGGGGGGTAGAACGAGAATACTACCTAAGGAATAGCATCATTCTGAATCCCTTTGGGCTGAGGAAAGAGATCGGCTCCTACCTGAGGATGGACAGGGCTAATTCCTCAAAGCAAGAACCAGTGACATGGGGCCATGCAAAGGTTTAAAGACTCAGATCTATTTCTACTGGAGTTCAGAGAATGATGGAGAATAATGATCCTTAGTAATGTGTGCGATGTCTTGAACTCTGGTCCATTCTATTGTCTGCTTACCTCTGTATGGTCCCTGTAGTAAAGTAATAGTTTAACAATGAAATAAAAAAATAAATAAGGAAAACTCCTTAAAAACAAAAAGAAGTTTAGGAAAGGTAATGTCTTGTCATTGTCTTGGAAAAGGCATGGGTTTTGAGTCAGACGGAATGGCTTTGAATCTCAGAAATTTAGAGTGTGTTCCTTAATTTCCTTGGTCTTCAGGTTCCTTATCTATAGAATGGGAATGATTAACACCTAGCTCATTAGGTGGTGTTAAAGCAATTGGAAGGGTCTAGGAGAGCACCTGACACATGGGAGACACTTAGAAAAATGGCACTTCCTTTCCTCACCTTGGGCATTTGTCCAGGAACTGGTTGGGGTCGGGTCATAGAAAGGAAGACTTTATGTTCTAATCTATGGCAAGGTTGGAGAGAAGATGATTTTAGTAGGATTTGGGTGATGGCAGCTTGGAAAGAAAACAGACGAAGCATCTGACACTTGTAAGGAAAATAGAGAACTGGAGGTTAGCAGCCCCGCAGAGTCTGGGATTCTGGCAGTACAGCTCTCCATTTGAGGGGACTGGTGCTTAACCCTGGCTGCACAGGGGGAGCCAGTGGGGCCGCTTTGGAGAGCACCCAGGCCGAGGCCCCACTCCAGATGACTAAAATAGGATCTGTGCAGATGGGGCCCAGCATCTTTTCATTGATTAATTGATGGTTTTCTCGTGTAGCCAGGTTTGAGAGTGCTATCTGGAGGCAGGGAGATCGACATGATGACCTCTAAAATAGAGGCCGCCGCTGAAGCATCTGTCTCTGAAAAGAGGGGCTTTCCAAACTTTTCTTTATGAGGTATCCAGAAAAGGAGAGAAGAATGAAAGCGTGCCCTCCGGTGATCATCCTCCAAGGGCATCATCCAAAGTTGCCCCTCAAGCTGAAATCTCACATTTGATGTTAGAGAGTCATGCAAATTTTGCATTTTGTTCCATGAGACATTCATGTTTATTTCAACAGCAATCCCCCTCCTCCCGGTGAAAACTCCTTGGGTGAAAACGGTGCTGTAGATACATCATGCATCTCCAGGGGCTCTGTGGACCCCGGCAATGGCAAATTGAACAGCCATTCACCTTGGCTGGCAAGCTCCCTGGTCACTGGAGGGACAGCTGGTGGAGCTGCCCCTATGCATCCTGGAGATGCCCCCTGGCTGTGGAATTCACCAGGGGGCAGGAAGAGATAGCCCCGTTCCCTCTGTCTGTGGCTGGATCATGAGGAGGGGACAGTATTGCTTCTTCGCCACTTGTCCTGTTGGAGAAACTGCCAAATGGGTCCCAGCCAGGCGTCTTGGTAAGCTTTGCAAAGAAATAAATTCCCTTTCCCATGCCCAGGAGGCTATATTTCTAAGGGAGTTTGCAAGAATAGAAATTGTTTTGATCTTCAATCAAGATACAGAAAGATTCACTCCCTCCCCCTACCTCCCGCTTCTTTGATCCCCAACCACGTTAAGTAACACACCCCTTGTGGGAGAATTTGCTCCTCCCCCACCTCCCTGCCAATAGCCATCCTCAAAAGGCAGCAAGGTTCTCTGGTTCTCTGACTTCACCCCCTGAGGCATTTCTGCCAGGCCCACGAGGTTTCCTTCCGACCAGCCCCTCTCTCCTGCTCCATTGCCCTCTCTTCCCCCAGCTCTCCATTTCAACAAAGGAGCATCTTCCGCGAGCCAACGTGTTTTACTTTGAGGGGATAACTGGGGTATGGGGCACCAGATTAGAAGAGACTGCCTTCTATCCGGAGCACCAGAGAAAAGAAGAAGGGACTGATATTTTTTAGGGTTCTGGGCTAGGCTCTTCTACATACATCATGTAAGCTTCGTAAAACCCTGAAGCACAGTTGCGATTACTTCCATTTAACACAGAAGGCAGACTGAGGCTCAAAGAGGTAAACTAAGACTTGAACACAAGCCCAGCCTGTGGCGTACTATGCGAATGAGAGGTCGACTGGGTGAGCGGATGAGTGAGGAGATCAAGGCAACTGGGAAGCAAAATCTGACTTCTTCTGGCTGCCATCTGCCCAAGGGTCACCAGGAATTGCCCCGCCCCTCGGAGAAACATACTGGTGGAGATTCTCTGGGCTTCTCGCAGGCAATGCCAACTCCTCACCGTCCTCGTTTCTCTTGCTGTGGAGGGTCTCCCACCGAAGGCAGACGAGGGCAACAGTGAAGGAGCTCAGCATTTGCCCCCCAAACCTGTATTACAACCCACGTTTGTCCAAAGCAGTCTTCTGGACCCACCTGGGAGTATTAGAAAAAAAGCTCTCAGAAGGCCCCAACTCTGGAAGATCAACTTCTGGGGTCTCCATCCCGGAGTTGGGGATGGGACATCACCTGACCTTCCGCAGCAGGCCCAACTCACTCACCCTGTCTGCCCTTCTCCCGAGCCAGGCTTCCACGAGAACCAAGCCTGAAGGGTACGGAGGTGACTGGGCCTTCTTTTATTCTTTCTTTCTTTCTTTCTTTCTTTCTTTCTTTCTTTCTTTCTTTCTTTCTTTCTTTCTTTCTTTCTTTCTTTCTCTGTACTCTTGCCTAGTTTTCTCCGGCTTTGGCCCTGGTTTGCACTGACGTTGCTGAAGGAACAGCTCCCCCACAATCCCGCACCCATGCTTGAGGCATTGTGGGTATTCGGTAAGGTTTGCTGAATTGCGTTGAGTTGACAGCTGCCAGACGGGACAGCTTTGCCTCCACAGGAGGAAGGGGAGGGAAGCGGTGCGGGGAGGAGGGAAGCCGGAGGAGGCTGCCGAGGTAGGAGGCTTGGTCTTTAGGTGGCTGCTGTGGGTTGGTTGCCCGAGAGGCGCTGGCATCACCAATTACTGGGATTTGACGTGAGCAGGTGCCTTTCTTTGGCAGGGAATGAAGACTGGAAAGGTTAGGAGCCGGGAGATGGTCTTGCCTGGTCATACTGCTGTTCCTAGAGCCCCGTGTCAGCGACCCCCGGCCTGGGAGCCCGTCGGAGGCTCAGAGCCGTGCGGAGGGGTCATCAGGCGGCATTTTTAGGGAGTGGAAAAGGCGACTGGGGCTCAGACCACAAAGTTGATGCTTTAAATAGCGTCCTCTCCTCTGCTGTGGGGCAGTCTTTTCTCATTTACCGCAGCAGGAGGTGGTGCGGGGGGGGGGGGGGGGGGGGAGCGGTGTGTGTGTAGAGGGCCGGCTGGTTGCAGGTAAAGGAAATTCAGATTCTGTTGTTTTGCCAGCTGCAGAGGCCGGCTTCCGAAAAGCGCTGGCCCCCTTCTGCGTTATTCTCCCGCCTTTGTTGAGCATCGGTTCTCACCGGTCATGGGGGTGGGTGTGTGTGCATGCACTGGGGAGGGTGATGGGTGCAAACGGTTTGATTGGTGTGTGCCGGCCCCCTCTCCCTTCCCACAAAACCTTACTCAGGCTGCTGTCTGCACCTCGATGGAGGGCCAAACATGTGGAAGCTCTCAGGCTGGGCACAGTCCTCGGGGCTGCCATTGGCTTCCCCTGAAGTGCCAGTACCTCCCAGGCCCAGGGGAAATGCAAGGAAACACTAAGGAGCCATTACCTAAGGCCTCCAGCATCCGGGATTTCAGTGGGCTTGGCTACCACGAACAGGGAGCTTTGAGTGGCGCCGGCTGGGCCCCTGGAAGCGCCCATGCTAACTGCAGCACGGACTGGGGGCCAAGGAACCCAGCGGCACGAACTCACTTCCACTCTACACTCTACATTCAGAGAGGTCACCTGGCTCCAGTCCCGTAGGGTCATTAGGGACGTGGCCTCGGGGCAGCAGGCAGCTCATCCAGAGGTTGGTGACCTGGGGCCTGCTGGGCTTCCGAATCCTCTGGGGGTCAGAGCGGGGGATGGATGGAGGAGAGCTGGGGGCCCCGCCTGCTTGACAGTCTAAGAAAGGAGCCTTTTCCCGGCGAGCTCACAGCACCCGAGACCGTTCTCTCCCCACCACACACGATACTGCTCTGTCCACCCAGCACTTCTGGGATCTTCATGCAAAATAATAAACCCAGGACGATCGGCAGAGGAGGCCTAGGTGCCAACCCGGAGGGCAGTCCCTCCTTCCCTATGGTGCACATCTAGCCCCACCACGTCCTCTGGCCTCTGCCTCTCTGGAGATGATCCCCAAGGAGAGCAGAGCCCTTTTAGTGCTTGGAGATCAGCCGGGAAAGAGGCACTAGGTGGGTGTGGGGTGTTGTTCATCAGCTAAAAGCAAGTCCTGCCTGTGCATTGCATTATGGCTGCTACCCCCGCAGCCTCCCTCGACCCACTGGCCTGCCGTCACTCGCTATCGTCTCTGTCTCAGCTTTTGGTCACCGCTGTGTATGAGGAGGGCTCGGTGCTAATAGGAACCCATCGTATTTGCTGATAATTCCCCACCACCCGAGATGGGTGCGTGGGTAGCTGTGGGCACACTCCTCCCTACAGAGGAAGGAATGCCGTCTCCACGCGGGAACTGTGTACCCCGTGGAACACCGCAGCCCACAGCCGATCGGGGCGTGCATGGATCACATACGCCTGTGCAGTTTGGCAACCACACTGACCCAGGAGGTTGAATCCAACCACGTGCAGAGAAGCGTGGCTACATTGTGCTTTAGAGGAGAGCCAGGGCAAGCTGCCTTTATCCCTTCTCATTTTAGAGGAGTAAAGCTAGCCAGAGGTCACGTACACCAACGACTTCACACACGGCCGTGACTTCCATATTTATGTATGGATGTGTCTTAGTAGATGAAAGTCACATGATACACAATTAGCCATTTTAATTTTTTTAATGTTTATTTATCTTTGAGAGAGAGAGAGAGAAAATGGGGGAGGGGAAGAGAGAGAGGGAGACACAGAATCTGAAGGAGGCTCCAGGCTCTGAGCTGTCAGCACAGAGCCCGACACGGGGCTCAAACTCACCAACCGTGAGATTATGACCTGAGCCGAAGTCGGACTCTCAACCGACTGAGCCACCCGGGCGCCCCCACGATTAGCCATTTTTAAGTGTACAATTCAGCGTCATTTGGCGCATTCCCAGCTGTGCCGCCACCAGCCCTCTCTGGTCTCAAAAGATTTTTGTCGCCGCAGAAGAACACCCTTTACCCATGAAGAAATCACTCCCCATTGTCCCCATCTCCTGTTCCCTGGCAACCATGCATCGGCTTCCTATCTCTAAGGATTTGCCTATTCTGAGTATTTCATACAGAAGAAATAATACAATATGTGATTCTGTGTCTGGCCTCTCTTGCTTAGCATGATGTCTTCCAGGTACATCCATGTTGTAGCACGCATCTGGTCTCCATTTCTTTTTATGGCTGAATAATATTGCATTGTGTGAACGTACCACCTTCTGTTTACCCATCCACCCAATGGTGGACGTTTGGGTTGTTTCCAGCTTTTGGCTTGTCGTGAGTAGCGTGAAGTGCTGTGAACATTTGTGGGTAAGTATTTAGTTTCAATTCTTTGGAGTATATCCCTAGGAGTGGAATTGCTGGGTCACATGGTAATGCTATGTTTCAGTTTTTAAGGAAATACGTTTTTTGAATGCTTATTTATTTTTGAGGGGAGAGGGAGAGAGAGGGCCGAGAGAGAGAGAGAGAGAGAGAGAGAGAATCCCAAGCAGGTTCTGTGCTAATAGCACAGATGTGGGGCTTGAACCCATGAACCGTGAGATCATGACCTGAGCCGAAATCAGGAGTCAGATGCTCAACTGACTGAGTCCCCCAGGCGCCCCAGGAAATACATTTTTATTTGATCCTTACAGCATCCCTGTGTGCTAGATAGGGTAGCTATTAGAGAGAATGCATATTAAGCATCTAGCCCATTACCCTGCGCATAATATGGGCTCAGTAAATTGAAACATGTTATTATGATGACCAGATGTGGAAACTGAGGCTCAGAGAGTGGAAGTGACTTGCTCAAGCACGCTCTAAGTAGTAGGATCAGAATGAAACCGGGCGTTTCCAGTTTCTAGTCTATAGAGCCAATGTCTTGGAGCAGATTTCAGAATCCAGGCCACTGTTTTGCCCAGAAAACAACTCCAGTGGGTATAAATTTCCCCATGGGCGCGGAGACTGCCCTCCCCCCCCCCCCCCCGGCCCAACATCCCCCATCCCCGGCCCAAGCAGAGAGAGCCCTTCCAGTCGGCTCTCCCAACCCGCCGCACCGTCCTGTCTTCTCCTGGTGCCAGGCCTGACAGCAGATAGAGAGTGGCACTGATGGTAACCGACAGCTGGCTGAGCAGTCACTTCCCCTGAGCTCCTGTTGTCTCTAGGAGCCCCTCATGGCTGCCTGCATTGAGCCACCCCCTCAGGCAGCCCGGCGGGGGGAATGTGTGACCCAGAGGCTTGTCCTCTGCAGAAAGATCCAACTGCTTGTCGCTTCTCATCTGGGAGCTCGACTGGACATCTTGTGTCTGCATTGCTGTTAACTCACTACCAACCCCGGAGGGCCTCAACCGGTGCCCTTGCTTCAGAGGGCTTGACCTGCAGCCCAGAAGACTTAAGTGACTTTCCAGAAGTCAGGCAAGGGAATAACAGCTCAGTTTCCTGGCTGACGCTTTCTGACTGGCCCCTAGTCTCTTGCTCTCCCCTGTTCCTGCCCTGCTCTGGGATACCAAGAGCAGGAGCCCAGGATCCCAGAAGCGAGAGAGAGGTCACAAACTCAGGCCAAGGAGCAACGTGGTTTACCTCTGCCTCTGGGCAAGATTAGGCCCAAATCCTGAGGATCAGAGTGACTCCTGACATTTTATAGCAGAGACATCTCTGACAGGAGGAGGGAGGGAGAAGTGGCTGCAGACAGCCAGTCCTGAGAGACTTGGTAATTGTTTTGTATCTTTAACCCATCCACTCTCCCAGCCCCAGGGCCTATCCTTCTGCCCTCCCTCCTCCCTCCCCTCTTGTTAAAAGTCTGTGGTTTGACTCCTTCAAAGAAGTGGCTGCCACTCCCAGGTTTTATGGTTCTGAAAATGTCAAGACCAGTTAGGAGTTGTGTTTTTTTTTTTTTTTTTCTTCTGAAGAGAAGGACGGAGAAGAACCCTAGAGAGGCATGGCTACAGGGAAATGCTGAGCCTCAGGTCTGGAGGACTTTCCTAGGACAGAGGCTTCTGACCTTTTACTATAGCCTCCATTGATTCTTAATGACACAAATGTCAGAATGGAATGTGTGGTCTCGTGAAGAGAGAGCGCAGGGCCTGGCAAAGGACAGCGGTTACCTGGGGGAGGAGGGAAGGAAGAGAGATTGGTGGGGGACGCCTGGGAGGTGGACAATGTTCTAGTCCTTGACCTAGATGCTGGTCACGTGTGTGTTGTTTTCCTCGAGCTTTACATTTGTGTTTTGTGCATTTTTATGTATGTGTCTTGTAATACGTTGCAATAAAAAAGTTTAGGGATAAAGAATCCCGGCCGAAGAGGCGGGATATTTGGGTTCAATCTTGTCTCTTCCCCTTGTTTGCTATGACATCATAGGATGATCTGTTCGGTCTCTCTGGCCCTCGGTCTCCACGTTTATAAAATGGGGTCAACAGAACAAAACTCTCAGGCAGACTGTGCGGACGGAGTGAAAACTTGGATATTGTTGGCTGATGAGAGAGCGTAGGGCAAGCTGAGGGCAAAATACAGGCTGGCAACCCCCGCCCCCACAACCAGATGGAACATGTGTGGTATTCCTCGGACACTCCGGGCTACCCAGGAACAAAGGAAAGGGGTTTAACTGCTTGCCATGGTGACGTGGGAAACTAAGGCAAATGAAAAATTAAATTCCCTTACTGCCTGAAGCCCACTGACAAGTCCTTGAAACCGCAGAGTGACCTCCCTCTAGGAGCTCAGCTGCCTCGATGATGACACTTTGCTGGGGGCAAAAGAGAACCTTAGCTTAGCGTCATCCCAACCTTGAGGATCCTGTAAGTCTACTCCCTTTATCTCAACTCGGCCAAGATCTATGTGGCAATCGTACTCCAAGCTTATGGCCCCCGATACACATCTAAAGGGTCTCATGACTGAGGTTTTATTAAATGGCAATAAATGGCCATGGGAACAGCTAGTCCCTGAACGTCCTGGAAACCTTGCTTCCAAATACCTTAGAGACTGGCGCTATCCCTGAGCCCCTCCCAACCTGAGGGTATGTAATGAGTTACTCATCACCACCCCAGTGCAGCTCTTCCTGTCCACGAGTCCTGTCCCCGTGCTTTAAGAAAATCACCTTTTTGCACCAAAGATGTCTTCAAGAGTTCTTTCTTGGCCGTCAGCTCCAGACCACCCACCATCACCCCAAGACTTCATCATTGCTGCCCTCTAAACTATAAAGCATGGTTTCCATGTAAAATACTTCTTTGTTTCAGAGAGAGCCAGATAGAGGTGGATATCCCTAGGAAAGCAGAGGTTGCTGATAAGAATGGGGCCAAGGAAAGTTCAGTGGCCATACTCTGGGGGGAGGATGGAGTACTAGTTTCCTAAGGCTGCTGGAACAAATTACCAAAAACTGGGTGGCTTCAAACAACAGAGGTTTATTCTTGCACAGTTCTAGAGACCAGAAGTCCAAAATCAAGGTATTGACAGAGGTATATGACACTTCCTCTGAAGGCTCCAGGGAAGGATACTTCCTTGCCTCTCCCTACTTTCTGGTGGCCCTAGCTTGTAGGGCACCCTTGGCTTGTACTTTGTCACTCCCATCTCTGCCTCCATCTTTCCATGGCTTTCTTTGTGTATCTCTGTTTCCAAATCTCCTCCTTTCTTTATAAAGACACGAGTCGTTGGCTTTAGGACCCGCTCTGGTCCAAGGACTTCATTTTAACTTGGCTATATATACAAAGATCTTATTTCCAAGTAAGGTCATGTTCATGGGTACTAGGGCTTAGGACTTCAACAAATGTTTTGGGGGAGCACAATTCAAATCACCACAGTGGTATCTGGGTGGAGAGTCAGAGAATCCAGACTTGGCCCCACTTCCACCATTTTGCGGCCTTGAGTGTTGGCTTCTCCAGTCTAAAGGAGAAAGTAAGTAGGAAATTGGAATTTGTTGAATGCCTGCAGTGTGATAAAAGGGCGTGCTGAGGTTGATGGTGTCATCCCTACTTTGCAGATAAGGAGATTGAGGCTGGGAAAAAAACATGAAGGTTACCCAATCCCACCATAATACGAATGGTTTCCAGGAATATACGAGGTGATGGAATGCATACTGACCCCTTCTGGGTTCAAGTTCAACATAGTCAAAATTGTATTTATGATTTCATAAAATACCAGAGAGTTGATTCTTGTCCCCTAGTGAATTACAGGTTAGAAGATTTAAAACATCAACTGCAGATGAAACCAGAAACCAGGACTCATATGGCCTTGTGGAAATGATTAAGTGTGCTGGACCCCTGAGACAGGACTCACAGCGATGTGATTCACTCTGTGCAGTGGCCGGTTCAGCACAGAGCCCTGCTTTGGTCAGGTGACATGGACCACCAAGAATAGGACAGATTCAAATCTCTGCTCTGTCTGCGATTATAGGGGTCCCCAGTGCCAACCCAAAGTGCTCTGACCCTTGAGGGCTATGACGTAGCTTCCCGTCTTGGTTTTAATGCTGCTGCTGCATTATCTGTGGGTGGTCAACCTGACTATGTGTCCCCCTCAGACTGAGAGACCCCCAGAGACCATCTGGTGAGCATTCAGCACAGTCCACTACTCAGGCACCTTCTAAATGTAAGCACTGTGCTAGGGATATGCGTGAGAGATTGGTTTTCCCACTCCAAGGAATTGGCCCTGTTTCCGGGAGACATTTCCTCTTCCAAACCGGCTGGCCAGCTCCTTCCCTGGGGTCCATCTCCTCAGCAGGTGAGAATTGATCTTCTCTTGCCCTGACCCTTTCCTGGGGCCACCGCTGCAGCTGCCAAAAGTTCTGGTCACAGCCCCAGGTGCAGGGGAAAGGAAAAAAGCGGTGGTGTTTACTCTTCTAACAACTCTGAATAGAACCTTTCAGAAGGGCCTTCGGCTGGCTGGCTGGCAGCCGAAAAGGCTGCCAGGTATATCAACAGCCTTGGAGACGTTGTCCACTGCAACATTTCCCCTGCAACAGAGAGAAAACTAGAGATGTCCTGGTCTTTGCTCCCCACTTCGTGGGCTGCCCTGAGTGTGCCCAAGGGAGCCACAGCTGGCGTCGGAATTCCAGAGGGCCTCTTGGATCAATGGCTCCCCAACTCAAATGTGTCTCAGAGCCACCTAGGGCAGGGGTGCTCCGACTTCTGTGTGCAGCCGTATGACCAGGAGGATTGTTAAAACAGGATTGCGTGGCCCCACCTTGAGCGCCACTAATTCGGCGAGTCTGGGGTAGAGGGAGAATTTGCATTAACAAGTTTCCAGGTGTTGATGACGTGGTCTGCAGACCACATGTTAAGGACGCTGGTCGAGGGCCAGAGTCTCAAGCCCCAGTCCAGGGGATTCTTGGTCAGAATAGAGTGGGGCGCAGGAATCTGTATGTTTAACAAGCTTGCAGGTGACGCTGAAGCACGAGGTTTAGGAAACCAATGCCTTAGGGGCGCCTGGGTTGGTGCAGTTGGTTAAGCGTCTGACCCTTGATCTCCGCTCAGGTGATGATCTCATGGCTCATGAGTTCGAGCTCCACATCGGGCTCTGAGCTGATGGTGCGGAGCCTGCTTGGGATTCTGTCTTCTCTCCACCCCTCCCCCGCTTGTGCTCGCTCACTCTCTCTCTCTCAAGGTAAATAAATAATTTTTTTTTTAATTTTAAAAAAGGGAGCCAGTGCCTTAGATCTGCATTGTTAAGCCAGGGCCCTAGGGCCCCCAAAGTCATACTCAGGGGATGCTGAGGAGATGGGCTTTGAGCCCACTTAGGTCAAGGACAGTGTCATAGAGACAGCTGGAAAAAGTTGTGAAATGAGAGTTTATTGCAGAATGAAACCTGAGGCCCCCAGGTAAATGGCGATCAAATACCTTCCTTTTTTAACAGGGGTGACATCAGATAAAGCTGGCCGTCCTGCTTACATTCCAGGACTTTGCTCAGCCTGACTAAGGGGGGGGGGTTTCCCCCTTTGAGTTCGGAACCAGGTAAGATGCTCGTATCTTCTTTCTCCCCCAATTCTCCTCTTCCTAAAATGGGTAATGTCAATTTCCCTCTGAGATTAGGAGAGAAAAGGAGCTGGAATCCTAATTAGCAGCTTTGAGCTTCTTACCCTATTTGGGGTCTGGCCTGGTGAACTGCCACAGGACAGAGGAGACAGAACTGAGCTGGGAATCTGCCCCTGGGCTGGGTCAGGCACTTGCTAGGGGAGCCAGCTGCAGGGGCCGGTGGGGATCTAGACTGGCAGGCAGAATATAGTGTGGGAGAGGGGACACAGCAGGGGGTGGTCCAGGGAGGACCACCTTAGAGCTGGAGGTCCCAAAGCAAAATGGCCGGGTTGTCCCCGCAGGTAGGACACGGCACAAGAGACGTGGGGTATACAGACGGATGTGGAAATTGTGGCAGCCCAGTCCGTTGAGGGGCCTTAGCTGCTGTCAGAACTCTGGCTTCTGAGGGAGAAATGGAAGAAGCATTTACCCAGAGAGGGTAAATTGGTGTCCAGTCCCATTCTAGGTCTCATGGATTGGTAGTGACCGTCTGGAGGTCTGGGTCAAGGGGGATTTTAAGTCTGGCTTCGGCAGAAAAAGGAGGAAAGAGCGGTATGATTGACAGTGGCTACCGTGGGCGTCTAGGGGGTATTTGCCATCCCTGGGCAAGAACAGACAACTCCCAGAGGCAGGGATTCACTAGAAGACTGGTGGGGAGGCCTCGGTCCTCCGGGTGTAAGAAACAGGGTCTCAAGAACAAGGCTGAAAGCTGGCTGTCACATTACAGCCCGAGGTCAGAGGTGGATGAACAGCCAGGGGCTTGATGCAGGCACCGAGGGCACTGGGCTCCAGCAGCTTTAACAATGGCTCCCACCCAGGTCCAGGCCTGGGAAACAAGACCGTGACGTGGCATTCTGCTGGAGTGGGAACCAGGCCAGGCCACCTGTTGGGCCAGCCTGGACGGACTCGTTCCAGAAAGAAGGAAAATGGATTCCTCGGGGCTCCTGAATCCTGTCGGCAGTGCTGACCTCTCAGCCCTGACCTCATCCTCCTAGGCTCTGCCGAGGTACTGGCCAGGCCTGGATGAGCCATTTGGGAAGCGTCTGAGATCAGAAGAAAAAATAAAACAGCCGGGATCTGGGAGATACATTAACTTTTCCACCCTGTGTCCTCACACCAGTTTTTCCATAGGGGAAACTCATGACATGCCTCTGCCTCCTTCTTGACCTTTGTGGCCCTGGCTGGGCCCCCTGACCTCGTTGCCTCCTTTCGTCCATCAGAGGACGACATCCATTCAGGCACGGCTCAACACCAAGATCTCCCACCCAGGCCACACTCGCCGGTGTCTCGTTCCCGTGCAACACGGTTTGCGGCTTCCAGCCTGTGCACATTCCTGTCTGAGGACAGAAGGGGTCGTGATGGGCTCACAGTTAAGTCCTGGAGCCGCAGCGTGGAGCCAGTCAGTATGGAAGGCCCAAATGAACGCCGTGTGTGCGGCAGCCTGGGGGGACACATCCGGTCTCGGGTTCCCGGGCCCTGAGCAGGCCTAGCGAGTAGAAGCGGCAATAGCAAGGTTCCCCCTTCCATTCACCCCCCCCCAGCCCCCGCCCCCCCAAAGAGCAAAGCTATGGAGAGCAGCCTTGGACTGGCACCCAGGCATAAAGATCACTGGGTGACTTTATGGGCACTGGGGCACTGCCTCTTCCCAGGCTGGTTCGCTGCGGAGCCCTCATTTCTTCACCAGGGGCCCAGGGCCCCTGTCAAATTTTCTCTCCTCCTCAGTGCAGCTGGGAAGTGACCCTTCTCGGTTCCCCTCCCTCGCTCCTCCCATCTTCCAAATGTCGTGGAGGACATAGGTCTATTTCAAGACATCTCTGTGGAACAAGCTGATGGTTATCAGAGGGGAGGAGGGAGGGGAGGGATGGGTGAAACAGATGAAGGGGATTAGAGTGCATTTGTCCCGATGAGCACTGAGCAATGGAGAGAATGGTTGAATCACTACCTTGTACCCCGGAAGCAAATAGAACGCTTCCTGTGAACTGGATTGGCATTAAAATTAAAAAAGAAAAAAAAAAAAAATAGGCGGCAATCAGCCAAATCGGAAATAAAGGCTTTATTTGCCACAAAATTGTACAATCGAGATTGTCCATCATCCGCCTCAAAGGAATAAAGGATGAGAGTAGAGAAAATAATAAAATAAAATAAAATAAAATAAAATAAAATAAAATAAAATAAAGTAAAATAAAATAAAATAAAGACATCTCTGGGGAAAAGGACAGGTGACAACAGAATCACAGGGAATATCCCCAGAGGTTTTTAAAACCCTTTCAATCGGGAAGAAAAGAGAAGCCGGGCAGCAGCTGACTCACAGGACACAGCAGGCCTGTGATGCCTCTGATCCTAACTTTTCTTGGGGGCGGATCTCCTTCTCTGAACCGGATCGGACATTTCTTGCGATGAGAGGCAGTGTCTGCACATCCTGACAGATCCACGGGGTCTGCTGGTGTCTGCCTCCCAGCAGGTGCTAAGTAAAAAATGTCTCACTCCCTCATTCACTTTTTCTCAACGGCGTTTGTTGAGTGTTCTTATGTGCCAAGCATGGGGACCTCAGTGACATAGAGGACTGTTGGAGTCCCCACTTTCAAGGAGCACACGGCTAGAGAAAGATGTGAACACATAAAATTGCAAAAGAGAGGGGACGCCTGGATGGCTCAGTCAGTTAAGCGTCGGACTTCAGCGCAGGTCATGATCCGCCCCTCCTCCAGTTCGAGCCCCGTGTCGGGCTCTGTGCGTACAGCTCAGAACCTGGATCCTGTTTCAGATTCCGTGTCTCCCTTTCTTTCTCTCTCTGCTCCTCCCACACTCATGCTCTGTCTCTCTCTCAAAAATCAATAAACATTAAAAAAATTTTTTTTTAATTTCAAAAGAGAGTCATTGTGGGCTCTGTTGGGATGAAGAGTTACCTAAGGCTTCCCAGGGGGCCTTGAAGGATCAGGAGGACCGTGTCAGGTGTCGATGAAGAAAAGGACAGGGCAGGCAGAGAAAGCAGACTTTGCCATTCCTTGGAAGCAGGAGGTCGTTACCTGAGTGGCCCGATCAAAATACAAGTGGGGGCCTCTCTTTCTTGTCACCCCCCCATCCCTTCATTGTCCACCTCTTGCCAGCATGACAGGGACAGGTGGCAGGTAAGATGGAGCTCAGTGGTCCTTCCCCCCTTCGTCCTCTCAGCTCTTCTCTCGAATCTTTCTCCCCTTCCAACCCCCACACTTCCTGGGAAAGGAGAAAAGGCCAGTTAGGACGGGGCGATTGTTTGGCATAATGGCTCAGCACAGAGACTTTGGGGCACGACTTTCTGAGATCAAATTTGGACTCTGCTGCTCGCTTACTAGCTATGTAGTCTGAGGAAACCCCTCCCCGTGCCTCAGTTTCCCAATCTGTAAAACGGAGAAAACGCGAGTGCCTATTTCATAGGGTTCCGGTGAGAAGGAAATAAAACGTAAAGCATCGAATTCAAGGGTTCTGGCTTGAGGTCCAGGAGTTTGTAATGGTAACAACTTTGCCAGGTGTTTCTGATGGCCCTCAAGGACGGGGAACTTTATGGAGGCCAAGTGGGTCCCTTTCGGGCTCAGGAACCTGACGTTTTTGGTCTATCACTCCTGCCACTCAGGGCTGGGTTAACTGGGACTCTGTTCCCTCAGAGAAGCATACCTGTGGCGGGGACTTGCATGTATTTGCATCCAGAAGGGATGTAGCCAATTTGGTGTGATGGGGGAAGTGGGGGGGGGGGGGGTCACACCATAACCTCAGCTTTCGGGGCTCCAGCCATGGTGGAAATGTGGAAGTGTGGGGGGCGGTGGCTGGGTTTTAGAAGGAGCTGGTCAATCAGAGGCCCCTGATGAGATTTCTTTATCACTTTGATAAGACACCTTCTGGCTGCTCTTCTTGTCCTCGGCCGCCATGACAGTCCCCCCACAGCAGGCTGCTTCCTGAAACACAGGACGTCCCCTCCTGCTCCCTCGTCCCCTCCACTGCTCAGTGTTGCCTAGGTCACAGGGCTGCCTTTGAGAGCCTTTCATGGTCTGCTCCTTCTCCCCGATCTTACACGGGACGGTTCTGCTCTGCAAGTCAACTGATATTAACGAGGTAGGTAGAGGCTGAGCCCAGAGGGGTAAAGTAGGCCGGGAAGGGGGAACAACATCGCGCGGGTGTCGGCACCGGCCATCGAAACACACGGCCACGAGGGAAATAGACACAAGATAACGCTGTGGGGGCACGGGCAGCCCAAAAATGGAACCGGTGCCACCACACCTGCTCTGTCAATCCTGGCACTCAAGAGTCAGTGAGGGCTCAGAATGCTTCTGGAGACAATGCCGATGGGCCACTCCCACGTACTTGGAAGTGACGTGGAGATGACATCTAGTGACCATCCCTGGCCGGAAAAATGAGCGAAGCAGCACAGCTTCTCTGAACAGTAGACCCTGCCTTACCCGGTGTCCGGTGAAGATGTCGCAGGCAAAATAGTAAAGCAAGAGACGCAGAGGTGGGTGGACAGCTACCCTACCTACGCCAGCCTCCCCACGTGACGGGGCTCCAGCCAATGGAATGAGGGGAAGCTAAGGGCTGCTTCCAGGCCTGGTGCACGGGGGTCTCCGCCTCTGGCCGAGGCCCGTGTGAGCCTCCCCTGGCACGTGGGGAGCCAGGGGGAGCAGGTGGTGGGGCTAGAAGGATGGAAGGAAACTGGATGCCAAGCACTGCTCCGAGGAGGGCCGCCTGCCAGTCCAGAAGACCCAATTTGGACTTTATGCGAGCAAGAAATAAATTTCCATCATACTTGAGCCACGTGTATTTTTAGGTTTATTTGTTATAGCAGTTAGTATTATCTGACCCAATACAGGGAGTGAGGGTAGGACTTCCAGGACCCCAAGCCTGAGGGGCCTAGGGGTGAAAGGCAAGATGCAGCAAGGTCTAGGTTACAGGGGGAAAGTCCTTTCTTGTCCAGGAGTCGTGGAAGAAGGAGAAGACGAGTAGGAGTGTTAGGGTGGGAGCAGAGTAGAGGTATAGGCGAGCCCAGAGCAGGGCAGGGAGGGGGAAGAAGGGAGAGAGAGAGAAATGCTGAGATACAGGTCCGGGGAGGGACACAACAGCCCTTCCGCTGACATCTCGGGTGTCCCTTTTCCTCTGCCACCTCTCCATTTGTCCTCCCTTTTTGGGTCCTGTGTTTCCTCCCATTTTCTGCTGAGAAGAGGCCTTTGCCTCTTCCGTGGAGGACCAGAGAAGACCTTCAAGAATGCCAGCCCCTAGAAAGCAATAACATAAATGGATTCAGATGTTAGCTGATTCAAATATTTGCACCAACAAATGTTAAGCAAATCAATCACCCTCGGGGCTGCTCCTCAGGGGAGCAAAAGGTGGAGGGGAGGGGAAGGAGCGGGATTTGTGATCTAAAGCCAGGAGTTTTAGCTGAGAGTTTGGAGCATTTCAAGGGGGAAAATCCTTTCGTTAAAAGCCTAGTGCTGATCCGAAAGGAAATTGAGCCAAGAGAAAACTACAAAGTAATTTCTGACCTTGGGGAAATAGAAGGCAAAAGCCAGCCAGGCCCCAGGCCTAGAGGGAAACACTGAAGTGATTATTGAAGTCCCTGCAGATTCTGTTCACTCCAGTAAGATGGTATTTAAAGGTACGGTGTTTACCAAGCTGCGGCCTCCCAGGGAGCCTGGAAGGTTTCTAGAAGGACTCGGGGGCCTTCATGGTAGGCTCCGTGACTGCCCCCCTCGGCTTAGCTTGAGCCCCGTCTCAGCTGCCACGAGGGTACAGCTGCGAACCTTTGACTTCCTCGGGGCCTTTCCTGATGGAGAACTTCCCAGGCTTTAGGCCTGGAGCTCCCTCCAAACCAAGAAAAAGGCCTGTTTTCTTCACAAACATGCTCTGACCTTAGGAGAAATAGCTGAGGCAGGAAGAAAGAGAAGAGAGAACAATTTCTTTGAAGGGAATTCTTGTAAAACAATGTCAGATCTAGAAGTAGCTGAGAACTGCCAGCAGTTACATTACCGCCGAGGGAGAAGCACGAGCCCGAGTTATGAAAATGCCTTTATTTTGCCCTCTATTGGGAATAATAACATTTCTGTTTGTGCAATTGCAGGGTGAGAGGTTTTTTTTTTCCCCCCTCAACGTGATTCCATCACCTCTGGCTTCCATTATCACGGCTGGGAAGTCTGAGATATGTCTACACATCATTCCTTGGCTGGTGATTTCTCTTTTCTCTTTTACTGATGGTAAGATCCTCTCCCTGACTTTCTTATTCTTCACATTCCTCCAAACGTTGTCTAGGTGTGAATTTCCATGTGTTTATTCCGCATGGTGTATGGTGTCTTCCTCTAGTTCTGGAAAATTCTCTTCAAATGTTCTCTCTCCTCCATTCAGTCTCTTCTCTCCTGGGATTCTCGTTGGATGTTTATTCAGATTTTTTTTTTTTCATTCTATCCTCCATTATTACTTAATGCTTTTCATGTGTTCTCTTTCTGTTCTGTATTTACATTTTGGTTAGACTCTCCTCAGCTATGTCTCCTCTTCTGTTTAAACTCCCGGTGGTGTTTCACTTATGAGATGTCTTTTTGGTTCTTTTCTCAAATATGCCTGGTCACTTCTGGTAATATGTAGTTCCCTGCTCATATTTGTCATTCCTCTTTTAAATTTCTTAAAACATTTTTATTGTCATGACTTTATATTCTGTAACTGATCATTTCAATACCTGAAGCCCTGCTGGGGAGGCAGGTGGCTACATTTGCTGTAGTGGTTTATTTCTTGTGTGCTTGGTGATCTTTGATGGTGATCTATTTGGTTGGCCTAATTTCTGAAAAACCTGGAAAACTAACATGAAGGTACTTTCCTCAGTGAGAATTTGCATTTGTTTCTGCGGGAGGTAAGGGGCACTCCTGACCAGGGACTGCTTAATCCCCCTGGGTCCCTGGCTTAACTTCAGTCTTGGGCCTGGCTTCCCAACTTTGCGGATGGCCCAAGGCTTAGTCTCCTAAGGGCCACCCTGATAGGAGCATATGTCCTGTGGGCAGCCTTCACCTTTTCCTTACACTTACCATTCCTAGTGCTGGTTTTAGTTCATGGTTTTCAAGGCCTTTTTCGGTCCTTATAGAATTATTTACTATGAGCCTGGAATTGAAATGACAATTAAGTTTCATGCAGGATTAGCTGTTTTGTAGCAAGCGCCTTCAGAACTTCTAGCCCATCAAACTCCTGGAATATAAAGTCAAGACCTAGATTTTTATCCTGTCTCTGACAGGTTCTAGCTGCAGATCTTTGGCTGGGGGGCAGAGGGGGGAGGCATTTTGAGTCTCTGTTGGACTCTGAAATGGCATAGCCTGTGGTCCTCATCCGTTTTCCCACCGCCATATGCTTCACTCGGCGATGGATGGCATTCACATGAATGACACTTTTCTAAGACCTACATCAATTTTGCAGGTAAGTAGAGCGCTGCGATAATCTGAATTTGTGACAACTACTGATGTATGTGAGATGTGGTTGCTGCAGGCACAGATAAGAGGTGTCTCATGTTACATGAAATTTTCCTACCTTCACTAATATTTCCCCCCACTCAAAATGGCATTTTAAAACACAAATGAACAGAAGACTTGTTACGGGGTAACAGTGACTCTGAATTCTAACAATAGAAAAAACATAAACAATTTGAAAACTTTGGAATTCTAAGTAGGTCTTTTGGTTGCAAGGAGCTCACTCAAGCTGCTTTAGGGCATAGAGGGGCTAGTGGTTGTTCTGAAACCAGAAGGCCATTGGGGTTCAGCCACGTTCTCGCTGTCTGTGTCTGTCCCTGTCTCTGTCTCTGTCTCTTTATCTCTCTCTCCCCATCTCTCTCTCTCTCTCCATGTAACCTCTGTTCACTCCTAGTTTCTGCTCCCTTGTAAGCTCATGTTGCACATGGCCATCAAGGCCTTTCCCTTCCCTGTATCGCCATCATATCTCTCTATCTCCCCTCATCTTTCCACCTTAACTTCCATGCTACCTACCTCCGTTTTCCATTAGTCCCCAGCTTGGGCTCCTGAAAGCAACCATACATGAGTGCCACTTGTGTCACCTTGTTATAGCCTGGGCTGGCCAGCCTGTGAATTGGCTGCCATCGAGTCGCTTTTGCTTCCCGGGCAACTGTATGCAGGGAGACAGGGTCACAAGGTTATGGGGCCTGTAGGCAGGGCAGTTTTCCTTAGAAGAAGTCTGTGTGCATGGCAGGATTTTACTTAAGCTATACTTTACAACTGCAGGGGAAATGACAGAGCAAAGGGTTTGTTACACAGGGTTTGTGTCAAGACCTGGTGATCGAGAAACGCTGGTGACTGAGACAGGCAAGGAGCTCAGGAACTGTCAGATACCAGGCTCAATAAATGTTAGTTTCCTTCCTGCAGAAACTTCCCAACCTCAACCTAGGAGGACAGGTGACTTCCTGAGGTTCCCTTCTAGCTTAGGGCTTTCATGGCATGAACACACACATCTAAAAGTACTCCTGGTAGTTGGGAACCTTTGATGTCTGCCTGTTTTAGCCTAAACTTCTGTATGCGAGTATTAAGAAGAGGCATTGACTTCTCTGAAGTGACACAGAGCCCTGGAGCTGAGTTGGCAGGACTAGGGTGGCCTAAGGGCTAACAGCATGGACTCTGGAGCCAGACCACCAGGGTACGAACCTTGGATGCATCATGTAATCCATTGTTAGCTCTATGACCTTGGCCAAGTGTCTTTACAACTTTGTGTCTCATTTTCCTCAGATATGAAATAGGGGTAATGATCATCCATGTACCGTTGTGGTGAGTAAATGAGCTGATACACACAAAGCCTTCAATCCATGCCACCATAACAAAGGCCCAATAGACATGAGTTATTGTACTGTTAAAACTTCCAGAGGTCATCCTGCTGGTTGTCTGCCTCTCTGTGATCCTAGTTTTAATTCACCTCAGAGCGTCAGGAGTCCCCTCTTAGAATCTTCTGGAGGAATCTCCACAAACACTGCAGAGAGTCCTTGTAGTATCTCATGGCCCATAAAGAAGTAGACATTTCCCCAGAGTTCTAACCTCATTCTACCACAACACAGTTTTATGTCATCTTTGTGTTTCCTTGTCCTAAAAAGGAAGAAGGGCTTGGCCCCCTGGTCCCTTGCCCATGTGCCAAATGGATCCACAGCTAGAGACAAGCTCCTTCCATTTGAACAGTGGGAGGAGGGACAAGAAGTATAAGAGGCAGATATTAGCAGCTGGAAAGAAGCAAGGAAGCTGGATACATCCAAACCTGTTCCTTCAGGGTCTATGGCTTCTCCTCCTTCCCCTTAGGACCTTCCCTCTAAAGAATTTTTATTTTTTTTTTTTATTTTTTAAAAATTTTTTTTTTCAACGTTTTTTTTTTTTTTTTTTTTTTTTTTATTTATTTTTGGGACAGAGAGAGACAGAGCGTGAATGGGGGAGGGGCAGAGAGAGAGGGAGACACAGAATAGGAAACAGGCTCCAGGCTCCGAGCCATCAGCCCAGAGCCTGACGCGGGGCTCGAACTCACGGACCGCGAGATCGTGACCTGGCTGAAGTCGGACGCTTAACCGACTGCGCCACCCAGGCGCCCCTCTAAAGAATTTTTAGCTGAAATTGAATGATGAAATCCTGTCCCTGGATAAAATCAACAATCCTTACGACAGAAAAATGCAAATATTTGACCTTTTCCCATTATACACAAGGAGTCTTTAAAAAGAAATATGTTTCAGAGTGTGTGTGTGTGTGTGTGTGTTTTAAGGAAATCCTTTCTTCAAAATGTTTGTAGCTCTATTTTTAGAAGATGATGACATTCTCCAAGCATTTGAACCAGGTTTGTAGAAGTCACTGGGCTTCCTCCTGCACACACGCTATCAAGCAAAGGCGCAGGTAAACACAAACCGCTGCACACGTCATTCAGCACACGTTCAAACACCAGACATCTACAATATGGCGCTCATATATGCTTGTCTACACACATATCCATGTCCGCCTGTAGATATTCGGGTTCATGACAGATGATTCCACTATGCCCTAACACATGCCTATGAACAAGCAGAAGCTAGGAAATAGAGCCCTTTCTGCGGCGGCAATGGCGTATATTAGCACGGAGTACATGTGCACGGTACGTCTTTAGTGTGGCTAACTCACCATCAGGTTTCGGGGTAGGAAAGAAAATTGTATGTGTTCAGGGAGGATCGGAAGTCTAGCTGAATTCCCAAACCTGCTAGGTTTCCCATCTCCTCCCTGTCCCGTACTGGACCCTCATGTGAAAGGACGGAGCTTTGAACGGAATGGGGGATGGAGGGTTATTCTAATTCAGAACAGCGGATCCCTGACTGTGGGCCCTTGAAAGAGTCCCATGGAGTCTAAGCAATGTCCACTGTGAAAGGAGAAAGAAAGAGCTCTGCCACTGGCAACAAGTGTCCAGAAAACAGCAAGTTTATCCTGTCCTGGAGCCAAGGAACGGCCAGGTGCTGATTGCGTCCCCAGGGAAGGGGGAGGGCAGTGCGGGCACAGACTGTGTCCTGTTATAGGAGGGCAGGAAGGGAGGAAAATCTGAATCTATAAGCTTACTTTTTATACAAACCAGACTCCGAAGTTTGCTTTATTTCAGCTGGAACTCACATCACAGCCGCCCTATTTACTCACCTACCGGCTGCATTCCTTAGAACTGGTTTTGTTCCCGTTCAGAAGGAAACCAGGCAGAGCTGGGAAAATATTTCCCTAGCCAGCTCCTCAGCACCACTGTCTGAGGGAGACCATCTGGCCAAGACTCCCTTCAAGTAAATGCCGCATTGTCCCCTCCCCGCAGAGAGGAGGGTGTGGGGACAGGGCAGAGAAAATGGCAGGGCGATGCTGTAGTCCTGACTGCCCTCCGACGGGTCTCTGGAGGGCAGCGGTGTGCTCCAGCCCTCTGGGGAGTAGGGGTGTGGGTGCTGATCTCCACGGCCTATTTGGAACTACCAGAACTAAAGTCAGCGAACGCAGAGTTAGGAAGAGATGCTCAGTATGGCCCCATCTTACAACATGTCTGCCGTACAGATACAATAGACTTGCGTAACCTCGCGAGCACAGATAGTAATAAAATGCGGCGAAATAAGTAGCACGTGACGAGCTTTCAGTATGTATTACCTTTGGTTTTTAATGTGACATTGTCAGTTTGTGTAACTTAATTTCAAATGAGGTATGCCTTTAACAACCAGCTCACAAGGTTCTGGAAAATTGGCCACTTCGTTCTTGGGAGCCAGCGTGGAAGTTCCTCTTTTATTTCGAGTCTGGGGATTAATGCATTGGTGTTAGAACCGCTCCCATTAGAAGCCACAGCCACGTGGCCAAGGGAGGCTTAGAGTGGGCTCTATTTCCTTCAGGGGATTGTCTCCAGAAGGCGGGACAGTCACCAGCCTGGGAGAGAAAAGAGATTGGAAAACACTTTTTTTTTTTTTTTTTGGTTCTACCTACCATGTGTACTTGACCAGAACAGCTCAATGTGCAGGAGGCTGTACATTCCCTAGCCAGCTCCTAACCGTATGTGCCTCAGCTTACATAGTCAAGATTATGAGAGCTTCTGGTTTTATTCCCTTGAGACCCTTGAGCTCTAAGGATAGTTCTCTCACTGGAGTTCCCTGGCATTATCTGGGTCTCGAGCCTTTGCCATTTTAGCTGGAGGGTCCCAGAGGGTCTATGCCTATGGTCTCTCCCTATTATTTTCTGAAAGCCACCTAAAGAAGTTGGGATACTATTTGTCTACCAAAGCTCTTCCATGGGAAACATTTCACACAGCTGGGATCGGGGGCGGGGGGGGGGCGGGGGGGGCAGGCTATGCATCTACCCCAGCTCTGATTTTCTGAAAAATGACTGAGCTTTGCCCAAGGCACACAGATCCAGAAATGGCAGTGTGCAGAAAAACTGAGGACAGGGACTGAAATCTGGGGGGAAATCATTTTAGTGGCATTGAAGGGCCAAGCACTGGGCTAGATTCACAGCTCCTGCATTTTGCTGAAGGATACACAGAACATGCCAGGGATAGAGGGTCAGACAATAGACAATGGGAAGCCTCGGAAGGGTTTAAAGGGTAGAGAGGTGGGAGTGAGCGGTGTTAACAGATTTGTGTCTTCTATCTTAGGGTTGTCTGTGATGGCCGCCTTTAGATACAATCAGCCCCACAGTTCTTCCTGCTCATTGGGACCTTTGCGATGTTGGCCCTGCGATTTAGTGCCCCTCATACCGCTCTTGTTTTCACTTCCTTCCACCCCAGGGTAGATATTATGGCCCTTCAGTGTACTCATCCTTTGCACATGTTCTTGTCTTCCTCCAGCATATTTACCCAGTAAAACCCAAACCTTAGGTAGACCCAGCGCTCTGTTCTGTACCGTTTCTGAGCGAGCTGACATGGTCAGAAGAAAGCCAGCACTCCATGGCCTGGTCCTCTCCTAAATGCAGACAACTAATCTCTAATGAGGCTCCGTCCTGCCAGGAAATCCAACCACACTTCCCTAGTCAATTCATCCCTAAATCCTTAGCTACCGGATGAACAGCCTCTGTTCTGCTGAGGAGGGAGACGTTGGGTTGATCCCTTCTCAAGACCTTTGCTACTGCAGTGATCCTCTCTTTCTCCTGACACATCAGTTCTTTCCAGTCTAGTGAGTCAAAACTCTAAATTTCATATAATATGAAAACGTCTCTCTCTTACTCCTTGTCTGTCTCAGGCCAGAAGCTGCAGGGGCAGGAGGGGTGGTGATCAGCTCTGTTCATCTCCTCATCTTCCCCTCCCTCACTAGGCTGTCCCTTGCCCCTTGTCCCCCAGGGCTATTGCTCAGAGAGGGGAAAGATGTAAGAGATGGGAAAAGTCTCACTTGACTGTTGTAGCATAGTGTTTGTGTTTTCTGGCCTTGGTGGATATTTAAAGCTGAAATTCTTCTCTTGGATCTTATGTGTATGTTTCTTGGTGATGGTCCTCTTGGGCTCCTCCGATGGCAGTTTCCTTGATATAGACCATGTCTTTGCTGCCACTGCCCATTCACCCTTCCTTCCTTAGCTGTTCATTGGTATCCTTGGGTCCACACTGGGGCCCCAAAAGTCCTTCAAGCAGTCTTCTTGGACAGGGTCCCTTTGTAGACAGCCCCAGGCCACCATCTCTATTCCAGCCTCCTATCAGGATATTGGTGACTTCCCAACACAGCTCTCTCTGCTCCACTATATGCCAAGACACTAGCCAGCCCCAGTCTCTTGCCTTTAGGCTGGGGTCCTGCACCAGTCTATTATTCTGTCATATTCTTCATATGGTCCCTTACTGCCCTCATCACTTGGTTCGAGGGGCAAGCTTCTCTTCCCCTCCTCCCCAACACTCCTACAACTTTCTCCAAAAACATAGATCCCCTTTTTTTCTCTCTCTCTCTGTCTCTGACTCCCCCTCTCCCAGCTTCAGTCTCAACCCTTCAATACCCTCAAGGTGACTGATGTGCTCAGGATTGCAACATGGGTTTTTATATATGTCCTTTGCAAGTCCTGCGTGGTGGCTTAGCACCTCACTCTGGGATGTGGACTCGCTTGGCATCTATTGTTGTGGGCTCCTATTCAAAACTGAGAGAAAGAGTTGCATTTCAGCATCTTGCTACCCATATCCATATCCACCTATAAATCTACATGGTGTAGCATTATGGAAAGCTGTGGTTGAGAAAGAAAAGACAACACGAGGTTAGTAATGTAACTGTAAAGTCACTGTCTGAGTCTGTTTGGACTGCTGAAACAGCCCCCTTAAATGGGGGGCGGGGGTGGTGGTGCTTGGGAACAAGATGTTACTTCTCACGGTTTGGGAGGGTGGCAAGTCCAAGCTCACGGTCCTGGAAGATGTGGTGTCTGATGAAAGCCTACTTCCTGGATCATAGATGGCCATCTTCTCACTGTGGCCTCACATGACAGAAGCGGGAGGGAGCTCTCTGGAGTCTCTTTTATCAGGGCACTAATCCCACTCGTGAGGGCTCTGCTCTCATGACCTAATCACTTCCTGGAGACCCCATCTCCTAATACCAACCCATTGGAGGTTAGGATTTCAACATCTGAATGGGTGAGCACACAAACATTCCGTCTATAGTAGTCATTTTCATGGCGGAGCGCCATTGCAAAGGGCCATGAACACCGTCCAATCTTCGTTTCTCTCATGACCTGGCCATTCATCTTTTCCTGAGTTCTCACGTGCGTGTGACTCCACTGAAATAATTTGAATGACCTTCTTTTCCCTGACTCCAAAAGCCCAGTCAGAGAGCCCTCCAAACTGGATTTGCTTCTCATCAAATACTTCTCTCTGGGACTGCTTCCCCTATACCCCCTCATTTCATTTCATTCACGCCTGTCCTCCAAAGCCCGGCTGGGGACAGTTGGGGCGGCCTCACACATAGGAGCTGAAGCCCGAAGCCAATAACACAGTAGCATCTCAGGGCTCCAGCGAGAACAGCTGGAACCTCTTTGCCTAATATTTCCTGATTACTTGATGGGAAACCAATTCTCAAATGACACCCAGGAGCAGGGTAGGAACGTTCCAGGGGATGGTGATGCCAGAAGAACATGGTCTCCCCAGGCTCTCCTCCCAGGAGGCATGCTTCAGATGCATTTTCACTTCCTGAGTTAAAGGAGATATTAGGTTCTTTCTTTAGTTTCTCCTTGCAGGCCAGAAAAATGCCATTCATTCCTTGGGTCCTTTTCTACTTTTTATATTTTCTTCTTTTTCTCCGTCTCTTTGGGCCCCTGACTCTACTCCATGTTCTTTAGCTATTTCTGTCATTAAAAAAAAAAAAAAAAAAACTTTTTGAGAGAGAGGGAAAGAGAGAGAGAGAGAGAGAGAGAGAGAGAGAATCAAATAAACCCACAATGAGAGTCCTCTATAAAATAGCGTGGAGCATAGAGCCTGACAAAGGGCTCGATCTTGGGACTGTGAGATCATGCCCCGAGCTGAAATCAAGAGTCTGACGCTTAACTGAGCCACCCAGGCACCCCAATGTTTTGTTTTCTTAAATTCTCCTTCTTGGTGGGAAAGTATTCTGTTGTATGTAAACTGCTTGCTCATGTCTAGCTTGTTTGTTTTTGTTTGTTCACTAAAACTATTTTTGTATATCTTTCCCCTCTGGTAGTTTTGTTCCTTTAAAGGTCTTACCTTTATCTTCCATTAGTTATTCAAACCGATTACTTTTTATACATAATTTTACTTTGTTTCCCTGTAAAAGATTCAATTATTTTTATTGTAAAAGATTCTTAAATACCTTGTTTTAAAAATAATGATTCTTAAGGGTTTTTTTTCTTCTTCCTATTTTGTTTTGTCATTTGTCCCAAGATTCTCCTTCACAGCAAAAGCGTCCAGTTTGGAACTTTAATCTCTTCCATCTGGACCGGTTCCTCAGTTTTTCCTTGACTTCCAGGACTTTGACACTTTTTGAGGAGTAAAGACTCGTCATTCATAGATGTCTCTCCTTGTGGGTTTATTTGATTCTTCATGATCTGATTTGGGTCCTGAGTCCTTAGCAGAACTACCACGGGAGTGGTCTGTGTCTCATTGCACCCTATTAGGTGATAGTGCCTATGTGTCCCACTGACGAAGGGACTTCTCCAATCACTTAAGATGAGCTCTGCGAGGCTTCTCCACTATGGAGTTTTTCTCTTCCCTTTGTAACTAGGAAGTGTTTTATGTACTAAAAATATTTATGTAACTAAGAGTACTTTGAAACTATTTAGATGCACCATTCTTCATCGGACATTCCACTTGTTCGTGTCTTTGTATTAGTTTCGACTGGGAGTTTATTGATTGTTTTGTAAAGGGCCAGATAGTAAATATTTTAGGCTTTGCAAGGACAAGGGGCAAAATTGAAGATATTATGTAAGTACTTTTATAACAAGAGGGGAAACAATTCCCACAGATTTTCACTGATGAAATTAAAAATATAATTATTGAGTACCGTGTGTGTGTGTGTGTGTGTGTGTGTGTGTGAGATTCAGGTCTCCTAATGAGGATGGAATTCAATTTCTAGTGGTGGGGAAGACTAGAATTAACTGGGGCTCAAAGTTAATATTCCCTATAATCAAACTGATTGCAAATGTTCCCCTGTAAAAGCCATTCTTGTGGGCCATACAGAACCAGACAGCGAGTTGGAGTTCGTTCACAGGCCATAGTTTGCTGACTCTTGGATTTGCCTTTTACTCAGAGGGTTGTAATTTGTTACTAACATGTATTTGGGTGTTCAGATTGTCTCTGGTTTGACTGGACAAGCCCCTTCAAGCTTGCTTCTGTGCCATTTTGTGTCGTCTCCACCGTTCTTTGAGCCCTTTCCTTCGCTTTGGCACGAGAAGTTCCGGGCTCACTTTGTACTTTCTCTGCTCCCGCCTTGAAAGCAGGCATCTCTTCCAAGAGCCCTGGTGTCTCTCAGTGGACAGTGATCTTCAGAAGCTGGGATCTGGGTGCCATGTTTTGCTCTTCCCAGGCCCCCTCAGCGGACAGAGCTAGAACATGTGCGTGTGTTTACGATGCCCTTGATTCTAATCTAATACTGCAGGATAGTTTCCATCTTTCTCCCTTCCCATATTTACAACTCTTTTTTCCAACAGAGAGAAATCTGGCTCTCACTCTAGTTAAAATACTATCCCATTTGGTCAATTACCCCTGTAGCCAATTTCCCATCCCTGTGGTCAACCCTGCCCTTTACTGACTCCCTCTTCATCCTGCTCAGGCTCTGTTGTCCTTCTCTAGGCCACCCTGGTCTGTGGACATCTGGTCACCACGCACGGGCTCTGACTTTCCACGGCAAGCTGCCATTTTACGTGGAACCTCTACTTGCCCTGTTTGGACTGACAGCCCATGATAGACACCGCCCTGCTACTCATGAATGCCTTCTTCGTGACCCCTCCCCTTGGACTCCCAACACCTTTTTTGGGCTGTTCTCACATGCATACCCTTCTTACCCTGCTTGGGTGCTGACTCCCCATACCAGTGTTCCTCCTGCCCATGGGGGCACCTTCCTGCTCTGCTCAGGCTCCAACCCCCCATGCCAGTCCTCTTCCACCATGTGGATGCCCTCCTTACCCTGTCTGAGCTCAGACACCCAGTGCTGGGCCTTCACTGAACACAGATGTGTCCCTTCCTCACTCTGTTTGGGCTCCAACGCCCAGTGCTAGGTCTACCCCTCTTCATGGATCCACCTTGCTCTGCTTTACCTAACGGCTTCAGGACTGAATTGTGCAGGAAGGGGAAGGAGTAAGGTTGCTTTTAAAACTCTTTACAAAGTTACTCAGATTTTTTTTTTAAGATATAGTAATAGCTAATGTGCATGGTGCTTACTAAGTGCTGGATATTGTTCTAAACACTGTACACGGAACCCAGGTAACCCTCACAGTTTCTATAGGAGGTTGTAGAAGTATAATCTCTAGTTCACAGCAAGGGAAATTGAGGCACAGAAAGGTTTAGTAATTTGTCCAAGGTCACACAGCTCTCATAAGTAATGGAACCGGGACTCAGGCAAATCAGTTTCCAGACTCCGTGCTGTTACACCACATGCGTACTGCAAACCAACTCAACACATACAGCTAAGCTTCACAGGGAGGAAAAACATTGCTAACACAAACATTTCGTCTTTTTTATGCAATTGCGTAAGTTTCTTTAGAATATGTACATAGCAGTGGAATAAGCTGTGTGCACCTTCAACTCTGCCAGAATATTTTTCCAAAATGCTTTTACCAGTTTGCATTCCATCTCGGAGAATACAAACTCATATTTTTTTACCTCCTTGCCAGTGTCCGGTGTTGTCATACTTTAAAATTTTTCCAGTCTGACGGGTGTAAATATTCCCATTAATCTTCTAATTTATATTCCCTGATTGCCAGTGAGGTTGAGAATATTTTCACAAATATACAGAATGTGGGGTGGTTGTTTTTTTTTTTTTTTTGGTGAATTATCTGTTCGTATCATTTGTCTATTGGGTTTATAATTTTCTCGCTGATTCTAAGGCTTTTCAAAAAATATACGATGGGTACAAATGCTTTGTTCAGTTATGTGCTGTAAATCACTTCTCCTGTCATGTGGCTTGTTTTTCATTTAATAGACAGTATTTTTGTTGTACAGAAGATTATAATTTTCAGGCAATCAAATTGACGGCTCCTTTATGGTTTACATTTTCCATTGTTTAGAAATGTCTTCCCCACACAAAAGGCATAAAGATATATCTATATTTTCTTTTCAAAGTTCTAAAGTTTTGCTCTTGAAACATCTAGGTATCTGCTCCACCTGAAATTTATTTTTGTGAACGTTTATGAAGTAAATATCTAATTTTATTTTTTCCCATATGGATATCCAGTTGTCTGCATCATTTATTTAGAAGCCCACCTTGTCCCCGTTGATTTAGAATGCTATCTCTGTTGTTCATCAAGCTTCCACACGTGTGGGTCTATTTCTGGGTTCTCTAATCTGTTCCGCTGGACTGTTCATCTCTCCTGATATGATTTCCACACTGTCTTAATTATGGTAGTTTTTTCTTTCGACAAATCCTAGTATCCGTTAGCACAAGACTCTCCTTCTGTTGTGGCTGAACTTGGCCCTTTGCTTTTCCATATTAATTTTATAATTGGCTTGTCAAGTTTCTTGGTTGTTAGCGTGTTGCAACTTTATCAGGGTATAGTCGATGTACAAGAACTGCACATTTTGGGGCGCCTGGGTGGTTCCGTCAGTTAGGCGTCCGCCTTCAGCTCAGGTCGTGATCTCGTGGTCCGTGAGTTCGAGCCCCGCGTCGGGCTCTGTGCTGACAGCTCGGAGCCTGGAGCCTGCTTCGAATTCTGTGTCTCCCGTTCTCTCTGCCCCACCCCACTCATGTTCTGTTTCTCTCTCTCTCAAAAATAAATAAAAGGTAAAAAAAAATTAAAAGAAGAAGGACTGCACATTTTCAACACGTGCGATTTGGTGAGATTCAATTTATGTATATACCCATAAAGTCCACAGCATAACCAAGTAATTTTCCTGTAGCAGGCAAACTCTAAGATGACCCTTGATTGCCCCTGCCTCCTGTTGTCCATGCCCTCATGTACCCCTGCTATGGTCTGAATGTTTGTGTCCCCCCAAAATTCACGTGTTGAAATCCTAATGCCCAAAGTGATGGTGTTGGAAGGTGGGACCTTTGAGATGTGATCAGGTGAGGAGGGTGGAACCCTCATGAATGACATTGGTGCCCTGATAAAAGAGGCTCCAAAGAGCTCCCTCCCGCAAAGACTTGAACAAGAACATTTATAGCAGCTTTATTTGGAGTAGCCCTGTGGCAGGCTGCTTCTTGTCCACTTAATTCTATTATCTGTGTCATTTCTGAGTCTGTTTCTTTTCTTTGCACCAAGGGTCATATTTTCCTGTCTCTTTGCATGCCTGGGAAGGCTTGTTTGGATACCAGACGTGGTTAATTTTATACTGCTGGTTGCTGGATTTTTCTCTAAAAAAAATTGTATTTACATAATTTTGAGCTTTGTTCTAGGACACCGTTAGGTTGCATAGAAATAGTTTGATTCTTTGACTTGCTTTCAAGCTCCAAGCCAATCCAGAACATCGTTTAGTCTAAGGCTGATTCGGCCCCACTACTGAGGTGGTCCCACCCTGAGGACAACTCCGTGCCCCAGGAGTTAGGAGATCTTTTGCCTCTGGCTGGCGGGTACAGGCACTACTTCTCGAAGCTGTGTGAGCAGTGGGTTCGGTCCTACCTGCTCCTCTGTGTGGTTGTTTCCTCACATGCCTACACCGCTCAGTCTCAGCTGGAGACTTGAGGTGAGGCCTCTGAAGCTGTCTGTGCGTGTAGCTCTCTCCTCTCCAGCACTCCGCCCTGCAAAGCCTGGCCAACTTGGACTTCCAAAACTCTGAATTCTGGTCCTTCATTCAGAGATCACTTTGTTTCCTTCTCGTACAAGTCATTATCCTACGCTGCTGTTGTCCAGAGTCTGGAAACCATTATTTCAGGTATTCTTTTTTTTTTTTTTTTTTTAAGTTGTTTAAGGCAGGAGGATAAATCTAGTCTTTGTTACTCCATTATGAGCAGAAGTGAAGTCTTTACTGTCTCTTCTTGCCCGCTTGTCTACAACTCCAAGCACTTAGAAAATATTTTAAGAAAACACAACACGAGGGGCGCCTGGGTGGCTCCATCCGTTAGACATCTGGTTCTTGATTTCAGCTCAGGTCATCATCTCAGAGTTCATGGGTTTGAGTTCCCTCCACGGGTTCTGCACTGACAGCACGGAGCCTGCTGGGGATTCTGTCTCCCTCTCTCTCTGCCCCTCCCGCTCTTTCGCATACACGTGTGCACACACACGCACTGGCTCTCTCTCGCTCAAAAATAAACATAAAAAAATAAAACACAATACATATTTGCAGAAATAAATGTGACAAAATTCTAATACATTAATACAAAAACGAATATTACTTCTTCCATGACCCACTCAACTGATTACATTCCTGGGGATGGCCCGTCCTGTGGGGAGGACCAGATAAGGTTTGCAGCACAAGGGATAAGCTATGGTGAGGGAGAAATCGCTGCCTTCTTTCTCCTCGCTCTCTCATCATCTCCTTCATGACTCCTGTCTGGTTGGGCATTGACCTCACCGTTCCACTGAAACGGCTCTTGTCAGAGGCCCCAGTGTCCTCTATGCTGTTGGACCCAACAGCCGTTCCTTATCTCATATAGCTCCTCGGCTGGACATAACTGATCATGCCCGCTTTCTGGAAACCTTCTTTTCCCTTGGCCCCTGGGAAATCACTCTCACCCCTTTCCTCCTACCTCTCTGGAAATTCCTTCTCCACCTCTTTTCCTAGTTCTTCCTCCTCTCCCTGATCTCTTTTCTATCTAAGCTTAATCCCTTAGATGATATACCAAGTCCGTGGCTCTCAATTCCATTTATATGTTGATGACTTCCAAATCTACATCTCCACTGCAATTCAATGGGTATTGTAAACTTAAGTCTCAAACTACACTTGGTCTCTCCTCCCAAATCTGGGTACGCTGTAGTCTTCTCCTTCTCCACAATGGCCTCTCCTCCCTGCCTGCCAATCATTCAGGTAAAAAAATTCTGGAGTTAGTCTTTCCTTCTGTTACATTTCACAGGCGACCCATCAGCAAATTCTATCACCTGTACCTTCAAGTCCAACCATTTATCACCATCTCTACTGGTATATTCCGGTCTGAGCCACCACTGAACTCCCCAGCAGCTTCTTAGCTCACACGGATGGACTCAAAAGTCTTTGCCATGGCTCACAGGGCCATTCATGATCAGTCACTCCTGCCGGTTCTTCGGTTTCATCTCCTCGTCGCCCTCCCCCTCTCTGATTCTACCACCCTGGCCCCCTGGCCCACTCCCTCCTCCTTCACTCGCACCTGCTGTCTCTCCTTTCTGGAGCACTCTTCCCCCAGCTCGCCCCATGATTTCCTCCCTCTCTTCATTCGAGTCACCGTTTATAAATATCACCTTATGAAAGAGATTCTATCACATTTCTTGTTCTATTCATCCTTAAAACACTTATAACCACTTACCATGTTATTGATTCATTATTTCATCCACATGTCTCACCGCCTCCCCCAGAAGGCACCAGGACAGCATGACTTACACTGGTTATATAATAAAATTATTTTTAAAAGGAGAAGGAAAAATAGTAGCGGAAGAAAGTGACCAACAGGATGCAATGCATTAGAGCTATCTAAAATGGTAAGTACTAAAAAAATGTCTGTTGGACCGGGCACTTGAAGGGACCAGCAAGCAGGCTGCTGGGCAGAGATGCCCGACTGCAATCGGTTGAGTACATCCTCTCCCTCATAATCGCCTGGTTCTTCCCTCAAAAAACTCTTTGTCCCCCTTCCCAGCTTTTTTAAATTTTCTTTTTAATGTTTTTTTAAATTTTTATATAATAAACCTTATTATCACAATCAAAGTAAAGCATGCTCATTGTAGAAAATTTGAACACTATACAATTGTATCAAGAAAAAAATGAAAATTACCCAATATCTACCATTTCGATAGCCACTGTTAATATTTGGCATATCTCTCCCTATCTTTTTTCTATGTATTCTTTTATAGTTTTTTTTTTTTTAATTTACATCCAAGTTAGTTAGCATATAGTGCAACAATGATTTCAGGAGTAGTTTCCTTAATGCTCCTTACCCACTTAGCCCACCCCCCCCCCCATATTTAATGTTTAGTTTTGAGAGAGGGAGAGAGAGAGAGAGGGCATGAGTTGGGGAGGGGCAGAGAGAGAGAGGGAAACACGGAATCTAAAGTAGGCTCCAGGCTCTGAGCTGTCAGCGCAGCACCAGACGTGGGGCTCGAACTCACAAACCGTAAGATCATGCATGACCCGAGCCAAAGTCCGATGCTTAACCGACTGAACCACCCAGGTGCCCCACCCTTCCCGGGATTAAGTTTTTAATCCTTATAATCACACAGTCATACCCACATGCTACCCATTCCCCATGGGGCATGATCAGTCTCTGCTCTCCAGCAAGACACGGTCTGATGGAGGAGGGCTCAACTCAAGGAGCTCCCAGTCAGGTGGGGGGGGGGGTGTTAAAATAATTATTAAAAAACAACAAAATGGGGGCACCTGGGTGGCTCAGTTTGTTGAGCATCCGACTTCGGCTCAGGTCATGATCTTGCACTGAGTTCGAGCCCCATGTTGGGCTCTGTGCTAACAGCTCAGAGCCTGGATCCTGCTTCAGATTCTGTGTCTTCTCCTCTCTCTTTCTGCCCTTCCCCACTTGTGTTCCACCTCTGTCTCTCTCAAAAACAAATAAACATTAAAAACAACAACAACAACAAAATAAAAAAGCAAAGAAGGAATGTACCTACTGTCAAATTAGTTCACGCTAAAGGGACACCAGAGAGAAGGGGCCGACTCAGGGAAGGAAGGCAGGGACCCCCTCTCTGGCTGTGGAGCCCTGGGACTGAGTGGGATGTGCCATCCATAACTCATAATGGATCAATCCTGAAGGGCCCGGCGTGCTGACCCCTCGGAAACCCCTCTCTTCTCTGACAGCTAATTCCATCTCTTTGGAGGCCTAGGGCAGGAAGGTTTCTCTGCGAGATGTACTCGGGGCCCTGCAGCCAGGATGATGGATGAGCAGGCAGGGGCTGTTCCAGGCAGCCTGAGCAGAGAGAGAAATATGGCAGCAAACACAGCCCTGTGCGTAGAGGGTGCTGTAGGCCAAGGACCGAGCCCTGGGGAGCACCAAACGCATAGGACATGGTTTAACAAGGGATGCATGAAGAACGCTGAGAAGGGCTGTCAGCAAAGGACATAGAAGCCAAGAAGCCAAGAGAGAGGATAGCTTCACCGTAAGAGAGGGTGCACCAACAGTGAGGGCTGACTGCTCTGGGGAGGTCCCCGCTGTGAGGCCTGGAAACATCTCCTTTGGTTTGGTCATTAGGGGATTCCTGGGGAAGTTGGGGAGAGAGCATCAGTACCAGTGGGGAGGAGGAAGCAGAAACCAGGTTTCAATGAATGGGGCTGCAAATGGCAAGTGAACAAGGGGGTATGAGGTCAGTGGGATTGCCAGATTTAGCAAAGAAAAATACAGGATGCTTTACTATCCACAATAGCCAAAGTATGGAAAGAGCCCAAATGTCCACCGATGGATGAATGGATAAAGAAGATGCGCTGTACATATACAATGGGATATTACTCGGCGATCAAAAAGAACGAAATCTTGCCATTTGCGACTCTGTGGATGGAACTGGAGGGTATCATGCGAAGCGAAATTAGTCAGTCAGAGAAAGACAAATATATGACTTCACTCATAGGAGGACTTTAAGAGACAAAACAGATAAACATAAGGGAAGGGAAGCAAAAACCATATAAAAACAGGGAGGGGGACGAAACATAAGAGACTCTTACAAACGGAGAACAAACCGAGGGTTACTGGAGGGGGTGCGGGAGGGGGGATGGGCCCAATGGGTCAGGGGCATTAAGGAATCTACTCCTGAAATCATTGTTTCGCCATATGCCAACTAACGTGGATGTAGGTTAAAAACTAGATTTTAAAAAAAGGTTAAAAAATGCCTTGTTAAATGTGACGTCATTAGAGATTTGAACTTCAGATAAATAATTTTTAAATAAGTATGTCCCATCTATTCATTGCTTTGTCTGCAATTCGAATTTAATTTGAGGTCCTGTATTTTGCGTGGCACTCCTAACAGAACGGCATGTGAACTTGTCTCTCACGCAGCGTGGCTGGGGAGAAAAGATGAGTGCTAGAGCCATAGCTGGAAGGGGACCAAGGTCAATGGAAAGTTGTGTCTAGGATGGGGTCACCCTAGCGAGTAGAGCAGACGGCAGCACTCTCTGTCGCCTGTTTGTAGGTTGCAGATGAAAAGCCCACAGGGGCAGAGGCTAAGCACGGGGGGGGGGGGGGGGGGGAGGAATTGATTGTTTAAACTGTGGGCCTCTCGCCAGCCCAGAAATCATTCCTTCGGACCCACCCTTAAAAAGCAGACAGTCCCTCGCCAACCCTCCATCCCACAAAAAGCTCAGAAAACACAAATTGCCAATTTTAATTCGTAAGTCGGTTGCTGCTACTTTGGCTCTGTGGGATCGTGGATTCAGTAAGAGCTCCCGGCAGCAATTTCTTGCCTTTTGTTCTTTCTCTTGGTGTTCTACTGGACCACCATAGCTGCAAACACTTTTCCAAATGGAGCAACCCACTCTGCCAACTTCCACATTTCCTCAAATCCCATCGCCAGAGAGAACCAGCTTTAACAGCTGGATTCCAGTTGGGGGCCCTAAGCCTGGGTCTTGCAGAGCCAACGAGTCAGAGGCACCTCGTGATCAAGCCCCTCTTTCTCTATGTTTAATCTCACCGCGAGCGGTGCCGTTGTCAAGCCCCGTTCCGATGATGAGTCACCAACTGTTTCTCCTCCTCGTCACCCCCAATGCCGGGTCACATCTGCCGTGAAAACTCGAACACGGACGCCCCATTGCTCTATTTCCTCAGATTTCTGCCAGATTCGTAGGCTTTGTCAGTCTTTTGATTCTGTGTGTGTGTGTGTGTGTGTGTGTGTGTGTGGCAGAAAGAAAGAAGAAGGTCTGCCCCGCCCCCGCCACTTTCCACAAATACCCCAAATCTGTTTTGTTTTAGTTTCTTTGTGGCAGAGGCCACCCCACCACGTCTCATTCTTTGCTGAGTTAGGGGCATTAGACCCCACAGCAGAGGCAGCCCTGTGGCTTCCGCTGCTCTTCCGAAGCATGTCCCTGGCCGCTGTGTGGACCTCAGCAGATGTCTCCCCTCCTTCGTAAGGGACTGCAAGCCTTCTAGTAAGAAAAAAAATGACACCCTAGGGCGCACAAACGCCCTTTTTCCTGAACGGCTGTTCTATTTTAGCTGCAAAATAAGAGTTTGCCAGCTTTGTTTCCAAGAAAGCACTAATAGGGGCGCCTGGGTGGTTCAGTCGGTTAAGCATCCGACTTCGGCTCAGGTCATCATGATCTCACAGTTCGTGGGTTCAAGCCCCGCGTCGGGCTCTATGCTGACGGCTCGGACCCTGGAGCCTGCTTCGGATTCTGTGTTTCCCTCTCTCTCTGCCCCTCCCCAGCTTGCGCTGTCTCTCAAGAAAATAAAAATAAAAATGAGCATTAAAAAAATAATAAAACAAAAAAGAAAGAAAGCACCAGTGGACTGCCCCCCCAGTACTGCTTGTTCTGTTTCTGATCGACTCCCGGCTTTGACAGGATCCATGGACATGGAAGACAGTTAGTTTGAACGGACTGTCTCAGGATAATCCTTTTTTTTTTTTTTTTTTTTTTTTTGCCTTTTGCTTCCTCTCCCTTAGTACTCCGGTTAGAGTGAGGTCTTCTGTGGTGCATGGTGTTCAGGATCTAGTTGGGGGGAGGTTCTATTTGGGGTCCGACCTCAAATAAAAATATTTCCACCCACTTAAAGAGAAATTTAAGACTCTTTCTGTGGAGTCTATCCCGAGAGGTGGACAAGTGCAGAGGGGCTCAAGCTAAAGCTGAAGCCAGCGCAGGAAAGGAAATTTTCTTTATGGATCAAAGTATTTGCTGAGCCTCAAACAGGCCCCTCTGGGTGACTGGCCTCCTGCTGGGCTGACCAGGGCGTCAGGGTGGCATGGCCCAATATCTAGGGGGAGCATGGGGCCTCTGTCACCGCATCTAGAGGTTGAAGACCTTAACCTATTTAACCCAGAAAGGACTTTGAGTTCCTATCATCCAGGGACTCCCAGACTTTCATTTCATGGTCCATCACAGCCGGGGGGCAAACAACATAAAAAATAGCAGGCCGTCGCTTTTCATTTTGCCAGTTGAGCAAACAAAATACTCATCTTTTGTCGTTTGGGGAAAGGACACTTTTACATACAAAATAGGAAAGATTTATTCCATCACCCGAAACATAAAGAATACACCCCAGTCCTTTCCCAGAACGTCAGTGTCAAACTTATACCGACATTACATAAATATATTAAAGTACGTGTGTGTGTACATGCGTATCAATGTGCACACACGTTTATCCTCCTCCTCCTCAGCTTTTCCCCATGACCCAGGCAGCTGTAGTGTAGTGACTCGGTATGTGGACTCGGGACCACAATACCTGAGTTCAAATCCAGGCTCTACCACTTACGATCTGAAGAACGTCACCTAAGTCACTTCACTTCTCTGAGCCTTGGCTTTATTATCTATTAAGTGAAGGTAACGCTAACAGAACATACTCTCCCAAAGTAGTCATGGGGGTGAAATGGGCTCGCATGTGAAAAGCACTTAGCGCGAGGGAAACAGCCAGTAAATGGCAGCCATTGTGACCATGCTGCCACGGACGAGTGAAGCCTAGTCAATTGCTTCTTGGGAACCACCGACACAGCAACCCTTTTCTCTCCCAGATGAGGAAAACTGAAGTCTGGAGCAGGCATGACTTGTCCAGCTAAGATCTGTGGTCAGTGACTGAGCGGGACGGGAGTAGAACTCAAGCCTTCTAGCCAGGGAGGTTGCGCAGAAACAGCGAATGTGGTATAATGGCTGGGGGTGGGGCAGGAACCCAGGGGCAAGTGTCCAAGTCCAGCGGGGGCAGGAGCCCGCGCTCGGCAGGGCACGAGCAATCAGGAAGCCTACCCACCGCTGCTCTCCTTTCTCTGTCCTTCAACCCTGGAGAAGACGAAAATGAGCAGGTTACAGCCTGGGGGTGGGGGCACGGGCACAGGAGTCCCCAAGTGCGAAGGAACTAGGGGAGTAGCCATGCACCTTACACCTTTCCTCCTGCCTTGGGTCCAGACACAGGACCCCCTCTGAGTCCCTGTCCTGCCTCCACTCTGCTTAGGGGTGGGGCCACCTCTGGGCGGAGTCTGTTGGGCGGAGGTCCTGCCCCAGCACAGGGGCCAGAGGTGGAATAATGAACGCCCCAACCTTCTAACTTGATTTTTTTTTACTGCTGTGTCCTAGGGACTACTCTGCATTTCCTAAGCAGACGCCACTGTGGCGAAGCCGCTGGATCGGGTAGGATTGCACTCCAGGGCTGCTAACAGACCCACGTTGCTGTGAATGGTTTCTGATTTCGCAGAGCTCAGGCCCCTTCACCCCCATCTGCCCGTCTGCCCCGTCACCTTTCACGCGTGCCTTTCAGCCTCACAATTGCCTGCGAATCACGTGCTCCAGGCAGGAAGAAGAAAAAAGAAAACGACCTAAACGAGGAGGCTGGATCTATAGGAGGAAATCCAAACTTTCCCACCAATCCTCCAGCAGCTTCGACAGACGCCTTGTGGGTCGGGAGCTGTGTCACATGACTGCTCTGAGCCGCAAGAGAGGCCGGGAAATGTCGTCCTGTGTATGGGCCACAGACTGTGGTTTCATTGATAAGGAAGAAGGGAACAGATGGTGAGTGGAAACCATCGTCGGCCAGGAAGGTGCAACCAGAATAGAATTGAGCCTTTTTTCTTCCTTCCCCCTCTAAAGCCTAGTTCGGCAGGCTCCCACGGGAAGGAAACACTGGCCCAGCTCCAGAAACCTGACCGTCAGTTTGGGTCTTTACTGAAGTGCGTGTGCACACGTGTAGTGGATCACAGCACGCATTGATTGCCCAGCCAACCTTTTTTACGAGTCTCTTCAAACTTTCCTCTGCCTCCTTTCAACAGCTGCCACAAACTCCCTCTCCCTCGCAAAACAAGACAGACAAGACAAAAAAAAAAAAAAAAAAAAAGACCAAGCTCAGCCTGGCCTCACCCCTCCAACCTCCTCTTGCGTGTTTCCAAGTTTTCCCTCATTCCTCTGTGTGCCCTTCCCGTGGAAATCGGTTTGGGCTTTTACACATCCAGGCTTCCATCCATCTCCCCTCTAAGCACCACCAAGGCTGGAAGATTATGGAAGAATCTGGAAGATTATGTTAAGGTTTGTAAATTCCCTTCTCTGGGTCCCCTGCTACCCGGGTTACCAGCGAGCCGGTGTTAACTCCAGCCCGGCCGCACGCAGCCCTGCAGACACCTGTCCGATGCCTGCCCCCCACCCCTCCCCCTCAGCCTCCCGCTCTCCCTGCTCCCCCTGCTCCCGGTTTTCCTCTTCGGAGTCCCTCCCACTTTGATACCTCTCCTGTTCCTTTCAGCCAAATAATTCCCATTTGCTCCTTCGAAGGCCACTTAAGACTGACCCTGACGACGCTCTCTCAGTTAACCTTGCCTGGCTCCAAGCCAGCCAGCCCACAGCGCTGCCCTGAAAATACGCCCCTAGGTTTGTATTTGTGTTCCACTTTTGGATCACACGTCTGTTTTCTTTATATCCGGCCTTTCTTCGGCAGGCTCTTCCACCATTAGGCTGGGAGCAGCCTGAGGGTATGGGCTGGGTCTCCCGTCAACCCCTGGACAAAGGTTACTCTTTTTTTCTCCCCCAGCTGATGTGTTTTGGGCAACTCCCATACGTCAGGAGCTGAGGTAGGCACTGAGGATGTAAGACAGACCCAGTCCCTGGCCTCGCACAGGATCTGCCTCTGCTCTGATCCTCCCTGACCCATCGGGATGACTGATCACTGTCTCTATGAGGCAGGGGGTCGAGATGCAGCCTCCAGGGAGGAGCCCCCTCACGGTCTTCCTGGACCCCGGGCTCATACCACTCTGGAGGCCCCCGTGAAACGTCCCCAGGCCTCCTCCCAGGATCCCTGCGCCCGGTGTTACTGTTGGCTCTGCCTGCCTGCCACGCGGCCAGAGACTGAAGGAGCTTTTATTCCGAATGAGGGCAGTCAGCTGAGTTTCCAGATCAACGATTTTTCCACGTCAATTTTTCTGCTTTCCCCTTTTGCCCAAATAACGTGTTCATTCTGTGGAGAGGGGAGGGGGCAGTCCTCCTTCTAAGGGTTAAAGACTTTATGAGGAATACCTGGAGGGGGTGGGGGATGAACAGGGCTCGGGCCACAGCCCCTCTCCTGTGGGGAGGGAAGCGAGGAGGAAACTCCGTAGAGGGCTCTCGAGCCCCCAGGAGGACAGAGGGGATGAGATCACACCAGGGAAGCAAGGCTTTTCTCCTCCCGACCCCTGCCTGCACCCCACCCCTTCCATCTCTTTCCTGCCTTTTATCTTCTTTCCCTCTTCTGCTTCCTTCATGCATTCATTCATTCATTCACACATTCTCTCAGCAGGCACTGCTTTAACAGCTTACCATTTGTCAGACCTGTGCTGCAAGCTGAGAGCACAGAGACAAAGTCAAGGCTCGAGGCTCTTTTTTTTTTTTTAATTTCATTTTTGTAAATGTTTATTTATTTTTGAGAGAGAGAGAGAGAGAGAGACAGAGCATGAGTGGGGGAGGGGCAGAGAGAGGGAGACACAGAATCCGAAACGGCTCCAGGCTCCGAGCTGTCAGCCCAGAGCCCAATGTGGGCCCCCAGCTTGTGAACCCCGAGATCATGACCTGAGCTGAAGTCAGATGCTTAAGTGACTGAGCCACTCAGGCGCCCCATGGCTCAAGGCTCTTAGAGTCTAGGGTTCATGGTAGGTGTGGCACACAGATGATAGGCCAGGGTGAAGAGTGACAATGGCAGAGTTAACTGGTAAGTCTCCAAGTACCTTCGGAGGCTCCGGCAGTGTGTCTAGAACACAGGAAACCTGGGACCCAAGAGACAAGCCTTAGACAACCTCCAGTGCAGCCTGACTCATTACCCCCTCCTGCCTGATCGAGGGGAGCATCCCAGTGGGAAAGAACATGGACCACGTGAGCAGACCGCCCCTGTTCCGATCCCAGGTCTATCCCTTTCTGTGTGATCCTGACGAGTCACTTAATCTTATTATTATTATCATCAGTTATTTCTAAAACAGACTTTTAAAATGCTTATTTATTTATTTTGAGCGAGAGAGGGCTTGTGCGCTAGCAGGGGGTGGGGCAGAGAGAGAGGGAGAGAGAGAGAATCCCATGATGCTGAGATCAGGACCTGAGCCGAAAGCAAAAGTCAGACGCTTAACCGGCGGAGCCGCCCAGAGGCACCAAAGTAGGCTTTTTAAAGAGCAGTTTTAGGCTCACGGCCAAATTGAACAGGTAGTACAGAGCTCCCCCATCGCTCCCGCCCCTCCATACGCACAGCCTCCCCCCCATCAACACCCTGCACCTGTGTGGGACACGCGCTGTCCGCTGTGAATCTACACCGACAGGTCACTGCTGCCCAAAGTCCGTAGTTAACCTTCAGACTCATTGCTGGCATTGTACCTTCACAGGTTTTGTCAAATATACGATGGCCTGTATCCACTATTATAGTAACATACAGAATTGTTTAAATCCTCTGTGCTCTGCCTTCACTTAATCTCCTTATCCTCAATTTCCTCTTCTTTGAGATGGGAGAGAGAACTGTCTCATGGGGAGATGGTGAGGCCAAAACGAGGCACCCCATGAGTGCTTTTCCTTTATGTAATATACCGCTGAAAAGCCAGGAGCCTTCCCCATGGCAGTCCCCGATTGTCTTGTATTCTGTTGGAGGAAAGAGAGAACCAGGTGGGGAAGGGGATCTGTTTGGGTGGTGGGCTACCCGAGGAACCGCACTGGGAGGAGGGTATGGAGGCCTACGGGAGTCCAAAGGCACTGTTCCCTGCTCCTGAAGCCACCCGTCCAACTTTATCCAGGGCAGTCCTCCGCCTGCTCTTGGCAGAGGCTCAGAGAGCCTGCGTGAGTCACGTCCACGTGGCTGATGTGAGGGGGGGGGGGGGCAGGGAGGGAGAGATGGGGAGGGTTCATGCCCAGGCTGGGCCACGCTGGCTTGGAGACATTGTTCCTGAAAGTCCCTGGCAGGAAGTGCGCGGCTGCAGGCTGTTAACCTGCCATGCAAATAGACAAGTAAACAGTCTCCAATGAGAATCCCAGATGCCTGCTTCATTCCAGAGACCCAGACGCTCATGCTGGCCTCCAGGTGGGGACCAGCTCCAGGGAGCCCTGTGCACAAGCTCTCCTGCGCGACCCGTCTCTCCAGTAACCAGACAGGGATCTTGCCTGGGAGACCTCAGTCTCCTGCACCCAGATGGGCAGCGTCGACACAGGGAGGAGGAGATCTGGCGCCACCGATGGCTCGAATGTATCGCCCTTCGGTCAGACGGGAAAAATCGTTCTGGGGTCTGTGTGGGCTGTCTAAATAAAGTAGACGAGCCGCACCATGGTGCCAGAGACATGGGTGGGCCGTGTGGTAGGCTCGTGTGGTCACCCCCAGGCCCCGCCTCGGTTGGGTCTGTCACCAGGCAGGGCACAACTGGTTTGGGAGACGCCAGGTGCTGGTTGTATATATAGTCAGAATTCATTGCCCTGGAGTGAGAAGGGATGGGGAGGGAGAGGATGGACTGGGACACATCTGGTGACCTGGTTTTTGTTTTCCTATTCTTGGTTAAGGACCTTGGCTGTGCTCCGGGCTGGAGAAAGAAGTCAGGGAAATGGGGCAGAGGCAGGAGAAGGGAAGATGGGGGCAGGGAATGCACGTTACTTGGCTGGGTTCAGAGAGAGACAGCTGGATTGATCGTAGGAAGGCCTCTGCTCCTCGGCGGGGGGGGGGGGGGGGGGGGGGGCGGGCCTCGGTTCCCCTGAGTGAAGAGTCAATGAGGAAGAAAAGAATGATCTCATGACGTGGTAGTTACACCTGCAGTGAGCATCTCACCACATATAAACTTGTCGAATCGCTATGCTGCTGCTCACCTGAAATTAACGTAACATTGTGTGTCCATTATACTCAAATTAAAAAAACGAAAAAGCAGAAAACTAGGATCACGTGAGATTTAGCAGCGTCTCCAACAAAGATACAACATGCAATCGTATCCGTACGTAAATCCAAAAGAACGGCATAAGCCTGCCCACCTTCAGTAGAGTCGCAAACACAGCCATCAACTGTACGACAAAAGCTTACACTTCTTACGCACCTCCTGCAACTGAAACGCACACGGGCTGGGTCATCGAAACCAGAGTCACACTGGCTCTGAAGATCAAGGCAAGTGTCACCTGAACCATCATAATCCCTTGGATTTGGCAAAGCCTAGTGACCATCTCAGGTTTTCTACAAACTTCCAGAGGGTGCTCCTGCGTTTCGGTGAATCGTCCAGTCCAGGATCCTCTGGCCATCCAGTCATGACTATCCCTGCTCCCCGCCACCTCCCTACAGGCGGAGGACGTGGCAGAAACACTCAGAGGCTTCTGTGGGGTGGCCCACTTGGGAAGATTTGGAGAAATGAAGACATTTACGTTATCTCTGAGGACACATAGTGATCCAGGGATTCCCTGTAAGAACCACGGGCTAGGAGATCGCTGAGGTCCAATCCTGTCCTCCATGATGCCCCTTCACAGCCAGAGGAGCTGCATTTTCCATCCTGCTCCCAGGCTGGGTTCTAATGTCCAGTGCCAGGAACTACTTCATTTCCTTTACTTAACACAAGCCTATCCAAGTGACACAGTCCGGCTGGCCCGAGGGCACTTCCTCTGCCCCACTGCTGCCAGCCCGCCTCAAAGGCCGTCTTCTGCGGCCACCATCACAAAACTCCCTCCTCATCCCGGGAGGGAGCTGTCTCACCCCCACCTTCAACTCAGCTACCCTGCCGTGTCACCTTCTGACCCGAGGGACCTGGAGACCCTCTCAGCCATTCTGAGGAACAGACCCTGATCCTCACCCTCCGGCAGCTCCAACTACTGCTAGAGAGAGAGAAGGGTGGAGACTGCCAGTCCCGTCGGTTAGATGCTGTAAGGGAGTATCCAATGTGCCGATGGTCAGTTCCGCTTCGATGAAGGGCAGCTCAGGGAGAGGAGGTAAGAACGAAGGAAGAACCAGGGCAACGTCTGAAGTGCCACCGAGGAAGGTCGGGCTGAGATGGAGAAGGGCAGAGCTTGCATTTGCCTGACAACTTCACCCAAGGCATCCCTCCCTCCCGCCCTTCCTTCCTCCCACCAGTATTTATTGAGCGTCTTTTTGGGGGCCAACCACCATGCTGTTAGGTGGCAGAAACAAATAATGACGAAGACATGCCCTGCCTTGAAGGAGCTTGCAGATTAGTAGGGAGGCAAATGTGTAGAACTTGTCCGGCAGGAGGCGAAGTACCTCCGGGCAGACATCCTCTAGACCCCAGGCCAGAATCTGACTTGACCCCTGATGACATTGGGCAGCATGCCCACCGAGCCTCAGAGCCACCTCGACCAGTCTTAATCACAGGCCCCTCCTCTAGGCTGGTGTTTTCCTGTCTTGGCAGAAGAGACACCTTGAGTCTTCTCTGCTCTGAAAGCTGTAGAATTTTGTTACCTGAAGGCCAGAGCCTGGACCAGATGACCTCTTGTGCTCCGCGAGTCTGCGGTGGGGACAGGAGCTCTAAGGAAGCCTCTGAACCTGTCCTCCCCTCACACACAGCAGTCTTGCGGAGGTGCACCCGGTGGAGACCCTTGGGAGGCCATCTGCTCTCCTACTTCTGCCCCTTAAAAGTGGGGGAACCCCCCTGGCCCCTGTGCCTTCCTGCCCTGGAGGAGTCCTGGCCTGGGGAAAGGCTGAGGGACATATTCAGGGGGTATGGGCAGTTGGTGGAGAGGCCCCATGGTGGCATCCTCATAAAATAACCCTCAGTGGTGCTCTAGGCCTGGAAGACAGTCCCGCACCAACTGATTCTGTTGGACAATCTTTACCAGGTGTCTCTGGAGGCCAGTGCTGCTGCTGGGGGTTCCCGGGGAGAGGAAGACCCCCTCCTTGCCTGTCAAACACTGAAGTTGCTAAGACAAATATGCAATGACTATGTTCAGCAGCGTAAGCTAGCTACCCTGGGAAACGTACAAAGAGCCAAGTGAGCCCAGCGGTAGGAAAGAGCCTCCCCACTCAGGGGGGTTAAGAATGCAGGGAACAGGGGCTCCTGGGTGGCTCAGTCGGTTGAGCGTCCGACTTCGGCTCAGGTCATGATCTCACGGTCCGTGAGTTCAAGCCCCGCGTCGGGCTCTCTGCTGACAGCTCAGAGCCTGGAGCCTGTTTCAGATTCTGTGTCTCCCTCTCTCTCTGGCCCTCCCCCGTTCATGCTCTGTCTCTCTCTGTCTCAAAAATAAATAAACGTTAAAAAAAAAAAAAAAAAAGAATGCAGGGAACAGCTTTCAAGGGGAGTTTTTGCGTCACTTAGGACTGCCTCCCGCTGCACGTAACAGAAACCCGACTACTGAGGCTTAACAAATAGGGGTTTATTTTTGTCTCGTAACAAAGGGTGTGGAAGGAGCCCAGTGCGGGTGTCAGGGACATCTTCCAGGACCCAAGTCCCTCTGTCTCCCAAGCCAGCATCCTTAACATGTGGCCTTTGTGGGTCGCAAGTTACGCATCAAAGACTTTCCAGGGAGTCCACATTCCAGACACGTGCCCGTTTTACCTTCATCTTTTTGGTTAAAGCAAATTTGTATCACTTTTATCTTGTTGGCCAGAACTATGCCACATCATCACTCCTAGAAACAAGGGAGCCTTGAAAGTCAATAGTTTTAGGAGGGCGCATTGCTCTCCCTTCCCTTAGCAAAACCAGTGGGTTATCAAGGAGGCAGAGGGGAGAATGGGTAGAGACGGAAGGAGAAGTAGAATCTGCATGGATGAAGCGTGAACTTTCAGGCAGGGAAACGGCGGAAGCAAAGGCCCAAGCTGGGAGCGTGCTGGAAGGGTTAGGGAATCGCAAACAGTCCGGTTTAGCCAGAGCTTAGGGTGGGAACGGTGGTGAGAACAGATGCAGGCAGTTTGCATTGCCCGGGTTTGTGGGATCCCCTTCCCCCACACCCAGATACACACCCGAGTTTGTGGGATCCCCCCCCACACACACACACCCAGACAGCGTAATGGGATGGCAGCCGCAGACAGCAACATCTGGAGAAATCAAGTTCAGCTGCCAAAGGAGACAGTGATAGAGGTTCAGAGGAAGGCCAATGATGACAAACCTCTTGACCGCCTGGCAGAGCAGGCCAGGCCAAGCCAAAGCAGACCCTTCAGGAAACCCTAGCGACCCTCATTGCGCCCTGAATAAACCGTAGAATGAAATACATGCCTGAGGTCTCTTTATTATTGCCACTCTCCCCCCCACCCCCCGGCCCTTCCAGGCTGCGTGGGGAGATGGGCATGGGGGATGCTGATTCTAGCCCTGCGGCCATTCACTGGGGTGTCTCCAGAGGTTCCCGAGACAGCGTCTACACAGCAGCCACCCTTCCCGCACCTGGGTCAGAGTCCTGGCTTTTTGGACAGGGAGGCCCATCATTCTCACCTGCCTCTTGTTACAGATGAGGCTCTTTCCTCCTTCTGGCCACCGAGGAGGCAGAGAACAGTGGCTAATGTCCCACTCGATGCCTCGGGTCACGGGGGTCCCCACGCTCCCCTCAGCCTCCAGCAGAGAACTCCCCCTTCTTCCTGGATCCTCTTCTGACCTTTGTGTCCTTTGCGTTACTTTTTGGGACCCCTCTTCAGTTTCCAACCTTCTATTAAAGGCCAGGGGACCCCTACGTGGCTCAGACAGTTAAGGGTCCGACACTTTGGCTCAGGTCATAATCCACGGGCCGTGGGTTTGAGCCCTGCGTTGGGCTCCGCGCCGACCTTGAGGAGGCTGCTTCGGATCCTCTGTCCCCTCTCTCTCTACCCCTCCCCACTCTTGCTTGTATGTGCTCTCTCTCGCTCTCTCTCTCTCAAAAACAAAGAAACATTTAAAGGCCAGAACACAGGGCTGGGGTGGGTGGGGGAGGGACATTATTGAAGGTGTGGGGAGTGAGGTTCTGGAACGACTTTTATCAGACTCGCTCATCGGTTCTTTGGTTTCCAGAACAGTACATCGCTCGGGTCCATGGGGGTGTTGGACTGCAGTGCAGATGCCAGGATCCCCCTCCAGGGAGATGAATGCCTGGACAGAGGACCAAGTGACTGCCACATCATGTAACCTAATATCCCACCCATTTGAGAAGAGCCTCTGTAACATTCCCCGCTAGAAGTTGCGTGCTTCCAGAGACAGAAAATTCCTCACAGCACAGGCCTCTCTAGTGCTGTGATCCAGGATCGGACGGTCCTGCTGACTAAAGGCAACAAACATTTCCCTCATGTTGTCCTAGCAGGCACTGTACAGAAAAGCCCCACTGAATGGTGCTCTGACTGGTAAGTTCCGTGCTGTTACTCCTGGTCATAGGTGAGGGCTCTGCCAACAAGACAGCTTGAGTAACCTGCCCCAGGTCTCGAGGCCGGCATTTGAGCTTTGAACCCAAGCCTGTGTTCTTAACCGCCACATTGATCTGGGCACTCTTGGCATTTGGGGCTGGAGAATTCTTTGTTGAGGGACCCCTCTTGAGCAGTGTAGGATAGATAGCAGCATCGCTGGCCCCTGCCCACTGGATGCCGGTAACACCTCCTCCTCCAGTCGTGACAACCGAAATCGTCCCCAGACATGGCCAGATGTCCTTTTGGTGGGGGAGGGGCATCGCCCCTGGTTGGTCTGTCTGCACTACACCACATGTCGTCTTTCTCCGTTGGGCTCAAATATTCCCCTTCCCCCCACTAGCCTGGTCCCCCCTGCGGGAGTCAGACAGAGCATCCGTTTTGTCTTTATAGCATCCGTTGGTTCACATGACGATGAGGCTCTTCCTTATCTCCAAGCCTCTTCTCCAGGTCAGACTCCAAAGCTCCTTCGTCTTTTCCTGATGCGCTGTGATTTCTAGGCCTTTCCCCGGGCTGGCAGCTCTCAGCTGCTGAGCGTCAGTTGTAAGGAGACTTGGTTGGACGAAACGAAGAACCTTCTTCCTTCCTTCTCCTCCTTGACTCTGCTATCAGGAGCAGCCCAGATCAGCCATCACTTCCTTTGCAAAGCCCTGATATCTCTATGGAAGGGTGGGTGTTCTCCCTCTTCAGCCCCCATTACCCTTTTTACTACCCTAAATCCTCGTCATGTGTTTATTCTGCCTTCCCCAACCCAGGCTTTTATCTTCTCTACTTCTACATATATATATTTTTAATGTTTATTCATTTTTGAGAGAGAGAGAGACAGAGCATGAGCGGGGGAGGGGCAAAGAGAGAGAGACACACACAGAACCCAAAGCAGGCTCCAGGTTCTGAGCTGTCAGCCCAGAGCCCGACGCGGGGCTCGAACCCACAAACTGCGAGCTCGTGGCCTGAGCTGAAGTCGGACGCCCAACCGACTGAGCCACCCAGGCGCCCCTCATCTTCTCTACTTCTAATTCGTCACCACATCCCTCGCGCACACAGTAGGCTCCCACCAGAAGTTGGACAGGTGGATGGTGTATAATAAGAGCACGGAGTCAACATTGGGCTCATAGAGGCAAAAGCACTTTGAAAAGGCAGAAAGAGTTGCGCAGTATACGGCGGTTATATCTTTCTTCTCTATTCTCCATCTCAGCCCCTTCCGCCCAAGTCCTCCCCAAGCCAGACCAGCAGACTGGCGGAGAGAATTAGCCAAGGTTTACTTGAGGAACGAGCAACCCGAGGAAGAAGTTCCCTGCTAGAATTTCTTTCCTGATATCTGGTGGGGGCGGGTTGCCGCAGCGAGGGTTAATATGTGGTTGTCAGTGTTAGAATCTAAGTAAGAGGAGCTGCCTCCCTGGCTCTGCTTGCCCTCCTCGCTATTTGCAAGCCTGCTTGTTAGGGAAATTCGAGTCTCCCTAGAACCCACCACCTGGAAAAATACCTCACAGCACACGCGGTGAACAAGGAGGGCATTAATGGGGGAAGGAGACCAGTGGTGGGCCCCGGACCGAGGCGCCCATCAGTTCTGGAATCCGGTTAAGTGTTCCAGTTGTACCAAAGGCATGTTGTATCTGGCCCGGAAGGCAGCCACACATGCTTGGCGTCCGAACGTGTCCCTCACTCCCCACTCTCCTGGAGTCTCAGGGAACCGTGGGATCAAAGGGCCATTGCCTCACGGGGCTTCCAGGGTTGGCTCTCTTTGCAGGCCTTTGCTAAGTGCCAAGGGCACCTCCATGTTCAGTTCCCTCCATGGGCAGAGCCCAGTGGGTGTTCGGGGAGCAGGAAGAGAACTCCTGAGATACACAGGTCTGCCTTGGGGGCTCTCAGCCTGATGGGAGACCCTCCTGTCCCTGGGAAGTTAGGGGAGAGAGACTCCCCCAGGAGAGTAGTGCACGGGGCCGTGTATGACCACCAAAGCTACCCACCTCTGCTATGACGACACCCGCTCCAAGGTGGGCATGGGGGCTTTGGAAAGGTTCGGAGGAGAGATGTGAGTTGGGCCCAGCACAGTTCCCCCAACCAATATGGAAGAGGTTGTTCTGACCAGCACAGAAACAGGAGGCGTGTGCGGGGGCAGGTGTGCGGCTAAAGTCAAAGCCGCCTGAGCAACCCCCACACTGTGTGAATAAGAGAGAAAAGACGGCTATATAGGGCTGGACGTCTCTTTACTTCCAGCCCACAATCTTCTCTGATCTAAGGTCAGAGAAGGTGACAGAGTGGTTTGGAAAGAGGTGGGACCATAAGGCGGGGGGGAGGGGGTCCTTTGGAGAGAGAGGTAAGCTGTGGCCCAAGCCCTAGGCCTGTGTCACTGGCCGACCCACTAAAGGCCTTTGAACAAGCCCCTCTGGCCCTACACCTCAAAACTCAAAGCCAGCATCTGACTTGGGAGAAGGAACCGGGACGGTCTTGCCAGATCATCCTCAAGCCAAGGCGGTGTTTGGCACTATCACCAGCTCCATCTCAGCCCCAACCTGCCCCCTGTCACCTCTCAAGGCCAGGGGCCGCTCCCCAGCAGGCAAGAGCCAGCGAAAGCACCATCCCTGGAAGCCTCTGGGGCCACACACGTGAGTTTTGCATGCACCGCGGGACCTTCCCTTCATCAAAATAAAAAAGGAAACTGACGGGCTGGCGCCAGGGGCTGCGTCTCACAAAATGAGGTTTAACAGGGATAAGTGTCAGGCCCGGCACCTGAGTCGAAAAATCCAAGTGCACGAGCGCAGAATGATGGAGACGGGGCTTAGGAGCGGCGTGTGTAGGAAAGCTTTTAGGTGTTACGGGATGATGAGCGTGTTGTGACTCAAGTTGCTGGTAAGAGAAACACAAAGAGATGTAGGACGGGGATGTTTACAGTGTGCTCAGCACAATCTCTTGCCATCCTCAAAATACCCTATGGGGTGGGCACTACTCTATTATCCCCCTTTGGCAGAAGACGGAGTGGAGGCACAGGGAGATTTAAGCGGTCGACCCAAGAACTCATAGCTAGCAAGAGGTAGAGCCAGGGTTCCTCTGGATCCAGACCCTGAATGTTCTGGGATGGAAGCATGGAATTTAGGACGGGGAGGCAAGAGTCATTTTCTGGTCTGTGCTAAAAAGACCTGTTTTCCAGAGCCTTCTATTTTGTTCTAAGACCCGTACTCCAAGTGTTCCTTAGAGGCCAAATGGAGCACGTTCAGAAGAGGGTGTTTGGAAATGTTGCCGAAAGGGATGTTTGGGGACGTCACGATCCCCCTCTTCGTCCTCCCGGGGCTCCAGCCGCACTGTGGGGAGTCATCCTCAACACCACCCTCCAGGCCATTCCCCCACATCCAGCCAGCACCAGCCCCGAGTCACGGCAAGCTTCACAGACCCTAAAGCCCTGAAGGCTTTCCACACGTGCCACTTCTCAGCCCTGCCTTCTGCCTCCGGAACATCTCACCTTGGTGCCCTCTCCTGTCCCCGGCCACTTCTCGGCCAGAGACACCAGCGTCTCTCACCTCGATCGCTGGGGACCCCGCTAACTGCTCCCGTCCTCACTTCCTGCACGACCAAGCCGCGGCCACACGGCAGCCGGAGCGGGCTCTGACAACCGAAACAGGCCCGTGCCACCCTGCCACGGAGACCCCTTCCACACTTCACGCTGTACGTGGAATAAAGCCCCACCCCTAACTTTGATTCTATCCATTCTCCAGCCCTCCCCTCGCAGGCCCTCACACACGCTGTTCCCTCTGCCCAAAATGCTCTTCCACACCTCCCAGCTCCTGCAGCCGCTCCTTCTCGTCCTGCGGGTCTGGGCTCCGGACCCAGCCCCGGGACCGCGGCTCGTGCACGCCAGACCCCCCCCCCCCCCCCCCCCCCCCCCGACGTGGGCTTGCCCTGCCGTTCTCTGGCCCAGCACCTTGACCCCAGCTTCCTTCACAGTCCACAGCACGGTCTGAGATTATTCATTTGGGGCACAGGGCCGTTTTGTTTCCTTCGCACAGCAAGCACAAGGCCAAACACAGATACACATGGTAAGTGTTCAATAAATATTTGTTGAGCAAATGAAGGGCCCGGAGAAGAAGAGCCTCAGGCCCGGAGAGCTCCATACCGGAGAGAGGACTGTCATCGGTGTGATCCTGGATTTCAGAATCGCGACCCTCTCGTTGAGCAAATGCTGATGTGCACTTAGTAGGCGCCATGGACCACTTCTAGCACCTTCTGCACGGTGGTGATTAGTCCTCCGAACAGCGCTGGGAGGCAGGGGCCAGGATGGCCACTGTGTCACACACGAGGAAGCTGAGACCCCCGAGAGGCCAAATAACTTGCCAAAGCCTCCACAGTCATTAGGGGCAGAGACTGATTTTGAACCAGAGTCCACGCTCTCAAGCACCTCAATATGCGTAGAAACTTCCGGAAGTCCCCTATCTATCAACAGAAGACACGCTCTCCAAGGAGGTGGTCCCAGATGCAAAGGGCAGGTGCCAGAGGCCTGCTGGGCCAGCGTGCGGGGAGGGCATCAGGCCTGGACACAGCTGACCTCGGTGACCTCTGACGCCAGTCTCTCTACCGGCACTACCCAGGGCTCCAAGGGACATGGGTTCATAGAAATGAAGGTGCTTTGGCAAAGGTAGAATGTGCTCCAGGGTCGTGCTGTTTCCCATGCTGGCCAGGACTGGAATATCGATGAGACCTTCTAGTCAGACTGAAAGTCAGGGGCACAGCCAGGTAGGGACGTGGTTCCTGCTAAATCAACCCATTATTTCCCTTCCGGCCCTTCTGCCTGCCCTCTATTCCTGACCTTCCCCACCTCCAGGAGGGGGAGAGGGGAGAGGGAGGAGGGGGGAGGCAAAAGGGAGCAAGGAGGCAGGCAGCACAAGAAAAGACAGGCTGCCCTAAAATAACAAACAAAAATCCCCTCCTGATTTATGAGGTTTGGTCCAGGCTCAGAGTTTTTGGATTCAACCAAAACCCCTTGGCCCATCCTGCGGTGGCTCGGCACAGGGTTTGTTTTCCAGGCAGATTGCCTCAGCCTGCCCTGGAATTTTCTGGCGAAGGGCCAGTGAAGCCCAGGGAGGAGGGTCTGGGGCAAGGAGAGGTAGCATGGAGAGGTTCCATCTTGTGGAACACACGGAGGCCCCGGGGGGTCTCCTGGTGTTTTGTCAGAGGAGCCAAGAGGGCAGCCTCAATTCCTACTTCTCCCCAAGCAGGAAGCTGGGTGAAATTGCAGGTGGGACCCTGTCTGCAGACTCACTGGAGTTATTTGGTGTCCCTCTGCCCAAACTGCCTGCCACAGGAGCTGCGTGTGGGGACAGAGATAAGCTCTCTGCCAGAAGCAGGGACCGAGTGTGGCTGAGATGCTTGGATCCCGGCGAGACGCTGTGGGAGGAGGCCGTGTAGGGGACACATCTCGTGGAGCCATCTGAAGACAAAGGACAGGGATAGGGAGGCCAGAGAGGGAGGTGGGGGTAGCTCCAGAGCCCTGGGGAAGGGGAAGGAGAAGGTAGGTTAGGACATGGAAGAAAGCATAAACACACAACATACAAAAAGGAAGGAGGACAGAAAAAGGAGTTTTTTGCATCCTTCTGGAAGGCAAAATAAGGAAGATAGCTTCCTCCCTAGACTGCCGCAAGAAGTGTTGGGTTAGATCCCAGGCACAGTGGGGGGAATCCTACCTGCCTTGATCTGCTGGCATGAGTTACACGGCAGGATGTCCCCCTCAGGAACTCGGATGGAGGGGATGTTTTGGAGAGTGGGCCAAAAAGTCCCCCAGAAGCCCTTCTAAGTAGTCTTTATGAGTTTCTAGGAGCCAGGGAAAGGACGGAGAAGCCAGAACAATTCCCAACAACTGGGAGGAAGAAGACAGAATTGACATTCACTGAGTCACCACTGGGTCTGCCGTTTTCTCACCCAGAATTCACACTGGCCTCGGTGCAGGTGCCAGATCTCCCTTTCATAAAAGAAGAATTGAGAGGTGAACAAGGCCGACTAAGTAGCAGAATCACACAAATGCCCACGATCTTTCCACCAGGCTATTTCTTGGGAAAGGCAGCAGGAGGAGGCTGAGTGGCGGTCGAGGGAGAGAGCCTGCGGTCGTGGGGTGACCGCTGGTCCTCGAGGACCAAGGTCAAACGTGTGGATCTGACATGCAAAAAGGTGCCAGATGTCTCGTGACCTTGGAAAAATAATTTCCATCTTCTGGTCTCAGTTTCCAATCCTATAAGGTGAGGGCGTGGGCTAGGTGCTCTCTAAAGCCTTTTCCAACTCTAAGCTTATTCCGTTGGGAACCTGCTTCCCATTGACTGCCATAGTCTTCTCATTCTGACTTCTGGTAGTATGTTCTATTTTGCACATACACTCCAGGTGTGGGTACCCTGCCTGCAAGCCCATTCAAGACTGAGGGCCAAATATGTACCCCAATGCTTAGAGCAGCACTTTCAACAATAGCCAAATTATGGAAAGAGCCTAAATGTCCATCAACTGGTGAATGGATAAAGAAGACGTGGTTTATAGATACAATGGAATACTCCTTGGCGATGAGAAAGAATGAAATCTGGCCATTTACAGCAACATGGTTGGAACTGGAGGGTATTACGCTAAGTGAAATAAGTCAGTCAGAGAAGGACAGATACCATATATTTTCACTCATATGTGGGTCTTGAGATACTTAACAGAAGACCATGGGGGAAGGGAAGGGGGGAAAAAAGTTACAGACAGAGAGGGAGGGAGGCAAACCATGAGAGACTCTTAAATACAGAGAACAAACTGAGAGTTGATGGGGGTTTGGGGGGGAGGGGAAAGTGGGTGATGGGCATGGAGGAGGGCACTTGGGATGAGCACTGGGTGTTGTATGGAAACCAATTTGACAATAAATTATATTTAAAAAAAAAGATTGAGGGCCGAGACTGGACATTACAATGACCCCTTCTTTGAGAGGATGTGATCGGTTAATTAACCAAATAAATACCCAGTTATTTATTAAGTCCACTGTGTGACTGGCGTGGCAGTTAAGGAGCCATACACAGGACAGTGAGCCTTGACCTCCAGCTCCGGGGGGCTTACAGACTAACGGGGAATCCACATCCACAAAGGCAATGTTTGCCAAGCGTGATCAGAAATCGTTACCGCTTTATGGAAAAGCTTTGCAAGCCAAGGCCACTTCAGCTCAGCCTCCGCCACTTAGAGATGAGAAGGAAAGATCCACGTGAGCCGGGTCAAGGATGTTTGGGACACACGATCTCTGTTAGGGCGGCTGCACTTTGGGTCCCTGGATACCAGCTGCCTCAGACATTGGAGTCTGTGTTGCTAGAGTCCTAGTCCCACATCTCTGACCTTGGTTGGCAGTCGCTGGGGGAATATGGCAATGCGATCACGGCTGGGGGACCATGGTAAGTGTGAGCGTGGGGCAAGCAAGGGGCCATGTGGCCACACGAGGAGGCCTGACTGACCTGACTGGGAAGGGAAGACCCTGTGAGGGAGAGACCACCGATGTGGAGGCGGAGGGTGAGAGCCTTCCTGCCAGGGGGCATGAGAACGATTACAGATGAAAACTTGAGTCAGCTGGAAGGGAGAGACAGAGACACCGGTCAGAGACAGAGGTCAGAGACAGTACTAAAGTGCCTCAGGAAGCCAGCAAAAGGGCTTGGGGGAGATGCCACACTTTATCCTGAGAGTAACAGAGGCGACGTTCCTCTTGTCTTTTTCCAGAACCACCCTTCTGTGGACAGTCCCCTTTCCTGCCTTTCTTTACAAGGCCGCCTGGGATAACTGCCCTTCTGCTTGGCCTGGTCCAATCCTGCCCACCCTCGCAGGCACTATTTAGATTCCCTTTCCTCCAAGAAGCCTTCTTGGACCACCTTATTTCATTCATTCATTCACTCACTCATTCATTCGTTCAACCTTGAAATGTGCATTAATCTCCTCCAGTGGGCTCAGCACGGTGCTAGGCACTGGCCGAGACCAAGCAGCTACGGTTCCCACCCTCGTGCAGCCTGTGGCTTACAGAGGTTTAGAAGCTTCAGTGACAGCTCCTGTTTTGATCTCCTTTGAGGTGCCCGGCCAATGAGGCGTTCAAGGTCTCTCCCTCCCATAAGCACAGTGTCCTCCCTCTAGACAGACAGCCCCTCGGGGCAGAGGCCAGACCTCTTCGTGACTTTGTTCCGGGGCCGGTCAGCACTCGGAGGTGCTCAGCGCACATTTTCCAGCTATGTCTGGCTTTCCAACAACGGTCAACAAAGTGTGAAGTTCTAGCAGACACCCGTCCCTTTCCCTACTCTCCCCAATTCCAGCACAGACCCTCTGCAAGGAAGGAAGATGGAAACTCCAAGTGAACCTCCGGCTCCAGGATGCAGAGGGGAAAGCAGAGAAGGGAGGGGCTGGGAGGGAGGAGGCGCCTGGGCGAGACGCCAGCCCCCGGGTGTCTCAGGCCAGGCAGGGGTTCTTGGTCCTCTGCGTTTTGGAATGTGACAAGGGCTTGCCAGGCCGTCTTGGAGCGACTCCTCCCGGAGCCACTCACTCCTCACCCTGGACAGAGCCACGCTGGCAGCTCCTCCTGGGCCCTCCTCACGGTACACTGGTGCCCCACGGTGGACAGAAAGCAGGCCCTGATCTCACTCCCTCCCGAGGCTTTGGGTCCCACTGGTAGAGAGGGCTCCAGAAGCCTGAGTGTCCCTGCTGCCCGCACGCCGTTCCTGCCCTTGCAGGGGGCTCGGCCTGGGGCACGGCCCCTGCGCTCTCTCCGCCATGACCAACAAGCCCTTGCCTGGATTCTCGGGGCTTTGCCGGAGGGCACAGCACACTCATTATGAGGATGGGCTGACCCCAGCCCCGGTGTCATCCTTCAAACCAGACAGAGACCCCCTCCCCGCTGGTGGGCGTATCCCAATGCAATCTCTGAGACAGAAGTGGGCTGTTAGTCTAAATCCCTGCATGGGGGCGGGGGTACCCCGCGTAATCCTCCCACCTTTGGGGTGGGGGAGACGGCAGTGAAACCCAGGCTTCCGCCAGCCTGCAGCTCGCTGTCTCTCTAGGCAGAAGTAGGAGGGCACAGTTGGAGGGGAGGGTGACCGAGAAGCCATTGAGGCCGGGCAGGGGGTGGGGGGTGCGATGCATGGCTGGAGAAGGATGGAGTTGACCCGGGGCTGAGACAGAGCCCTGGAATGCTCTGGAATGCGGGAACATCCGGGTTTTTTCTATTTGATTTGAATTTTATTCCCCGCACTGCCCCCCTCCCCCATGTTAAGCTGTGTTCGGCTGCTAGAAGAAGGTGGGTGTTAACTCTCCAGAAGCCACCAAGTGAACAGCCCCATCCTTAGGGCTCATCTCTGGGTGCGGTGTTGGCCCCTTATATCCCAGGGTCACTGCCATAGGTCTACCAAGGGGGTTAAGCAGAGCTAGTGAGAAAAACGCTGCAGGAAGAGGGGCCAAGGAGGAGTAACTGAGCCTGGAAGATGTCAGGAGGAAACAAGGCCAGAGATAAGGAGGAAAGAGCAGGAAGGCAGCTTGGAGAATTTAAAGTGTAAGGAACGGTCAGATCAGCTGCCAGACGTGGGCAAAGACTGAGCTTATCCACCAAAGGGAAGGGAGAGCTCAGCACCCCTGAGACCCATGTGCTAGAGGCTGTGGCCGGGGGTTTGCAGACCCTTATTTCATTTGCCCCTCATTGCGGCAAAGCCCCGACTTCTTTTACAGGAGCCTGAAACGTATATAACTCTTCAAAGTAACTTGCTTTGGTCCCACGGCTAAAGTGGTGAATGTGGATTTGAACCCATGCCATCAGATTCCCAGTGCGTGCCTCACATCTGAGTGTTCACCTGAGAGAAGAGGCATGGTTGATCAGAGAGAACAAGGGGACTGAAACCCCACTTAACCCTACGGGTCCCTGGGGGGCTCAGTCGGTAGAGCATGCGACTTCAGCTCAGGTCATGATCTCACGAGCAGCGAGTTCGAGCCCCGCGTCGGGCTCCTCGCTGACATCTCGGAGCCTGGAGCCTGCTTCGGATTCTGTGTCTCCCTCTCTCTCTACCCCTCCTTTGCTCACGCTCTGTGTCTGTCTGTCAATAATAAATAAATGTCAAAGAAAAAAAATTTTTTAATAAATAAACATTTAAAAAAAGAAAAAAGAAACTGAACACTAAAATCAGGCCATCAGACAAGCACAGAGCCAGCCAACCCTTGTGCTTTGCTCCTTTCCCCTCCCCCTCCCTCCCCTCCCCCCTCCCCCTTCCTCCCCTCCCTTCCTCCCTCCTTCTACCCTTGTTTACTGAGCAATTACAACCTGTCAGGCATGGTGTTAGTTCTGAGGAACAAACTCAGATAAGAATCAGCCCTTGCTGGGAAAACTCACAGTCTCTTGGGAAATTCCAGAAAACTGAGGCAGCTCTTTACACACACACACACACACACACACACACACACACTGCTCACTCTCAAGACGGTTCTGTCCTCCCTGTCTTTACTTCTGAGCTCCTCACGGGGGCCCAGCAAACCTCACACTTCTCCCTCCAGCCCTGGCTCCCTCAGCTCTGAGCGATGGGGCAGCTCCGGCCAAGCCCGTCCCTCCCAGAGCAGCTCCAGGGGCTACGGCCAGAGTGGTCAGTGACGCCACAAACAGGCCCGTAAAAGCCCTGGGCCTTTGAGCTCTGCGCACACATCTGGACACGGCTGGGCCTGGGGCAGCCCGAATTCTCCAGGTCATAAGTCACGCTGGAACAAATGAACATTTCCTTGGCTTCCAGACTCTTCCCCTCATAGCCACCGACCCAACTGTCTCCGCCGCGAAGAACCGCTCACCACACCCCATTCCTCTCTGCTCTGAAATCTCTGCAGCCCTTGAGCCATCACCCACACGGCCTGCTCTCGTGGTGGTTGCCATCAAATCAGCTCAGTCTGGCAACCGATAAATGTTTCAAAATAACTCAAGCTGTTTGTGCAGATTCTCCAATACTACAAAGAGGACGCGGTGGCTCAGAACAATCTTCTCAAAATCCTGTTTTTCCTCTCCCATTTATTTCTCGGCATACCAGATTGGATCCTGTACCTCTCTTCCAGATTCTTACTTCCCAAAATCCTCTTCCAGCTGAAGCCACACACCCCTTCTCCTCCTTCTTGTCTCCCTTCTCCTGATCCGGCAACACAGAAGCCTACAGTCTGTCTACACGGACACAGACACTGTCTAAATAGTCTGGCAAAGTCGGGGGTGAAACAGATGACTGGGTAAAGCCCCTCTTTCCCAGGCACAAGAGAAGGCCAAAGGCTGGAAACATTCATGCGGTGATCATTTTCTTCCCCCCCTTCGCTGGAGCTGTCACCACAGATAGTCCTTCTAAGACCATGCCAAGTCCCAGCAGGGCAGAACTGTTTCTGGACAAAGTGACCGTACCGACTTGGCTATTCTGGTCAGCCATGATCTAAATATTTTGCTCCCATCCTGAGCTACAATGAGCCACCATTAGTCAATTGTCCCGATGTTGAGGTGGGAAAATATGGTCACCAGATCTCTGACCCACCCTTCCTCTTGGCAACCCTAGAAAACCCTGATGATATGAACTACTTTCAATATTGCTATCGACTGAATGTTTGTGTCCCCCTAAAAGTCATCTGTTGAAATCCTCATCCCCCAATGTGATAACATTTGGATGTGAGGCCTGTGGCAAGTGAACTGATGTCCCATTCTGCCCTCCTGAATGGATCAGGGCCTTTATATAAAAGAAACCCCAGGGAGTTGCTTTGTCCCTCCTGCTATGTGAGGATACAGTCGAGAAGAGGGCTATGAATCAGGAGGTGGTCTCTTAGCTAACACCAAAGCTGCTGGTAACTTGACATTGGACTTCCCAGCCTCCAGAACCATGAGAAGTAAATTTGCATTGTTTATAAGCCACCTAGTCTGTAGTATTCTGTAATAGCGGCCCAAACAAACTAAGACATATACTGCTACTGATTCCGTTAATGTCTGCTTGGTCACCTGGGGACTGTAGGTTCCTTAAAGTCCCGGACTATATTTATTCTTATTCTGCATTAAGCCTCATGAATAGGTCTGTACTAGTTAGCTAATGCTGCATGACAAATCATCTCAAATGTTAATGACTTAAAAAAACAATCATTATTTATTATCTCTTGGTGTTTCCGTGGATCGGGAATCTGAGAGTGGCTTGGCTGGGTAGTTCTGGTTCACCTCTCACATGGTTGTGGTCAAAAGGCCAGTCAAGGCTGCAGGAGCTAAAGTTCTGATTGAGCCTGGAGGATCCACTTCCAAAGGTTACCTATTCACAGGGCTGGCAAGTAAGTGCTGACTTTTGGTGGAAGGCCTTGCTCCCTCTTCCCCTGAACCTGTCCATGTGACCTGGGCTTCCTCAAAGCATGGTTGTTGGGCTCCAAAGACAAACCGTCTTGAAACAGAAGGAGGTAGGCAGAAGCTGAATCCTATTTTCTAACCTAAGCTTTGGAAGTCACATAGCATCACGTCTGTTGTGCTCTATTGGTCAGGGCAATCCCAAGCTCCCACCGATGCAAGGGGATGATTAAACCCCACGTCTCGGTGGGAGATCCAGCCACATTTCAAGAAGGAATGGGATAAAAATACAGGCGTGGCCACCTTTGGAGAAGACAGCCGCAGCATCCTTGTGAGCCCATAACAAATGCTCACTGGGGAACTTAGCATCTACTGGCACCTGGAACTGAAACACCTATATCACAGGGAGCCTGAGATAAAGAGGAAAATCTAGTTCATAGTCCTAATTCTTCACCCCTCCCAGTATCCATACTCTTGCCGTGAAATCTTAGCATGCCTTCCCTACCCCAACCATATGACTTGCCTTGACTGATACCTTGTTAGCAGATGTGGGTCAGGCAGAGGCTTTAAATGCATTTGCACATTTCTTCTGGGGTGCCTGCACTCCTGCCTTTGACCGGAAAATGAGGCGGGCCGGCCCGTTGGAAGGTACGAGAGAGGCGGAAAGGAGCCGATGTGCCTCAGTTGTACCACCTGAAGAGAGCCGACCCACAAATATGTGAACAAGACCAGGGAAGATGAGAAGAGCCACCCATCCCCAGCAGGCTTGTGAGCTATATGGACAGGTAGAGTTTTCAGGCCTTGGGTTTGGGGGTTGGTCAGTTACACTGCATTTTTTTTTTCAACGTTTTTTATTTATTTTTGGGACAGAGAGAGACAGAGCATGAACGGGGGAGGGGCAGAGAGAGAGGGAGACACAGAATCGGAAACAGGCTCCAGGCTCCGAGCCATCAGCCCAGAGCCTGACGCGGGGCTCGAACTCATGGACCGCGAGATCGTGACCTGGCTGAAGTCGGACGCTTAACCGACTGCGCCACCCAGGCGCCCCTACACTGCATTTTTGAAGCAATCCATAACTTATAGAGGCGTCTCCTCATGCTATCATGGAAAGCACCTCATGAGCTGGGAGCCTCTGTTCTAGGTCAGATCCAGTGTCTATAGTAGATGGACTAAAAGCCCCTCAATGTCCACACCCTAATTCCCAGAACCCGTGGATACATTCCTTTATGTGGCAAAAAGGGACCTTACAGATGGGATTATGGATCTTGAGATGGACTGACAAGCACCAGATCGAACAGGCTGTGAAGATGCTCTAGGACATTGATGCGGCCAAGGTCAACAACACCTTGATCAGGCCCGATGGAAAGAAGGTATGTGTCCCACTGGCTCCCGACTATGAGGCTTTGGATGTTGCCAACAAAATTCGGATCACCTAAACTGAGTCCAGCTGGCTAAATCTAAATATAAATTTTTTCACCATAAGAAAAAAAAAAAGGATCTTGAGATGCAGAAACTACCCAGCATTGTTCAGGTGGGTCCAGTCTAATCACAGGGGTCAAAGTCAGAGGGGAGATGTGAGGGCAGAGCAGAGGTTGGAGGATGAAGGGCAGGGCCAAGGAATGCAGGCAGCCTCTAGAAGCTGCCAAAGGCAAGAAGACAAATTCTCCTCTAGGGCCGCCAGAAGAAACACGGTCTGTTGAAACCTTGATTTTCACCTGTAAGACGCATTGCAGACTTCTGACTTCAGAACTATAAGAGAATAAATGTGTTGTTATAAGCCACTAAGTTTATGATAGTTTGTTACAGCAGCAATACAAAACTAACATATCTAAGAACTGTATGACCGAGAAGCAGTCAGGTACCACTATGGGCCTCACTTATTCCTTCTGGCAAATGGGGATGTGTGGTGGATTAAAGATGGCTACTACCCCCCCTTTTGAGATCTGGGTTGGTCTTAGTGGCTTGTTTGACTAAGAGAATGTGGCAGAAGTGATGTTCTGGAATTTTCCAAGCTTGTCATAAGAAAGCTGGCAGGAGCCAACTGGGTGGCTCAGTTTGTTGAGCATCCGACTCCTGACTTCGACTCAGGTCACAATCTCACGGTTTGTGAGATCGAGCCCCGCATCTGGCTCCACACTGACAGGGCACAGCCTGCTTGGGATTCTCTCTCCCTCTCTCTCTGCCCCTCCCCTGCTGGCACACATGCTCTAAATAAATAAATAAGCAAACAAACAAATAAGTAAATAAATAAACTTTATTTTGAAAACGAAAAGGAAGCCTGCAGCTTCCTGCCAGTTCTCTCGACACCCTGTGGAAGCCCAGCAGCCAGCCTCCGTTTTAAGCCAGGCCTGTCTCCCAGACAGCCGGTTACCCCCGCTCAATCTTTCACCAAAAATGTCTACCCCTCAGAGAGCTACTGACCACCCCTCCCACCCTGCCCCAGTCCTTTCAGACTCTTCAGGGAGACCCCAGGGACAAAACTTTGGACAGGTGCCCACAGATCGTCGGGACAGAGAATCCAGCTTCCCACCCAGTGATAGCTTGGCTCTCCTCCTCTCTGTATCATGCCTTCCGTTGGCTTCTGGAAGCAGGGCAGGCTTGGCAGCTTCCCTTGGAGCTGTCATCCCGGGCCATCCCCCCCTGCCATTTCCCTGGAAGCCAGAGGGTTAGGCCCGAAGTTAGGTGGCGTCGGACGGGGTGGGGAGTGTGGTTCCACGGAAGGCCTGGGAGTTAGCGGCCTGGAGTTGAGCGGGGGTGGGGGAGGAGCAAGCTGGGCCTTCACAGATACCCCGCTTTTCCAAAGTTCTCGGAGTGCCCCTCCGCTTTTGCGAAGGACCCACATTGGTACCCGTGTTTGCTAACCGAGAGAAATCCCAAGAGGATTTTCGCTTTCATGAACAAAGACGGCGAGCAAAAACAGGGAGTGGTGTTGGTTTTGCAGGGAGCCTTCGCACGCAGCGCGCCCCCCCCCCCCCCCCGAGAAGCAAGACCGCCCCCCGCCCCCAGCTCCTTCCCCGGAACAACCCTCAGCATCTCAGCGTCCAGCCGCCAGAGCTGTGAACTTCGTCTGTGAGCATCCGGGCTCTATCTCCACTCATTCTGTGTGTCCGATGGCAAGATGTGTCCTGAGGTATCAGAAAAGCCTAAGAGAGGTTATTTCGGGGGTCTGGGAATGCTCACAGTTTTTTTCCACGTAAATTAATGGTAAGTGCTTCTTTATACCATGTTTTCGGTTTTTGTTAGAGAGAGCGCACGCCCAAGAAGGGGAGGGGCAGAAGGAGAGAGAATCTTAAGCAGCCTCCACTCTCAGGGCAGAGCCCGACACGGGGCTCCATGCCCAACCCTGGGATCACGACCTGAGCTGAAATCAAGAGTTGGACGCAGACACTCAACCGACAGAACCACCCAGGCGCCCCGCCCCCTTACAAACGTTTTCACAGGAAGGCCCCACTCTCCAATATTGGGGGGAAACCTGTATTTGGAGGAAGTTGTTAGTGCATTCCAAACCTTCCAGCTCATTTACTCCAACTTCCCTTCTCCATAAGCTTTTAGCAGACACGGTCTCCACTTCTGTATTTGCCAAACAGGGACGGGTGACTGTTTTCAACAACAGAAGTTTCCACGTTGCCTCAAAGACACCGTCTATAGTTTTAAAATAGGCTTTCCACCTCTTCTCTTTTCCTGCACTTGTCTAGTTATCTCTCAGCTTTCTATATGTCACTCACCACTCCACATCCTTTCTAGAAAATGCTACAGCCTAGGAGTTACGATCCTGGGCTCTGGAGTCAGAGCGACCTGAGTTTAAACCCCAACCCACCTCTTAAAGTCCATGCAGCCATAGGTGAGTTACTTCGCCTCTGTGAGACTTGGCTTCCTCTGAAAGCCATTTTTCTATGAAAAATGGAGCCGATGAATGTCCCTACCTCCCAGAGGAATTAAATAGGACAGACTACATCAAGGGCCTGGCATAGAGCAAGTGCTGGAGAAAATGTTTAGACTCTCACTGCTTGGTTACCTCTGAATAACTCATTACACAACTGACTTCATCCCTGGGTCTTTATCTAGAGGACAAGATGCTGGCAAGGGGGGAGACAGGGGTGCATGGCCTTGACCCAAGCAAGGGGTTTCTGTTCTCCATCCCCACAATGGGCAAGGTCAGAGGGGTGGGGTAATGAATTCAGAAATATTCCTAAGTTTGACAAGAGACTCCGGGACAGGGTCAGGGGAGGGAGGGTAGACTGTTATCTTCTCTGTTCTGTCCATTTCTCTGCTCTAGTGACAGACCCACTTCCAGTTTCTGTCTCATTCCTGGAAGGCCCTTTAAAAAATGCAAAACTGAATGATGGCATTAAGTGAGGGAGTCGCCCCCTGTTTCCAGGCATTTTTTTAAAACTTTATTTAGTTTTGAAAGAGAGACAGACAGACAGACAGAGTGCGAGTGGGGGGCGGGGCGGAGAGAGAGGGAGATGCAGAATCCGAAGCAGGCTCCAGGCTCTGAGCTGTCAGCACAGAGTCTGATGCGGGGCTCGACCTCATCAACCGCGAGCTCAAGACCTGAGCCGAAGTCGGACACTTACCGACTGAGCCACCCAGGCGCCCCCTCCAGGCAACCTGACCCAACTCCCACCATCCCGGTTTCCCTGGGGACACGAACCTGTGCTTTTTGGTCCAGCTGATCTGGAAATGCTCCCTGATGTCTAACATGAGTCCCTGCCCCCTGCAGCCCTCCAAAGCCCTTTTCTCCCTCGTTAGGGGTCCCCGTCTTCTTCAACAAGAATATTTTCCAAGTGTGTGTTTGCAGCCCATCCCAGTGGGAAGCCACTGAAGGTTCCATGGCTCCACCTCACAGACTGGAGTGGGGGGGGGGGGGGAGGGAGGGGGCAGGGAGGGTGTGGAGAGTGCAGGACTCTCCAGGGTGCCCTTCACAGGAGTGGGTGAGGCCGCTGTTCCAGACATCAAGGCCGCCGGGACATTAAAGACATAAAGGTCAAAGGAGCCTGTGTCTGGACTCTCCTCCAGGCTCCCCTCACCAGCAGGCACTAAAACACACTGCGTTCATGACCCCATTACACCACCCGAGGTGGCGACAGCTACAAAATTGCAAAACCTTTTCCATCTCTAGCCCCTGTTCTGGTAACTTCACTGTTCATTGCGAATTCTTCCAGTTTTTCCATATTTGCCTAAGATGAATGAATGACTAGATTCAAGAGATTTTTTTTTTCAGTGAAATGTTTGGAAAATGGCTGCTAGCACTACAATGACCCTCTTTCTCCCTCTCTCTCTCTTTTTTTTTTCAAGGGAGAGGGGTTGGAATAATTTTTCCTGCTTCTTTTAAAAGGCACTTAAATAGCTACATTTGTGGTGAGCATAGCATAACCAGTAAAGAAGTTGAATGACTATGTTGTATACCTGAAATTAATGTAACATTGTGTCAGCTACAGTCAAATAAAAAAAAATGTAAGGCACTTACAGTACAGTGGTCACCCATCTTGTATCTTCCCAGAAAGTCCCAGTTTTTTAATTTTTTTATTAAAAAATGTTTTTAATCTTTACTTATTTTTGGGAGAGAGGGAGGGACAGAGTAGAAGCTGGGGAGGAACAGAGAGAGAGGGAGACACAAATCCGAAGCAGGCTCCAGGCTCTGAGCCGTCAGCACAGAGCCCGACGCGGGGCTCGAACTCACGAACCGCGAGTTCATGACCTGAGCCAAAGTCGGACGCTTAACCGACAGAGCCACCCAGGCGCCCAGAAAGTCCCAGTTTTTTTTAAAGGCAATTTGTTAAACCTGTATGTCAATATGATCTAAATTTTATGAATCGTTCACAAAGTCATGTGTGCAAGAGGTGTGACTCTTGTTTTCTTTCATTTCTGTTTTGACTTTTCATTCATGTGGACTGGCAGAATCTTCAAGAACCAACCCTCTTCCCAGAGTTGTGTCTAATGGATAGGGTAGAGTGGGTCCATGTCCCCATTCGCAGAAGCCTCCTTTGGGACCTCCACTATCCCACTGGTCTTGGTCAATGGACGTTTCAGGTTGTGGGTAGATGCCCCTTGTTCCTGCCCCATGATCCCTTCAGATTGATGGCTCTCTGTTAACTTCTCAGCCACTTGGCAGTGACTCCTGGAGCCCCACCTCATATGGAACACAGAGAAAATTCCATAAGACCTTCACCTGCCAAGATAGTCCATACAAGCCTTTTCTTCCCCGAGCTCATTACTACCTGGAACTGTCCCAGGATGTAAGGTCCAGACCCCTCATTCATAGATTCCTTGTAATTCCTGGTAATTCCCCTTCTCTGGGACTCAGCCTGGACACTGAGTGAAGAAATGGGTGTAGGGCCAGCTTCTCCAAAGCTCATCAATGTCTGCGCTCTGTCCCCCTCCTCGAATGCCATACATCTGAATTTTAACAAGTGTCACTCTGGACAAGGGGAGGAAGAGAGTCCTCTCCCAAATCTTTTATCTTATTCCTATCATCTAGTCCAGGAGACAAAGCCAGGCGGAGAGTGATTTTGTTCGGCTGATACAACCCTGTCCTGAGGCGATGAACAGAGAAAGGCCTGATTTTGGACGGAAAGGGCAGAAGAGAAGGAAACAATGTGAGAACATGAGTTACTATTTCCAAAAATTTTCCTGCCCAGCCTAAAGGCTTTTAATATGGTGCCCACATGTTCGCTATTTTCTGTGCTTGCCCCCAGTTTGGTTAATTTTATTCTTTAAAAGGAGACCCTCTGTTGAATCTGTAGCTAAACTTGCTTAAAGTTGCCTCCTTTGGCAGGACTTTTCCTGTAGCTATATTCACGGGTGCAAGTGGGGAGAGGGTGGGAGGACCCTGGGGTCAGCCTCGGTTCCCTCGTGTGTGGGATGCTTTACGGCAAAGCGGGTGCCACCAGTCAGCAAGTCCCTTTGTGCTACCCGGAATGGAATAAGGCATTTCTCAGAAACCCCTCCAGAAAAAAAGGGGGGAGGTCCCTGAATATTTACAGCTCTTGAGGGACCATGAGTGTGATCCCTGGTTCCCCAGCCTGCCAGGGCAGCTACCCCCTCATCCAGAGAACTGGGGCATCCCATCTGCAAGGACCCTACCAACATGACCTCACAAGCTGGTCCCACCTGAACTTGGAGTAGTGACAATGACATCTTTCACTCCCCACTCATTTTGTCCTTGCTCTTGTCCCTTATCTCCAAGGGGAGCATCCCTGACTTTCCTAGTATGTTAGCAGTTGACCGTCAGGGTTTCCTTTGCAGAGCGTGGTGTTCCGTAAAGGCGAGTCTCGTGTGTAGAAGTGACACCTGAGCCCAATTCTTCCCGCATTACTCCCCCCAACCCCCACTCACTGCCTCTGGGTCATCCCAGCTACTCCCAGGACTTCAGCCAGCACCGGGCTGCAAATGACTCTTGGAGTTTCCAGGAAATGCCGTCAATGTGATGTAGCTGGTCCTTCTACCTGAGGGGAGTTGCCCGCCCTCTTTGCCGGCAACCTTCAGGCAGTACCTGCCTGCCCTGGGAAGCCTCCCCTGCCTGTCCCCGGCAGACCTGATCCCCCCGTGCTCAGTGGCCTTCTCCACTTCTACGTGACACCCACCACGCTGTAGGGCAGCCTCTTATACCTGTGCACCTTTAATCAAATACAGATGCTCCGGTTCTGCCTCCTCTCTGGTGAATCGGGGGGTTCTGAGCCTCACCCTGCATGGGGAACTTTCTGCAGGAAAGGAACCCTGCAGGGCCTTTCTTTGTGTTCCTATTGCTTGGATGCACCAGACTATGAGCTCCTTGAGAGCAGGACAGGGCACGCAGAGCAGTGCCCGTACCCAATAGCGTGAGCGAGCACTGCCGCCGTCCTGGAGGCTTTCCATGCACTAGCCCATTCAGTACCTCATAGTTTCCCCGTGAGATACTTTATTAATCCCATTTATAGATGAGGACATAGTTAATGAATGAATGAGTGAATGAGTGAATCATACTTTCTAGAGAGCTGATTGGTTTAGAGAAATCTAAGCCAATGATCCATTGGTTTATTTATAAACCGTATTCATTTTACAAACATGACGTTTTCGGGGACGAGAAGTGTCTCACTCTGTTCTGATCACGTCTAGGGAGGGGAGGAGAGGATCCAGGAACAGACGTGATTATTTTCTGGGAAAGAGAACTACTCGTGTGGTGGCAGACGAGGGCTTCCAGAAACCCACCCGTGAAGCCCCAGGACAGTCCAGCCTGAGCCAGCCTCCCCCCAAAGATGAGAGGGCTCGGCACAGGACAGACCCCGAGAGTGACAGGATCGGAGTGAAGAGCACTCTTGTTTCCCACCTCCTTCTTCTCACGGCCACTAGCCCCGAGACGCAGCCTCTAGATGGCACTTGCTCTCTTGGGCGGAAAGTGACCAGAGGACTAGTTTATATCATCAAGTTATTACAAAGACGCAGGCCACTCACCATGCCCATTCATAGCTCCTGGCAAGCTGAACAAGGTCGTTGAGACTCCAGAATCCTGCCCCTTACCACAGAATGAATCGTGGGACACTCCCCGCCGGAGGTTTGTCAGGAAGGGCAAGAAGGATTCAGAAAACAGTGCAGAAAAGTCAGTGAGCAGGTCCCCAAGTCACGGCACAACCGTGACACCTGCGTGGCCCCCATTGTCACCGGCTTCCCATTTTTCAACGTCCCTATCCTTCAGGGACCACGTCTTCCAGAAGCCTTCCTGGAAATGGCATATGGCTGTCCTCTTGCGCGTTCGCGCGCGACTCCACAGCAGGGATGTTTCTCGTGCCGATCCTTCTTTCTCCCCAGTTGGAGGCTATGGGCCTCCGCGTGCAAACCTCTCCCCGGGGGACTCCTGGGCACGCAAACTTCCCTGCCAGTGCTGCTACCCCACGATGCTCGAGAGACTCGGACAGCCTGTCTGTTCCACTTCCAGACAGACTGAACAACTTGCCTTGCACTTCAGTGTCGACTTTAGGGTCGTCTCAGCACTATTTTCTAGAAAAAAAGGTACAGCAAGAGCTTAAAAGGGTCCTGAACGCTAGACCCCCGACTTCTTGGTTTCCAATCCCGCTCTGCCACTCACTCAACGTAAATTCACAGGCAAGTTCCGTAACCTTGCTGTGCCTCAGGTTCCTCATCCGTGACGTGGGGTCAACGGCACCTACGTCGTGGGGCTCGTGAGTGAGCGTGTGCAAAGTGCTTGCAACGGGGTCTTCCACACAGCAGGAGCTCATAGTGTGATCGTCTCGCCAGTTAAACGGATGTGATTCAACCCGAGTTTCGTGTGATTCTCCCAACTGGAAAGCAGGTAATGATGCGTCCTCTTCGCAGAGGAGGAAACCAGGCACGAAGAAGCTCAATGACTGGCCTCAGGCAGCACAGCTGGTAAGTGACCACACGGTTCCTCAAAGCCAGGATTCTGAGCCCCACAGACGTGGCAGTTGGGAGCCGTGAACTCTGGCGGCGTCCCTACCGTTGCTGCCTCCCCCCTCCTGTGGCATTCCTGTGGCTTCCCGGCATGTTCTTGAAGCCTCCCAGTTAACGGCCTTCCCACCCCAAACCCACCGTAGGCCCGGGGAATGGTGTCCCCCTCACCACATTCCTGCCTTTCTGGTCACGGGCAGGGAGCCCTGCAGGAACCACACTGGGCTCCAGAGGCAGTGCTGGCGGACGCTGTGGGGCAGGCAGCCTCTCCCAGGACCCGGGCTGCGCAGGATCCTATAGATGATCTCCTGGCATCCACCTGTCAGGCGTGGCCGGCCCAGCTGCCCAGGACCTGGTACGGTGGAGCCTTGGGTGGTGGGGACGCCACCGACCCTACGACTCTGCCACCGAGACAGCCTGGCAGAGCAGATGTGCCGGGAAGGGGGCTGAGTAAGGGTCCCGGGACAGGCTGGGGACCTGCTCTGTCGGGAGCCAGATGTCATCGCAGTGGCAGATGATGTTGCGTAGAATATGCGGGTGGGACCCTCGGACGGGACCGGCCTGGACAGCGGCGTGCTGGAAGCCCCTTATGAAGTGCTTACGTGAATTGCTGTGAGGGGGCATGCGGGTCCCTTCGGAATATTCTAGGCTTTGCAACCCCCACAGCCCATTCACAGATGCCGTCTCATAACCGCCTTCTGAGTGGGTATTGACACTATCTCCATTTACAGGTGAGGAACTAACACTCAGGGCCTCTGCCTCCAGTTCAGAGGGCTTATCACGAACCTTACCTTTGGACAGTAGTAAACCTAAGCCGGAGACCAGGCAGGTCCCAGACTCATGAGTGAGCAAAGCGGGCAGGGAGCAGGGTGGGGACAGGATAGTGGGCGCTGCCCGCTGCCTGCTGATTATTGCCAGGTGGGAATGCAGCCTCAGGATTGCGAGATCTTTGGATTTTTCCAGAGAAGCTGAAAATCTGGATTTTTTAAATGTGAAATTTCCCCAGTTTTTCATGTCGGAAACTGATTTAATTTATCTTAGAATGTCTAGTGGGCTAAACAAAACACATTCTTGAGCTGGACTTGACTCAAGGCTGCCAGTTTGCCGACTTGGGCCCACACATTCGCCTCCAAGATGCCAGCAAAGCTGGGATTAGCCCCCACCCTCCCCATCTGAATTCAAACATTCAAGTGCCCCGGCAGCAGCGGGGGAGGGGGTCGTCACACATGAACGTCAGATTTCGTTTTGGAGGTTATGGATATAACTTGACAAAAACACTCATGTGAAGCTTATATTATTCTAATTTTTTTAACGTTTATTTATTTTTGAGAGACAGAGAGAGACAAAGCAAGAGCGGGGGAGGGGCAGAGAGAGAGGGAGACACAGAATCCAAAGCAGGTTCCAGGCTCCGAGCTGTCACCACAGAGCCCGACGCAGGGCTCGAACTCGCTCACGGACCTCGAGGTCATGACCTGAGCCAAAGTTGGGCACTTAACCAACTGGGCCACCCAGGAACCCCGAAGCTTATACTATTCTAAGTGGAGAAACATAACGTGAAGATAAATTTGTAAAAAGTTTTAATGTGTTAATAACCACTAAGGAGAAAGTTAGCAGGAAAGTTTTCTGCAGGAATTTCAGTTACAGATAAGGTGGCCAGAGATAGCCTCACTGAGGAGAGGAAAAGTGATAAAGACCTGAATGAGAGGAGAAGGGGGGATAGTGCACTCATCTGCAGGAGGAACATCCAGAAAGAAGAAACAGCAAGTACAAAGGTCCTGAGGCCCAAGGAGAGTACTGGAGTGGCAAAAAGGAAGGGGCAAGAGGGGCGGGAAAGGGGGGTATATGGTAGAGTTAGAGGTCAGAGAGGTAAGAAGGTAAGGGAGGAGGAAGCCAAAGTACGTGGGGCCTTGGGTTTTACTCTGAAGGAGATTGGAAACCATTGGGGGAACGGGATCATTCTTGTGGCTGTGTTGAGACTAGAATGAAGAGAAGCAAAGAATGAAGCCAAAAGAGCCTTCACGAGGCCATTGTGATAATCCGGGGGGAGGAAATGATGGTGGCTGGGGCCAGGGTGGCGACTGTGAAGGTTGGCGAGGAGTGACCCAATTCTGGACATACCTGGTAGACAAATGCAATGGTGTGGCAGTAAAGGCTTACCAACCAGGTCTTTGGGGACGCAGCTAGTTCCCGTGGTGTAAATATTCCTGACATGGCTGGTTTCGAGCTACCCACAGGATGTCAACTGGCTCACAGGATTCCTAACAATTTTGCAATTGGCCCTTGCAAGCCAATACAGGCAGGGTCCACACACCACTGGGCAGAACTAACAGCACTTGCCGGTGGATTGGGCGGGAGGGGTAAGAGAAGGAGACACAGAGAACTCTAAAATTCAGGCAATTGATAAAATGGAGTTGCCACTTGTTTAGATGGGGAGGAATTTGATGGGATCAGGCTTGGGGGAAACGTCAGAGGTCTCAGTTGGGACATTACAAGTCTGAGAAACCCATTATATCTTCTCGTTTGAAACCTCACAAGACATTATTGTTACCGTTTCACATAGTGAACGTCCATTTAGATTTACCCACATATTTGCCACTTTATTTGCCTTCATTCTTTCTCGCCTCTCAGACCTTCCATTCGGGCTCATTTTCCTTCTGCCTAAAGATCAGGATTTCCCATAGTGAGAATCAGCTCAGAGCAAATGCCCTGTTTTGTTTTTTACTTTCTCATCTGAAAGCATCTGTATTTCACCCTCATTCTTGAAATGTATTTGAAATGAAATTCTTGAAATGAAAAAAAATAATTTTAGTGGGGCAGCTATTTTATTTCAGGATACCAAAACAATTTTTTTTTTCAAATGGGTATTAATTTTTGAAGGAGAGAGAGAGAGTGTGAGTGGAGGAGGGACAGAGAGAGAGAGGGAGACACAGAATCAGAAGCAGGCTCCAGGCTCCGAGCTGTCAGCAGAGAGCCCAATGCAGGGCTCGAACTCATGAACCGTGAGATTATGACCGAGCTGAAGTCAGAAGCTTAACCAACTGAGCCACCCAGGCACCCCTGAAGCAAATTTTTAAGATAATATGTGTTTCATGTTTTTCTTTGTGTTTTGATCTACTAAAGTTCCATGATGATATGTCTGGTTGTGGATATCTGTTTGTCATGCTGGAGATTCATTTGCTTTCTTGAATTTGTGATTTGTTGTTGTGTTTCATCAATTCTGGAGCATTGTCCGCTCTTATTCATTTACCTTACTGTCTTTGAGACAACTTCTCTCTCTTTTGTTTCTGGGACTCCGATTACACGTATGTTGGTTCCTCTCCCTCCGTCCCTCTACAGATCTTAACTTTTCCTGAATAGTCTCCATCTTTTTATTCCTCTGGGTTAAATTTTGGTTAATTTTTCTATCTTCTAGTTTATTAGTTCTCTCCAATTGCATCCTTTGGGCTTTCATTCATAATAATGAATAATAATAAATTCATTATTTATATAAATTCATTTTATTTATATTCATTATATTTATATTCATTATAATATTCATTATATGTATATATTTATATTCATATAAATTCACTATAAATTCATTATTGTGAATTTATTATTTCTGGAAGTTTGATTTGGTCTTTTCCCAGATAGAAGTTGTTGTAGTTTCTTATTAACTACAAGTACACTCAAGCACATCTTTTATTTATCTAAACGTTGTAATCATACTTGTTCTATAATCTGTGTCTGATAAATATAAAATCTGACATTTTTGCCATTTGGTTTCTCTTGTCTGTTGTATCTGTCCTTTCTTCTTTATGGTGCCCATTCTCTGGTATATTTGATTATTTTGTGTTTGCTGTTCATAATACTTGAAAAATGATTTGTTGAGATAGATGGAGGGGATAAGAGTGCCTTCCTCCAGAAAAGCGTTATTGTTTCGTTTTGGTTTTTGCTTTGGGCAGGCACTTGTGGGTGTTTTTGAGGTTCTCTGAACCAGACATTGATAGGAACTCTGTGAAATTTTTGCCAAGCTAGTTTAACCTTGGTTTATCTTCCCCCTCAGGGTGTGGTCCTTTGGGGTCCTTGCTTATGGAGAAGAATATCTTCCTGGCTTCTTCAAGACCCACGCTGTGATTTGCATCCCCCTGGCCCTTGCAGGTATCAAGACAAAAGTTCAAATGTACTGGGATCAGCAACACCCTCGGGCCAAACCTTTACTTTCTGTCTCTGGCTTTTCCATTTTTCCTCTTCAGTTTGGCCTGGTTGTGCATTCTCCATTACTTACTTTCTTGTCCGCTCTTGTTTTTTAGGGGGAAAAATTTAATATCTGGCTTATCAGTTTTGCTTTTTTTCAGTGGTAGAGTTGCTTCAAATAATTTAGCCCACCATCACTGGAGATTGGAAATCCCACTGGATGATTGGGGCGTAGTGGTGACACGATGGAGTTTTTCAGGGTAACGGAAACATTTTACATCCGTTGGGGTGAAGGTTACCCCAATGAGTATGTACATTTGCCAAAGGTCATCCAACGGCACGCTTAAACTGGGTACATTTTACTCTATGCAAACCGTAACTTAAAAAAGAAAGTTGGTTTAAAAGTAAGAAAAAATACCTCTTGTTCTTGATGAAGAATGGATTACAGAGTAGTAAGAGGCCCTGTACAGGACCCTTAAGAGAGAGTAAAGACTAGGCACCATTCACTGTCCTAGCCATCTGTGAGTCTAGAGTCTGATTATAGGTGGAGAGTGAAATTCCCCCATTTATAAATGCAGTGCTAATGAGCGTGTATGGCTGTTAAGATGGGTCAGTAGGTAACACATGGGGTTGGGCTATTTACCAAAATAAATCCAGAGCTGAGTGGGAATGGGTCTGGAGGAACTGAGGAGCTTGAGATGGGCAGGATGAACCCAGAGATGCCTCTTGGAGAAGGCAGCCTTGTCTTACAAGAAGAGAAGGGCCCAGAACGCCTTATCCCTACCTCCCTTATGGGCAGACCTTCGCGGAAGGGAGGGTAGGTAGAGAGACATAGAAGCAAAGACGGTGGAGTGTTCTGGGACATGAGTGTCAAGGCCTGGAGAACACGGTGGGCCTTCCTGTGCTTCTGACAGTGCTTCCTCAGGTGCAGAGAGGTGTGTGAAGGCACCGAGGCAGGAGACCTCCAAGTAGTAGATCCAGCAGGAGCCTGGGACAGAGCTATCCTTCCAGGTCTGTCCGTCCCCATCTGCTTGGTTTCCCAGCAAGTTTTGGGGAATCCTGGGGGCCCCTGCCCATGGGGTGATGAAGAAATGTAAGACACAGATCTACAGGTGCTAGCTGTGTGGCTTTTGACAAGTTATTTAATCCGAGCCTCGGTTTGCCTATGTTTGAAATGGGGATAAAAATTTAGATGAGGCAATATATCAAGGTTCTCAACATTCGCCTGGCACAGAGTAGCCATTTAACACATGAAAATTATGATGATTATGATTAATGAGACAAGACTAACACAAGGCAAACAAATGAGAGACTAATTTAGGATGCGATATAATTAAGGATATTTTTAAGCGGTATAGACCAGACAGCCTTCAGGCTTGGAAGCAAGTAGGGGCAAGAAATAGGTTTAAAGAAATTGTAGTTAATTCATCATTCATGCCTATGTATTGGGCAGCTCCTATGTATCCTTTCTCTCCAGAGCACTACCTATGACATGGTGATTTGAGATATTTTTACGTTTATTTTTTGGTTCTGTCGACATAGGACTGAAAATAATTGTACAGATTTAGGTTTTACACTGTGATCCTTTTTTGTTTTTTTTAAGTAGGCTCCACGCCCAACATGGGGCTTGAACTCGTGGCCCAGAGGTCAAGACTGGCATGCTCTGTAGGCCATGCCAGCCAGGCACCCCTATGCTGTGATCATTCTAAAGGTGTTTTATTTTCTGTTTCTCCCACTAGACTAGCCCTGCAGGAGGGCAGGGGACAAGTCTGCTTTGGCATCTTCAGAGCCTAACGTGGTGCCAGGCACCCAGTAGGTGCCCAGTAAGCCTCCGTGAACGGATGCCAGGCCCGTGCGGGGCACCGGGCCACACTGTGAGCCTCACACAGCTGTGAGTCGAAAGGGGAAGCCTGACTGATTTCACTTAAATAATCCCTCTGAAGGCAGCGTCAAGATCTTTCTGAGAGCGGAAGGTATCAGGCGAGAAGCCTCAGGCGGTGAGATGACAGGGCTGGCACCGGAGCCCTGACAGGGAGGCAGCAGGGGGACCAGATGATGGGCTTGGGACTCACGGCAATGGCGGGCTAGGTGGCCAGAGAAAAAAGGCCCAGCGCTGGGCTTAGAAGACCGCGTGGCACCCGAAGGGTGGGGGAAGACCCCAGGAGGGATGCTGAGAAGTGAGCAGCTAAGCTTGGAGGCCCCTGGCCCTCATTGCTGGGGGTGGGGGAAGGGACCTGGCTCTGGCGTGGCCCAGGGCCTGGGGGGCAGTGGGCACGGGAGCTGAGCTGAAGCCGGGCAGTCCTGGCGGGCCTGCAGGGTGCGGAGGCTGTTGGGCCCGATGGGAGGGGAGGAGAGCACTGCTGGAGAGCCGCGGCCCATGACTTAATCCCGCGGCAATGTGGCCGCTAATGAATTTCATACCCCTCCCGAGCTCTCCCCGAGTGGGAAGAGAGAGGAGGAGGCCAGGAGCAAAGCAGCAGCAGCAGCGGAGGAGGAGGAGAGGAGGCCGGAAGCACAGGTGAAGGGGGCCAAGGGGGCAGAGAAGGCAGGAGACGGTCGGGAGGAAAAGGGTCTCCAGGCCCCGGAGTCAGAGTGTGACAGCCTCATGGGCCAGCTCGCCCACATCACACCCGCCCCGCCTCAGCCCTGCCACCAGCGAGATCCTGGAGGTGGCCGGCTCCCCTCTGCCTGGCCTCCCGCACCCCCGTCTCCAGAACAGACAGGAGGGAGCAGTGGCCGCCTGCCGGAGAGCTACTGAGTTCAGAAGGGCCTAAGGATGAGTAACACTAATGCTAGAGCAGGGCCAATGACAACGCCGCCGGTTACCCGGCACCTGTCTCCAAGGAGCCCGAAGCTCCGCAAATCCAAGTTCCGCTTTAGGCAGGAGGGGGCCTCCCTGTTTCCCAATAAGGTTCTACATACAAGAAAGGAGCCTGAAATCCAGCAGGAGAGAGGCAAGGTCGGCGAGAGGAAGAATTTCCCGACAAGAACATTTCAGGCTGAAGTGCCAGGCCACCGAAGACTGGGGGAAGGAAGCGCGGTGGGGTGAACGGCCTTCCTTCCTGGGGGTCTCTAGGGAAAGCAGAGCCACCACTGTCCTGCTGTCTTCCCCAGCCCCCACAGCACTTTGCCAAGCCCACAGCCTCTCGTCGAGCCCTGGCCCACGGAGCAGACAGATGGGGCTGCCAACCACCTTCCAAAACATGTTTTGCCTTTTTGCCTTCGTTCTGTGGCTTGGCTCAGTGGGGCCCGAAAATTCCCCACACCTGAGGTGGGCCAAGATGGGCCGCTCCATGGCTAACATCACTGTTTCCAGCCCGAAAGCCCTGCTCTGTCCTTAGAACCGCCTTATGGGATGGGACAGCGGGTCTGAGGCCCTCAGATTAGCAAAGAGCAACTTCCAGGGCCGTGTGACGGGGGGCGAGGCATGGGTGGGGGGGCATCACAGGAGGCCACGACTCGGAGCCTGGGTTGGGGGTGGGGGTTCTTGCTGCACAATCCCTTGTCCCATTCCCAGAATGCCTCCCAAAAAAGGGCATCCAGGATGGTTGTCTAAGACCTGGCCAGAGTGGCCACATGAGCTCACTACAGAGGTGACTGGATCGATGGGGCAACAGCTGTGCCCAGTAAATGACTTCCCAGCTCCCGGCCTTCAGGCTGGAGCTCCCTTGGCTAAATCCTCTGTTGATGGATGCCAAGGCCAGCGTAAACACACGAAGGAAACACAGTGTCTCTTGGCGAAGACACTTCATAACAATGCTCTGGATCCTTCCATAATACTGTTTTCTGAGCCACGGCCATAAAAAAGTATCCTTTACTGTGTATCTTTGGGGTCAGACAGCCGTTATGGGTCTTGATGTACCTTGGTATCCTGTCTGTCTATGTGTGTATTGCCCGTTTTAGACTGTGAGTCAGCTCTCAGAGTAGAAGAGAGCAAGTCTCCTCGCTTGCCCCATGGAGCCCTTTGAATGGACCCCAAGGTCCCCTGCCACCCTCGCAGGGTACCGACTGCGGGGAGGGAGAACAAGGAGGTAGCCAAGCATGGCTGCTCTTAGCTCTTTCCCACGCCATCACCCGAGAAAATCCCTTCTCACACTGCTTTCGGAAGTGCCAGTCTGATGGGGGAGACGCGGCCTCTGTCTGGGGACACGGTCAAGCTGATAGCCTAAGGGCCGAGCAATGCCACAGGAAGAGTGGACATAGGAGACCCAAGAACAAACCACAGGCAGATGAATGTGGGTGGAAGGCAGGGTGAGTGTAGGAGCAGAGGGCCTGCTCAGGGGGCCCCTTTCCTTGGCGAAGGGATGCTGCTTACTTGCACACAAGCTGGGTGGTGGCTTCACTCTCTGGAGAATCAAGCCAGGGCACAGGCAAGACAGCTACACAGGGGCAGGGCTCCCCCTCCTTTCTGCTTCAGCCTACTGCTGTGTGTCACCAGCCCCAGGAGGCTACAGAAGCCCCGGGGCAGTGGGTGGGATTTCATTTGCACATGGCTTGAGACATCCTCCGGAGCACTTCTGACCCAGCAGGCTGAGAAAGCAGGAAGCTGGGGGCCGGAGAACATTCTGGCCTCCATCTTTGCCTCTGGCTGGGTCCTTTCCCTTCACACGGCCCGGGCCCGGAGTCAGGAGGCTCAGGGACTCAGAAGGGAGCCCGGGTTGGGCAGCCTTGTGGCTCAGCCCCTGAATAAGGCTGTGATTTGCCTCTGAATAAGGCCAGGGCTGTGCATCAAAGGTGGAAGGAGGGGGCCCAGGGGGCCAGGGGGGAGATGGGACATGCTCCTCGAGCCGCAGGCCAACCAGTCATTTTTCTCAGACTTTGCAAAACAGAATAAAGGAGACATAAGAAGAAAGAAGGCTGAGGCTTGTGCGGCAATGGAAGAGGTGGGCGAGCGTCCGTGTCACCTGCTAGAGAAGAGATGGGAGTTCTGTTATTTCAGTAAAAACCACAGACCAGGCCTCCAGAGACCAGGGCTCCAACCTAGTTTGACACCAGGAATGGCGTGGGCAGAAACTGAGTCATATCATGTTTTATTAACTAATACCACCCCCCCCACCACACACACACACATACACACACACACACACACACACACACACACACTGCGGATTACCATTCATTCTGTGAGTACTGTCAGTATAGTGTAGACAGCAAGGACCTTGGAGCCAGGCTGCCTGGGTTCAAATCCTGGCTTCAACATTTAGTGACTGTATAATCTTCTGTAAAGGGATGATAGTACCCATTCCTGGGGTGGTTATGTGGATTTCACAAGCCAATGCAAAGTGCATGCCTGGTGCATAGCAAGCTCTTGGTAAGCGTTAGCTGTTCTGATCCTTATATATCTGTCAGGTCCTTTGCCAGGATCTGGTTTTCTTTTCTTTTCTTTTTTTTTTTTTAATTTTTTTTTTATGTTTATTTTTGACAGAGACAGACAGAATGCAGGTGGGTTAGAGGCAGAGAGAGAGGGACGCACAGACTCCGAAGCGGGCTCCAGGCTCCGAGCCGTCAGCACAGAGCCCGACGCGGGGCTCGAACTCACGAGCCGTGAGATCACGACCTGAGCCGAAGTCGGATGCTCAACCGACTGAGCCACCCAGGCGCCCCATCAGGATCTAGTTTTCTGCCTTGGAGACCCTCAGTCCCACAGAGGGGGTAGACAGGGAAGTGAGCGGTAACTGCAGGAACAGAGTAAGCACAGTACCAGAGCTGTGGCTTGGGGGAGCACTGGTGGGAGCATTCTGCCTGTAGGGATCAGGGAGAGTGCCATATAGAAGGCAGTATATGATCTGGGCCTTGCAGGGTGAATAGGAGTTCCCCAAATGGAGAATAAGGGAAGAAGGACAGCTGAAGCCAGGCTGAGCAAAGGCCTAGAGACTCAACCAGGAAAACCTGATCTCACCAATCTGGTTCTCAGGTGCTAGAAGAACTATGGAAGGAAATGAAAATGGCAAGAAAGCGGGATCAGATGACGGGGGCCCCAAGTGTCATGCTAAAACGTTTGAATTCCATCCTGTAAACAGGCGACAGACACTGCAGACACCTAAGCAAGGGAATTGCATGATCAGGTCTGTGTTTTGGGAAATAACACGCCTCGTGGGTCCCGGAAAATAGATTAGGAAGTCAGAAGGCTGCAGAAACACGCAGGAGGGCTTTGCAATGACTCAGCAAACACAGAGGAGGAGAAAGTATTCTTAGTGCTTCCAGGCGCACTGCCGGATCACACTGGGGCCAGGGCACAGGACACTGGAGACCTGCCGTGTGTCAGAACGCTACCAGGTCCTGGGGCTCCAAGAAGGGATCCGGTCAGGCACAGGTGCCTGGGGAGCTGGTAAACCAGGCAGAGAGGAGAAGAGAGGAGGCCGGGGAAGTGGTGCAGGTCCTGGGAAGGACACATACTAGGGGACAGCTGCAGCACATGGACAGAGTGGTCATCCCTACACACGGTGGGAGAGGAAAGCACTGTCAGGAGAGGATTCTAGAAGGTGGAACACCTGGGGAAAGGGGTGGTTCCTAGACAGAAGGAGCGGTGAGCAAGGAGGTGTAGGTATGAAATAGCTTGGCGTATTCCGGGCGCTGTGACACAGCCTCAGAGTTTGAGAAATGGGGCTGGGGAAGTAAGCAGAGGTCAGAGCATGGAGACGGGGCTGCATCCTGTGTGCCTGTAACTGTCAGCCAAGGGCGTGGGCCTCGATCACTCATGGTGACAGCCTTTAAAAATACAGATCAGCCTGAATCAGAGGCTGGGGCCTTTAGGCATTTTTAAGAGCCCTCAGGTGACTCTGACATGCACTATGGGGGTCCGAACCGTGGCTGTGGAGACAGGGAGCCACTGAAGGGTGACCTGGTGAGATCTGTGCTTAGCAGGAGCCAGGAGGGAGGGGCAAGACAGGGAGACCCGGAAGGAAACTCCAATAGTGGTCCAGGCACATGGCAGGAAAAGTGGGGGTGGGGGGGTGGGGGGTGGGCGTAAAAGCTATTAAAGAGGGGCACCTGGGGGGCTCAGTCGGTTAAGCATTTGACTCCTGATTTTTTTTTTTTTTAATTTTTTTTTTTCAACGTTTTTAATTTATTTTTGGGACAGAGAGAGACAGAGCATGAACGGGGGAGGGGCAGAGAGAGAGGGAGACACAGAATCGGAAACAGGCTCCAGGCTCCGAGCCATCGGCCCAGAGCCTGACGCGGGGCTCGAACTCACGGACCGCGAGATCGTGACCTGGCTGAAGTCGGACGCTTAACCGACTGCGCCACCCAGGCGCCCCTGACTCTTGATTTCAAGAGGTCTCATGGTTGGTGGGACTGAGCCCCCCATCGGGCTCTGCTCTGAGAACGTGGAGCCTGCATGGGATTCTCTCTCTCTTTCTCTCTCTCCCTCTCTCTTTCTCTGCCTCTCCCCTGCTCGCACACACTCTCTCCCTCTCAAAATAAATAAACTTTAAAAACAAAAGCCATTAAGGAAATAGACTTGATCTTGGGGAGCCCATATGGAGGGTAAGAAAGACAGGAATTGAGACTGTTTTAGAAATGAGAAACTGAGTCCTAGATCAGTGGCTCTCAACAGTTTCAAGTGTGAGGATTTCTTTTCAACATCAAAAACAAAAACAAAAATATCTGAGGATAGTTAAACTTCTATGAATAGAAAACACTTAATGACACCAAGCTGCATAGATCTGGAGATGATTTTTTTTTTAATTTTTTTTATATTTATTTATTTTTGAGAGACAGAGACAGAGCACAAGTGGGGGAGGGTCAGAGAGAGAGGGAGACACAGAATCCAAAGCAGGCTCCAGGCTCCGAGCTGTCAGCACAGAGCCTGACGCGGGGCTCGAACTCATGAACCGTGAGATCATGACCTGAGCCGAAGTCGGACATTTAACTGACTGAGCCACCCAGGTGCCCCGGATCTGGGGATGATTTGAAAGGATTTGCATTTTTATCTTTCACAACAGCACAAATGTACACAAACAAGAACGTTGGAGGCAGAACAACCTGGGTTCAAATCCTTCCTCTGTCATTACTAGATGTGTGACCTTGGGCACTGTAGCGCCTCAGTCTCTCACCTGTAAAATGGGCAAGACAGCAGTACCTGACTCATGGAGCCGAATGAGGACCAGAGTTGTACGTATAAAAGGACGCCCGGCACCTGTAAGCCTCCACAAGCTTTAGATATTACTTTCACTATTATTCAGTTTATTTTTTAATGTTTATTTATTTTTGAGAGAGAGAGAGTGCCAGCAGGGGAGGGGCAGAAAGAGAGGGAGAGAGAGGATCCAAAGCAGGCTCCGTGCCATTTCAGAGAGCCCGATGTGGGGCTAGAACCCACAAACCACAAGATCAAGCTGGTCGCTTAACCAACGGAGCCACCCAGGTGCCCCGCTGTTATTCAGTTTAAAGATGATGTTTGGTGCCCACGTGGATGTGAGGACCCCCGAGGTCATGTAGGGTGGCTGCCTTGCTCCTGCCCTCCTAGATCTCGTGACACGAGGCATAACTGACCATGCAGGTCCGTAGGCTGGTCATTGTCACATGGCTGCAGCACGGCCGTGCCCCCGCGAGGCAGTGTCATTAACAGTCTGTGACATGGAGCAGGGTTGCACTAGCAACTTCTCAGATTATACCCGGAAGCTGAAAGTCAGATCCAGGTGCTGCAACTTGTGAAACGCAATGTTTACAACATAAAATTAAGTTAGACCAGAGCTCCAGGATGGTGCGATCGCAGGACAAAAGAGGCATCCCGGAATCTGGGCGACGTCACCTTGGAAGGCAGAACGCGATCACCACTCCCTTGAGCCTGGCTCCTCCAGCACCCGAGGGGCTCCAGAAGCAATGCTGACCGAGCGTCCCCAGGTCAGCGCGTGCTGTCACACCAGCTGACGGTGTACCGGGACTGCTCAGCTGGCCCACAAGCCGACACCCATGGACAGGATCGTGGACATCGAGTGGAAAGGGATTTCAGGGTCCACCTGTCTCAGTACGCTCACCACGTGGCCGACAGACAATCCGTTTCTTCCTTCCCTGCCTTTGCACCCCACCCCCCCTTCCCTCTGGTTAAAACAAGGAGACCAGCTCTGTGCTCCCTGCCTCAGGGCACCCAGGAGACAGAAGCAGCCTACAAGGGTCACTGGCTTCATTTTCCACAAGCCTGCGCCCTTGGGGTTTTCTGAGCATAGATATAGTGTCTTGCCTAGAAGTAAGGGGGACAAGGAAGCTTCCTCCCCCAGAGAAGAAATGGCCCCCGGTCGGGGCCAGGTGGGGGGAGAATGTGGGGCTCTGTGGAGTGTAAGGCCCTGGTAGAGAGCCAGGCAGCCAGCACGTCTCCAGGAGGAAATGGCAGTCCCAGAGAAGGTTTCTGTCCTCTCTGTACACAGCCTCAGAAGGTGGCAGAGGGCTGCCTGCCCGGGGGCCTCGGTGATGAAGAACGTGCATCCCGGGTGGAACGTCAGCAGGGAACCGTGGGCACGCCCCACCCGGACACCCTCCCACCCAGGCCCTGGCGCCCCACAAACTCACCCCAGCTACTGTATATTCCCAGGGGGAGGGCCACGACAAAGGACCGAGAGTTTTCCACCGGGCCACTGAAATGAGCGCTCAGATTCAGAAGTAAAGTCCAATTGTAGAAGGAAGTTAAATTACAGGATCGTTTCGCTGCTGAGTCGATGTACTGCCATGGATACCTGTCCCAGAGAAGCCGAGAACAGGGAGGCTTGGAGAGGACCAACGAGTAGCTCCAGGCCACCCAGGCCACATGGAGAGGAGGCAGAGCCAGGAGGGGACCCAAGCTTGTAAGGCTCCAGGCTCAGCACTGCCTACCTTACACATGAGGCAGGAGGACCCAACAGCTATCAGGAAGGACTGGTCAGAAAGATACGGGCCAGAGAGAAAGAGAGAGAGAGCCGTGTGCCCCACTATGGAGTGATCATCAAAATACACCACTAAGGAAAAATAAAATGCACGCTTGCTTGTACTTTCTGCCTGTGTGCGCGTTAAATAAACCCGGCAAGACCCAAGAAACTGGTACGCTGATTGTCTCTTGGAGGAGACTGGATGATGGGGAGACAGGCAGGGGAAGAAGCCTGGTCCTTGTTCACCCTCGTGTATCTTTTGGATTTCGAATCAAGAGACTGTATTACCCATTCATGTTCAAAAACAAACTTTTTTTTTTTTTTAAGTGAGTGACAGAGAATCTCCTTGTTCAACCCTCTTAAATGTGATGAGACAGACTCCTACTGAGCACCCGGCGTGGGCCAAGCCCCTGGTGGGGGCTGTGGGTTTATGCCGTGATACACGGGATGCTGCCTCCAACCGCCAGGAGCCCACTTACCCCAGGCAACCCCGGCCCCCCAGGCTGGAGGGGGGGGTGGGGTAAGTGGCCACAGGATGCCCACAGCTTCTCCCTGTGGCTCACTTGCCCAGACCCCCAGCCACCCTACGCTGTGAGCCGCGGCTGGCGAGGCGTGAGGGTCCGTCCCAGGGCCAGCCTCTGTGCGCCTGGTGACCACGGGGCAGTCTGAGCCAAAGCTCCTCCAGGCCACACTGCTCCTTCCCAGCAGGGGTTGGGGCAGGGCAGTGGGGAGGTGGGGAGCCTGAGCGGCCTCCCTTCTGTATTTCTATGGAAAGGATCATACACAGTCATGCCCTTTCTCCCTGGGCTGCAAGCGTTCCCTGTGTGGGTCAAATAAGCAGTGAGCCTCCGAGATAGAGTTTCAACCCGGGTGGGAAGAGCGAGAGGGACCTGGTGTAGTCCACCACATGGGAGAGCTGCCTCCCTCCCCTGCCTCTCCCCCCGCATTTTCTGCCCCACATCATCCCCCAGCCCCATCCTAGGAGGAAGCAAGCGGGAGCCAGCATCTCCGGACTTTCCACCGCTCTCCCCAGCATTGACCTCACGTTGTCCTTAACACACCGGGGAGAAGCTGAACCAACCGGGGTTCCCCAGGACTCCGGGATAGGAAGCTCTTTCTGGAGGAGCCACATCTTTCTAGAGGAGTCTCAAGGTCTGGCCGTACGAAGCCAGTGAACCACAACATGCTCTCCCAGCTGATGTTTCCAATGAGCCCCGAGTTATCCCGGGTGTGGCCTGGGCAGGACGTGGGTTATTGCCTTAGACGAAGATATGTTCAAGACCTGCTCTCCAAGTAGCTAGAGTAGCGGAACTGAGATGTTAGCCCAGGGTCCTGACCCCAGATCTCAGGCTCTCTTCACACTCGCTGGAGGAGAACGCTTAGCACAACCTTAGTACAACCTCACATTTCCAAAGGATGAACTGAGGCCAGAGAGGGAGAGAGACATCTCTAAGGTCACACAGCGAATGAGAGGCAAAGCCTGTTCTCGAGAACCTAGCCCCCTGTCTGCCGCTGTGGAGGCGGATATGTCCTCCATCAAGGGGATGAGAAAGGCAGGTTGGTTGAGGTGACCTTCTCCCTTATAGCATCCCTGATTTGTCCCAACTCACCTCATTTCTCAGTCGCTGCCCCTAGACCACTGCTTGTGGACGAAAAGGTCTTGGAGAGCAGGCAGGTAAGGAACTGAACGGGGCCATCGAGCCCATCCAGTCTAAGACGAGATGGCACAAAGGGTGCTGATTATGTTGCACGGGGAAGTGCTTTCTCTCCCTAAAAGCTTCAAATCCAGTTTTAAAAAAATATTACTGCTTAAAAGCCTTCCAGTGAGGGGGGCACGTGGGTGGTTCAGTCAGTTCAGTATCAGACTGCAGCTCAGGTCACGATCTCTCAGTTTATGGGTTCGGGCCTCGCGTCGGGCTCTGTGCTGACAGCTCAGAGCCTGGAGCCTGCTTCCGATTCTGTGTCTCTCTTTCTCTCTCTGCCCCTCCCCTGCTCACACTCTGTCTGTCTGTCTGTCTCACAAAAATAAACTTTTTTAAAAAATTTAAAAAATCATATTCCAGTGGGGTTTGGGGGAGAGGGGAACACGGAGGGAACAAGGTGGGCTGCGAGTTGGTGAGTGTTGAAGCTGGGTGCTGGACCTATCGGGTTATTAATACTATACTGCATAAATGTGTATAGTTTTAACTTTGCCACGAGAAACAGGTTTTTGCCAAGAGAAACGCAAAAAACACGTTGGGTCCTCAAGCCACGTTAGATCCATGGGCCACCCGTGAGCAAACTCTAGACGCTCCTGAATATCCTCCTGGCCGCCTGTATGCTTCACCCCAATTCTCTCTGCTGAGCCCAGGGTAAGGCAGACGAAGGAGGGAGCGGGGGAGACGCACGGGCTTGTCATGGCTTGGGGTTGGTCACCATCAGGGAGCAAAGACTCTGGGATTGGATGGACCCCCATGAAAAATGGATACAAGTCACAACCCTGCCCCATATCCTGTCTAAGCCCTCCTCCCACCCCCCTGCCCATCCTTCCTGTGCCTCATGTGTCTTGCTCGTCTTTCTGGGACTCGACGTACCACCCGCCACAAGCAAGGGAAACGAGCAAGTCTAGGGTCTGCTGCGCTCAGCCTGCAGGAGGGGACATACGCCACCTGGGTGAAAAATAAAAAGGCACACGTGGCCTGGCACGTCCAGGGTTAAGGTGAACCTAGAGTTCTGCTGGCTTCCAGCAACACCTCCCCAGCAGGGCGTGGAAGGCACAAGGTTTAGGGTGGAAAGGGGGTGGGGAAAGAAGGAGTGGGTTTCATTTCCCTCCTCCACGGCTTAGGCTGACCACCAGGCATCGTAATCTCGCTCCTAAACGCGAACATCTTCCCAGTTTATCAAGTGCCCTCACATCCGTGATTTCATTTAATCCTCCCAACCCCATGAGGCAGGTATTGTCCCCACTGCACAGATGAGGAAACTGAGGCTCCACGTGAAACTGAGGGACTTGCCCGCCATAGCACAGCTCGCGAGTGGCAGAGCCCAGGGCTGCTGATCCTAATGTCAGCGTTCCTCCCTCTACCCCCCGATGGGAGGTGGGTGGAGGGAGTTCCTTGTCACTAGGCGCCACGGCTCTCTCTACTGTGATAGAAAAAGTAAACCAGGAGCAAGGGACCGTGACTTTAGGTCTTACATCAAATCTTACTTCTGCCCGCCTTTGCTGTGTGACCCCAGGCCGGACTTTGCCCTCTCTGGTCCTCAGAGCATCCCTCCAGCAGGCAAACCGAGGCCATCTTCCTGCCAGCTCACTGTATGGCAAGACCCCACTCCCTTCGCAACCCTCCTAGAGAAGGTGGGAAAGGGCAGGATGACCGCTGCTCGCGCTGCTCGCTGCTGCTCGGAGGAAACACCCCACGCCCCTCACTGGTTCGGGAATTTAACACCGGGGAAGCAACGGGCAGCAGAGGCAGGGCGATTGTTCAGAGGAGGCATGAAACAGGCTGGGGCTGGACCCAGCTATGCAGCTGTGGCCTGCACAGAGGTTGCTTTTCATGCCTGTTTCCCCTGTTCATTTGGCTTGTTTTCCAAACATGGGTCAAACAATCTCCCCCCCAGAAGCAGCAGCAACAGAAGGAAATGTTATTAAAAACGAGTCCGTTAGTGGGCATGGTGTGTGGATGAAGTCTTTGGGAGTTTTGGCTGCCAAATAAAGACTTTATTGTTGTCATTCCTCCTTTCCCAAGCTCCCTCCCTCCCTCCCTCCTTCCTCCTCCCTCCCTCCCCTCCCTCCTCCTTCTCCTCCCTCCCTGCAATCTGCCCATCCCTCCCCCTAACCTAACCTCCCCACCCCACTAGGATCCGGTAGAAGCAAAGTCAGGCAAACACAAGCGGGCAGGCACCACCGGGAGATCAGAACTTCTAGCTGGCTCTCAGCTGCCACAGCTCCACCGAAGGGTGGGGGAGGAAGAGGGGGAGCCTTGCCTGGGGAATAAACCCACAGCTCAGAGGAGAGGCAGGTGTGTGCAGGTAAGCCCAGTGGGGAGATGCGGGGGGGAAAGACCCCTTCCTCCAGCAGGTTTCTTCCTGCTCTGTCCAGCTGATGTTACTGATCTGGTCTCTACGTCCTCCTTGCCTCCTTCCTTCCTCCCACCTTTTTGCCTTTCAAATGAGCTCCAGTTAGCCTTCCCCATTTCTTCTGCGCCCTCCTCCACTACCTTCTCTCCCTCATTCCGTGCCTACGTATTTGCCTGATGCAAAAGTCACACCTTCTGGGCGCCGATGTTTGCCGTCGCACAGGGAGTTAGGCTGCACACAGTGTTCCTACACCTCAGGTGTTTCTATGGAAACCCGACTCTAGAACCCATTTCTTTGCACCTTTCGCATGCTGTCACAGGCCATCACAGGCGCACACACGTCCCAGGGAGACCGCACTTTCCCTGCACACTCACGTAAATACACACACAATATGAAGGTGTCCTGTCTGTCCCCTCTCTGACTGCATCCGACGTGCAGAGCTAAACCACATAGTGACTGGCTGCCAGCGCGCACACACACACACACACACACACACACACTCAGTCTCTGTCTCTCTCGGTCTCTCCGTCTTGTCTCTCACCCTCTCACATGCCTCCCCAGCTGTACGAGCAAAGAGAAAGTGGGTCTCCCACTGAGATAGCAGAGCCAAAAGAAAATCATGTGTCCTGAGTGAGGCCGAGCAGGGAGGAGATGAACCAGGGCAGGCGCTGGAAGGGTTTCTTCGTTCTTTAGAAATTAATTGGGTAGGAGGGAGAAAAAAAAGTGCCTTTCCAACTTGCACAGTGTCTTCCCAGTAGCTCTGAATTTCCCTCTCTGGTCCAAACCACTTGGCTTTTGGAAAGAAAGGGAAGAAAGCAACCCAGCTTCTAAGCCTTGGAGGTCCTACTTCCCAGCTCTGGGGACAGTTCATTGATTTTTTTCCCCCACTGTGGGCAGCCAAAGAAGATTTCTCTTTAAAGCAATTTCAAAATCATCCCAGGTTGGCGAGGGGTCCTTGTGGCAGAGGGCAAAAAGACGGTAATTCCTCCATCAGTCAGGGAGGGGGAGGCTGAAGTGGATAATTCAATGGGTCTCATTTCCTAGTAGGCTGGACCCCCTCCTCCACAACCTCCCCCCCCCCCCCCACCTTATGCCTCTACAAAAGCAGAGAGAGTGCTGTCCCAGGACAGGTAGCGGTGGGCAGATCAGGGTTGCCAAATGTGGTCGGTCTTCAAAATTACCTGTGGGGGAGGGGGAGCCTACTAAAAATATAGACCTATGGGATGGAACCCAGGAATCTACTGTTGTTTAATACTCGAGGGGATCCTGATGGTCAGCTAGGGTTTGAGCACCTGAATGAGGGGCCTGAGAGAGACCCATGCCTGGGCAGTGTTAGCTGGGCAGAAGGGCTGTGTGGTTTCCTGGATAAGGACCACCGGTGGAGGACTCCAGGGTGTCCTGAATGGGCCACCCTCTTCCGGGGAGTGGGAACATGCACCTGAAGGGACAGGGAAGATCTTCTGTGGGCCTCTTCCTTGCAAGCACCGGCAACCATATCATAGGGAACTTTCCAGAAAGAGCGTTCCCCCCCAAAATAGCTCCAAAGAGCTTATGTGTCCTCTCACTTACTAATCTGCTTGAGCACTGCACTGGGCCCTTCCCCATCCCTTCTAGATCCCCTCTCCTCCTGCCCAACAGCTGTCTGTTCCGATGTGCTCAGAGGATGGGCTGAACACCAAGCTCTGCACTCCTCCTTCACCTCCCCGGTGGGCAGCCCCACTTATGGGGCATGTGAAGGAAGCACATCCAGGCTGGAAGAGGCCAAAAAAAGCCAGGTGCAAGAGGTTGGGAGGGGAAGTCATGGATCACAGGGGGCTCCAGGGCCTGCTGAAGAAGTGAGCCTGTGCCTTACCTGGCCAGCATCCCTTCACCTGCTCTAGAAAGACTTCAGGTGGGGTTAGTGAATTGGAAAGACAAAGTGAACCTTCCCCCGGGCGGCTGGGGAGCTTCTACGGTCTCCAAATAGTTGATTCTAAGGCCCAAGTGTGGTCTCACAGGCCCCAAGGGAGGAGGTTGCTGGGTGTATAAGAGCTGGGGGAAAGCCACCAGCCAGTACCCACCTGGGAGAATCCCTACCTTTGGGTAGAGGGCAGGGTTGCCCTCTGGCCAAGTTAAAGAGACCCCATTGCTTTGAAAAAATGTCAACAACAGCTTAACATTCACTGAGCACTCACTTTAAACACATTTACTTATTTAACCCTCAAAGCAATCTGCTAAGAAGGAGTTAATGTGCCCACGTTACAGATGAGGACACTGAAGCTTAGTAGAGGTGGGAGGTTTGCCCACAGTAACCAGCTGAGCAACCGAAGAGTTGCAGGGTTGAGACCCAGATCTAGATAGAAGTGCTGAAGGCATCAGACAGATTCTTCTAGGCTTTCTTCAGGGGGTGGAGATACCGGGAGAGGGAGGCAGAACGAAGGATACGGGGAGGCGACAGGCTGTCAGAGGAGGACCGTCATCCCGTCCCATTTTGTCCTTAGTCCCTTGGAATGGAAAACTTGCTCTTCTGGACTAGTGGCCTCAGACCAAAACAACTTCATTCTGTTTACACTTTGCCTTGTGGTAGACGCTGGGGAGACAGATGGTCTCTCCATAATAGTGTTATATTTATTTTTAGTATTTGTTGATCTGTGGTTCATTTTAAAGTCGCTTATCACACTTGTTTCTGACAATAGCTGAGTGAGGAATAGAGGGTTAGGGAAGACTTGTTATCCCCATTTTATAGATAGGGAAACTGAGGCTGAGGACAGGGCCGCGTAACTAAGTAGCAGAAGATGGGCTGAGAATTCACAAATCTCCCTCCCCAGCGCCCCAGCCAGGCTCCCCTGTATTCTGATTCACCCCCAGCTGCATCAATAGTGTGTTGAATTCATCATGCCTCCACAGCCCTTTCCTTACCTGACGACCACACAAGTCCATACAGCCCTACTTGGAGGCCTTAAAAGGGGTACAGGCAACCTGAGGCTCTCTCACTCGTCTGTTCACAAATGATCACCTGATTCTCTTGACTTCGTCCTTCTGGGCTTCGGAAAGAGAAAAGGGGAGCAGGATAGCTTTCAAATGTCTGAGTTTAGAATGGAAAGAAGGAAGCGAAGAAAGAGGGTCATCCCAATGGGCACAGCCCTGGGTCAGGGAGCACCCCCATTCTCCACGGCAGGGATGCTGGCTGGGTTAAGCCATGGAGGCTTAGAGGTGACCAGCTAGGCAGGAAATCTGACAAGAAAAAAAAACTACCAATGAGTACAGTTGACCCTTAGAAAAACTCAAGGTTAGGGGTGCCAGTCTCTCCCCCGCCGCTGCACAGTTGAAAATCGGCATATAGCTTTTGATTCCCCCAAAACTTAACTACTGATAGCCTACTGTTGACCAGGAACTTCACCGATAACATCAACCAACAGTGGATAAACACATGCTTTGTATGCTGTATGTATTATATGCTGCATTCCAACGATGAAGTAAGCTAGAGAAAAGACCATGCTATTTTAAAACATCAGAAGGAAGAGAAAATACATTTACAGGGCTGTACATATATATATTGAAAAACATCTGTGCATCAGCAGACCCACGCAATCCAAACCGGTGTTGCTCAAGGGTCGACCGTAGCGTGGAGTAAACCTTCTTCTGTCAGGCCAACCTGACTTCCAGGCTGACCCCAGTCCCACACTCTCCACGCAAAGCCAACTACCCTTAAACTTGCTCTTACTGACTTGGCAAACCCACGCGAACCTCAACCCAGCCCTGCCCTGCGTCTCAACATTAGTCCTGGGTTTCAAGCCTTAAATGAATGAATTCAGGAGCTAGGTAGGGATGCGGGCTATCTCACTTTAAAAATCAGAGTTTCCCTAGAGAACCTGCTCTTTTATAAGCAAACAGATGAATACGTGAAACCCCTGCCACTTGTAGAGACTTTAGTGTTCTACGACATGCCTGCGTGTGTGTGATTTCATTTCATCCCCACACACATGAGGAGCCTGGGGAGGAGGGTCCGAGCCAGGAGTCAAGCCCAGATCTCCAATACTTGGAACTGAAATTCCAGATGAGAACTCTCGTAGGAAATGTTCTTAACTGGAGACGGTGAATGTTGGGCTGGGCTTTGCCCCCGTGAAGCAGCAGGTCTCTGAGAGCCCGTGGCCAGAACAGCGGGAGGTTAGTGCTTACAGCTGGTTAACAGGCGCCCATTGACTAAGCAGTGAACACAGCCCAGCAGACCGCTGTGAGACGCCCAGAACACTGGGGCGGTGTGCTTGCAAAAGCATACGAAATTTAAAAATCACGCACACTTGTGACCCACCCTAAGGGAGTTTTTGATTGGACAGAAGGCTCTGGAAGGCAGGAACATAAGAAAGTGTGACTTCGGGCTTTGTTGGGGGTTGGGGGGGGCGGGTTATGACTCTCTTGGAGTCCGGGGACCTCCACCTTGTCACACAGATTCTGCTTTGGGGGACGTAGGACATCGCTGTGTATTGCCGGGGCAATGGCTGAGCCGTCGGGACCTCCCCTCTGGACAGTTAGGCTCCAGCAGGAAGAGGCGTTGCCTAAAGAGAAAAGCCTTAGAAATGAGCTCTGTTTTCTCAAGAAAGAAGCATGGGCGCGTGCGCGCGCGCGCACACACACACACACACACGCACGCACACGCACACATACACACACACACACACAGAGTGGTTGAGCCGTGGGGCTAAGAGAAGGGTTGCTGAACAGATCCAGTGTTTCTCCACGGAACAGGCACAGAGAACTTTTCCTCTAAAACCTCCTAATGGCTCTGAGAAGAGCGATCTTTGCTGGAAGCTCTGGACCAGCTTTATTTGCATGACTCGGGGCCCAGTACCTGGTAGACGCTTTGGGTGACAAGGGCAAGGAGGGGAAATAGGGAGCCCCACGCCGCCAGTGCTGGGAAGCCTTTTGCTCATTTCCAGCTTCCAGGTAATTGGAAAATAAAGACGTTTCAAAACAAAAAGGGTCACAAAATTGGGGGCTTTAAAAAATGTTTGTTTTTAGCATACGGACCCTTGAACCACCCCCTTGAAATACATATGACTGTGCTATTTTCAAGAAAAGCACAGGGCTAGTAAACTGTTAATTCATAAATCATCAGTCAATAAGGGGTACGGACCCCGGCAGCAAGACTCAAGTTCAGTTTACAATGAATGTCTTCTCTTTCCAGTCCTTTGGGGACTGCCGGATCCTCAGCTGGAGCTAACGTCAAGAATCTAACTGTGGGGTTCTTTGTGGTAGGAGGCCCGGGGAAATGGCCCCCGTGGACCCCCTTGGAGGAGCCCGCCTGGGGAGAGACCCCTCTGGACGGAGGTGGAGGGCAACAGAGGCTGCAGGGCAATCTCTTGCCTCCTTCCTGCTCATCTGTCTTCCCTCCCTCCCTCATTCCCTTCCTGTCCTCCTTCCTTCCCCCTCCCTTTACCCCCCTCCCATTCTCAGTGTACTATGTAAGGACACGCGCGCACGCACATGGCATGTGAACCACACACATAGGTGTATGGTGCAGAGAGGGGAGCGTGTGTGTGTGTGCGTGTGCGTGTGTGCATGAGAGAGAGAGCAGACTAGGTGTCCTGTGTGTGTGTGTGAAAGGTGAAGGGAGACAGCCTCCACCCCTCAGGGTTGAGCTCTGCCCTCTCTCCCTCTCTCCTATTTCTTGTCACACTCGGTGCCTCCTGAGCACCTGGCCCAGGACGAAGCAGCTGGTGCCAGGCTTCTATCATCTTCCTTTGAGCAAAGCCAGCAAGAAGCATGCAAGGGAGGAGTCCAAGCTGATGTGGGCTCAGAGGAAAGACAGCAAGAGGCCTGGAACAGATGCAGGGATCCCAGGGTCCAGATGCAGCTGGGGACACTCTGCGGCCCGCTCTAGCTCAGAGGACCCCAGCAAGCCTGTCCCCCGTGCCCCAGACCCCCAGAGGGGAGGGACAGACCACCACGTTGTGAGGAATCAGCAAGGAGGGCCTGGGGAAGCAGTGTGGGAACCGGGACCCTGGCTGCAGACCAGAGGGGAGTGTCCTACGGCTGATGGCCCTGTGGAGGGGAGGGAACAGGAAACCCCTCCCTGCCCGCTTCCCAGCCAGGGGAGGGGAGGAAGCCCGTGGGAGCTGCCACTTTCTGTCTGCAGCCCAGGTCCATTGCTTTTTCTCCAGCTTAATTCAACTCAAACCACGTGACTCCCTCTGAAGGGTCATCAGAGCCACTGGGAGCACAACCCCCAAATATCCTTCAGTGACCTACTCCGCTATGTCACAGAGGCTAGCGGGAAGTTCTTCTTCATACCCTGTCTCAAAACCACCAACTCCAGTGGATATGGGGGCAGCAGTATCATGTCCGAAGAAATGAAAGTGATTTCCCCACAGCTTTTGATCCCTTCCCTGTTTATTTTCATAGGAGCCTCCACATCTGGGGAGAAATTCTTGGTATGCCTCCTGCTGGCAAAGACCAGCGCTGAGCACAGGGGTAAGGAGTGAGCAGGGGCAGACACAAGAGACAAGCGTGTCTACAGCACTTTCCTTCCTTTCCAGGACCTCCACGAGCCCTGCTCTGGAAGGCAGGAGACCTGGGTCTTTGTCCTGGGCTTGCTGTTAAACAGCTTCCTGCCCTTGCTTGGCAAGCCGCTTCTTCCCTCCAGTGCTTAATTTTTGTAAACAGTGGAGTCTGGGCTTGATTGGTGGATTTCAAACCATTTTTAGCAACGCCACTCTTCTTTCAAATACGCGCTTTGGCCAGTCCTCTATACATAACAGATTTGAAAACAAAGGGACTGCTCGGGTTGGCACGGGGGTGAGGTGGGGTGCCTCAGATCCGCCCACTCGGTCTCCCTCCCTTGGGGGTGCTCCACAGAAATAGAGGCACAGTTTGAACACCACTGGATTACGGGATCTCTAAGGACCCTTCCAGATGGAACACTTAGGACTCTGTTTCCTAACATCCCTCTTACAGGAACAAGGATGATTTTCTCCTGCTGCTGATAGGGAGACCGAGTGCTAGAGAGGTTAGGGTTAGGGTTAAGGTTAGGGGTTAGGGGTAGGTTAGGGTTAGGGTCTTCTCCAGCAAGCCCCAGAGCTCCCGATTCACAGCCAACGTGCTTTCTGTAAGGATGGCTCACCCTTGCCAGAGCAGGCTTAACACACTGAGCAGCTCGGCCTCTGGGCCGGGGGCCTGGACCCTCAAGCCCTTGTTATTTTCCCATCTGCTGGATACGGGCAAATGAAGAGTGCTTCTACAGGTCCCTCCCACAGCCCTCCTGGGACCCATCCTGGCCAACTCTAGCCACCAACACAGGGCCCCTGACTATGGAGGCCCAGATGGCTAATGATCTCGTGTGTCTCCTCCCTGCAGGTACATCACCTGGATCATGAGGTCATCCCTCTGCTGGATCCTCCCACTGCTCCTCATCTTGGCCTCAGTGGCCCAAGGCCAGCTGACAAGACGCCCAAGACCTAGGCCCAGGCCCAGGCCCAGACCCAGGCCCACACCCGGCTTTGTTCAGCCCCATGAGCCATCAGAGCCTACAGACCTGCCCCCTCCCCTCCCACCAGGCCCTCCATCTATCTTCCCTGACTGCCCCCGGGAATGCTACTGCCCCTCTGACTTCCCTTCTGCCCTCTACTGTGACAGCCGCAACCTTCGAAAGGTCCCCGTCATCCCACCCCGCATCCATTACCTCTATCTCCAGAACAACTTCATAACTGAGCTCCCAGTGGAGTCCTTCCAGAACGCCACGGGCCTGAGGTGGATCAACCTGGATAACAACCGAATTCGCAAGATAGACCAGAAGGTACTGGAGAAACTACCCAGTCTGGTTTTCCTCTACATGGAGAAGAACCAGCTCGAAGAGGTGCCGTCAGCCCTGCCCCGGAACCTGGAGCAGCTGAGGCTGAGCCAGAACCAGATCTCCAGAATCCCACCCGGCGTCTTCAGCAAGCTAGAGAGCCTGCTGCTCCTGGATCTCCAACACAACAAGCTGAGTGATGGCGTCTTCAAGCCCGACACCTTCCAGGGCCTCAAGAACCTCATGCAACTCAACCTGGCCCACAACATCCTGAGAAAGATGCCACCCAAGGTCCCCGCGGCCATCCACCAGCTCTACCTGGACAGCAACAGGATCGAGACCATCCCTAATGGATACTTCAAGGGCTTCCCCAACCTCGCCTTCATTCGCCTTAACTACAACAGGCTGTCAGACAGAGGGCTGCCCAAGAACTCCTTCAACATCTCCAATCTGCTCGTGCTCCACCTGTCCCACAACAAGATCAGCAGCGTGCCCGCCATCAGCAACAACCTGGAGCACCTGTACCTCAACAACAACAGCATAGAGAGTGAGTGGGGGTGGGGCAGGGCCGCGGCCACGGCCACAGCCAGGGAAGGGGAGGTTCTTATTTCCTCAACCCTTTCTTGGGAGCACTGGGGGGAGGAGGTGGAGCCAAAAAGCACCCGACTTGGCACTGGACTTCAAATCTTGACCGTGTCACTTACTATCTGTATGACCTTGAAGAGAGAGGTCAGCTCTACAGACGTTTTCTCATCTGTAAAGTGAGAATGGGAATTCCCATTCTTCCGTCACAAAGTCGATATGAGGATTTGGTAGGTTAACATCACGTGCCTAGAGTTCCACGCTCGGAGGGTAACAGCGTGTCTTCCTCTGTCCCTTCTCGTTAGCCCCAGCTCCTCTGCCCTCCGGATCTACAGGTGGTAGGGTTGACACGGAATAGAGTCATGGACATTCTCATGAAAGCGGAACGGTGACATTTAAATGCCTGCCCTGAAATGTCCTGGGCCTGTCTGCCGCAGAAGCTGTGATAGCAAGACTGAAACGAGGTTTAGAAGAATCTCTTGAAGATGTACACAGACTGGCAGCTGCATACTCAGGATAGGCAGCTGGCAAAAAAAAAAAAGTGGCAGCCAGAGAAACATGTCAGTGTGAAGGCTCTTTCTGAATCTATCTGGAAGGCTAGACTATTTAGTCATATAAGGTAGTACATTTCAGGCAGAATTTGCCTCAGCTGCACTTCTAGGATCCTGGGCTTTGGATAAAAATCACAGCCCAGAAGAAGAGGCTGGAAGTCCCAGTTTTGCTTCGATCAAAAATGTCAGGTCTGAGTAGAGCCACCAACAGAAAGCTTTAAGAACAAGGGAGAATCCCATCTGGTCCTTGAATAAAACCAGGCTACATCCATACCAGGAACGCAGCCGCTATAGGATGAAGGGGACCGAGGGAAAAGGGACGTAGCCCCGAAATCATAACAGCAATCCTTAGTTTCCGAGCCAAAGAATGAGAGGGAGATTGTTGAATTTCGACAATCTTGAAACAAATGAATGGGAGACCAGTCTCGTTGACTCATCTGGAATAATTACCGAAAGTGGGGGAGGGCTTTCTTTTTTAAGTTTATTTATTTTGAGAGAGAAAGAGAGTGAACACAAGTGAGGGAGAGGCAGAGCGAGGGGGAGAGAGAGAATCCCAGGCAGGCTCATGAACCATGAGGTCACGGCCTGAGCCGAAGTCTGCCGCTCACCCGTCTGAGCCACCCAGGTACCGCTAGGGGAGGGCTTTTTCAAAGCTTGCAAAAAAACAAATTCAGGAAAAGGGGAAACTCTAATTTTATCCTGCAGGTTAAGTAAGCTGATGGCATGCATTACCCCCAGAAAGCTAGATGGGTCGGGAAAACAGGCAGAAAGCATACTTCAATAAAGGGCTCACAGGTTTCGATCGGGTTACGGAAGAGCAGGCTGCTAGCAGGTAACCAGCCTTTTGAGGCTGAAGTCCGAAAAATCACACCCCCTCCACAGGTACCCCTTACCCCCAGCCTGTCTCCCGTGTCGCTGACAGACAGAAGGGGCGGAGTGAGCCCTGGGTCAGGGTGATAACCGCGTTCTCAGCAATGATCTTAATGCTGCCACCTGCCCCGTCCTTTCCAGTTTGCAAAATGCCTTCGCCGACATTCTCTCATCGGAGGTGAGGGGCAGGTGCCACTGTCCCCATTTCGCGGATTTGAACGAAATGTCAGGGTGGTGAGGTGACAGGCCAAAGTCACAGCGGTCATAGGAAGAAAACCCACCTCTGTCGGGGCTCTTTCTGCTACTCTGATGAGGAATTGAGAGGAAGAAGGAAACCAACATCAGCAACAATGATGCTGACCCCACAGAAGATGATGAAAGAGGCAAGGTTTAGGGAGAATAAGAAATTCATTTGGAAGGTGACCTATCCGATGTCATCTGAGCAGAGGTGGAATCTCGTTTTCCATTGGAAAGCCGACCACAGCGTGGCCACTGCTTACCTGCCCAGCTTATCGCCCTGGTGCATCTCATCGTGCTATTTACTACTCCCGGATGTCAGATGTCGCCGTGAGCTTTGCGGCCTCTGCAACTCAATCAGAATAGGTCACTGTCTCAGAACACCATCCCCCAGGTCTCCACCTGCGGTGGTCCCACCCACGTGTGACGGTCCAGCTCGCAGCTTACTTCCTCCAGGACGCTGCAGAGTGAATTTCCGCTAACAGTGGTTGATCGATTCTGACTTAGTTCGTTCTGCAAATGAATAGAGCAAACCCATGCACCCAAGGTCACGGCTCCCCAAGGTCGGCCAATCCCAGAGAAGAGAACTCAATTTCTTTTTTATTTCTTTTATTTTATTCTTTTTATTTTTGAGAGTGGGGGGAGGGGGTGGAGAGGGAGGGGCGGGGAGAGATGGACAGATCTGAAGCAGACTCCCCACGCTGACAGCGGCCAGCCCGGGTTCTTATCCTCAGCCGTCCTTCCCCTCTTCCTTCCTCGTGTTTGCCTCCAGCCCCGTGTGTCCCGACCCCCCCCCCCCCACCTCGCTGGCTGACTTCTCCCTTCTTCCTCCACAGAGATCAATGGGACCCAGATTTGCCCCAACAATCTAGTCGCCTTCCATGACTTCTCCTCGGATCTGGAGAACGTGCCCCACCTGCGCTACCTGAGGCTGGACGGGAACCACCTGAAGCCGCCCATCCCACTGGACCTCATGATGTGCTTCCGCCTGCTGCAATCCGTGGTCATTTAGGCCTCACGCTGCCCCTGGGTCTCCTCTGAGCGCACTTGAATGCTAGTGGCCCACGTGCCGGTGCCCACCATTCGTTTTCTCTGTCTTTGTTTCTTGCTCCCAGCTTTGCCTTTCTCGTCCCACCTTCCTGAGGCAGGGCCTAGCCACACACGCCGCCGCGCCCGCGGCTTCTAGAGCAAGACGTCTAAGGGCTAGATGGGGTTCACCCCGCTCACAGACACCCACAGCACACCCAAACCTCTAGCCCCAGGAGCTAAAGACTTCACATCCTCTTCTGTCCTCCTCCTCCTCCTCCTCCCTGTCACTGCTGGGTAAGTCCGGGCCACGGACTGACGTCGGAACTTGGTCCTGACCAAAGCAAGCCGAAGACGGTCGGGAGGAGCCCAGAGGTGAGGTTCGGCAAGTCCTGCTGGAGACGCCGCCATGATGGACAGCTCCGGCCCCAGAAGGCCCCTTAGCCAAGGATCCCGCCTTCTAACACTGCCACCCCACCTCCCTGCCCACTGGCACCACACACATCGTGCTGGCTCTTTACCGCCTGTGTTCTCCAGCAAGGAAATGCAAGGGAATGGCCGAAGGAGGGCAGAGGGTCGGGGTTCCTGCAAGGATTCGCATCTGGCAGTCTCTTCACAGGGATAGCTGGGGCTCTCCTCAGCACACACCCTTCTGGCTGGGCCTCGCTCTTTCCAGAGGAAGGACAGGGAGGAACAGCCCAGGAAAGTAGCTTTAAGAACTAGGTATCGGCCAGCGGGCGAGGGGAGGGAGTCAAGAGCCCCGGGGTTGGGCCCTTGTGGGTGCAGATGGTCCCACAGCCCCTTGCCCGTCTAGACGAGAGGCTAGGCCTCGGGCAACACGGTGTCCACAGGGAAGGGTGCAGAGCCACTAGCCCTGCCCCGCCATCTGTTCTCGATCAGTGTGGACGGCCCAAGCCTCTCCAAAGCCCGGAAGCAGTTCACGAGAAAGTGTTCTGGAAGAGGCGGAGCACCTGGAAATCTCCCAGAAGCCTCCTCCACCAGTTCAGATTGGCTTCCCCCTCTAAGGCAGACGCATCAGTGACACCTGGTGGCTGCTACAGGTCACAGCTGGCTCCCGTCTTCCCCCTCGCCTCCCTCTGGGGTATATTCACGAAGTCAAGGAGCCGGCCTCAGGTTCCAACTTGAAGAGCCAGGGGGGAAGTACACAGTCTCCCTCTCCTCTGGGATGCAAAGGGCGCGAAGGTACAGAGGCCTTGAGGCCAGGGGCTGATTCCTATCGTGGGTGAGCACAAGTGGGAACCTTCAGGAACGCAGGTGAGGATATGGCTCGTTCCTGTTTGCTGTCTGACCTCGCCGGCCCCTTCTGCCCTCGGTCCCCACATCTGTGCGCCGGGGCCTCTCCAGCATTCATGCTCTAGTCTGCAGCTCCACTCTTTAAACCATGCTCTAATTATCTAATATTATCCCTTTCCCTTGCAGTAATTTATTCCCTACCTGGACTGTCTCTCCCCTCACAGTTCCCCACCCTCCCTGCCTGGGCCAAGTGAGGAGCTTGACAGGCCTCCGAGCAGAGCCTGGGCCCCACAGGACCTGCTCCCATCCCCTGTCCCTTCCGCCCTCCAGGGGACGCGGCCCCTCTACAGCTCCCTAGTGTGTATGTTGGTGGAGGTGAATGTTCTAGAAATAAGGAAGACACCGTGCCCACCCTCGTTAGGTGGAGAAAAGTTCCAGAGATGCTTCAGAAATTGGATCAAGCCGGGTCCTTAACTTCAAGAAATTCCCATTGTACTTGAGCTCGTCTTTCTCTCTTGCTCATTTACGGAAAACGGGGCCCGTTTCATCATAGCCTCCCCCCGCCGTGCCCCCCACCCCTGCTGTGCTGCCATGTAACTGCCTCATTCTTCGTAGCTGCAGCTGGTTTCTCCAAGGCTCCTGCTTAAAGTCAGTATATCACTGTGGCTATAAGCAAGCTGGTGCTAAGCCTGGATAAGCCCCCCTTCTGCACCTTACCCACACCTTGCAAACCTCAGCCCCTCACATGGGGCCCTCAGGGGGAGCACAGCTCCTGTGGTTCCCCTGAGGGCAGGGGTCATTTCTGGTCCTGCAAACCTAAACTGTTTCGCTCCAGCAGCAACACAATCAGCATCATCCCATCGGCCCGTCTAGATTGTCTGCTTCCTCCGTTGCTCCCTGCAGCTGTAAGCCAGAGGGGATTTCCCTAGGATTTGAGGAAGCCCCTCCTCCACGCACAAGTTCATTCTTTCAGTGCCATTGACATCTACGCGTCCAGGTGTGTAAGTAGGTGTGTAGGTTACTCTACATAGATCTGTTCTTTCTTCAAAACCATGTTAACTTTGTGAAACAACTTCCACATTCCAACACGCTTCACAGCAGAGGAAATAAAGTGATATGAAAAATATCCTGCTTGAACTTGACAGTGTGAACAAGTCAAGAGCGCCTTGGAGCTATCTTGCCACCCTTCTCCTCCCACCGCCCACCTCTTACCTGCTCTAAGGAGATGATGGGTGGAGAAAGGATCCGATTCCTAAGAAACTCTAAGAAAACCATTCCAACGCCTTTCCTCGGCAAATTTCTCCCAAACTCACAACGGTCATAAAAAACTATTCCTAAAGTCAGATCGGCAATCTGAGAGTTACATTTGAAGCCCAAAGGCTTGGATTCTTTCAACCCACAGATATCAAATTGTTGGGGGTCTCCCACAGGCTCATTACTGAGCCAGATACCGAAAGACACAAAACAGTCACCGTTCCTGACCAAGGAAAACGTACGGTTTAGTTGCGGAGATGTAGTTAACAAACACGAAAGAGTGGCAAAGCTATGTCAAGGGCCGAGAAGAGAGATTCTGCAGGCCTCGCAGAAGGGCAAGAACCGGGTGCCCGGAAATCTGCCTTCAGACAGAAGGTTGATTTCAGAAGTGGGTTCGGGACCCCCCCGGCCTACACCATTTTCTTTAGGCCGAAAACTGCCAGATACTGCCACACCCTCTAATACCTGCCTTAGTTCAGTGGACATCGACTATGTGCAAGGTTCCCAGCTCAGAATTAAGGGGAGGCCACATCCTTGTCCATGCCCTTGAGGAATTCTTAGCTTGGTAAAGGGGAAAACCCTTGGAGTAATTCCATGTCCTAAGTGTTCGTAGCAAGGCAGAGTACAAAGAGCATGGTGGGGAGGGCCTCTACCCCTGTGGAGGGACGCCAGAAGGACTCCTATCTTTTGAGCTGGATCTTAAGGGATGAATCAGATTTTGCGTGGTGGGGGAAAGGACGGGGGGGGGGGGGGGGGAATCACATAACCAGGAGAGAAAAGCCAAAAGGTAGGAAGGCATGGAGTATATAAAACCTGCAGAGTGTGTGTGGGTGTGTGTGTGTGTGTGTGTGCACGCCCGAGAAAGGAAGAGGAATGTGTTTAGGGTCACAGAGTGGCCTGCCTCAGCAGGGAGTATATACCCATTGTCCAAAAAAGCAGGAGGGTTCCTGACATTTCCACCCCCGCCCATGCAAGGGGCAGCAACGGGGTCAACTGGCCAGACTCCTGTCCCCACTGCCTGCCACCTCCTTTCCATCAACATGCCTTGTGCTTCTCCTAATGAGACATGGGGATTAGAAGGGCCTCTGCACTGCCCTCCCCGTGTGCCACAACCGCATGATGGTGAGCGGGCTCCCACAGATCACACACATGCACGGAAACTAGAGCGTATGGAGGGAGAGCTTGTAAAAGCGGGAGTAGAAGCTGGGACGGGGTCTAGGATGGGACTCCTGAGTCCGAAGGGCGCTCTTTGCCGGGATGTGGGGGAGCCTGCGCATGCACCCTAGGAGACTGGCTCAGGCTGCGGGCCTCGCCGCCGCCTCCTCCTCCTCCGAGTTGGCAGAGCGTGTGGGAGGAACAGTCGCGGGCCAGAGTCGTCATGGAGAAAGTGGGGAGGGAGAGTGGGAGCAGGCGGCAAGGGGAATGAATGAACATTCGCATTTGCCTTGCTTGCAGGGAATTAATGGCGTGGGATGGGGGGGGCGGGGCAGAGCCCAGCCTGACTGGGGTCCGGGGTGGGGGAGGGTTAGTCTCCGCCTGCAAAGCTGTGGAGAGAAAGTGGGGGAGGACAGCATGCCAAATGTGCCATCTGCTTCCTGGGCACCCTGCTGGCTCCAGGGCTATCTCTCCCTCCACCGGCAGAGCCCCCGTTGCTGACTGTCTCCAGATGGTGGGCTACCAGGGCCACAGGAACATGCGTATCTTCGGTGACCGGGTCCTCGGGCTGGGGGATGCCTCCTCCACACCAGCTGGTGCCCGGGAACATTGCAGGCCAAGCACTGGCCCTTGGGCCAGGCTCTTCGATCTGCCCCTTCACCTGGTATGCCAGGGCAGAGATGCGTCCTGCCAAGGCCATCTGTTCTGAGGGCATCGAGGCACATGATCTCAGAACTGGGGTGGGGGATGGGGGATGAGGTGAAAAGAGGCAGGGTCATATGAACAAACGACAACTCTCTGGCCTGAGAGTCAGAAATCTAAGCCCTGGTCCTGGCTCGGTGTGACCTTGTGTAAGTCACTGCACCTAGCTGGACCTCGGTTTCTTATCTGTTGGGTAAGTGGTTTGGACTAGATGATCGTCGGGGAGCTTCACAGCCAGGAGTCAGTATGTGGTCGGTGGGAGGGAGTAGGGAGCAAGGGGCAGCAAGGAAGAACCCCCCACCCCCAGGCAAGCACGCAGGCTGGCAGAATACGGGGGAACCCCTTAGCCTGAGGCACCAAGGAAAAGAGCATCTCTCCTGATACATACATCTTTGGTGGGGGGTGGGGGGTGGGGGGAGAGGATTCTTCTCGGCCCCCTGAGGACCCCACACAATGCCTCCTGGTGTTCATGATCAGGAATTCCTTTCTAGGGTCCACCCTCAGTGGACTGAGAGAATTCCTTGTGTCCTCCTTGCCGTCATCATCATCATCATCATCACTGGAGAACTTGAAGCCGGGTCTTCAAATCCTGCCCCAACCCCGTTCACCTTCTCTTTGAACTGCCTCCCTCTGGTGACTTTTGGGCAGTTATGGCCCCATGTTGGGGCTCCAGGTGGTGGGTGGTGGTGTGGTCAGAGTGCCTTAACTCAGCCTCTTTGAATCTTCGGGTTCCATCTGGAAAAAAGCAAGAAAGTCAAGCCCCATCCTTCTGAATGCTCCCCCCACCTGCTGTCTGTTCCCTTAGGGAGTCGGAACTGCCAGCCCCCTCAGAGCGGCCTGGAAAGGAGAAAAGCAGCAGACAGAGAAAGAGGAGAGAAGAGAGTGGGAGGTGGGGGGGGGGGGGCGGTACATGTGGGGGTGGCAGTGGAGGAGGTAGAGGGAGAGAGAGAAATTCCCAGCCACCGAGCAAAGGAATAGGATGGGGGACCCGCTGAGCAAAGAGAAGGGGGAACAGCTGGAGACCAGCAAGAAGAGAAGTCTGATTGGCCACACACTGGCCTCAGCCAGCGCCCCGCTGTCTACCCTGGCCCACTGCAGACGACCTTTCCAGCAGAGTCCCTACTTCTCGGGAGGCTGGCTGCGAGGCTCTGTTCCTTCGGAAACAGCATTGTGTGGGGTAAGGTTCAAGGTGTGAGGTGAGATTGGTATGCAAATGAGGGGCTGTGGTGCAGGCTGGGAGGGACTGGGGGGGGGGGCAGGGGGATGGAGGGAGTTTCAGCCTCTGGGCAGGGGAAGTTGGAAGGGGCTGCTGGGCGTTGGGGTTCGGTGGGGGGGGGGGCAAAAGCTCTGATGAAAAAATCATTCTTGCCACTGCAGAGGGCTTACCCTGGGCCCAGCTGAAATGAACAAAGGAGACGAACGTGCTAGATACTTCTGCAGCTGCACTATCAGAAACACGCCCGCTCCCTCACACCCGCACCACACACATTCCCTGACCCGTCTGTGCCTCTGTGCAGGAACTCGCGCAGACGCTTCTGCTTACGTGCTCATCACGCACGCACGTAATCACTGGTGCACACACGCAGACATCTAGGGAACTCTCTAGATGTGTACATGCCCCCCCAGCTACATGCAAGGAACACTTTCTGTTCCCGTGATCATTTGTTTCTAAAAAGCTGTATTTAGGGGTGCCCCCGGGGAGGCTCAGTCGGTTGAGCTTCCGACTTCGACTTCGGCTCAGGTCGTGATCTCACAGTTCTTGAGGTCGAGCTCACTGCTGTCAGCGGGGAGCCTGCTTCGGGTCCCCTGGCCCCCTTTCTCTCTGCTCCGCCACCACTTAAGTTCTCTCTCTTTCTCTCCAAACAAGTAAACGTTTTTCTTTTTTAAAGCTGCATTAAAAAAAAAAAAAAAAAAAAAGCTGCATTTAGGAAGTATATTTTATAACTAACGTTCTTTTTACATTGTATGTCAGTTTTTAAAAGCATGAACTCTGAGCGTGCTAGGTGTGCCTTAGTTATCTCTGCACCTCCAGAGAGGAGTCCAGTGCCCGGAACATAACAGACACCCCATAAATGTTTGTTGAGCAAATGTGTGATGGATGCATAATCTTTTAAAAAGCCGCAAGGCTCCTTGATGATGAGATTTCTCTAAACCTAGCTTGGTGACTAATGATGGTACTCTGCGCGTGTGGTCGTTAGGACATTTGTATAAACGCACGAGTGTATGCCTAATTAGTAGGGAGGTGTGCAGACAGGGAGCCTTGCATGAGATGAGTAAACGAGCCTTTGCCAGGTGTCTACACGTGCCTGTGTGAGCGAAACTCAGCGTGTGTGAGAGCCCACTGGCACTGAAGTTGGGTGGCGGTGGGAGGGGCTGGCAGGAGAAGCCCCCTAGACAGAGCCCCAGCCGTTAGGGGGCTTGCACACGCAATAGAGGCACTGAGTGTATAACGACATGGAGTCGGCAGGTGTGGGGGTGGGAAGTGAGTCGTTCCCGAGAGAACCCTGCCTCTTCGGCGGCTGCCCCTCCTCCTGCCCGTCCCCCCAGGACTGGCCTCCGACGTGATTTAACCTCCTCCTCATTTCTGCTGCCACTGCCTCCCAGGGTCCCCATGAAGCTCCTGGCTTTCCTGAGCCTGCTGGCCCTGGTGCTGCTAGAAGCAGGGACAGCTTCTCCCCCAAAGGGGAGGAAGAGGAGAGACCCGACGAACGAGGAAGGAGATTCTTACGCGGTCCTGAATCTGGGGAACTACGTCCCTGACCTGGACAACTACGATGAGGTCATTGACCTGAGCGACTATGAAGGGCTCATGGACTATGAGGACCAGCTCCCTGAGGTAAGGAGCACACAGCAGACCAACTGTGTTCCCTGTAAGATCTGGGTGTCAGGGGCCCGGCCCCTCTCCAGCTGCCCGCAGTGCAGGCATCTCAAGCCTCCACGTCTTTCTCCAGGAGGTGGAAATTCTTGTCCCTCCATAGGAACTTATCACGTAGATAATGCTAAGAAAGAGGACAGCAAAAGTTCAATTTCTTCGTCGGCTTCTAGTAAACCTGACGGGATCCCCCATAGAAGTCATACATCCGTAGCCTGCCGTCACATAAGACCATAAGCCATGTCTCACTGGGTGGGAGTCAGCGATGCCTTCATATTCTCGCTAGAAAAAGAAGCTCCAAACCCCATCTGCTCTGTCTTCTAGTCTGAAGTTCTTTCTCAGCACTTCCTGGCCTCTGCAGGGGCTGATCTGAAGCCCGCACCCGTTGGCTGCGTGAGCTCAGTCAGTGCTGAGCAAGAGGAAGCATGGCGGCCTGGGCGATCCAGAGACACGGATTCCAGCTCTGGACAGCTTGGCCACCAGCTGCCTCCTTGATCCCTGGTGCTCTCCTCTCTGGGCCCATTTCCTCCTCCATGTAAGGAAGATACTGGACCAGATGCTCTTCAAGAAGTTCCCTTCCTCCCTCCCCCTTTTCTCCACAGTGACTCTTTGTAAGTTTGAAATCGGGCACTGAGGTCCGTAGAGTCCAAAGTCAATAACTGGCCTACTGTGTGCTACGTGCTATGTCTCCAGGTCAAAGCAGGATCCAGCCTGGATCCTCCAACCAGGATCGGTTCCACTCAGAGCACGGTGAATCCAAGGACACTCTCGTCAAAGCCCACCATGGCCAAGCCTACTATGCTGGGCCTCCCAGGCTCCCCAAGCAGCCACGGTGAGTTCACGGTCACAGGTCTCAGTACGCATAGGTCACAGGCCATGTAGCCATGACCCAGCCCTGGGGCTACGACAGTAAAGTGTGGTTGGGGTAGGGAGGGAAGGGTCGGGAGCTAACCTTTACTGTAAGGGAGAGTTAAAAGCTAACCTTTACTGTAACCTTTACTGTAAGCTGTCCCTACTGCTTTTTGCTGGATAGGAGGCCAAAAAAAAAAAAGAAAAAGAAAAAAGAAAAGCAAGAACTGCACTCTTCGTAGCAAAGCCACCCTACCTTAATTAACAGCATCACTAGGGGAGCGGGTTGAGTGGTAATTAGATTAGAGACAATTGAAAGCCTGTAGAGGAGAATAAATACCTTTGTGGCTGTCACTTGGCATGGGGGCAGATGAAGCAGTCATACTGCTTTTCGGCTCTAAATTCCCCCTTAGCAGCTCTCTTCCCCTCCCTGATGCCCTCCTGGAGACTGGGACACCGGCACATCTGACAATAAGGGGTTGGCACTCTTTGGGGATCAAACCGAAGCAGGGGAGGGATGCAGTTAATTCCTGACTTGCTTGTCCCTGGTCCCTGTTCTCCTGAGATATTTGCCTTGGATGGATCTAGCGTATCCGGGCATCAGTAGGAACCCATGACCTCTCGGAGCTGTAGCATCCCGGGCTTAAAAAGACCGTAAAAGCCCTCAGCTTGATCTGCCATTCAAGGCCTTGGGCTAAGAAGGGCCCTGAGGTCCTCTCTGCTCCACCCATAGTGGTCACTGCCTGCAAAGAGAAGCTGCCTCTTAATCTTGGGGCTGTGTCCCTGCTAACAGATTTCGCCCTTGAGTTGGATGAGCGGTGGTCTCCCGTAATCTCTTGTAGTGGCGAGTAACGGAAACTACCTGCACCAGTCGGTTGTATGAGCCAGCAAAGCCGTCCCAACTTTTCAAAGCCAGTTTGGGCTTGAAGGCCTGACTTATGTCTAATGACCACCGGTCATGGCATGAGAACAGGAGAGAGCTATTTCCTGGGATGCTGACATCATAAGAACGGGAAATGAATCCTAGGCAAGCACTGTCCACTCCGTCGTGGCTTCATTCTGCTTCTCGGAGCCAGACAGAACGTGTCTAACTCCTCGCCCACAAGGCAGATGGCGGGACCAGCAACCATTAGCCATTTCGCCTAGTTCTGCCTTTAGTTTATCTTCATTGTGCCTTTGGGGACCAGAGAGGAGCCCCTATGGAAAAAAGACCAATGGATGTCCTAGAAACACCCACACAGGCCCGGGAAAACCTGCATCGGATTGGGGCCTGATAAGAGGACCAGTGGGCCGAGACTGGGTGACAACGGGGTGAGGATCTGCTCCTCTTAGGTTGGGGGCTGAGGGGCGGGCCGGGGGCAGCCCACGGCACTGCCTCAGCGCATTGCGACATTGAGTTCTAGCCGTGGCTCAGACACTCCCTGGGGCAAGGGCCACTGGTCCCGGAGGCTGAAGGCAGTCTGAGAAGGGTCTCCCTGTGTTCTGCCTTGCAGCTGAGCCAGGCCTGCCTACCTGTCTGGTATGCGTGTGCCTTGGTTCCTCCGTGTACTGCGACGATGCTGACCTGGAGAGCATCCCGCCTCTCCCCAAGACAACCACTTACCTGTACGCCCGCTTCAACCGCATCAGCCGGATCCGAGCTGGAGACTTCAAAGGGCTGAGTATGTAATGCTCTGGCACAGGAGGAGGGCAGGACTGGCGGAGGGAACCCCACGGGCCCTCCGCCTGGGCACCAGCCACAGGAGCTGTCACACAGCGTCCCACCTGTGTTAGCCTTTCCCTGTTAGTTTTCAGTCTCCCCAGCTACCAAATGGAAATAGCCCCAAGTCTCTCTGATTCCTTTCCTTGAAGATGTTGGATAACAGAAGTGACCCGCCCACCTTTGTTCTCCCCAAAGCTCTGGAAAGCGGGGAAGGGGAAGATAGGATCAGGCCTCCATTTTCAGGATTCCCAGCCACTACAGCTCTGTGCCCTCCTGGCCTCTGGACAAGACCAGGCTACGTCGATTCTTCACAGCACTGACGCCATTTATCCATTTTTTGTTTGTCGTGTTTTCCTTATGCCTTATACTTATTCTTATTCCTATTCCTAACATTCCTAAAGCATGTTATTCCTATGCCTTATACCCTGCCTCAGATAGGAAACCTGGGCTCAAATCCAGATGCTACCACTAAATCCCATAGCCTTCTGGGCCATGGCGTCCTTTTGCGTCAACTAATGGTGAAGAGTGGGGGTGGGATGGGTCTAAGGATTGGTGGGCCTATTGGGTCTTGCCCTACAAAGGTTTCTACCAAACCCATATCCATGGGCAGCCACCACACAGGACAGAACTCCATGAGAAAGTATGGCCGAATCTGAGGGCTTTCCCAGGAGGCCCTGGTTTATCACGTCATTTCTTCTGGCTTGGACCTCACACGGGTGGAGAACTGGCTGGCATTGCCTATCTTTAAAAGGATGGGGCAGGATACAGGTAGGTCCAGCAAGGGCCAGGAAGGATAGCGCGTCTCGTGACTTTCTGTATCCTCCCCCATACCCCATAGCAAAACTGAAGAAGATCGACCTTTCCAGCAATTCCATCTCCTCCATTGATGATGATGCCCTCCGCCTGCTGCCTGCCCTGCGGGACCTGATCCTCCCAGAGAACCAGCTGGTGGCTCTGCCCATGCTGCCCGCTGGCATCGAGGTCCTGGACGTCCGCCTGAACCGGCTCCAGAGCTCCGGAATACAGCCCGAAGCCTTCAGGGTGAGCCAGGGCCTAAAGTCCTCCATTTACCACTTGCCACGCATGCCCACAACCACACACACACACACACACACACACACACACACAGACCCTTGCCCTCATGGGATGTCCCTGCTCCAACACTATCCTGGGTATGAAAATCGAACCCCATTTTCTTCATCTGTTCCCATTTATTAAACTTTTTTTTTTTTTGGTTTCAAGAAACTGATTCTGACTCCAGAAGAGGGTGTCTTACAACACGCCATCCCAAGAACTTCCAGGAAAAGGAAATGCAAGCCTCATGGGCTTGTTACTGGAAATGGGGTAGGGGGGGTGGCACCAGAAATGAGAGTCAGCAGCTCTCCCTCCGCCTCTTCTGGCACATGGCCTCTCGGCACGTCTGTCCCATTCACCTCTCGGCACCCGCAGCACCTGCGCCCCTAAAACCTAGGCTGTGCTGTGGCTTGAGATCGTGCTGGCTCCAACCCTAACCCCACCTAAAATTTGGAAAAAAGTGGGCTTTGGAAAAAAGCCCACTACTAACTGATTTTCTCTGACCAAGTGCTTGCGAGAGACCATCTGATGGATCTCTGGCTGGCCACTCGTGCTGGGAAAGGCTAAACCCGAGGCATAAACGTGGCCCCTGCGACTGCCCCCTCGACGGGGCTCTGAGAGCTCCAGGAGAGGTGCCAGGGAGGCCGCGAGGAGGGGCTCACGCCCAGCTCTGCCACACGCACCCGCTCAGCCTGCCTCACGTGTGCTTGCGGCTCTCACTCTGCCGCTCCAGACGTTTCCAGAACATTCTCTTCACAGCCACTCCAGGACCAGATTTGGAGACTTCTCATTTGGGAAAAGTTGAGGCTGAACTGGGATGGCCCCTTGTCCTCCCTCCCACCCCGTCCGCACCCCCTCTCCCCCGCCTACCCCTCGCTGCTCCCCATTACCAGCTCCGGCAGGCTCCCCCAGCTGCCAGACCTCAATGACAGCAGTTCTCCTGCTGCCCCTGGTGAGAGTTAGTGCCTGTGAGGCCCCGAGAGACTGGGCATCCCGTGCAGCACCCAGGCCCGAGCCTGACACGTGGCTGAGGCTCAGGAGGCCCTCAGTGAACACTGGGGCCCCGCTGGGCACCTGTCACTGCCAGGTCCCACGACCCCTGCCAGCCTCCCATGCCCTCTGCCTCCTCCCCAGGGGCTAGAGAAGCTGCAGTTCCTCTACCTGGCTGACAACTTGCTGGACTCCATCCCCGGGCCCCTGCCCCCCAGCCTGCGCTCACTGCACCTGCAGGTAAGCAGCCTCCCCAAGACCAAGAGCATTGCAGAGAGCCCAGGGGCATGCTGAGAATGCGGTGGGGTCTCCTTCCCAGGGAGCTTACTGGAGGCTTGGAGCAGAGGTCTTGCCCAGGCCATCGCCCACAGCCTCGGAGCGACTGCCTTCCTTTCCTTCCGAAGATGCTTCCTGTCCCTCAGCATCCTTCACCCCTCCTCGCCAGCGGCTGGTTCCTTCCTCTGTCTCCTCCTCCTCCTCCTCCTCCTCCCTCCCTGCTCTCCACATCCATCCTCCACAGGCCTTCTCTCCTCACCCCTTGCTGCGTGGCCTCGGCCTCATGTGCCTCGGTTTCTCCACTCCCAAGAGGGGAGCTGGTGGGGAGAGCGGATTGATCTGTGCCTTCGGTGCTGCCTGGGGGCAGACTCTCCAGGGGGAGGCTTGGCAGCTGTCAATGTGTTCTTTCCAGAATAACATGATAGAGACCATGCAGAAAGATGCCTTCTGTGACACTGAGGAGCACAAACACAGCCGGAGGCAGCTGGAGGACATCCGCCTAGACGGCAATCCCATCAACCTGGGCTTCTTCCCCAGCGCTTACTTCTGCCTACCTCGCCTCCCCACCGGCCGCTGCTGCTAGCTCGCCGCTCCCCGTGCGGCGGGAAGGGTGCGGGCCTCGCCTCCACGCGGTGGTCTGTCATCCAGGCCGGAATCGGCCCCCTGGTCCAGTTGCAAAACTCACCCTCGCCCCCTGCCCCCACGGGCTGCACACGCGCACGCACACACACATGCACACACACACACATGCATGCACACATAGATACACAGACACACATACAACAGATACACAGACACACACACACACACACACACACAGACATATAGACGCGCACGCGGAAACATAGACATACACACAGACACACGGACACATACGCGGGCACACGGACACAGACACGCACACAGACACACACGCGAAAGCGTCCCACAGTAGCCAAATTTGCATTTTCTCATTCTCTTTCCTTAGCACCTTATGGCTCCTGACTCAGAAAATAGCAGCGTCTGGAGCAAAGCTCACTCCCATATTCGCCATCCGTCCTACCCACACAGAATGCCGGGAAGTCATGTACGAGGAAGAGGAGGAGGAGGAGAAAAAGAAGGGGGAAGTGGGAGAAGCAATGGCATGCGGGAGCCAGCTCTTACTACGAGGCTTACAGAACCAATTATTACACTTCCCAGACTTTTGTAAGCCAGTGGCCGAACAGAGCTTTTATTCAGGATTACATTATAAGCTCGCATTTAGATATATGATGTTGAAAGCACATGTAATAAATACTCAAACTCATGACTTCCCAATTATTTTACTAGTAAACAATAAGTTCTTGAACTTACTCGCATCCGTGATGTAGTATCCAGTGACGGGCCCCTTAGTGCTTGTTTTTCCCGACAACACTTCCAAGTGACATCACATCGGTAGTTTGAAATCGGCCATGGTGAGAGAAGTTCTACCATGGAAATCAGTCAACGCTACTCATCGGGATTCTCTGAGAGAGAGAGAGAGAGAGAGAGAGATGGTTGTTAAACATTTGGCAGCTCACCACTGAGGACAGAATAGCTGTGTCGCTCACCAGGGTAGGGTGGGGTTTCTATGAGGCTTTCTTTATTTTCTTGCTCTTCCTAGGCCAAGGGCTTCCTGTTAGATTTGGAGGGGGACATTCATAAGGATGGAGACTAGGGGCGCCTGGGTGGCTCAGTCGGTGGAGTGTCCGACGTCGGCTCAGGTCATGATCTCACGGTTCGTGAGTTCGAGCCCCGCGTCGGGCTCTGTGCTGACGGCTCAGAACCTGGAGCCTCTTTGGATTCTGTGTCTCCCTCTCTCTCTGCCCCTCCCCTCCTCATGCTCTGTCTCTCTCTGTCTCAAAAATAAATAAAACATTAAAAAATGTTTAATAAAAAAAATAAGGACGGAGACTGACAAGAATCTTCACCTGGATGCCCTCCTTGTAACGCTTACCTGTTCCTGGCACACTGGGGACCCTCTGAGCCCGGCTCAGCCGGGGCGGTTCAATCCTTCCCGTGCTCGCTTCCGTGTTTAACCACCAGAGGGCAGCCTTGCGCAAGGATAAATAAATAAATAACTAGCAATTACTTACCTGCAGCCTTGGGTTCTGGGCGAGGTCTGCTGTGATGGGAGATGGGAAGAAGGCCAACTATGATCTAGCTGGCTTGTTCCTTGAATCATGAAGACAGGAGAGATGTCGCCCTTCTCCTTATAAGGAGATGTTGGGCAAGAGGGACGTAATAGATGGGCGCTTGGCAGCAGGTGTTGACTGAAGGATAAAAGGGGGTCGAGGCAGGCAATTGACTCCTTCATCCAGCAAGGATTTTATCGGGCACCTACCTGCCCGGTGCCAGGCACTGTGTTACATGCTGGTGATCTGATGATGTGCAACAGACGTACTCCTTTTCCTCCTGGAGCTTAGAGTCTGGCACCGAAGATACATGCTAAACGGTCACACAACCACACTATGCAACTCCTGACACACGTGATAAGAGGATTCTGCAGAATGCTATGAGAGCTTACAGGAGGGAGACCCAGTCTGAGGCCCGAAGACATTTAAGAAACAACATCTAAGCTGAAACTAGACCAAGGAGCGGGAGTTAGCCGGGCACTCAGTTGCCACGGCAATCACTCGAGGTGGCGGTGGGGGGACGGTCCCCGAGTCCGGCTGGGCAGGTATGTATCTGTGGCCTACGTGGAAGGGAACCCGCTCAAAGTTCTCCAAGTTCTTTGGGTCCTCAGGACAGTCCCGTACACAGACAAGTCAGGGGTTATTAGTCACATTCTTCAGATGAAGAAATCAAGAACTCGAGAAGGTAAAGTGCTTACTCGAGCTCACGTGGCTAGCTGAGGCCTGAACCAAGACTCGATACATCTCACGGGCTGCAAATGGAGTGGGAAGTTGTTTGCTTTTTTTTAACGTATATTTTGTATTGTATTTTTGACAGAGAGAGAGAGATAGAGCACGAGTGGGGGAAGGGGCAGAGAGAGAGAGAGAGAGAGAGAGAGAGAGAGGGAGACACAGAGTCCGAAGCAGGCTCCAGGCTCAGAGCTGTCAGCCCAGAGCCCGACGCGGGGCTCGAACTCGTGAACCACGAGATCACAGCCCGCGCCGAAGACGGAGGCTTAACGGACGGAGCCACCCAGGCGCCCCTTGGAGTGGGAAGTCTTAAAGGTGAGAGGGTGCCCTCGTGCTTCCTGTGCTGCCGGCTCCCACCTCTCCTAGAGATCCAGGGATTCCGGCACAACTGAGGCTGGGGAAACAGCCAATCGCTCCCTGCCTTTCAAAACGGTAGAGAACAGCGGAATTTCAGAACAGTGAAGTCTGGCTCTTCCTCTTCCGTCTTCTAAGGAGCTCGATACAGTGGGAGGGCTCTCTCTCTCTCATCCATCAGTTCTATCCTCTTCCATGTCCTTCTCTGTTTGGTTACAACAAGGCCTAGGCATACCACACCTGAAAGCTTCAAGACCCCAAATGCAAGAAACCCTGTGTGGAAAAAAAAACACCAAAAAAAAAAAAAAAAAAAAACCAAAGAGAACTTTCCAGAACTGGGGCCCCTCTGTGCTAGAAGCCACATCATACCACATGCCCCAAGGTTAATCTGTGCTGAGTACAGAAAGTCATCTGACCCCCGCTCTGTGGCAGAGAAGGGGCCTAGTAGTCCCCGCGCTCCGGAATTGGCCAGATGCTGTAATAGAAGCTATTAGGCACATCACTGAACCCCAGCAACAACCCTAGAGAGTAGGGATGTTTATCTCCACACTGGGGACAGGGCAACAGGCGGTGGCCCAAATGAACAGAGCAGCACGTGGCAGGGCCGGGATTCAAAACCGCGTCCCTCCCGACACGGGGTCCCAAGTCCCGCTCTTGTACCTCCCTTCGGCACAGGCACCTCTCTCCAGGCCAAAGGAGGCGGCGGCTCCCGAGGGTTTCTTTCCTGAGGCTGTGTTACTACCCTGGGCAGGAAGGATCTCCCCAGGGACCTGCTGCCTGTGCAGCTGTCCCCCAGCTCATCTCCCATTTTGGGCAAGGGAAGCCCAAGGAATAGGAAGAATGCCCTTGCTGGCCGCCCCCCTGAAGAAATTCTAAACGGTGCATCTGTCCCCAGGCCTCTCTGGAATCCGGAGAGAGGATGGGCAGAGAGAGAAATCCAAGCCGGCTCCCAGCAGCTGTTACATCTTAACAAGAAGGAGCTGGGGCTCTGGCTTCTCAGGGACCCACAGGCGTTAGGGTCAGGCTCCCGGCAGGGGAGCAGAGAGCACCTCTTTATGCAGAGTGAGGCCGAGGCACGTTGACTGCCGGACCGACTACTGATGAGCAGTCCAAGGTTGGCTTCCAATCCACGTCTTTCAAGAGCAGGACTTTCCAAGGCTCACTCATCCGGGTCGTTAGTGGCCATCGGCACCTGTGCTCAACCTTGGCCACCTTGGTGAGGGCCCTTGCTCTCGGGGGGCTCCTCGGTGGCCATCCAGCCAGCGCTGTAGGAAGAAGCCCCGCCCGCCCCCCCCCCCCGACAGTCTTCAGATTTCTGTCCTGCCCTGTCCTGTGAGGAGGCGGGGATGGGGGGTCAGGCAGGGAACCCCAGCAGTGGGAGTTTGCAGTGACCGCCCCTCCACTTGCCCGCCCTCAGATCCACGGCAAGGTCAGGGCCAGAGGGGACTGGTGGAGGGACTGACGGAGGGCGCCAGGAAGGGCTTCCTCCCCTGACCCCGCCTGGACTTGCTTCCTCCTGCCTTTTCCTTTAGTCCCCTCTGGGAATCATAATCTCTTATGCTGCCGCTGTGAATTTGCACTCTACGGAGCTCTTTCATATATGGGATCTCATTTACAGTCCCACCAACTCTGTGAGGAAGGTATTATTATCTCTGGTTTCCAGATAGAATATGGGAGGCTGAGTGATTTAAGAGAAAGATGACTCAACATATAGAAAAAACAAGACCAGGGGCGCCTGGCTGGCTCAGACCAAAGAGCACGCGACTGTTAATCTCGGGGTCGCAAGTTCGAGCGCCACGGAGGGTGCAGAGATTACTTAACTAAATAAAACTTGAAAAAAGAAAAGGAAAAGGAAAAACAAGACTGAGGGTGGGGAGGAAGGATCGCCATCATTTCTTGGGAATCCCGGTAGGAGAAACGCGAAATCTCATCCCCAACTGCAGGAGCAAAGGATTGGTCCCCTCGCTCAGCAGCCCCCAAGGGCTCCTTGAAAAGCAGGAACCAGGAGAGCATCGCCCAGGCTGAAAACATGGGAGTCGCTCACAGAGCCTGAGTCCTGAGCCCGCCTCAAGGCAGTCCGGCCGGAATCCTGAGGCAGCACACGAGGTAAGGGGGTGGCGGTGGCCTCTGAGGATCTGAGCTCAGGGAAGCCCTAAGGCTCAAGGACACACTGCCCCCCCATCTCTGCCCCCACCCTGCAGGCGCGTGGGCGGCCCAGCACCCACATGCCCGTGTCTGCGTGTCTGCGCCCTTGTTGCTTCTGGCCAGAAGGAGGGAGGCAGACAGACGGGAGGTGGACCGGGCTGTGCCCCGCCCCCTCTGCCGTCTGGAACTCTCTCATCCTCTCCTTCCTCCGTCCGCCCCTCCCCTCTCCCCACGCTCCACGCCAGCTCAGGTTTGCCCCTCCTCTCTCTCAAGGTTGTCTCTCCAGCTGGCCCACCTGCACCTTGTCCAGCAGCCACTGTCTCTCTCCCTCCCTCCGTTGCTGCCAGCCTGAACCAGGGTCTCCCTATGGAGGGAGGACGTGGCTTTTCCCCCCACCCCTCCCGTGTCTCCCTCCTCTTCCAGGGGTGACACAGCCGCCAAGGGACCACCTTCTTCCTGCTGCACTAAAATAAATTCTCCAAACTCAGGCCTCCTTGTCTTTAGACCACCCTGTGCACCCCTCCCCGACTTGGCCAACCCTGCGGCCCTGGTCACCCATGAACACCTCCCGCCCCCCCCCCCCGCAAACACCCCCCTAAGCATGCACCCAGAACACTCCCCCTCCTCTCCTCCCCCTGCAAGCCCTCTGTCTCCTTTCCCTTTGTCCCCTTCCGTGCCCCAGGCACCAGAGCAAATAGTTTCTAGTGTTCTCCTGGCCTGGCGGTCCCAGCCCTGCCTTCCAGAATCCTTGCCTTTGCTGTATGTCTAACACACGGTTCATACACAGGAGGAAGGGCAGTGTTTCCCGCTGCAGCCACCTGCAAAGGGACCGTGGTACAAGGGAGTGAACACTAGAAGGAGAGTCCACAGCCCCAGGCCCTGACTAGCTGTGTGACGTGTGGTGGGTCACACCAGCACCCCACTCTGTCCACCTTCCCCTGGGAACTCCCTGGGCCCCAGCTCCCTTGCTCAAAGCATAGCCAAGCCCGAGGGGTTTCGTATGTATACACAGCCCCATCCCATTCCTAGTCCAAGAACAAAGACCAGACCCTTCCCTGCTGTTGGCTGCAGCACCGACCAGCACCGACGAGGAGGTACCAATGGTGAATGAGAAGAAAGAGAAGCAAGGACGGAAAACAGGCAGCACAGGACATGTCCCGTCTCCCAAGTTCTGATCCGAAGTCAATTGCACTCTGACACTAAAAGCTGACTTAGCTGCAAGCCCTCCTGAGCCCCTCCTCTGGTCCCTGCAGACGAGGGAACAATCCAGACTCTCCCACTCGGGCCCAGGAACCTTTGACAGGGACACCTGTCCTGACCCATCTTGACAAGATGCTACAGGCCTTGAGCCACACGTTGTATGTAATCAGCATACCCCCACCAAAGGATCACCAACATGCCTGCTCAGGAGGGGCACTGTCTCCCCCAGAAGGGCCCCTGCATCCCAGGACAGGCTCCTGGGGCCCGGCACCTCTTTGGGGGAATCTAAGGAGTCCCCAGGAGACTGTGCCCTGGGAGACAGGTGGGAAGGTACGTTTGAACCTTAGAAACAAGCAATGGCAGGTGACTCTTTGGCCTTTGGAGGAGTGCTATAGGGTGGGGTGGGGGCAGTGAGGAGTGGGGTGGGCAGAGGAGAGGTGGGACTCCTGGAAGTGGCTCTGGGTAGTCCTGAAAAATACCAGGCCAGAAAGATGCAAACAGCCCCCAAGCTGGGAATATTCTGCAGAGTAGGAAGGTATTAAGCAGTTACTCAGATGTTTCAAGCTAAGGCACCCTGCAGAGGAAGAAAAAAAACAATGTAGTCTTCTGGGATTCAAGTCTTTCAGAGCATCCATGTACTTGGTTAAAATCAGCTTGCCGAGGTGGATGCTGCTCCTTTCAAACAAGGTGGTCTGAAAATCAGGTCTTCTTTAAAGTCAGTGTATCCAGACATCATCCCTGCAGAGATTCTGGAAGGTAGAGAAAGAGGAGAAAGTGAGAAAAATCCAATATTCCACAGGCCCCGAGATTCCCCAGCGTCCTTTGGTCCAAGCCCCTGTGTCCAGGCAGGACTTTACCTGGTGCAGAAGGCCATCTCCTCTGATTTTAAGGAACAGCCAGAGGTCCGGGAAATGCAAGCTAGCCCGCCCCCGTCAGCAGGAAACTGTGCGAGCCCTCTGCGTTGCATGGATTACCACATCCAGTCCCCATAGTGCGGCCATGAGGTGGGGCACTGCCCATTTTATAGAAGAGCTCAGAGGCGTTAAGTTCCTTGTTCAAGGTCACACAAGTAGGGCAGAATGGAAATGACTGCAAAGCCCTCGGCCCTCCTGGATCGGTGCTGGGGGTCTAGCACAGCTGCTAAAACACCATCACCTCACACTTCCTCCGGGAGCCTTGCACATACAACACACGTAATAAACACATGCTGGGCGCGCTCCGGGGCCGCGGGGGAGGCAGACCTGCTATAGAAATAGGACTGTAAATGGCTCATTTTCTGCCCCTTCCCTCTCCTAGCCCACCCCCCCACCCCCCCAGATGGGGGCCCAGGCACACCTGGATTTCTCCTCCGAGCCTTTCCAATGCAGATCTTGTCACACCCCCTCCCTTCCTATCTATTGTCTCAGAGCCCGGCTTCTTGGCTCCAGAGCTCCTATTCACGGATTTCTTTCCGCTCCTTCCACCCCGAGTACAATAGGCTCCTTCCCTTATTGGTAAACAGAATCGCAACTAGCCCCAGGGGGGGTGTGTCCAGGAGGGGCGCTGAGCTCCCCGTGAGCTTTGGTCTCATCCCAGTGCAGATAGAAAGCCCGGGAGAAGTGGCCTGGCCCCTCTCTTCCTCTCTGCCCAACCCCCCCCCCCCCCCCCCCCCCACACACACACATTCTTGCACACTGCAGCTTTGGAAGACTAGGGTGACTGCTTCTGCCCTTTCTGGAGCTCAGGAACCATTCATTCATCGTGTGCCTGGAATCCCGGAAGAGGGAAAGCGTTTGTTTGTTTGTTTGTTTGTTTGTTTGTTTGTTTTGAGCCACTGTCAAGCCAATTCCCACCACTCCATTCCCAGGGCAAGGTCTGGTGGGTGGGTGTCTCTTGCTTCCTGAGTACCGTCTAGGACCGTCTAGGACAGCCTGCGAAGAAGCAGTAATAAATACGGCAGAGACGCCACGCTGGAGAAAGGGGACACGCCCCACTGGCGAAGCCAGCAGCCGCGACTCCCCCATCACCCAGGCTGATGCGGATCCCCTAGCTCTCCATCCGGTCTCACATGGAGCCCGAGACTCAGTTTTCTGGGCAGGGTGGCGGAGGAACCCCGGAGGCCCACCAGCGATATTTACATAGATCCAGCCCCTGCCTCAGTGTTGGCCGTCTCCAGGGCCCTCCGTTGACTCTTGGAACAACAACCCTTTATTAAATGCCAAGCACCAGGGACATTATGATAAAGACAGACAAGGTCCCTGTTCTCAGTGGGGGAGACAGGCAGTAATGGAATAAACATACTGTAACAGATAAACAATATAATTCAGACAAAGACAGATGCTAGAAGGCAACAGAATGAAGGTGATGTGCCAGAGACTAATGGTAGAGACCAGTGACATTAGAAAAGGTAGTCAAGGGGCGCCTGGGTGGCTCAGTTAAGCATCAGACTTTGGCCCAGGTCATGATCTCACAGTTCATGGGTTCGAGCCCCACACTGGGCTCTGCACTGACGGTGGGGAGCCTGCTTAGGATTCTCTCTCTCCCCCAACTCTCTCTCTGCCCCTTCCTCACTTGCTCTCTTTCTCTCTCTCTCTCTCTCTCTCTCTCTCTCTCTCAAATAATAAATTTAAAAAAGAAAGAAAATGTAGTCAAGGAGGGCCTCTCAGAGGTGGTGACGGTTGAGCCCCGGCCTTCATGACCAGCAGGCAGCTGCAGCATAAGAAGCGAGGGAACCACCGGGCTCTGCACGGAAAGAAGCAAGCAGGGCAAGTGGGTCCACAGGGGAGGCCTGAGGGGAGCAGCCAGTGCCGGGTGGTGGGAGGGGTGGGAGGTAGCGCCGTTCTGAGCATGAAGGTCCTGCGGGGTTTCACCCGGGGTGCCATGGGTCCTTCTGCAAGGAGCTCAAGTCCCCCTACGCCCCTTGTGTCCCTGTTCGAGATGCTAAAACACAGGGAAGGAAAGAGACAAAGTGCGATTCACCCGCTGGAAGGTGACAGTGATCAGAGCCAGTGTAATCTTTTAAGGGGGAAGAACCTGGTAGCTTGGAGAGGGTGATGAGTGGAAATGGGGAAGTGAAGGGGAGGAAGAAGGGAGACAGGAGCTGGGGGAGGAGTGACAGCAGGAAAGCCCTCAGGGCTGGGGCTTAAGGAGCAGGGACTGAGCGGCTCCCAGAGGGGTAAGGTCAGGTCACCTAAGCACTCGTGCTGGGAGCACCAAGGAGACTGGAGCACAGGTGAGAAGGGTCCCCGCAGGAAGCTTCCCCTGCTGTGTGGCCTCAGGCAAGACACTTCTCTGTTTCTTTTCTCTGGGCCATGACAGGGTTGGTTTAGATGATCCCCAAGGTACAGTCTGGGACTCTGAGATGCCTCGTGTCCTTTTGTTTTCTTGACAAAGACATGAGAAGATAGGGCTTAAAGATGAGGCCAGCTACTGAGTCTCAGGGCCCCCCCCCATGACATTCTGGGAACAGCTGCCCCCCACTGCGGGGGGGGCTGCTCTGCTCCTCTTGGTGCAGACGGGGCACAGTTCCGGGGGCAGGCCCACTCGCTCGCGACATCTGCACACTGCCCAGGCCCACCACCTCCCAGGAATGGCCCCTCCCTCGGGGACAGGAATTCCCGGAAGCTTCTTGGCATCTTTTGATGCCAAGACTGGGTGGGATGCAGCCGCCCCGCCCCCTCCCTCCACGGCAAGGCAGAGAAAGGGCCCCAGTGACCATGTCAACGCCACCACCCACCCAAGGAAGGAGTCTGTGACTTGAGTGGGAGAAATGTCCCCTGGGGAGCAGAAGAGCCTTGTCCCCTTGTGAGAGGGCCTAGGGTGACCAGGGACCAGGGCAGAGCCAAGATTTCAGGCCCTCTGTCCTCTCCACCTTGGTGCTTTGGGGCCAGCCTCCAAAGCCTGGCCAGCCCTGTCCTTCCTGGCCCCTTCCCTCTAGCTGGCTGCAGGAGCCTGGGGACAGCTCCTTTAATACACTGCCTGCTTTCTCATGCACAATAAATGCTTCCCCACAGAACCTGCTGAGATTTCCACCACATTAGTAATCAGTGCACAGAACAAGAGCTTTCTCTTCCTCTCCTCCCCCGCTCCTGTCTCTCTCCTCCCTTCTCTGTTTCTCTCCCTTACCCTTTACTTTGCCTGCCTCCTCCCCACCCAGCACAGCCACTGCCGCCTCCTAGGAAGCTGAGAAGGTCTATCATCAAATCAGGCTTTGGCCTAAGGAAAACAGGTTTATTTTCTTCACTGTGAGAAGGTGCCTGCCGACGGGACAGCCAGGGAAAGGGTGCATTGTATATTCAAAGCATTATTACCTCCGTGGCTGAATCGGGCCCTATTTTCTCATTTCCCTCCAACGCTGCTCCTCTGCCCTGCCTGCACCGCCCCTCTCCCCACCCACCCCCTCCCCCGCTCCATCTTCTTGCCCCTCACTTGTGAGCCTTTGCCCGCGGGGCCCGCCCACGTCCAATCAGTCCTCATTCTACTCCTTCAGTAATTCAGAGTCATTTCTTTCAGGTGCCGGGGGACCTCAGGCTCCGGGAAGAGAAGGCCTGGTGCAGGAGTGCGTGGGTACCCAAACAAATCATCAAAATACAGAGTGGTAATGGCTGCAGAGGTGATGCACAGAGCCAAGGCAGGAGCCACTCACGGTGCCCCGGGGCAACAGAGAGCAAGGAAGGTGCTCTGAAGGCAGGGTGGTCCAGAAGGTGCTGGAGGCGAGACCTGTGGCTGAGTGGGGGTGGGATGAAGGGCGGGCGGGCGACACGTCCTGCAGGCCCATGGCTGGCTCTAGCTCGGCACAACCGGTGGGCTGGGCATGTGGTGCTGGGCAAGGCTGGAGCGGGGAAGGGTGGGGCGTGCAGGGCTGAGCAGGGGCGGGGATCTGGAGGGCTGGGGTCGGTATTTGGGAAGTCCTGTGCGAGGTGGTTTTGAAGGAGATGAGCCTGGGGTCTAGGGCAGGGAGCCGGCCTGAGGGTGTGAATTCAGAGCCCTGCGATACATTGCGGATATGGGGCTCTGGGCAGAGGGGTGAACTGGATCCAGGAGTGGCTATGGGACAGACTCCCGATCACCCCTGGCCAGGGACCGGCCCCGGGACGGCCCGGTGGGCGCTCAAGCAGAAGAGACACCAGACAGGCAGCAACAGCAGAGGCGAACCACCCAGAAGGGAAGGAGAGGGGTCAGGCCTCCCGTGGAGCCAGTGTGGGCACCGCACAGCCCAAGTGCTCTGCGAGCAGTCTGAGCTCGCACCGCCTCTCCCCTCATCCCCTGGGTCCTCCTTCCGCCACCCATCAGCAGTCACAGTGCCGCCTGCACGCTGAGCATCACTTGGCAGTCCAGGCCTCTAGGCAGGCTCCAGCGGATGGAAAATGCACGACCCTCCTGCTCAGAGAGCTCTCTAACGGGAGAGGTGGGCACAAAATCCCCATTCATTAAAAAAAGCAACCAAGTAATATTAACAAGGAATGCACCTACTTGTCAAATTAGTTCACACTAAAGGGATGCCAGAGAGAAGGGGGCGACTCAGGGAAGGAAGGCAGGGACCCCCTTTCTGGCTGTGGAGCCCTGGGACTGAGTGGGATGTGCCATCCATAACTCATAATGGATCAATCCTGCAGGGCCCGGCGCGCTGACCCCTCGGAAACCCCTCTCTTCTCTGACAGCTAATTCCATCTCCTTGGAGGCCTAGGGCAGGAAGGTTTCTCTGCAAGATGCACTCGGGGCCCTGCAGCCAGGATGAGAGATGGGCAGGCAAAGGCTGCTCAGGGCAGCCAGGGCAGTGGGGCCGAGCAGAGAGAAATATGACAGCAGAGCAACTCAGACACAAGAGAGGTTCCCCCAGGGGCTGGATGGGGGCAGTGGGGAACTGGCTCCTTCTCTCAGCCATCTCCCCTGGCCTGTCTCTCCAACCAGGTCCTAAGTTCTGTGACACAGGTGACACAGACAGGGAACAGCTGACAGGGCAAGGTGAGCCATCAAGGGTCCAAAAGGTCATCTCTTCCCTCTTTTCCAGGACATTGATTTGGAAAGCCTTGGGGTGCTTTGAGGAGTGGCTTACCCAGCGGCTGAGCCCTGTTCCCTGTGCCAGTGCCCCAGAAACGGGCCCAACCCCCAGCTCTCCTGGCATGGATTCAGGCTCCGTTCCACCTCACTCCTTTAGGCGTAAAAGACACCGGGGCCAGCAGCTAGCAGAGGGAGAGACGCATCTCCTGGAAGTCTATCCGATCAGAACTCCATTCTATGGTCCCAGGTAGAGTAGAGCTGCAGTGATCTCTCTGGAAGCTGAGCTGCCAGGCAGGCTGGGTGGTCCATAGGGGTGATGAGTCAGGCTTCCCCAACTCTTCCCCCAGGCCTCGCATGCCATTTGTTCAGGCCTCCGGGCTGCAAGGTATCCCATCCAGGCACGCACAGGCCAGCAAGGATGCCAGCAGGTTACCACTGCCCCCCCCAACCCCACCACTCGGCATCAGCTGTGCTGGGGGGGAGGGGGAACAAAGAAACAGTCATGGGGACCACCCTTGCCGGCAGCAGGTAGATGCGGGGCTCTGGGGGAGGAGGGCCTGGGGCTGGAGGCAGCTGGCCCTATTGGGATCGCCTGGCCAGCAGACAGAAGAGGCCTACCTTACTGGCTGGGTAGCGGAGCTCTCTTTTCTGAAGGTGAAGGGGAGGGTCACAGAACATCTCTCAACCGAGCGTTCCACCCCCTGTGGCTCCCTTACTCCCAGGCGTGAGGGTTATGTTGACGAATCAAACACGTACCCCCTTCTAGAGAGTTTGCAGCCTGAAGAGGCTAGTTAGTAACGTTAACTAGTAACGTCAGTAATGTTAGCAATGCTAACTGCGTGAGCACAGACGCTCAGGAGGGCTCGGGCTGTGGTCAGCCAGAGGAAGACTCCCTGGAAGAGGCAACACCTCCTCCTCGCTCACGCAGGAAGCCAGCTCTCGTGGGCCGGGCAGCCCAGGAGGATGGCAGGGAACGCCTTGCCGTCAGAGTGCGGGGCACATTTGTAGAAAGAGTGACTGTTGACAGTGTTTCTGAAGTTGTGCAAAGCAGGAAGCCCTCCTCCTGGGTGGGCTTGCCTTGGCTCTTCCCTCTCTCCCTTCCTTCTCCCTCCCCTCATCTTCTCTCCGACTCCTCCCCTCTCCACGGGCTCCCCTCTCTATTCAGGCAGGCCTCTGTTCTTCCCCTCGGGACCCTCCCCGAGAACATTAGGTGAAACCTGCTGGCCAACCAGCACCATCTGCTTTCCTGGCCCACCCCTGTCTTGGCGTCCTGGAACATCAAGCAGCGTGCATTTCTCAGAAAGTTCCAGAAGCTCCCTGTGCCCAACAGTCTCCATCGCTCCCTCCACCACATCCCCCTGCTCTGTGCCCTGTGCCCGGAAGACTGGCTGCTGAGGCACCACCAGCCAGGCTCCCTGGACCTCCAGCCCCCCTGCGGGGTCAGCTGCTGGACACCTGCTGTGGGGGGATAAGGCTGAGGGTCCTTATCCCTCCGCTTTCCACACTCCCTGCCAGGCCCTAGGATTATCGTGGCTCTTCTCCGCGTCCCTTCAGGGGATTTTGACCCACACACCCCCTCGCCAGTTTCCCTTCACCCTGCCTGGTTATAGACACCAGCTCCTTCCCACCACACCCCAACTCATATGCAGTAGGCCCCGCTCTCCTCACCAGCAGGAGGAAAGAGGGAGAAAAGTTACTCCTAGACCACTTATAGTCCCTGGGACAAGGCTCCGTCTGGGTAACTCGTGGAGGGGAACCTGGGCTCGAATCGTCGCTCTGCCCCCAGGTAAGCTACCCTTCTCGCGTTTCCTTTCTTTCGTCTGTAAAATGGGGACACCGCTCCCTCTCAGGGTTCTTAACGAGGATTAAGTTAATGTATGCACACACCGTGCTTGCCGTTATCTGGCACGCGGGACTCGACGAACAGAAGCCATTGTTAATTGTGCCGTAAGAGAAATATGACGTGCTCTAACCTCTCCCTCTGGGACCCCCCCTCCCAGAACCCAGCCAGCAGTCGTGGTGCCCAAGGAGCTGCTCTGGGGCCTCTGCGAGACCACAGGACAGTTCTCAAACTGGGTGGGGGGGGCCAGATCCCCCTCCCCTGAAAGGCTGCTTTCGCAGGACTCCCCTACCTCCCCCCTGGTGCCACTAGAATAGCCTAGGAGCAGCAGGTGTGTGGAAGGGGAGAGAAAATTCACAAAGGCCCTTTGTGCTGGAATCCCAAGCATCCAGCGCAGGGACCGAGAGCAGCCTGCCTCTCTGATGCGTTTCCAAGTTCCACGGGAGAAGCTCATAAAATGCTCATTATCACAGCAAGATCACAGGGCTGGCTCCTTTCATTTCTGTGGTATCAGCTTGCTCTGACTCACGCGCCAAGTCTCAGGGTGCATCAGGAGCCACCGGGGCTGTGTGGCTCCAGAAACGTCGCTTCTTAGGAGCAGGAACTGAGGCCTGCTCAGGTAACGCAGGTGAGGCCGAGGTGACGGCACTCCGGCCACTATCAGCCCCCCACCCCTCGCCCCGGCTGCTGACTCCCAGGCCTGGCACATCCCCGTCCCGACTGGATGCCAGAAGGACATAAATTAACTCGGAAGAGGAAAGGGGACTGGAGAGGTAGGACGGACTCAGGCACCGTGTACCAGATGCCAGGCGAGGTGCTTATTTGATCCATACCCTTGACCAGATCTAAGGCTCAGAAGGCTGATGTGCTTTGCTGCATGACCCACAGCTGATCCACGGGATTCCAGCCCTGACCCTCTACTCGCCCAGCTGCGTCCTCCTCGGGAAGAATGCACCATCACCACGAGCATAGAGGGGGTTCGGGCAGGGGAACGATGGAGGTCGCTGGACAAGAGCAGGGTGAAGCTCGGTGGGCCGGTCCAGCTGGTGGCGTTTGGGCCTGCACGGCAGAGGCCTGGAGCCGCACCCTGCGGGGAAAGGAGGGTGTCGGGGCCAACCAGCACCCCAGGCCCCTCGAGTGGGGAGCTGGGTCTAGGGTGCGTGTGCAGTGTTCTGAGAGATGGGGCGGGGGGTGGGCAGAGAAAGGGGCACAGACCAATCAAAATAGTAATAACAAGAATAACAGGGCGGGCCCCAGCGCCGAAGAGACCCAGCCTCGGCTGCAAGGCCACAGCCGCCCCCGGTGGAGCAGGGGCCCTGGACGTGGGCCATCCTGTCCGAGGCGCAGAAGTCGCCTGCAGCGGGAGGTCAGAGATAGCAGCGTGGGCCTGCCAGTGCACCAGGCTCTGAGGCAACTCTCAGAGGAGATGAGGGGGGCGGGGGCAGGGAGACAAGGAGGAAAGCAGGAGCTCAGAGAGGGACCCCTCTGGTGGGGTGGAGGGGCACGGCTTGGAGACATTTATGTTCCCTCCTCCATCCCGCCTTCTCAGAAAGTAGGGAGGCCCCCGTGTCAAAAGAGCACCAAAGCATAGCCGTGTGCCAGGACAAATCCCTGCTACGGGGTTTCTGTGACATTTCCAGTTCCAGCATTCAGCAACACTGTGCCTGGGACATTGCCTAGTCCTGGCCCCTCAGGCACAAGCCGGCGGTTGGGCAGGCCCCCAGAAGGACCCAGAATTCGCCAGCACCAACCACAAAGGCCTGCAATCATTTTTAACTGTTAACACCTAATTCACTTAACATTTTCACTTGAACTGAAAAAAGGTCACATTATACATTCATTTGTTTGTGGGTGTATGAAATCCGTTTTCATATTGTTTAATATTTTTGAGTTATCGAATTGTCACTTGACATTTATTGGCCCCTCTCCCCTTCTGCATTTGCTTCAAGAGCTTCACGTGGCCGTGGTTTGCACAGAGGCAGCCGGAAGACAGGATGGCATCCTGAGCGGTGGGGGAGCGATAGGTGCCAGCCAGAAGCAGGACCCTGGGACCGTGGAGGCCCCCAGGCAGTAAGGGACAAGGGCTTCAGCCACAGGACACCAGTGCAGAAGGGGGCTTGGAGGGCACACCAGGAGCCAGAGCTGAAGCCCAGGGTGGGGGGGGCCCACGAGCTCTTTTCGGCAACCCAGGGCTATTGCCCAATCCCAGGGCCCAGGCCAGCGGCCCGCACACAGGACAGGTTCCGTTCGCCTGGGCTCAAGTGTGTGGTGAGCCTAAAGCTCATCAAAGATCTTCGGTGCCTACACAGATCAGGGTGGGGATGAGCAGAACTGACATCCACCAAGATCTGGAAGATTCGACCACCACCAATCTGCGAAAAAATGTTTTTTTTTTTTCACCTACAAAGTTGAAGACCTGAGGCCAAGCCCAGCTTTGCCCCTTCTAGCAGAGTGACCTTGGGCAAGTCACTTTGATACTCTGAGCTTCAGTTTCCTCTGTACAATGGGTTTAGTAACGTGCCATTGGGAAGGGTGATGTGAAGATTAAAGAAAATAACAGGGGCAAAGCTCCTAATACCGTGCCTAACGCATAGTAGGACTTCAACCAATGTACGTTCTCTTACCCTCACCCTTAACCCAAGACACCGGGCCAGGGTGTCATGACCACTCCCACCTCACCACGATCACTGCTCCTTACTGGCTCTGCAGTCGCCCGAGCTCCATTCAGCCCACCCCTCTGCACCAGCTGGGAGGGATGCGAATGAGCAAGTTGGATGGTCAAGAAGGGATGCAGGGAAGAGAAGGCCCATGCGTCAGGGGAGGAGACCGTCCATCCGGCAGAGCCAGCGCCAGCCACGCCCCAGCTGGAAAACACTGCCGATCGGCCTCTGCGGAGAGAAGCCCAGCGTGGGGCCGCTGCCCTTTCCAACCCCCCGTTTCTGCCATCCAGCTGCCACAAGGCTGAAGCTGGATGTTTCTGAGTTAAGTGCTCTGCATGACTCTGGAACCCTAGGGACCTCGCCTGCCTTGGCTGAAAAGGTCCCAGTGCCTAGTTCCACACCTGTCCTGGGGTCCTCGGAGACTTATGTTGCCAGCAATAGCTGCACATCTCCGATTAAAATGCTGCAGCGGGGGGAATCAGTAACCATTGGCAGCTGAGCCTCTAATAAGTATAATCATCACCATTAAGGGAAAGAGTGGGGGAGTGAGCGGGGCTGGTAATATAGTGATTATATTAATCTCGATCCGCATCCGTCTGCTCTTGGCATGCCCTCCCCTGGAGCCCGCCACGAGGGGCAGGGACTGCCAGCCAAAACGGGCAGCCTGGCTTCACTCCGCTCCCAGCCTCTGCAGGCTCCGCAGCCCCCAACACCCCCTTCTTTCACTGATTTGGATGAAAGCTTCCTGCCCGGCTGGGAGGAGGCCAAGGGAATCTCTGAGGAGGCTAGGGGAGGGGGGTGGGTGGTGGCAGGGAGGAGGATTGGGAAGAAGGAGAGGGAAAGAAAAAGGATACAGGGAGAAGGGCGGGGCAACGGACAGGTCTGAGTCTGGGGCTTGGTGTTTGGGCTGTAAGAGTTTCTTTCTCTGTGAGCTCTGTGGAGCCAGTAACTTACTGAACCTCATTTCATAGAAACCCACGTAGTGCTTGCCGCCTGCCGAGCATTGCTTTGAGCATTTGGCAAATATAAATTCAGTTCATCCTCCTAATAAGCCACAAGGTAGATGTTATTCTTAGCCCCCTCTTGCAGATGCGGAAACTGAGTCACAGCTGGTTAAGGAATCGGCCCGAGCTGACCAAATGCTAAGTGGCAGATCAAGGACTCGAACTGGACCCCACGTTACTCTCTGCACTTAAACCCCTTTCCTGTGTGGCTTCTGCCGCCCCCTGTGCCTCGCACGCGTCATTGGCTGTCTGGAGCAGTAAGGTCCCCGGGATCCTATTTCCACGTGCTCTCGCCGTCCCTCCTAACTATGACCTTTAGCACTACGCATCCCCTCTTTTATCATATCTCGCCCCTGACTCCAGAGTCTGGGGATGTTCTAAAATGTTTTTCTAGCAAGCATCGGTGAGCCGGAGGCCCTGGCCTGTGGGAGAGCACCCTCCCATCCCTCCTCCTGCATTCTGGCTAGGTCCTGAATGCTGGCCACGCCCTCCTCATGGCTTTGGGTCCATGACACTAACCCAGAAGTCCCCCAGAGTGTTTCTCTTTGGATTTACGTGCCTAGTCAACCCATGTGTCTCACCCACTCTCAAAAGAGGAGTTTTGAGAGTTCTTCAACAAGAGGAGTTTTCTTGGGGATGGGACATCACAGAGAGGTTCACTGGAAATGGCCTGGCCCACCTTACCTACCTGAGACCTAGCTGCCTAGCTGGCAGAGAAACCCAGCCCCAACCCGCAAAATCAAAGCACGCAAGACAGAGTTGATATTCTATCTCAGCTTAACTAAATTCTAGGTTCCCTCGAACTGCAACTCCGCCAGTTCAGATCAATATTGAGGAGCACATGGGGTCAGGTCCAGCTCTGTCGTGCCTCACTGTGCGCCCCGTACCCAGCACAGTGCCCGGTGCATAGGTATTTATTCCACGATACAAATGAATGAACGAATGTTCTCCTTGGTCTCATTCATTGGCTCCTATTCCAGACTCCAGACAAGTTCTATTTGGGTCTTAGAAAAGAGAATTTTTGGGGCGCCTGGGTGGCGCAGTCGGTTAAGCGTCCGACTTCAGCCAGGTCACGATCTCGCGGTCCGTGAGTTCGAGCCCCGCGTCAGGCTCTGGGCTGACGGCTTGGAGCCTGGAGCCTGTTTCCGATTCTGTGTCTCCCTCTCTCTCTGCCCCTCCCCCGTTCATGCTTTGTCTCTCTCTGTCCCAAAAATAAATAAAAAACGTTGAAAGAAAAAAAAAAAAGAGAGAGAATTTTTGATGTCTTTTTAGTGTTCTTCAATGCATTTTTTTTAGGGCTTTTTTTTCAACGTTTATTTTTCCCTTTGAGAGAGCGCGAGAGAGAGCCGGAGGGGGCAGAGAGAGAGAGGGGGACAGAGGATCCGCAGCAGACTCCGTGCTGACGACAGAGAGCTCAATGTGGGGCTTGAACTCACGAACCGTGAGATCCTGACCTGAGCCAAAGTTGGGCACTCAACTGACTGAGCCATCCCGGTGCCCCCAATGCATTTTTTTCATTGTGAGAAATAACATAAAATTTACTGTTATAACCATTTTTAAGTGTACTGTTCAGTGGCCTGGAGCACATTCATCGTGCTGTGTGGCCATCATTGCCATCCGTCTCCGGAACGTCTCACCCTCCCAAACTGAAAGCCTGTCCCCATTAGCCAGCGGCTCCCCATTCCCTCCTCCCCCACAGCCCCTGCAGCCACCGCTCCACTTCCGGTCTTTCTGAATTTGGTGACTCTAGGTAGCCCATAGTTGCCTAAGTTTGGGCAGATGGCTCTACCGTACTTTACTTAATTGTCCCCTCGGGATTGATCAAATAGGTTATTTCCAATCTTCTTCTTAGCATCCGTAACGCAGCAACAAATATATTTGTGCAGCCAGCTTTTTTTTTTTTTTTTTATAATATGTATTTAGGATTATTACCTTGGGTTTGATGGTCAAAATCAAGAATTACTGGGCAAAACGTAACTCAGACGTAGTTAGCGTTTTGATACATATTGTCAGTTATCTCACCTAAAGGAGCTTAGCAGTTTGTATATTACATCTAGCGCGTGACACCAGCAATGCGTACGTGTGCCCACTGCTCTGTATTCTTACTACCACTGGATTTTTCTTTAAACGCATTGCTAATTTGTTGGGCAAAAATCCATACGTCACTGTTAGACTAAAAATACGTTGTGGCAACTTGGGTTTAGTGGAATCAGGGCTGAACTTGGAGTCAGATCTATTTTTGGAAGGTGAGTATAAAGCATAAGGTACGCTGAACTGAAAGGAAAACAGGGAGCCGCTACCGTTTTTCAAGTATTTCAGCCTCAAGTGGGGCTGGAAGAATGAAAGAGCAAGGGAAGGAAAAGAGACCGGCACTGGTATACCGCTCCAGGAGCCAGGGGGTCAAAGTCTGTAAGACAGGCCCTCGATCTGCTCGCGACCAGATAGACTCCTTTAAAAAATCCGTTTTACAGATGAGAAAACTGAGGATAAGAGCCGTTTGATAACTTGCAAGGTCATACAATTCACCGGTACTAGCACCATAGACTGCCAGCTACATGCTAGGCACTGTGTTAAGCACTTCGTAGAGATCATTTCATTTACTCACTTCCTCCCCAAATGTCCTAAAGCCGGTCCCATTTGGCCCCGATTTATGGACTTTTCAAGGTCACGGGACGTGGGTGCATATTCGGGCAGTCTGACTCCCAGGCCTACCTGCACACCTCCATCATCTCTCACGGCCCCAGGTACCCCAATCCAGACAGCACCCTGCCCCCCTTTTTTGTTCTATGCTATTTCCTCTTCATGGAACACCCTTCCTTATCTCCCCAGCCTTTCCTGGCTTGGCTCACCCATTTGTAACAGTCAGCTCAAAATCGGCCCTGGCCCCCAGTACCCACCCCCTGACCCCACACTGGGTTTAGGTGTCCCTTTTACGCGCCTTCGTGATGGACCCTCCATAGCGCTCCGCACACATTATTGGATTGCTTAGGTGTCTGTCTCCCCGACCAGGGTCTTTAAGATCACACGCTGTGTTTTCTATCTCCGTATCCCTTCATATTAGTTAACGCTGCTGCACACAGTAGGTCTCAACAAGTGTTTCGTGGATGAAGGCTTTGTCTGCCTTTCAGACTGTGACTTGGCCCATTCCTGAGGCCGAGGGATTTCTAGCAAAATGAACAAGGCAGGGCCGGAGGAGCACACGGCTGGATTCTCCCCCCTGGGGTGACTCTGAAATCTCCTGGGCCAGTCACCATCTTTCCATTCTCCACTCCTTCACCTTGAGGCCCACAGACCAGCTCATAAAGCACTTTGGGGTGCTCGGGAGGGAGATGCTACAGAAACAGAGCCTTCAGCCTGGCGGCAGGCGGGTAATTAGATTTCTCTGCTAACAAGCTCGTCCTGGAACAGCCTCCCCTCCAGACGGGTCCTCCGGGAATAGGGACCTGGCTGTTTTCTTGCTAGGTTGAAGGAGCCAGCCGCTGACTGGAAGCGCTGGAGGCCCCAGGAGCTGCTGGAACACAGCAGGCAAGATGGCGGGGTCTGGGCTGGGGGAAGCTCTCCATGTCCCCTGGAGCCCGGGACTGACAGTTTCTCCAGGGAGGTCAGAGGAGCCCCCAGGACCAAAGGCCACCAGGCAACAGGCACCTGGATTCCAGCCTCCCCTCAGACGTGGGCCTGTCCTGCTGCCACTCCCAGCGTTCCAGAGGCTTAAGGAATCCCAGCAGAGCAAGCGCGCCCAAATCATACCCAAGTGACTCCCTGCTTGACGTCCTCGTCGTCATTATGGGAAAATCAGAACTCTTCGGGAGTTCCTTGCTCTTCATTTATCTTATATTTCATTTTCTGTGACACGGGGATGCGGGGGATAAAGCGAGCAGCCTAGTGGATCCCAGCGAAGTCAAGCACCTGCAAGGCTTAGTCTGCATTTCTTCCCTGGCCTGGGCTGGAGCATTGCCCTCCCTTCTGGGAAGAGACATCCACACCGAGGGCCGCTGGGGGTGGGGGCGGCTGCCCTTTGCCCAGCACAGCCTCATGGGCTGATGGCACACACTCATACTTTATGAGCCGTATCTCCCACTTCCCGGCATTCCATCTTCGCAGAGGAAAGTTACCAAGAGGAGAAGGGAGGAGGGTCGGGAGGAGGGTGGAGTGGGAGTGGGGAGGACTGAGCTCTGCCTTGCAGGATTATTAGTCTCTCAGCACTACAGTGTTTAAAGATCAGGATGAAAAATTAAATAGTAAGAAACAAAACCAGCAAGGCAATTACTCTAAAGAAGCTTCTGTGAAAGAAAAGGGGGGAAAATCAATATCTAATTCAGACTTCATTGATTTGCAATTTGGGTCCCACACTCTGGCACTTGATTTGGTTCAGGGTTCTCAGTGAGAGACAAAGTGGTGTTGGTGGCAGTGGGTACAAAGGGCCTCAGGGAGACGCTGTGCCGAGAGGCCCAGAACCAGGGGCCTTTCCCTTGAGTCGGCTCCCCCATTTTCTCCCCTCACCACCTCCTTGAGGGCGTGGGGACACCCTGGCCGGGCATGAGATGGCAGCCTCCGAAAGCCAGGAAGGATGCAAAGAGAACGTATGCGGTCCATTCTCCTGCCTCCGAGTAGAGCGGTTTCCAAATCCTCCCCCAAAGAGCTGCCTGCGTTTACAAACACTCCGCCACCGCCACCACCACCGACATCACCGTCATCAAAAATGCCCTAATTTTTTACACGTGCAAACTGAAACATCTAGAAATGAAAAATCGTAATATCTGTCATCTACTCCAGGATGCTTAAGGGAAAAAAAATCAAAAGGACCAAAAAAGTCTTCAATGAGAATCCTCAAAACTACCCATGGTCTCTCCCTTTTCGGTCATCACACCTTCTAGCTACTTTAATCTATGTAAAGTCTAGCCTAAATCCATACCCTTGCAGAGGAAGCAGGTGCCATTCTGTTTTGACGATGGCTGGCATGGAAACTGACCGCTCACCGGCCACCCCACCCCACCAAGGCCTGGAAACATACAAGGAGGCAGTGACCGGATGCCTCGGCGTCCCTCCTGACAAACTATCAGTCGGCCACTCAGCAGCCACCGTGGCACAGCTGTCCTGCTGAGCTTCTGGGGCGGGGGCAGGGGTGGGACAGGGATGGGAGAAAAATGGAAAAGTATGACATTTGGTCTTCTCTGCCCGTGTGCATTCTGGATGGAGACACACACCTGGAGCACCGAGGATCAGCGAGATCCAAGTCAGCAGTAAATGGCAGACACCCCACTGGTGGGTTAGACAGTGAGCAAAAAAAAAACCTAATGAATTAAAATCTTGGATACACAAAATTCTCCCCTGGCACTTCGGCACTTGGGTGACCATTTTCGGTGTTCTTTTATACCCATCCCTTCCGTTGGTTCTTGTTCAGCAGTACTATGGAATGGTTAGGGCTGGAAATATTTGTCCCCAATCTACAGATGGAGACACTGAGGCTGGAGAAGCTGTGTAAATGAGCAGCATAGATTAGTCAGTGGCAGTGGAGGCACCAGGACCCAGGAGGCTCCCGACGCCACTGTTCTTCCAAAGGTCTCGCAGCCAGATAGGCTCCTGCCACTGGGCACCGCGTCTCTGAGCTGCAAACCTCTGGGTCATCTTCTCTGGGCCATCATCTCTTCTCTTGGCCAGCAGAAGATCCAGCCAACACCCCACTTTTCCACTGAACGGGAGCAAACTATGCCATCCTGAAATGTGCCACTTGGGCCCGTGGATTACCTTGATCTAAAGCCGATCAAGCCCCAAAGACCCTGGAAGAGTTTTGACCTCTCCCTTGACTGCTTGAAAGGATTCAGATAGGGGGCCTGGCCCAGAAAGAGAGCTATTAGCAGATATAACTTTTTCTTTATCTGAAGGACCTGTCTCTAAAGGCAAATATCTCATTACTAAGCACCTGCACTTCTTATCATCCTTTGAATGACCCTCCTCCCCTTGGAAGTCCCAGTCTCCTGCCCCATTCCCTGGCTCAGGCCGGCATATGAGCCTCAACTCTCCTGGACTCTCATAACTTTGGGGGTCCCGTACGAATGAAATCAAATTTCTTTTTCTCCTGTTAATCTGTCTTATATCAATTTAACTATTAGACCAGCCCAAGAACCTAGAAGGGAGGAAGGGAACATTCTTCAGCCCCTACGCCGCCCTTCCCAGAACTTTTCTGGAAACTCCCAGAGGTCTTCTGCTTCTGAGCCCCTCCCTCCTGTGGTGATGGCTGAGATGGAGCATTTGTATGGGGGCAGATGGTGTGATGACAAGTCTGGAATCTGAAGACCTCGGGGACATCCAGGCAGCTGTTCCACTGTGTTGCCCCAGGACTCCTTTTGGCCCCACCTCTGGTGTTTTGCTCACCTCCCATTCCCAGCCTCTGGAACAGAGGCTGCCTCCTTTTCCGCTGAAAAGCTGCCACCACCCATGCATCCCTCGGGGTTCCCCTTTTCCCATGGGATAGGATGCTGTCTCCTTAGTTCTTGTTTCCTTGCTGCCCCCAAATTATGCAGAGAGTGATTTCTCTTATTAGGACTTTACTGCTCATCTCTTATGGGAATAGGATGGAGCTGAAATTATCAAGCAAGGGAAGGTGACAACGCTTCCAAAACCTGTGGGCATTTAGGTAGTCTGGCCTCTCCCGTCTGAGGCTCTTTTCTAAGATAGTAAGAAAAGAAAGGGGCCCCGCTTGCTTCTGTCCTCTGCTTGTACTTCCCCAGGTAGGGCTACGTGACCTCCGCCACCAGCCGACCATCCCTACGTTAGCCCAAACCACCCTGATCCCTGTCCCCTGTAAGTCTCTCCTCTTGGCACTTGGGCCTGAAAAGACGGCTCAGGCACAACAGTTCCTATCCCTCTGCGTGACACCTGGTCCCTTAGTTTCTGTTGTCACTAAGCATTATTCTTTCTTAGCATTTCTGCATTAACTTTGGGGCCTTGACCAAGACACCTCAACTCTCTGAGCCCCAGATCCTTCCTTGGTGAAATGGGGCCTCAAATACCTCCTTCCCAGTGTTGAGGTGATGGATAAGCGTTTCATACATTGCAAAGGGCAATTCTCTGGTGAGCTGTTTGTTGGAACTACGGGGGGAAAAAAAGATCGATGCTTCTTATTAATAGCTATAATTTACTGAGTGCCAACAAGGTGCTGCTTACTATATTTAGTGCTTTAAATGCATTACTTTCAATAATCACAAACACAGGAAGGCACCGACCCCCTTTTATAAATGAGCTGTCCAAAACATTTAACTAAGTGATGAAGCTGAAATTTGAAAATAGGTGTGCCTGCTTACACAGTCTAGGTTTTCTCTCTACGGTGAGTTACCTTATAAACAAATCCCTCTGCCACACACAGGCTTCTGTGGCTGTATTTGTCACATTGCACCTGCAATTTGCTTGTCTCTGGGTTTCCCTCCTGGGAGACCATGAACTTGCAAAGTACTGACACTATACGTCTTGGTCATTTTGGACTATGCATCTTGGTCCTATCTCTATGACTGTCATATAGTAGGCATTCACTGGGTGTTTAGCGATTGATTATATAATACGGCCATTCACCTCCTCTTGTGTCCTCCTCAGCATCTTCAGAGGCCTAGTAAGTGAATGGAAGAGTGGAGAGTTGAAGGTTAAGCAGCCAAGCCCTCTGCCACTCTCTGTCTAGGGACGTTTACATCCAGGAGCTGTCCCTAGAAGGCTGCCTCTTCCCTAAGTTCTAAGAGCTCATGCATATTTACAAGGGGAGAAAATGCTGGGAAGAGATATTTATTTTGTTTATTAAACTGGCATCTCCACAAATTTATAGCCGAAAATGAGTAAGTCTGTGTTTCCTCCTGTGCCTTCCTAGTCTGAAAGTTGAATGAGCCTTGTTGCCTCCTAGCCTGGGAGGGTGGGACAGCAAGGTCTGGGCCACCAGGGAGGCCGATAATGAACACGCCTGAGGAGAGATGGACCCAGGCTTTCCAAAGATGGGGAGCGCAAAACACTATTTTAACAAAATATTCACACATGCTTGTTACTATCCCCGCCCCCAGTATGGAAGTTATCCCTTGTCAAAAATTACCCTGGCTCATAAAAAACTTGAAAATAATGCAAAACATGACTGCTTTGTCCTCCCAATGTTAGACTGGACAGTTGTCTAACAGCCCCACCAAGATTTATTGAATTCTCTAGGAGAAACAAGTCTTTGCTTGACTTCTGTTGACTACGTTTTAGGGCCCAGATTCATTAACAGTCACTAACAGTACATGTCAGTGTGCAGATCCTTGTCTAACAGAGGTGCAAATGGTTTCCTTTGGGGGAAAGATAACTGCAGGGGCCACAGTTTTTTCCTCCGTAGGATACTAACCAGCTGTGCATCTAATTTAATAAACGTTCAGTCTTCCTTTCCAAGCTATGTAAATCTTTTCGTCTTAAGAACCAGCTTTAATGTCTCCTCCTTAATGAGCTAAACAGATCTTTGACACATATTCGTTCTATATTTGCATGCAAGTAATGGTCTTCACTTTTCCGAAAAGTATACTTTGACCCACTTCCACCCCCAAGCAGCACGAGCCAGAACATGCTCTGCTAAATTCACTACAGAGGAGACAGCAACGCAGAGTGTGGATCTCGAGACAGAACCTAGGAGGGGCTCAGCACTCATGTGCGGCCCCTTCTTCAGGGGGGTCACACCCTTGCTCCTCAGGGTAAGAGAGGGCTGGGATGAGACATCAGGAACGTCTTGATAGGGATTCCTCGAGCATCATCACTACCTACACAACTCCTAATCCATCCTTCCCTCTGGTATTACCTGGGTGACTTGAGGTCCTGGGAACTCTAAATATGATCTGGCATCCTGGGGAATCAACCCAGCCCCGTCTCAGTGGTCTTTCATTTAGACCAGGGAGAAGGTTGCATGTCAGCCTTCATCAGAGAAGGAGAAGAAAATAATGTTAATTCTGGTTTTTTCACGGACCAGGTACAGAGTAGATGCTTTTGTATATTTCATATGTTGCAATCCTCATGACAATTCTGTCAGTGAGAACTTATTATCTACTAGATAAAATAAGATTGAGAGGCCAAGTGACTCGTTCAAGGCCACAGAGCTAATTAACATAGAGATGGGGTAAGAATTTAGGTGCCTGGCCCCAAAGCCTACGCTCTTAACACCATGCTGTCTCATCTGAGCAACTAATGCAACTCTAGGGGTCAGAGGTCTGTAGGTCTGGTTCCTATCCACTGTGAGACCTCAAACAAAGTCTGAACCTGTTTCTCTTCCACGAGTGTCACCACCTCTGACCTCTCCTACCACTTCCATGGAGAATGGAAAACCATATATAGTCCCAGAAGCCCAATCAATTTCCATTGCAGTTTCTGTTGGAGTGACTTTGTTTCTTGCCCTGAAAGGCTCTCAGAGAGCTAGCTACAGTCATAAGATAATTAGTGATTGGAGCAGATTGAACTTCAGGTGGCCATTTAAGAAACCACAGACCAGGCTGTGTCACCTCTTTAGGAGCCAAGAGACCTTGAGTGATGACCCCCTACGCTTCCTGCTCTTGGCAGACTGGTCCATACCTGGTGAAACCCTCTTGTAGGACACTCTATCCTCCACAGCCCAGTAAGTGTTACCACTCCCCAAATGAGAGCCTGCGAATCTTCCTCTATCCATGGAGATGATGTGTGCACAGGAGTGGTCTATCCTTTTTCTCTTCCCTCAACCCCAGGCTAGCAGGGGCCAGAAACAGAGGCAGAGAGGGAGGACGAGTAGAGGGAAAAGGTTAACATTACCAACCCCCACTCCGCCCCAGATAGCCCACCGATAGCAGGCCCAGCCAGGGAGGGGGGAGCTGCAACTTAAGGGAGAAGCCTTGACTATTATATCAATTTCTAAATTGGGACAGAGTTCAATAACATAACATGACCCAAAGGACTTATTACCTCAAAGTGATCAGAAAGTCATAAGAGTTTTTGTGCAGGAGCAAAGCAGGAAATTTCCCAGCTGAATGAATGTGAAAGGGGAGACAAAATAAAGTCACTTTGTGATTATAGCCCTTGGGTCCTGTGTATACTACATCCAGGTCCCACTTCATAGAGGCCAAATGTGATCTGAGCTCTACTTCTGGATCTTTGCCTTAATTGTTCCCTGTGGAAACTGCCCAGCTCACCCCCTTGCCTTGATGGAGTTCTATCCTTCCATTAAAGCCAGTCTTTCCCACAGATGTTTGGCAACCGGTGGCGAGGACTTTTTCCCATCAGTCCCCCAAACCCATAGCACAGTCCCAGACCCAGAATAAGCCTGTTATGAGCTGAATTATGTACTCCCCAAATTCATAGGTTGAAGTCCTAATCTATCATGTTTCACAATGCAACCGTATTTGGAGATAGGATCTTTAAATAGGTAATTAAGTTAAAATGAAGCCATTAGTGAGGGTCCTAATCCAATAAAACTGGTGTTCTTGTTTTGTTTGTTTCATTTTTTTTTTTTTAAAGACTGGTGTTATTCTAAGAAGAAGAAATCAGGACACAAACACATACAGGAAGGAGAACATGTGAGGACACAGGGAGAAGACGGCCACCTGTAAGCCAAGGAGAGAGGTCTCCAAAGAAACCAGGCCTGCAAACACCTTGACCTCAGACTTCTAGACTCCAGAACTCTCTGTTGTTTAAACCATCCAGTCTGTGGTATTTTGTTACGGCAGCCTTAGCGGACCAATATGTACCCCCACCATCAACACTCGCTGAATTGTTTTCGAATAATACAAATTTGAAATATCGTTTTTAATGTCTTCCTTCCACTTCATTATACGGACGGTTCATATTTTATTTAACCAGCTCCCATTGTTGAACTTTTGGTTGCTTTCAAATGTTCTCTACTGTAAAGAATGCCTCTAGGAACACTACTGTTCAAAGAGCTTTTGGTGTTCTGTTGAGTTATTTCCTTAAGCATTAAATTTTCGTGAGCAGGATTACTTGTGAAAGACATGAACATGTTTATGGCTCTTAAGGACTGCACCAATTTGGAACAATATCAGCATTGAATGAGTGCACCCGTTTCCTGAAAGCCTTACCAGACTGGAATTTATCAACTTCAAGTCGCTGAATTCTGATCCAGGGATGCTGCTTTTTTTCCACCTCTTCACTCTTGCTGCTATACTTCAAGGGCCCTCCCATCACCGTCGCCAACACAATTTACCTGCCCAAGTTCTGGTCCATTTCTAAATCCTGATGAAAGTTCTCTTTCTCCAGGAAACCTGTCTTGGTTTATGTTGCGTGGCTCTGGTCTTTCCTATACTTTGCTTTTTCTCACACACTAATCTCTTTGGACTCTCTGCCAGGTTGTTAGGTAATTGTGTGCAGAGGAGTGGGGGAGGAGAAGCCCTAAGAGGAACATTCTGGAATTCCTGTTGATAAGGGCATCTTAGGCTGAAATGTTGAGATAAGTGAAAGAAATGTGATCGGATTGTACCCAAGCTGGTCAAGCAAGTCACTGTGGCTGAGGGGTTTTCCAGCATGCTGGGGGAGGGGCCAGGGAAGGTGATGGGAGCAGGTGGTTCCAAATGACCAGTGTGAAGGGTGCCAATGAGGAGCGATGACACCTGGAGTCCTGCCAGGCAGGCAGGGATCAGCTGGCAAAGGGTTTGGTACCATGTAATGAATTCAGACTTCTCTAGAAAGAAAGGAAGCACTGAAGGATTCAAAGCAGGTGAGTGAATTGACCAGGTTTGGCTTTTGTATACCTAGCAGCCATGTGGGGGATGAGTCAGCAAGGGGAGACGCTAGAAGCAAGGAGGTCTGTTAGAAGATCGTTTGTTTTGTATTCGCCCAAGGGAGAGAGGCCCAGGGCCTGAACAAAGGGTCCTCAGTGTTACCATGTCTATTTGTTTGGTCTCTTCAATGTGTCTGGTGCATGGGACTCCTGAGGGAGAGAAGATTCCTGAGCCGTAGCTGTTCTGTCTTCCTTAAGTCACTTTCAAGATTATAGCACCAGGCTCAGCTCACCCAAACATTTATCAATTGTCTGGGTATAGAGCGTATGGGGAGGCGGGGTGGGGAGCCACAGTTCTTCTATCTTCAGGAGCTCCCATTCTGTATGAGAGATCTAGAAACCATAGAATACCTTCATTCTAAAGGATCTGAGAGATCATCTAGTCGAATCCCCTCATTTTACAAATGGGAAAATTGAAGCTCAGAGGAAGTGACCCAAGACTGGAAGCGAAATCTCCTGGCTCCTGGTCAACGACGTGAGCCACTTCACAGCATTTGTCGTGGAGGGTGCGTGGTCCCTGCTCTTAGGAAACCTCCCGGCAGGTATAGAAGGCCTCACGGGTAGCCGGTTGTGAGGGTGGGATGCCAGAAGCAAGCACAAAGTGCAGACCCCCAACATTCCGTTATGGGCAAACACGGGACAACTGTAGAGAGCACGTGGGTGAGGGGCGAGCAGTGACGGAACACCTAATGGGAGCCAGGCGCTAAAACTGTGGCCTTCACCAAATGTACACACGTCCCTCCCCACGCCATGTATGAGCTGATAAGATTCTCCATTCCCATGCAGAAGATGGAAAAAATGCCGCTCAGGCTGATAAGAGTCAGAGAACCCTGCCTTGATCCAGGCATGGCCGCCTCCCAAGGTGTACCGTCACCAAGTGGCCTCCACTGAAGAGACGCAGGGTTTGGGTCAATGGGATTGGGTTGTGATGGCAGAACGATCATGGGACTGGCAAGGGCAGGCCTGGCTTTGTATCTCAGCTATAACGCTGCCATTCAGTAGCCATGGGATTTCAGGAAATTATTAAACCCTCCTCAGGCTCAATCTTTGGTAAAATGAAATTAAATCTGCCCCCCACCTACCTTACAGGCTGAGAGTCTTAACCAAAGTAACATGTAAACTGTAAAGAAAGCTTTGTGTCAGTGAGAGGGAGCCCAAGACTCAGTATCTTCTGAGGACTGACAGCCATAGCATTGGAAGGACAGGGGTACCAGTCACATTGTGGGGAGCCAAGGCTGAGGGCTCTGACATGGAGCCAGGGCCTGTGCTTCTGGGCTCCATTTTCCATGCTGTTAAATACCCTATAGCTAAAGCTTTTGTCAAATGACCAAACTCCATGGGAACATTTGCTACTCATGGTGTGTAATAAGCTTCTGAAGCCAGAGCTGGCTTCTCCACTGTACAGAGAGGTCACCACTGCCCGTGTCTGGCTCAGCAATCTCAGAGCTCTCAAGAGGAAAGAAAGCCACTGTTAGCCACATGTCTAACAGTGGACGGTTGGGAGTCCGGAAGTGGATTCTTACTCTGCCACTTGCTAGCCATTTGATCTGGGACTCTTGAACCCTACTTGCCTCATTTGTAAAACGGTAGAACACTAGAAGTCCTCTCATTAGATGGCATTGAGACTAGTGGTAATTAAGTTATCTTAAGTGGTCAGCATAAGCAAGAAATCAAAAAAAAAACAATACATAGTTACTTTAAATGTTTATTTTAAGGATCAGTATAGGTCAATCTTTTTTTTTTTTTTTAAGTTTATTTATTTTGACAGAGAGAGAGAGAGAGAGAGTCAGGGACGGACAGAGAGAGAGGGAAAGAGAGAATCTCAAGCAGGCTCCATACCACCAGCACAGAGCCCAGTGTAGGGCTCGATCTCATAGATGGTGAAATCATGACCTGAGCTGAAATCAAGAGTCAGCCACTTAACTAAGCCACCCATACACCACCCCCCCCCCCTTTTTTTGTATAGGCCAATCTTTTGATGTAAGACCAGGCCTTTGGGGTTTGCTGATTGGATTCCAAGATAATTTTCTTGCATGAACCATGCTAGCAATGCATAATCAGTGTTTACTTCAAAATGGGGCAAGAACTCAAAGACTCCTGGAAAGAAATATGACTATAAAATTCTTTGAGATGCTTATGACTTTATTTCTAAGATTTTACCATTGTCTCCCTCACACCTAATTTAATGGCAAGTTTTGAGGGACTCACTTTTACAAGAATTTCCAAAGTCTTCAACCCAGTTGTATTATTTAAGGAAACACTATTGGCTCTAACAATCAAACCCAGAAATGTATAATGGTTCAAGAACAATAGAAGTTTATTTCTTATTCATATAAAGGCCAAACAGTTGTTCCTAATTGGTGAATGACTCTCCTCCAAGCATGATTCAGGAATGCAAGCTCCTTCATTTTTGGCTCCACAATCTTCAGCACGTGGCTTGTTTTGGGGATGACTCAAGTGAGAAGCAGGGAAAGGGTGATGAAGGCACACCTACTCCTTAACTACCTCTGCCTAGAAGAGATGAGTATCACCTGGCTCACGTTCCATTGGTGAGAAGTAGAAATATGGCCCCATCCAACGCAAAGGCATCTGGGAAATATAGTCCAGCTTTTACCCAGGAATCAGAGGAGACAGGTTTGTAAGGGCTAGGCAACCTCTGCCATATCCACTATCACAGAAACAACTCCTTCTATCTTTGCACCCATATTCTGATTTTTTCGTCAATGCCAAGACTGAGAAACTCTGATTTATGTAATATGTGACTAAATGACATAATTACAATGATAAGAAAATTACAAGCATCAGTAACAAAAGCAATTTGGTAAGCACAGCTCTGTTGATAAAGCAGAAGTGTAGAGCATTGTAGACAGTGGCCGGCCTTGAGCATTTTATGTTCCATGCTCATCACTCATTATGTTTTATGGAGGAAACAGAGAACAACAGTTAATGGGGTTAGCGAATTAATTTAGTGCAATCTACTAAGAGACTTTCTACTGTTCCTATTTCATAGGGTTGTTGGGAATATTAATGAGATAATCCATGTAAGATGCTTCATATCACCTTATATCAATAGCAAACCTTGGGGTGACTGATATTCTGGGCTGGATAATCCTTTGTTGTGGGGACCCGTCCTGTGCATTGTAGGCTGTTGAGCAGTATCCCTGGCCTCTATTCACAGGATGCCAGTAACAGCTTCCCGGTTGTGACAACTAAAAATGTCCCCATACGTGGGGGACGTGTCCCCAAATGTCTCTTGCGGAGTAAAATCGCCCATGAGTGTGACTGTCTGCTTTTCATGGTGCCGGGCACTTAGCAGTAACTGAATATGGTTTGGTTCCCTTCTCTTCTGGATCCCCCACGTCCACACCTTCCACCCAGGATTCCTCTGCCTCAGCAACAAGACAATGAGTCTGTTAGAGCAACAGCCCTCTTGACCTAAAAATGCAAAAGGAGGGTTAATACTATGCTGAATTCATGGGGCATTTTACCCAATTTCTGATTGCTCTTACAAGGGTACTAGAAAATAAGATTGCCCTCTGACAGTGAAAATAGTAAAACTCATCCACAGTGAATGTGGGAATAAACTGAGATGGCTTCTGGAAAGTGTGACTCAAGAGTTTAGAAACACCCTGGACTCTAATCAGCATAAATTGGGCGTCATTTCAGAAAAATAAAATTGTAATTTGTTGAGGGTAAACTTAATCAATTGTACCCTGTTCAAAGAAAGACGGTGTGACAGAAACGGAATGACCTGGTTTTGTTTTGGTTCTTTATTCTTATAAGCTGCCAAAGGAAACATCCTGTACCCATCCATTACTTAGGATTGTACATGGGTAAGTATTTCTATAGTGTAAATTCCTAGAAATGGAATTATAATGCAACAGATATTACGTATTGCCTTCCCAAAACTCGGTATTTATTTACATTTCCATTCCCACCAATGATATATGTAATCACTCATTTTTCAAAAGCATTAATTATAAATCATTTTGCTTTTTAACTTTAGTGAATGTGATGAATAGAAAATAGTAAATCAGTCTTAGTTTAGTTTGCTGGTGAGATGAGTTTCCAAGTTGTTTGTGTGCTCTCTCTTTTTCTTTTAAGTAGGATTCACACCCAGCACAGATCCCAGTGAGGGATTTGAACTCACCACCCTGAGAACAAGACCTGAGCTGAGATCAAGAGTCAGGTGCTTGGGGTGCCTGGGTGCCTTAGTTGGTTAAACATACAACTCTTGATTTCTGCTCAGGTCATGATCTCAAGGTTCATGAGATGGAGCCCCACATCCGACTCAGTGCTGACAATGCGGAGGCTGCTTGGGATTCTCTCTCTCTCCCTCTCTCGCTGCCCCTCCCACACATGCTGTCTCTCTCTCTCTGTCTCAAAATAAATAAATAAACTTAAAAAAAAAAAAAGAGTTGGATGCTTAACTGACTGAGCCACCCAGGTACTCCTAAGTTGTTTGTATTCTTTCATAAATTATCTTTTTAAATAATTAGACTTTTTCTTATTAATTACAGAAACTTTTTACATAGAATGGATGGTAACCTATTCTCTGCTTTACATGCTACAAATATTTTTTTTCCAGTTTGCTTCTTGTCTTTTGATTTTGTTTATGATGTCCCAATAGAAGAATGCATTTTACAATGGAATGCATCATAACATTTGTTTATAGGGTATACAGTGGAAAGCTCTCTGGAGGGGCCCAAGTCCCCTACTTTTCAATTATATGCATTTCTAGTTATCGGGATCCCTCTTTTTTTCTAATCAAGGCACTAACTTGAGGCACAGAAAGGGCATGGCAGAGAAGTAAACTGTTGCAATTTGGCAAAGTAAATTAATAATTTCTTGATATGGCCCCTAGCAGCTCAGAACTCTCGATACTGGCACAACAGAAAGGGCATCCCATAAAGGGGATGAGTACATAATTGCCCCACGTGCTTTCAGCTGGACAACCTAGACTGGAGTTTGTCCCTTTCTTGCTACACTCTGTGCATGACTGCAAGAAAGACCCAGCACGATCCGTTAGTCCAGTGTTTGCAGCTGTGAAATCCTCCAAAGCTTTGACCTCAGGGATCCAAACCACATCTAGGTCCCAAAACAGTAACAGTGACAGTACTCAAGGCCATTGGTCACCTGTCCTGGAAGGAAGGGATGTTCACACCCCCATTGCACTTCAGCATGAACCCATATCCCCCTCAATTCCACAGCCATTCTGTGTTTTCTTTGTCAGTCCATTGATTACAAACCCTCTTCCTTATACTACCTGATGTCTTAGTAAAGCAAAGATCCCCAGATGTGGTGCCATGAACAGTACAAGTGTGCTTGTACCGTGGTCTAAGAGTATGCCATATGGGTATTAGTGTTTTCTATCCGCAGTAAAGTTCTAGAAGCACTGTAAAAATTCATTTGATTGTAAGAAGTAAAATTCACTCGGACTTAGCAAAAAAAAAAAAAAAGAGGAATTTATTGAAAGACTATGGAGGAGTTTCATAAAGCCAAGGAAACAAAACAGGAAACACAAGTGGGCCTCAGAGAGGATGGGAACTGGCAACTTCTCTCTTTCTCCCAGTCCTACTCCCTAATAGACCTTTTCTATTCCACTTGCTTATTACACCAAACACAGCTACCTCAGACCTCAACTTACATAACTTCTCACTTCCAGAAAGTTTAGCATCTCTGAGCCCCTGTTTCAAAATCCTGAGGGAAGCAATCTAATTGACCTAGCATGAGCCAGGTGGCCGCTCTAGCCATGCCTGGTCCAAAAGGCAACGACAAGGGTCAGGGAGGTTCGTACATCACCAGCTCCTCTTAGAGTGTTAAAAGAAGACACAAATGGTTAGGACAGGTGTGGGCAGAGCAGACCAACTGACCCATCTTTCTGCCATGAAAGTTTAGGAATCTGCCACATTGAGGCTGCCTCCTAAGCAGTTTTTTAAACCCCAGCCATCTTTTTTTTTTTTTTAAAGTAGGCTTCAGACCAAGCATGGAGTCCAACGCAGGGCTTAAACATACAACCCTGAGACCAAGACCTTGAGATCAAGACCTGAGTCAAGATCAAGAGTCAGACCCTTTACCCACCAAGCCACGAAGCCACCCCTGAACTCCAGCCATCTTAATTGTGTTCATGAAGGGTAGAAAGAGGACAATGACAGTCTGCGAAACTCTCTGCTGGAGGGAAAGATTAATATTGAGTAGGTAGTGTCTTGATGGCACCAGTCTTGGGGTGCCCAACAATTTGAGTATTTCCATTAGGGAGAATTTGTTGAAATTCCTTTTGATTTGTCCTGACTCTCTGGACCTCTTTTATCTATGGACTACAACCCTGCCATTCATGGACAGGGTCAAGCATTTTTTGTGGGAGGAGTGGGAGATGCCTGGATCCCTTTCAAAGCAATTACTAGAATAAAGTTGTGGGAGTAACTACAGGACCTAAGGTCACCAGGAAACCGAGTGGGTACCACAGAGTAACTCATCTCTGAGAAAAGGTACTTCTAAAATGTAGATTCCTGGGCTGTAGATTCCAGATCTATCAAATGCACCAAATATATTTGCACTTTGACAAGCTCCCAGCATGAGACTGCTGTTCACTGAAGTTTGGGAACCTCTGCCCTAGAACCTGAAGCTAGGGCTCCTTGGAATGAGCCGGCTCCCTCATGCACTCAGGGTCTCGTACTCATTTGGGAACGTGGTGTTTCTTCCCAGAAACATGCGCACGGACATCTACACAGAAGAGGTGTGTTCTAGGGCGCCTGGGTGGCTCAGTCGGTTGAGCATCCGACTTTGGCTCAGGTCATGATCTCGCGGTTGGTGAATTCGAGCCCAGTGTCGGGTTCCCTGTTGTCAGCCTGTCAGCACAGAGCCTGCTTCAGATCCTCTGTCCCCCTCTAACTGTCCCTCCCCCACTGGCGCTCTCCCCAAAACAAATAAATATTAAGAAAAAAAAGGTGTGTGTACTTTCAGGGGCTTCATGGATTCCCTGAAGCTCTTCTTCAAGCCCAGACTAAGACCCCTCCATTGGAGAACACAGGGACCCTGGAATGTCTTGAGGAAAGAGGAAGAGGATAAGAGAAGCAGTGGAGGAAAGCGGATCAGGGAGGAGAGCCAGTTATATAAATTCATTAAGATTCTGGAGTCAGGGGGCACCTGGGCGGCTCAATGAGTAGTCCAACTCTTGATTTTGGCTCAGGTCATAATCCCGGGGGCGTGGGATCAAGATGCACTCAGCGGAGCCTGCTTGGGATTCTCTCTCTCTCTTTTCTTTCTTTCTTTTTTTTTTTTTTAGTTTATTTACTTATTTTGAGAGAGACAGAGACAGTGCAAGCAGGGAAGGTGCAGAGAGAGAGAGAACCCTAAGAGACTCCATGCTGCCAGCTCAGAGCTGGACGCGGGGCTCGAACCCACGAAGACGCGAGATCAAGACCTGAGCCGAAAACCAAGAGTTGGATGCTTAGCCAACTGAGCCACCCACGCACCCCGGGATTCTCCTTCCCTCTGTGGCTGGTGAGTGCATGCACACATTCTTTCTCCCTCTAAAAAAAAAAAAAAAAAAAAAAAAAAAAAAAAAAAAAAAAAAAAAAAATTAGAAGTTAAAATTTAAAAAGATACAAAGATTCCAGAGTCAGGAAGGTTTTAGTCCCAACCCTGGCTTGGACACTCACAAGCTGTGTGACATCAGTCAAGACTCAGTTTCTTCATCTGTCACATGGGAATACTAATATGTCCTAACAGGATCGCAAAGAATTTTAAGTGAGATAATGTATCTCAAGCACTTGGCATGATAAGTGACCCGTAGCTGACGATGAAGAAGTGATAGCTATCGAATCTGTAGGTCTGTAGGTCAGTAAGTGACCAGGTTATCCTTCTGAGGAATAAAGACCAACAACTGAGAAGTTCACAGCAGGAATACAGTCCTGGAGACAAGACAGCTAAGAGGAAGGTTTCTGCACTAGCATTTCCACTGGGGAGAGGCTTTTCTCACTATTGTTACAAAAATCAGCATGCAAATGTGATGAGCAAGGAAGCAACAAAGACAGTGGATAAGGAAACGCGACGATGAGAGCACAAAACCAGAGAAAAATAGACCGAATACAGGAAAGAATCTAAGCCTTTAGAACTTTAGCTCCGAAAGAGGCCTCAGGAATCAGCTGACAAGCCCATTATTAACAGAACCTTCTGATCAGCCTTTTTTCCTACATCTCTTTACATTTTGCCAAAGATAATATTCACTTTGACGCTGCAAAGCCTTAGTTTGCTTTTTGTGTTCCTTCTCTCCATAATTGAATGTTAGGCCATCCTTTTGTTATAGGCAAATTGGGCTGACAAAAAGAGCATTATAAATCACGAAAATACAAACAAAGTCTCCCAGCTCTGAAATTCTCCTGCTGCTTGAATGGTTCACATAAATAATTCAAGGGGAGGGGGGCAGAATTCCTCGAGTGCAGGAGGGGACAGAGTTCTTTCTTCCATTGTCAGAAAGAACTGTCTTCCCGCACAGTACGGGGAGGGGGTGGCCCACCGCTGTCTAGGGAAGGTGACGCACTCACTGGAGCCTCCTTCCAGAGAGCTGGCCACTGGGCTGAAAGCCAACCGCTCTTTCCTGAAAGCCTTGGGTAGGTGGGGGTGGAGGTTGTGCCCCAGGTGCCCCGCCTCTGGTGTAACTTGAGAACTTTGAAAGCCAGACAACTAAATTCAAGGGCTTTAGAGAGCCTGGGTAATGGGCCTCCAAGGGCCAGAGCCCAGGCGGGAAGCTCAGTGACAGCAGATGTGGTGCCTGAGCGCTTGAACTTGAGTTCCTTGCTGACGACACCGTAAGGGCAAGCCTTGCGGGAACCCTTCCCTCCGCTTCCTTGCTGACGGAGCCGTCCTGGAACCAGGACGAGCCAGGTGAGTCAGGGCCATCTTGCCAGGGTCTCTTTAGAAAGGCCCAACGGGACTTGCCCCTACTCCATTCCCATCCATCTGGAAGGGAATCGAAACAACCGCGGAGTCAAGGAAGCCAGCTTTTGAAGTCAGGCTGTTTCAGCAGCCACACTCTCCATCACGATCAAGCCTTCATTACTCTCCTCCCCAGGCGAAAGCGCGCAGCTGACCATACCTTCCCCCACGCAGGCCCACTTGGGGGGTGGGGGAGGGCGGGGGAGTCAACACTCTAAGTCTCAAGGCTTACAGTGAGCTGCTGAGAACAGTACCTGGGGTCAGTGACTTTCCTTTAAGAAATGAAACCCGTCAGGGGCGCCTGGGTGGCTCAGTCAGTTGAGCATCCCACTTCGGCTCAGGTCATGCATGACCTTGTGGTCCATGGGTTCGAGCCCCGTGTCAGGCTCCGTGCTGACAGCTCAGACACAGCCTGGAGCCTGCTGCGGATTCTATGCCTCCCCCTCTCTGCCCCTCCCCTGTTCACACTTTGTCTCTCTGTCAAAAATAAAATAAAAACATTTAAAAAAAATTTTTTAAATGAAACCTGTCAAGTGTACATTATGCTACTGATCTCCAAGTGCGTGGCGTCACTTATTCATTTATTTCAAATATAATTGAGCTCCTACTCCGTGCCAGGGGCTGGGTTAAAAGCTTGGGGAGGCTAGATGAGTAAGACATGGCTCCCACTCACATCTTGGCAAGATAGACGCTCCCAGCTTACTCCAATACAACCAGGTATGAATTTGGTTTCATCTCTGGGGCAAAAAAAGAGCCTAATGGTTCATAGCATCTAAGAAAGGATCAAAAATGAAAACATGGCAAGGGCTAGGAGGCCTCAAGAACAGCCGGAACCCGGAATTTGAACACGGTCACAACTGCCTCCCTTTCTCCTCTCTGCTTGCGCCCCATCATCCAACTCGTTCTCCCAATAAACACCAAGTCCTGGCCACCAGCAAGAAACTGTCCTGTCCCTGGGCTTAGTGTTTTCCAAACTCTAACACCCGAAAACATGTCATTCTTTCTTACTTTCTGTTTGAAAATTCCTGGGGAGCCACCTTGACTGATCCATTTTGTATCAGATGGCTCGTCTTAGGTGAATCAGCAGGGAAGATAATACGCCCCCACCTAAAGAAGCCATTTACATGTCGGGGTTCGGGGCAGCAAAGTAAAGGGGGAGGGGAGTGTCTTCAAACCAACCCCAAAAGGTGTGACATCATTTTTGTCCCCGGCGCCCAAACATTGCATAGGACATATTTATGCTAAAAATAGCGCATTTATATTTATATCTGTATTTACAACAATTTGTAGCGACAACCCTACTCCTGAGGCACTTCAGGGAAAAGGGAAGCAGGTCCGGCTGCTGGAAGTTTTGACAACAGTGGCTGTGTACTCAGTGGCACAAGAACGGCTAACGTTCCGGGTTAGGTTCGTTGGCCCTCGCCCGCACAAATTGGCTTGGGCTAACGCAAGCAACAACAAAGAGCGTACTGGAAGGCTGGGGGCAAGGCCACCTCTTTGCACGACTCCAGAGGGAGCATGTGAATGGTGCCCCTGAGGTCGTGCAGTGTCACTGCTCTGATTGCAGGGGAGCTTCCAGAAGGAAGAGGGAGATTTGGGCAACTTCACCCGAGAAGAGGACCTGGGGCCATCCCCACCCAGCGGCACAGTTTCCTACCTGTTTCCTACCTGTTCACGCTGGTGCAATTCCTCTCTCACCTCGGGAATGTACATTCAACGTGAGAGAGAGTGACGGCCCTTAAGGATAACCTTGAATTTGTTCTGATTAGTCGCGTAAACCCTGCCCAATATTCAGATTAGGAAGAACGCATGACTCAAGACCAGCCAGTCCTAACCGCCATCCATCTTGTCGCCTGGGACGCGCCACTGGGTGCCCAGGAGAGACGCTCAGGTCGGGCTTGGGTCCAGTGCCCAATCGGTGGGGAGAACAGAACTTAATCACATGGAACAGCAGTAAGCAGGTACTTCCCTGAAGGCCAAGCGAGGTGCTGGGAGCAGAAAAGGGCAGAAGGGATGCTCAGGGAGGCAAAACAAGCAGACGCCTGTTCCCCTGGCGTCTGGGTGTCCTGTCCATCCCGAAGAGCTGGCACGCCACCCTCCTCGCCCTCTGGTGCTGCCGACCGCGGGTGGGAAGGCTGGCCAGCCGCAGACCTGACCAATCGCGAAGCAGCCTCTCGGCCGGTTCTCCGCAGCACTTGTCAGGACAACCAGGTCCACGGCGGTCAGGTGTGAGGGCGAAGAAAGAGATCTGTTACTAACGGTGCCCGAAACACTTCTGGAGGAATTTACCTTTTGAAAAATAAATTCGAGCAACTTCAAGACTAAACCCTCCATCACATCACTCTGACCCCCTCCCCCCCCCACCCCCGCGTGTCACAACCCTCAGCAGGGGGTGGCAGTGCTGTGGGGGGGGGGATGGGGGGATGGGGGGGATGGGTTAGAACTAGAACACAGACCACTGCAAACAGCCTGCTGCCATCCAGAAGCCACTGCCACTCCTCCACGTGAAGGCGCGTGCCGTGTTGCCTCCCCGTGAAGTCGGGGCGGGCAGGGCCGGCTCGGCTGGAGTTGCTTCGTAGGTGTGGGTCCTTCGTGCGTGCACCATCCAACACCCGATATGTGGCCGAGACGAGGGAGGGTCTGCTGGAGGACGGGTACATGGACTTGTCCCCAGCACCCTGGCCTTGCCTGGGTTGAGGATGGCAAAGAGAGAGGAGACAGGTCGGGGTGTTTAGAGAGTCAGGACAGGACGCTGCTCACTAAATCATTGGCTTGTGGTGATCAGATTCAATGCCACACAGGAAACACTCGGAACAGTGAGACGCGGAGTATCTCCGTAACTGTGGGTGGTGTCATTTGTAGAGTTAAGATACAAGTTCAGCTGCTGTAACAAAAGTTATACTCACAGTGGCTTAACCAAGAGAGAGGTGTTGGGGCGCCTGGGTGGCCCGGTCGGTTGGACGTCCAGCTGCGCCTCGGGTCACGGTCTCGCGGTTTGTGGGTTCGAGCCCCACGGCAGGCTCTGTGCCGACATGACAGCTCAGAGCCTGGAGCCTGCTTTGGATTCTGTCTCTCCCCCTCTCTCTGCCCCTCCCATACTCAGGCTCTGTCTCTCTCTGTCTCTCAATAATAAATAAACATCAAAAAAAATTTTTTTTTTTAGCCAAGAGAGAGGTGTATTTCTCTCGCCTTTCCCGTGAAGGCACCACCCGGAAGTGGCAGGTATCCCTTCCGTTCCCGTCCCACTGGCTAGAACTTCATCACAAGGCTGAAGCTCGCTGCAAGGGAAACCAGGAGATCTAGCCTTGCTGCCCCACTGAAATTCTGAAAGGAGGAACACGTATGTCTCAGGGCCCTCATCACGCCCTGCTATGCTACTCTGCTGTCTCCCCGCACACAGAGCCAGAACTTCCCAGAGTCCAAACCCCCCAGATCTCTCGAAGTAACCCAGGAATATGGGGAAGCTTGGGGCACTTGAACGGCGGACAGTGCTGGGCTGGGGGACACCACATTCTTCTTTCCTCAGCCTTTGCCCACTGAGCTTTCACATGCACCTGCTTTCCCTCCCACCCCACCTTCTGTGGTCCCTCAAGTCAGGGGACTCCAAGCCAGTCTCTTTGTTTCCATTCTCAGCCCGGGTTCCCTTCCAGGCCCCCCCATACTGCTGGAGAATCCCCAACTCAGAATGGGAGCTCAGACTTTCCTGAGTGGCAGTATATCACAACAGCCTCTTGGAAAGAGGGCGTCTTCTGCAGTTACTGGGACACGAACACTGGACTCCCAAGCACCCAGGCCCCCTCTCAGATCCAGGGCCCTCCTCCTCACGGCTGCACACACTTCTTCCTCTTCCTCCCTCAACCCGGGAGGAGGGGGCAGTGGGCTTGGCCTCAGCATCTGCTAAGAGACAACTGGCCCGACCTAGGACAAATCCCTTCCCTTCTGGCGGGGGCCCAGAGGGGACAGCGACCCTTTTACCAGCACACATTTCCCTTCCACAGCCACTGCCCCCAACCTCCCTGGCTTCTCAGCATCCTCTAGCAAACTCCCCCTGCCCCTGGTGGGACTTCCCACCTGCTCAAACGTACCTCCACCTTTCTGGAAGGGCCGGCCAGGCCAGGCAACCTCCCTGGCCGAGCCAAGCCTTCCTAATGACCCTCTGAAAGAGGAAAGCCAGCTAACAACCCCTGTTCTGCTTTGATGAGCTGACCCTGCTTTTTCCAGTCACAAGGGCAGTCTGAGGCCGATTTTTCCATCGGGGAGAAGGGCGGGAGTAAGGGCAAGGCGGGGGCGGGAGCAGGGGCGCGGGCTGCGCGGCCAGTCTGCCTCCCGCCTTCTTTGGTTGAATTAATGGGTGCCTTGAGCTAGAGCAGATGCGGCCGGTTCTGAGAGCTCGGGGAGAGAGGGAGGGAGAACACATTTCTTTTGAATGGGAAACAGATTTGAGAGGGGGGAAGAAATGAGAATTATAGAGGAATGAAACCCCAGAAATCCCAACGGAGCATCTGGACACCTGCCCAGCGTGGCCTCCCACGACAGGCCTGCCCCGCACCCCTCCAGGTCCCCTCCTGCCAGCCACAGGGTCGCACCTCCGTGTGCACAGCCCCGTCACTGGCTGTTTTTCGTTCCGTCCTCCCACTGGCCCTGCGAGGCTGGCTGATGGGAATCACTAGCCCACTGGGTCAGGGAGCCTCCTAACACTCTGAGAGATTAGGGGATGGCTCAAGGTCAGCAGCAGAAGGAGGGGGAGCGGGGGGGGGGGGGGGGGGGGGGCGGGGGCTGAGATGTACCTGCAGGGAGGATCTCACCAGGCACCCCCTTCCCCAGTCTGCCAGGGATTTGCATGGATTTGCTTAAGTTATGCAGCAGTACAGACTCCGCCTATATTTAGATGTCATGAAATAACGTTCTCCTTTTTAAAACTGAGACGGGGGCTATTTTAAGGCAGCCAAAGGTTACCTATTCGTGGACCATATACATGCAAAGCTGTATGGAGAATTACGCAGTTTCACAAACAATCCTACAACCACATGGGAGCCCAGAGAAGAATCTTTTTTGTTTGCCACCGCTAGTGGAGAGAGCACCCCTACCCACTTTTGAAGGTAAGACACTGGCCTCTCTCCCCCAAGCAATTAAACCCTGGGGCTGTCGTGTTTGCTGTTGAAAGAAGCGCTGGCTCCAACCTAGGGATCAAGGAACTCAACCATGGGAACAAACGCCAGTCGGGATTTGTCGGCAAGAAATGTAATGGCTTCTCTAGTCCATTGGCATCGGCTTTCGTGACGTTTGCAGGTGAGGGCCTACTGGGTGCCAGGGTTCCAAACCCCTTGGCCTCAAAGTTCTCAAAGCAGATGCAGAAAGGGATCGTATCCCTGTAAAATGAAACTTGGGAAGTCAGAATGATGTACAGGCACGGTGGGAATACCAAGGAGGAACACTCGGCCCAGGGAGTGAGGTGGAAGTTCAGGGAAGATTCCAGAAGGGAAAAAAAATAAAAAATAAAAAATAAAACACTGATCAGAGTCTGAAAGGATGACGGAGTGTTGAGGGAGGGGGCTCCGAGGAGGGAGGGTGTGGTGACAGGGGTGCCGCTGGAGGGAACAGCGGTCAGGATGGTCTCCAGTCAGGAGACCCAGGGGGTGGGGTTCAGGTAGCCTCCAGCTGAAGAGGGCCTCCGTGTCTGCTAAGGGTTTGCCTGTTATCCTTTGGGCAATGGCGGTTTTCAGGCAAAGAGTAATTTGATCACCTTGAACAAGAGTGTTCCTGGCAGTGCCGTGGGGCCAGCAAGCTGCAGGGAGGGAGGCCAGGGAGAAGGTTGAAGCAAACATCCAGCAAGGTGATGAAGGTCTGAACGAGGGTCCTGTCCGTAGGGGTAAGGAGGAGAGAGCAGGTCTGAGAAAGATCTCGAAGGTTAATCAGAAGCACCTGGTAAGTGGGTAGATAAGGAGGGACAATAAGAACGATAAGAATGAGGAGAAAGGGACATGGTGGGGGCCAGACGGACTTTGTTCTCCCGGTTGGTTGGAGAGATCTGGAAGCCAGAAAGGATGATGCCGTCAGGGTGATGGGAGAAGGGCAGATTTTTTTTTTTTTTTCTTAACGGCCAAATGAAGCTGTTAGATGACCCCTCGGGCTGAGGAGCCTCCCCCGATTGGAGACCCTGTAAATCCAGCTGCTTTCAAGCTCCGGCCACATCCTGCAGCCTCTTGAGGATTTAATTCAATTCAACAAATGTTTATTGAACAGCTAGTCCTCATAAGGGAAAGGGGAAGAGATGAGATCTAACAATTATCGAGTACTTAAACTGTGTTAGCAGAGTGTTAGTTCCCTCAGCCCTGAGAGTCAGGGTCCTTTACCTGCAGGGCCCCGAGAGGTCAAGTAATTGGTCCAAGTTTAGGTGGTAAGGAAGGGGTGGGGCCTGGATGCAAAGCCCAAAGTCGTGCTCGAGCTCCGAGACCCATTGTTCCTCAGTGAGTCCAGGAGGTTGCAGTGACTGATGCGCAAACTATTTTAAGCAAAAAAGGGAATTCACTGGCTCCTTTAACTAAAAAAGCACATGAGTCAGCTGGCTGCAGGCACAGTTAGATCCCAGAGCTCAAAGGATGCTGTCAGCTCTGTCTTATTCGTGCTTATAAATGAATAAATTCATCTCTCTCTCATTTATGTTCATCCCGGCTCATATATAAGGCGGCGTGACGGTTTGGGGCTCCCGCAGGCTGAGTTCAAGTCCTGGCTCCGCCACCTAACTAGCTGGGTGACTTTAAACAAATTGCTTACCTTCTCAGGGCCTTTGCTTCCTCATCCTGTAAAACAGATAAAACAATAGTGCCTGCCTCATAGGTTCTTGCGAGGAGTTAATGCGATTATCTACACAACGCACTTGGGGTAGGTTCTGGCACAAAGTCAGCTCCCAGTGCGCCAGCTTTTATTGTTTCTGTCTCTGCTTCTTTTGAGAAGGCCTCATTCTCTCTCGTGGCAGATAGTTTCCTCCACGTGACCCGGAAAGATGGCCACAGAAACCTCAATTTACAGCATCCTCTCGGTTCCCAGTCTCAGAGGAAGAAGGCTTTCTCTGTGTATGCATGTAGCAAATCTCAAGGCAGACTCCGATTGGCTCTGCTCGGGTCATGTGCCATCTCGGAGGCTGGAGATGGAGTATTTTCATTGGCCAGACTGTGTCTGACTGACTTTGCACCATGTGAGACCCCATGCTTAACAGCCCCACTTGGGTCATCCAGAAGTAGAGGGAGGAAGAGTTCTTAAAAAGGTGGATGCTGGGGCGCCTGGGTGGCTCGGTCGGTTAAGCATCCGAGTTGAGCTCAGGTCACGATCTCGCGGTCCGTGAGTTCGAGCCCCGCGTCGGGCTCTGGGCTGATGGCTCGGAGCCTGCTTCCGATTCTGTGTCTCCCTCTCTCTCTGCCCCTCCCCCGTTCATGCTCTGTCTCTCTCTGTCTCAAAAATAAATAAACATTAAAAAAAATTTTTTTTTTAATTTTTTTTTCAACGTTTTTTATTTATTTTTTGGGACAGAGAGAGACAGAGCATGAACGGGGGAGGGGCAGAGAGAGAGGGAGACACAGAATCGGAAACAGGCTCCAGGCTCCGAGCCATCAGCCCAGAGCCCGACGCGGGGCTCGAACTCACGGACCGCGAGATCGTGACCTGGCTGAAGTCGGACGCTTAACCGACTGCGCCACCCAGGCGCCCCTAAAAAAAATTTTTTTTAAAAAAAGGTGGATGCTGTGGGGCGCCTGGGTAGCTCAGTTGGTTGAGCATCCAATTCTTGATTTCGGCTCGGGTCATGATCCTGGCTCATGATCCCAGGGTTGTGGGATCGAGCCCTCCGTCAGGATCCACGCTGGGAGTGGAGCCTGCTTGGGATTCTCTCTCTCCCACTACCCCTCCCCTGCTCACTCTCTCTCTCTCTCTCTCTCTCTCACAAAATTAAAAAATATTTTTTTGATAAAAATAAATTAAAAGCAAAAAGATGGATGCTGCGAAGAAAAAATAACGTATGTCCAGCGTTCTGCTCTGAGTGCTCTGCTTCAATAGCTCTGAGTGCTATTGAAAAGGCGTGATGAGAAGATGGGTGGGCACAGCCTCCTTTCCGTGAGAACTTATGACAAAGTAGGGAAGATGAGGCAAAGACACATACAACCCCACCAGAAGGCCGATGTTAAGGATTGAGTGCCGGTGTCCCCCCAGACTCATGTGTTGGGATCTTTACCCCCAATGGGATGATACTAGAAGGCGGGCATTTGGGAGGTGGGGCTACTCCCCACCTGGGGACTACTCCCTTATAAAAGGGCCACAAGAATGCTCCCTTTGCCCTTTCCGCCATGTGAGGTTATGGCTGGAACCCACCATCTACGAACCAGGAAGCAGGATCTCACCAGACACCAAATCGGCTGGCACCTTGATTTTGCACTCCCCGCTCTGCAGGCCCGTGAGAAATAAATGTTTGTTGTTGAAGCCACCCAGGGAATGGAATTTTTTGTTACAGCGGCCTGAACGGACAGAGACAGCAGAGGATGACAAGTACCGTAAGAGAAGGACAACTGAGATTCCCTACAATGTTCAGGAAAGAAGAGATCATATCTTGCTGGGTGAATCAGCGCAAGTCTTACGAAGAGGGTAGCGACGGAGCTGAACTGTGTGCAGCATGGGTGGGATGTTGGTTCAGGGGGATGGTGCCCATTCAATGTGAATAATTATGTTGGGGAAGAAGACCACCTAATCTGACAGCGGAGGGTGTGGTAAAAAGTGTGCTTGAGAGGTAAGGCTGGAAAGCTGAGCTAGCAGGAGCACACAAAAAAGTGGGCCAAGGTCAAGAATCATTAGATCAGGGGGCTAGAAAAGAAACAGCTATACATAGATATTGAATTACTGAGATTGAGGGCAGGGTATGCACTCACGGTGTGAGTCAGATGCTGAGGTCATTTAGAAAGTCCGGAGTTATGAGCACCATCAGCCAGGGTGGGGAAAAGCCAGGATAAGCAGATGGCCAGATGGCAAAGATTTTTAAAGAGAAATCTTAATTCTTTTTTTTTTTTTTTTTTTTTTTAACGTTTATTTATTTTTGAGAAAGAGAGAGACAGAGCATGAGCGGGGGAGGGTCAGAGAGAGAGGGAGACTCAGAATCTGAAACAGGTTCAAGGCTCTGAGCGGTCAGCACAGAGCCCAATATGGGGCTCGAACTCACAGACCGCGAGATCATGACCTAAGCCGAAGTCGGACGCTTAACCGGCTAAGCCACCCAGGCGCCCCGAGAAATCTTAATTCTTGATCGCCAATACCCTCCAGAGACTTGTACGTGGCTCTTGTAAATTCTTGTTAATCCAAGGGAAGTTGACTTTCTATGGGTAATCTTACATCCATGATAGGTACGCAATCATTCGTTCATTGACTCATTCACTCATGCACTTAACATTTGTTGGGCATTGTTCTGGGCTCCAAGGACACAAATGAGTAAGACTTGCTCCCCGACCTCAAGGAACTCACCATCTGGTGCAAGCTCCTGCTTTCTCCTACTTGCCAGTTGCACACTGTATCTTGATGATCTGTTATGTAGTTGGCTCCCCACTGGACTGGGCATTCCAGTCAATAAATGTTTATTGACTGATTAATTGTATCTACCTTCAGTCTCCACTTGCACTGAGAGACTTTAATGAAATAATCTAATTTCAATTATGTACTGTTGTGTGCAGAGTCTGGAAGTTGTAAGAGGAAGCGAGGAGGAAGCTGAGCCCTCTTCATGACAGAAGCAGCCACTGCCCTCAGAAAGTGCCAAGAAAGACCTGGTTCTATCAGAGGAAAAATTGAATTTCATTTGGGGAAAGGGAGGGGAAGGATCATCTGAGATGGAGTTAACGATAGAAGGGGGTCCAAATGGCCCCGTGAAAGGGGCCAGCAGAGGGACTGAGGTGGGGGACAGGGAAGGGGGGGGTAGACATTGGAGGGTGGTAATGACCTTGCAGGGAGCTTGGACACAGAGATCAAAGGGAGGAGTTTGAGCTTCAGGCAGATGACTGCAAGTTAGGAACAGGTAATGGGTGGGGGGGGGGGGTGCGGAGGGAAAAAGCTGAGTGGAGAATTTTGTTGTAACACGAATGGGAGAATAAAGACAACCAGGAGTTCTTTGACACCCTACCCATGAGGAAGCCGTGACTACATTGGCCAATGGAATACAGCCGAAGTGATGTTATATCACTTCCAGGCCCAGCCTTTAAGAAGACTGGGGACTTCCTCCTAGGTCTCCTGGAGCCCCGAGCAGGCCTATCTTCAATCCTGATCACCTGTAGCTTGCCACCACTGAGATGCCAGCATCTCTCAGTTGAACCCAAATAGGTTACCATAGACCCCAGTACTGGTGTCCTCCCCCACCAGCCCCATTTCCCAGAGCTGCAGACCTTTTCTGCCAGGGTAGCCTTCACTTCCAAAATGCCCCCCCCAGGAGCGATTCTCTTGCATCCTCGTTGGGAACCCATCCGATCCTGCGCTTGCCATAGATGTCCCATTTGACTTCTCTTAGGGTAGCCTGCATCCACATTGTTTCCGTCCCCTACCACCTTAACCCCTCCTTGAACACATATTTCGAGACAGACCGTGGCAGGATCCCCAGATCAGTCCCGGTGCCCACTTCCGAGGTGACAAGGAGCTACAGGTCGGCCCCGTTTCCTCTGTCTTCTAACCTGGTGGCACAGGAGTGGTGCACCGCGTGAATTCCAGTTGTTCCCCAGTTACTACTGTATGCCTTTAACCTTCCTTTGACCCCTCGCTTCTCTTTCTCTGTTGGTTCATATCCTGGTTCTTCCCCCAGAGAGCCCTAATCCCTCTGCGGGACCCTAGTCTTCAGTGATGAATATTCTTGAAATGGGTAAAGCCAAACCGCATGACGGAAAGCCGAAAGGGGAAGAACAGTGCCCCCCCAGCCATGTGCCTGGCCCGGTCTTCCCCTCAGTCCCCCATCTCCTCCAGCAGTTTTTCTCAGGAGATGGAGGTAACACTCATCATTAACAGCTCATCATTTCCCTGAGTGCAGACTAGGACCAGGAGGCCACTAAACACCTCCCCCACGTCGTATACTTGGGAGAACTGAGCCTCAGAGGAGAAATTCACCCCGTCCAAGGTCGGAAAGCTGGTCACCTCCTAACTCCCAATCTGGTTCACTCAGAGCTGTGCTGTCTTCCCATGTCTGACAAAGTCACGCATTATATCAAAGGAAGCCCCATGGTGATATTTAGGAGGAAGAGTTTACAGAGGGTCAGATTCTGAACTTGGCTGAGCTGAATAAAGCACAGCTACGCTTACTCTCCAGAAGTTAACGTCCCAGTGGGAAAGGACGGTAATTCAATGTATTAAAAAAAAAGGTTTTCTTAAGCACCAAGTATGTACAAGATATATATTCTGTGAAGAACGTGAAAATTGGTGAAATATGGTCTCTGACCTCAAGAGCTTATGATCTAGCAGGAGAAGTAAGACATGCACGCACGAAGCCCTAAAGAGTAATGAAAAACCAGCACGTAGTGAGGAGCGTGGGTCACAGGGGGTAAAGGCCAAGAGAGGTTGGGAAGACCGGGGTGTCTCCACATCTCCTGTGGCCCAGCCTCCCTGTTCCAGAGGAACCGCCCACAGGTGGATACGAGGGCTTTTCCGAGATGCTTTTTGAGGCCCTGCTTCCGAGATGCTTTTTGAGGTGCCTGGGAAAGCCCACTTAACAACTCCAATAACTGCCATGGAGTGAACAGCGTGCTGTAGAGCACAGAACCAATTAACACACACGCGCTCCTATCACAGATCTTTTTTCAAGAATACGTGGAGACCTACCTCAGCGTAGGAAAGGCGGGCTCGAAAGATAAAGACTTAATGCACTGGGGTGAGCGTCTAGAGTGAAGGGCTAACAGGAATGAAGGAAAATAATAAAATAGAAGACAACACAGGCCTTCCACAGACCAATGACTTAAGGAATATGATTAGCTCTGGGGCGCCTGGGTGACTCAGTCCGTCAAGCATCCGACATCGGTTCAGGACATGGTCTCACAGTCCATGAGTTCGAGCCCCGCGTCGGGCTCTGGGCTGACCGCTCGGAGCCTGGAGCCTGCTTCGGATTCTGTGTCTCCCTCTCTCTTCCCGTCCCCTGCTCATGCTCTGTCTCTCTCTCTCTCTCTCTCAAAAATAAACATTTAAAACATTAAAAAAAAAAAAGAATATGACTAGTTCTGTGTTATCTAAGAGAAGAAGGGGTCCCTATGTGTGGGGAGAAAGTTGAGCTCCAGCAGGAGGTGGACTTTGAATCGGTCAATTACCGACTCCACATTTCCAATGTCCACAAGTTTCTGATGTCGGGGACTCAGCCAGATCCCCTCTCCTGCTGCATGGGTGCCCAGGACAAGTCACTGGAAGCTTCTTCTCCATCAGCAAACCTACCCACTGCCCTGACCCAGTGACTCCTGCTTCCCACCGCCCCCCTCTTTTCACCCTCCCTCCCTCTTTTCATCTCACAGTCCCAGACTTCCTCAGCTTGGCCCTTAAATAAGGAGACAAGGAGGCTGGACTGGGCGTTGCCTGTGCGCGCTTGCTGACGTTGAGATGAGACAACCTTGAGTTCAAATCCAAACTCCAGCAACTAACTGTGTGACCTTGGGCAAATTAACCTCTCTGAGCTTCATTTCTCCAGCCAATAAAGTATGCCTAACTACACTTACAGTGGCGCTGTAAGGATTCAATTCGCTAATGCGTCAAGCACAAAACAATAGCAGTTGGTTGGTTGGTGAAATTCATGGCCCTGGCAGGGATTTACAGCAGCCAGGGCCTGGACCCTCATTCCAGTTTAGACACTGATCTGTGATAGAGACCGGGCCCCTCTCTCTTCACTTCCTCTCCCCGGAGCCCTGCTCCAGTCTCCTCGGTTTTCACCCACTCTTGGGCTCTCCTGAGTACCAGCTGTTCTTACCATGGGACCCCCAAGCACTATAGCCTCGGCGATCCTATAAAGTAAGACCGCGCTGAGAGTTGCCCATGCTGAGATTACAGTATTTCCTTCCCCTTGACGGCTGGCCGCCCTCATTCTCTGAAGAAGGAAGTACAACACTGCAGGGCTGGCCCCTTCTCTCCTTAAAAATGCCAAAGGGAGACGAATGAGCTGGGGGCTGGTGTCTAAATCTGACTTTCTTCTGCGGCACTGTTTGATGGGGACTCCAAAGCCATTTGTCACGGTAATGATTGCTGATTCTAGAGCATCATGGTGACTGATGGCCGTGCCACCTAGAGCTTTCTCTTTACTAGAGAGCAGTCGTGCAGAGTGGTGGCAGGTGGGGGTGGCTGAGGGCTTTGAGATGAGAAGAGAGTCACTGTGCCGCTTGTTACCAACCCTGGGGCGTGAGGGCAGAGAGGGGTGCAAACTAATAGTCAGCTGAGATGGCTGGCAGAGAAAATTCAAAATCCGTGCGTTTCGGTGGGTTGTTTCATCTGAATGCCTCTGGCACATCCTCTCCAGGCAAAAACATCCCCCACCGAAACAGGGAAAGACATGATAATAAATGTGACCTGAGCATCAGCAGAGCAGTAGATCAGGACGGGGTTGTTCTACATCACCCTCAAGGACAGAGCAAGAGGAAATATGGCCGAGAGGCTGCAAGGTAGATTAAGAAAGGCTTAAAAAAGATAGTTGTCCAGCTACCAAAAAGCAGTGCAGGAGGGACATTATTTTCCAAGGAAACATCTGGACATCCGCCCCTATTTTCGATGATGGAGAAACACCCCTGTCCGAGATGGGGAGGTGGGTTGATAGGTTTTGCCTTGTCAGTTTCTAGGAAGTTCAGGATAACAAGGAGGCGGGGGAGGTTGGGGAGGTTGGGTTAAGTTCTGGTGTGTCCCCCGATCACCCGACCCGTGACTCAATGAGTGGGGTGGTGAACGAACCTGCGGAGGTCTGCTCGCCTGTCCTCAAGCTCTGGCGTAAGGTTGGAGTTAAGGGCTGCTGTGGGCTCACCCAGAACCCCGGGCTGTGACTTTATTTGAAAATAAGGTCTTTGTAATTGGTTAAAGATCTCAAGACGAAATCATCCTGGATTTTAGGGTGGGCCCTATATCCATGACTGATGACCAGATGAGAAAAGGAGAAGACACACAGAGGAGAAAGCCATGTGAAGGCAGAAGCAGAGACTGGGGTGACGCATCTATAAACTCAGGAACGCCAAAGAGTGCCGGCAGCCACCAGAAGCTAGGAGAGAGGCATGGAGCATTCTCCCTCAGAGCCTCCAGAAAGAACCTTGATTTCTGACTCTTGTCCTCCAGAACTATGAGGGAATAAATTTCTGTTTTTAAGCTCCAAGTTTGTGGTAAATCATTTCTTCAGCCCCAGGAAACCAACACAAGGGAGTTGGACTGAAGAATTCCAGAGGTGCCCCAAGCGCCCCAGAGTACCACCTAGTTTAACGGCCCTAACTTTAGCGTCTGTAGGGCCTCTCAGTGGAGCATCTTCAGAACTAAGAGCTTCTACTCTGTACCCCCCGCCATTCCTGCTCCCTCATTCCCCACCCAGGCACATACAAGCTCCAACTTGAACTGCCCTCTGCACCCACTCCGTGTGAGCCTCAGGCCAAGCCTGGGGATCGCCTGCCCCCTTCTGCACCATCACGTCTGCTCGCGTCTTCTGGCCTCAGTTTGTCTGGTCCTTCCCAGACTCCCTCCCTCAGAGGCTCGGTGTGAGAGGTGACCGGCCACGACAGATCCCTTGCCTGTCTGACCTCCAGAGCCCGCTTTTCATTCTCAACCAGGGATGGCCGGTCGCAGAAAACACCCAGTGACCTCTCTGGCCTGGGAGAAGCAGGAAACCCCTAGGCAGATGGTTAAGGGAGGTCAAAACCAGTAGAAACTAAGATCCCAGCACTCAAATTAGGGACCTCAGAGAACCCCCAAAACATGGCGTCCATGTGGAGAAGGCACTATTTTATCCGTTGTCCCCAGTTCCTCCCATAAAGATACCCGGGAAAGATTCCTTCCTTTAAATGGGGTGTCTGTGCATAGGCAATGTTTGGAAAGAACACTCTAGAGTAGACAAAGGGCCTGATGCTGGCAACCCATATGACTACACTACCACCTAGGAATAAGTGGATCCCCTGAGTCATTCTCTCTCCCTCTCCCGTATTCTATTCCTTCTTGAAGGACACTTTGCCCTCCTTGTAAGCAGTTCTCAGCCACCCATTGGAGCATCTCACATTTATCACAGTCTCAAAGTTGCTTTGCCCCACTTCTCAGAGCTGTGGGAGATTGGCTGTCCCAAGACTCGGTCTTCCCTCTTCTCCCTGGTGGGCTTCCAGCTCTGTTGCCTGCTAGGGCAGCCCCGTCCTCTCTTCCCCCAGGCTTGAGTCAGGTTGGGGAGACGGTGGGGGGAGGGAGCTGAGAGTGAAGGGGCAGCCAGTGGGGAAGGGCAGCAGGACCGTGTCCTGGAACCTTTGATTCCCTGGAGGCAGAAGGCTAAGCAAATCTTGACAAACACATGCTGGGAGGTGTGGGCCCTGGCAGGCATGCAGGGAGAAGGGAAAGACCAGACTCAGCGAAAGGATCATGGTCATGGCAACCATCTGTTTCACTGCAAATCTGCTTCATTGTCCCTGCCCACCCCCAAGTGTTTGTCAGACTGTGTGTCCCAGTGCTTGGTTCGGGATCGTGGCTACCAGACGCATGGCTGTCTTCCTCCCACCCACAGCTGCTCGGAGCCTGTGCCAGACTAGAACCCTGGCCTCGTCACTCCCGGTCCAGGACCTTCCTCCACTCCAGCTCCAGACTGACTCATCAGGGGAGACTGGGAGAGCATGGGACCGTAGGGCCCCTCGGCTCTCCTCCTGCCCTCCACCTGCTCCGTGTGCACATCCAACATCTTGAGCAGGAAAGGCTGCTCCCTGAGCACAGGAAGGTCCCCTTCCCTGGGGTCCGGGCCGTGCCAAGGGCAGCCTGGGTGGCCACCACTGAAGTTCAATTGCAGGGCTAGGGCTGCATCGGCGCCGTTTGGTTTTGGAAGTGCATGCGAAAACGTCTTCGGCACCCGCACAGTCCTCAAGTAAAAGAATTCCAGCCCCCAAAACAAGGGACCGGGGATCAGGGAAGGGGCTCATCAGATCCAGAGCCGACACTTCAGGACAGGCCAGAGGGTTGTCAGGGGATTGCTGGGCGTGGGTCTTGCGGAGCCCTGGGGGACTGGTTCTAGGGTGGATGCAGGGAGCACATTCCCTCCGGAGGGGATGGTGCCGTCGTGTGTAGGGAAGACAGTTTTACTAATTACTAATAAACGTCTTTTGTTCTTAATGAACAGACTCCACCTTCCGCCTCCGACTCTGTTCAGTCTCAGGCTTTCTAGGAATGGAGCAGTCCCGAGGCTCCACAGGTGGGGGGCCGGGGAGGCACCCACTCCTCACTTCCCTGCAGTGCAGGGGAGAACCTGGGAGTCTGGGGTTCTGGTCGGTTTGGGGGGAGGAGGGATGGGGGTCCTTGCAGCTGCCAGGAAAAGAAGGTGAGGGTAGGGAACGCCGGCGGGAGGTAAGTCCCCCCTGCAGAAAAGGAGAAGCAGGGGTGCCAGATTCCTCCAGAAGGCAAGTTTCTGGAGCCTGGCTCTTGCTTCCCTCCTCCGAGGGACACCTCTGTTCCCTCACTGCTGCCTGTGCTCCCTCCCGCTTTCCCAGGAGAACGCTGGGACCAGCTCAACATTTTATCCTGAGCTATTTTGAGGGGAGAAGAGGGGGGCTGGCTGGAGTTGGCGGTGGAGCCGAACGACTGACTCCCTTCTCTCTGGTTCCCACCGTCCCCTCCCCCACCCGTGTTTCCAGGTTGCCACGGAAACCGCGCAGCCTATCTGCGGCTTCTGTTTTGTTCCCGTCAAACCCGGGAAACTTTCTAAGGTCTATTCGGTGGGAGCACTGCCAGAGCCCGCGTCGGCGGGCAAGGAGAGGCCGCTCTGCCTTGCTGCCTCCTGCACGGATGCCCTCCCACACGTCGCACACAAACACACACACTCGCAGGCTCCCGCTGCCCACACACGCCTCAGCTCCAACCGCCCGGCCAACCCAACGGGAGGAGAGAAGATGAAACACAAAATTGGGGGGGGGGGGGGGAGGGGGAACAACCCGCCCTGCCTGCCCCCCCAGGAGAACCACTTGTGTCGCCATGCTCTTCTCCCGTGTCTCTGTGTCGCTGCCCCTCCCCCCCCGGGGGGGGGGGAGGGGCAGCCGACCCAATGCAACAGCTCCCTGTCCCCTTGGGCTTGGTCAGTGCAGAAACAGCTGACAAGTCAGGCTACCTGAGGGCCGGAGGGGGAGGAGGCACCCCAAGGGGACAAAGGGGAATGCAGGAATAACCCAGAAGCTCCACAGCAGCGTCAGGGGGGTGTGTGACCTTGCGAAGGTCATTCCCATACCGGTTCAAAGTCACCTTCTGTGAAAGAGGACACAGGCTTCCGCCACTCCTGACGTTCCAGACGTGAACTGGGATACGGAGAGGGCAGAGGCCAGCCAATAAAACTTAGTAAAGGCAGGGGCGCCTGGGTGTCTCAGTCGGTTAAGCGTCCGACTTCAGCTCAGGTCAGGATCTCGCGGTCCGTGAGTTCGAGCCCTGCGTCGTAAGTTGGAGCCCCGTGTCGGGCTCTGGGCCGACGGCTCAGAGCCTGGAGCCTGCTTCCGATTCTGTGTCTCCCTCTCTCTCTGCCCCTCCCCCGTTCACGCTCTGTCTCTCTCTGTCTCAAAAATAAATAAACGTTAAAAAATTTTTAGAAAAAGAAGAAAAAAAAAAAAAACCTCAGTAAAGGGCCACTGGCTGTGACGCTGACCATTCAGTACTGCTCAAATCCCAGAACTAAGACGAAGCTCACCGTAAGAGAAGGAACTTGCCAGTGACTTGAGCTGTCCAGCCAAGGCACAGGTTGCTACCCTGAGTAGTGAGTCCTCCATTGCTGGAGGTATTCAGGCAGAGGCTGGGTGCTCACTGACTGCTGTAAAGGAGGCTCCTGCTTTGAGGGAGAGCTTAGGCCAAATGACCTCTGCGGCTCTATTGGCAGGAAGATTCCCAAATCCGTGGTTCAGAGTCTATGCATGCAACAGGCCCTCTCGGTGCCTGATGGCCCAGGGGCTGAGGGCAGAGGGGCGGACCCTTCCTTCCACGCTCTGCATTCACTGATGCAGCCGGCCTTCACCTGATCAGCCAGGTGGCCTGGTCATGACTTTTCCTGGAGGACTTGAGTAGACACCTAAGGAAAACCCCAATTGTTCTGGGAACAGGAAGAGGAATTACAGAGGCTAGGACAACCACTTAGGGTACTGGTTGAAATGAAGGGTTGTGTCTCTTGAGAACCAGCTAAGAAAGTGGCTTTGTTTTCTCCGAGATCCAGGGACGGAGAGAGGCGGTATCTCTGGCCGGGAGAGAAGAGGGTCATTGTCAGGAGAAGAAAGCAAAGTAGAGGCAATACCATAAGCCCCCTGGGATCAGGGATACTGAAGTGTCTCACAACCCAGGCTATTGAGAACGGCGTAGCACCTGTGCCCCGCACAAGGGTACCCCACAGAGCAAGCAAAGTGGGGCTGAAATCAGTCACACTCTGCAAGCCAAGCAGTACATCCCGTAGGATAGGTGCTGCCTGGAGGAGGTGCCATTTTGCCAAAGCTCCCCAAGTAGTGGCCCTGCTCTACTCCCAGCCCCACATTGATCTCCTGGGATCTTCCTAAAGTACAAGTCTCACCATGACCTTCCCGGCTTAAAGTTTTCAATAGTGGTCTATGAGGGAAAAGGCAGATTTCTTTGCCTGGTTGACAAGACCATGAACCCCTGCCCCTCCTCCAGATTTGGTTAACCTGTTTTCTTTACATCCTACTGCACTCCAGCTACATCATCCCACCTAGCTTTCCCCAAACTCCTCTCTTCCAGCTTCCTCGACACTTTTCCCAGCACAGGCGAGGCAGGGAACTTGGTTGCAAACAAGAGAAACCAGCTCGCACCAGCTTCAGCAGATAAGGAATATCCTGAAAGCGAAATCCTGGCTCAAGAATGGATGGGCAGGTTGAAACAGTAGCTCCCCCCAGACAGGAACCAAGGGAGGCTGGATGGCAGAGAAGGTCGGTGACAGGGGGCATCTGGTTGAGACGCCTGCCGGTTCTGCCCCTTCCCTGCCTATATCCCTCTGCCCCCAGACTAGATATTTGCTGCTTAAAACTCCAGACCAAGCCACCATTGCTGTGACTGATTGCCAACTGTCCCTGCCCTCCCTGTCACTCTCCGGAGTTTCGAAGTCCCAAAGACCCCAAAGGCGGCATCAGATTGGTTGGGCTCAAGTTCCAGGGCCCACGCTCCCTCTACCCTCCCTCCGCCCTCCCCCTGCCCGTGCCTGTGCTTCGGGGAACACCTGGAGACTAAAAATCTGCCTCCTCAGCATGTGGTGTCGAATATGGAGTCCCATCTCCACTGAGACCCATGTGATGGGGCATCCCTCTGAAACAGGAAGGAGGTTCAGATCCTGGGCAATCACATACATGACAAAGCCCCACCCCCCTGTCCCGCCTCATCTGCCCCATCAATTCCCATTCATTCCTCAAATGTCTCTTCTGTAAGCCCTTCCTCCTACCGAGGCAAGCTCCGGCGCTCCCTCTGTGTTCCCACAGCACCTGGTACTTCTCTTACCGTATTAAGATTTGTTTGCAGGTGGGGCGCCTGGGTGGCTCAGTCGGTTAAGCGGCCGACTTCGGCTCAGGTCATGATCTCGCGGTCCGCGAGTTCAAGCCCCGCGTCGGGCTCTGTGCTGACAGCTCAGAGCCTGGAGCCTGTTTCAGATTCTGTGTCTCCCTCTCTCTGACCCTCCCCCATTCATGCTCTGTCTCTCTCTGTCTCAAAAATAAATAAATGTTAAAAAAAAAATTAAAAAAAAAAAAAAAAAAGATTTGTTTGCAGGTATGTCTTCCTCTCCAGACTGAGTTCCTTTGGATCTCACAGCAGGGCGCCCTCATCCGTGACCTCTTGTCTGTATCCTCTGTCCCCACTCTGGTGGGTAGTGTTCGTGGGAGCTCAGTAAGCGGATGAGCACATGACTGAATGGATACGTGTGTCCCTGAGGCTCCTCGCATTGTAGAAGTTCAGCTTACCACACCTTAGAGGCCTGGCTGAGTGTGATGAAAAAAGTGGGGTCCTTGCTACAGAGATGGGGTGCCGAGGAGAGCCCAGGAGCAAAGCTAGGTCCTTGTTAGAGGAATCAGAGAAAAAAGCCTATCGGCAGGTGAAGGTACGCCCTCCAAAAGAAACTCCAAAGAGCGGCCCGATGGGATACGCCTTCCACTGTACCCAGGTCTTAGTTGCTGTAAATCCGGAATCAGGTGGGTTGAGATGAAAATGCTTTACCGTCATTAGGCCCCATTGTGAAGGTAATTATATCAAGTCCTGTGGCAGACACCTGGGCCAGGAGTGGGCTGGAACTGCCCTGAATGGCCCCCACAGGGGAGAAGAGTGGGAGAGAAGCATCTGGAAAGGCAGTGAGAACTGTTGAAAATAGAAGGGAAGAAGCAGAAGAGAAGAAGAAGGAGCAAAGCCCAGGGACAGGGACAGAGAGCTGGTGATGGGGGGCGGGGGGGCTCCAGCCACGGGCGGGAACGTACGTATGTACGTACTGACCGTGGAATTGGAGGTATGTGCTTGGGTTTGCTGCAGGAGGCAGAGACGCAGCTAAGTCAGCAGTGAGTGGTTCCCTCAGTTAAGCAACCACTGATTAGTGCCTACTCTGCCCCAGGCACTGTGGTAAGGCACTAAGGACATAAAGGTATATAACTGTGCATTAAAAATATGTAGGGGTGCCTGGGTGGCTCCGGTCAAGCGCCGGACTTCAACTCAGGTCATGATCTCACAGTTCGTGGGTTCGAGCCCTGCGTCAGGCTCTGTGCTAACAGCCTGGAGTCTGCTTCTGATTCTGTGTCTCCCTCTCTCTCTGCCCCTTCCCCGCTCATTCCTCTCTCTCTCTCTCTCTCTCTCTCTCTCAGAAATAAACATTAAAAAAAATTTTTTTTCAATGTGTAAACCTCTTACCTTCCAAGGTTTACAGAACAGTTAAGGAGCAGACACAAAAGCCGAGATTTTAAAAACCGTTTGGTAGATGTATAGAGGCATGTGTGAGAAAGAATACAAGAACACATTAATGGAGTGCTTCTCCTAGCCTGGGGGCTGGGGGTGCCCACTGAGCTGGCTGGTGAAGGACGGGTTTGCCAAGGCAAGAAGGGAGAAAGTGGGTTCCTGCCAGGGAAACAACCTGGGCAAAGACACGGGGACATGGGCCAATGTGGCAGGCCCGGACATGGAACGAGCTGGAGAGACAGGAGCCACGTGTCCCCAGCTGAGGAGCGGGGGAACTGCAGGTGACTGGGAGCCACTGACAGGTTTTCTTGGGGCGTGACACGGTAGGATATGCCTTTTAAGGTCGTCAGCTTGACTGGAGTGTGAGAGAAGGATTTATCTGGAGGAAGACAGCAGTCCGGGAGACCCATTAGGAGTTGATTGGGGTTGTCAAGGTGAAAGATGACAGGGCCATTACCTGAGGCGGATCACACAGAAGGAGGAGGACAGTTAGTGGGAGGGCAGGGAGACGATGGCGTGTTTGAGACAAGTGAATTTCGAGTATTTGTGAACCGTTGAAAGGCATGTGTGTGACGCAGGCGTTTGAACGTGAGCCTCTGAAACTAAAGGAAGAGACGGTGGCTGGAGACATCATTTGGGCCTCATCCCCAGGGAGGTAACAGTTTTAGTCAATGAGAGTGGATGGGCTCTCACAGAAAGAAAACACACGAAGCCACGCAGCGGGCCCAGGCCAAGGACAGAACTGTTGGGGAAGGAAGGAGAGGACAGCAGGGTCCCAAGCAGGAGACAGTCCAGGAGGTCAAGACTGAACGGTGGCCACTGGGATTTGCAAAATGGAGGTCGTGGATGCTGGTTTTTAAAAAAGGGAGGGATGTGGGGCAAGAAGTCAGCCAGTGGTGAGTCTGGGTAAAGATTACAGGGGGAGCCTCTTTACCATGCTTGCAACTCGTCTATGCACTTGAAATTGCATCAAAATAACGAGTTAGCAAAAAAACAAAAGTGTTTTGTTTGAAAAGAACACAGGTACATTGGAAAGCATCAAACGATTCTAAAAGGCACCAAACAGAAAATGAAAATTCTGCCTTTTCTCTATCTGCCTCCAAATCCCACCCTCAGGGGTCACCGTACCATTGTTAATAGTCGGTGGTTTCCTTCCAGATTCATTTTATTTCTTTATCTGCTGTGATTGTCACCGGAATGGAATCGTGCTGTGCGGCCTGTTTTGCGACTTAAAAGTCATATTGCAGGCATTTAGTCGCGACAGAGGACAGATTTTCCCTTCGCTCTTCAACGCTGTGCGGTATGCCGTCATGTACGAAAATCCAGGATTAACTTTGAAATCGAAAAACTCAAAGCAAAGCATGGAGAATAAAATAACGTACACCCATGTGCCCACTGCCCTTTTAAGATAAATGCTAACCATTTGACATACATATTTCTGATTCTTTTTTTTTTTTTTTTCTTCAGACTAGAGTAGGTTTGTTTGAATGGGATATGATTGAAAAACCCAGGGTGCCCGGAAGTTGCCGACGAATGCCAACCTGACCTCATCACATCTTTGCCTCAATGCTTCCAACGGCTCCCCACCGCCTCTAGGGTCAGTCTGAACTCCATCTCACATGGCGTTCCCAGGCACTTGAACCCCAGGCCCCTCTCAGCTTGCACTGCCTCCCCACCCCCAGCTCAGCCACGGCTGGCTGTTCCAGTCCTGGCACTTTCCAAATAGGCATTTCATCCGCCCTTTCCTCAGACTCCTCTCTTTGGCTATGTTAACTCCCCACTCCACCTGCTACCCCACCATCAATCCACCCGGAGGCATCCCTGATGCCCCAGTGCCTGGCACACCGGACAATTCTCTTCAAATAGCCTTGTGGACTTCTGAATCTCTGGTGGCAAGCAACAGTTTAGGTGGCCCCACCCTGTTTCCAGAGGCCTCTAGAAATAAGGGTGCCTGGGACCACTCTGGATCTCCCGGGTCACTGCCTGTGAGAGCCCTGCCCCACTTTTCCCTGTGTCCTAACTGAGCTGAGCAGCCTCAGGCCTCTCCTGCCCATTCCCTAGCTCACCCGCCCACACTACCGGCCAGATCCCCTCTCCACAGAGTCAGCAGGGAGCACTCAGCAAAGCTCATTACTTAACGGTCAATGGCCCAGACTCCCATCTCCCCCATGAGCCCACAGAGGCTGTTGGAGCCCAGCCCCGATTCCTGTAAATGGAAAGCGATTTGCACTCATTCCCAAGATGAATCATTTTGTTTTAATCGCCCGTCCTTTTGCTGGCACTCCCACTGCCACGGCTGCCTGCTCTGCCTTTTGGCCGTCTATTGGCAGGATGCCCTTCCAGTCTCCGCTAATCACCAAGATGAGAGGTGCAAGGAGGAAGGAGAGGAAGCCCCTGGAAGGAACGGGATGATGGGTAGGAGTGAGCCAGAGCTAATGAAAATAACATGATTGTCCTCTGGAACCCAAGCAAAGATCCCAAATGGGCAGAAAACAGCTCCCAACCTGTGGCCTTCCTGAGGGGGTTGCCCCAGAGACCAGATGGCTAATATGATGGAAGCTTCCAGTGCCCCCGCCCCTAGGGAAAGCTTCCCAACCTGGAGTTCTGAGCTGGATCAGCTGGGTGACCTGGAAGACCATGGGGGAAGGGGTCTAATAATGAACAGGGAAATTCCAGGACCCATAACCAGTTCCCTGAATTTTGGTATGAAATGGGTGCCATGTTAGGAGGAGTCAACATTGATTTTCCTTCTCGGGCAGCATTTCCAGAAGAGCACGCAGAATGCAGGCATGTTTTCTTTCCATCTACAAGAAGGTTCATTCTGGATCTGTCAGGGAAAATCCAGCCTGCCATCAGCAAACAGGAATGCTCCTGCCCAGACTCTGGCCTCTGACCATGGTACTGGCACCCAGCCCCAAGGGCTGTTCCGTGCCAAAGCGTAGGGTCCAGACTTCAGGCGTTCCCTCTGAATAAAGAAGAACCCAAAGTCACCAGAAGTCCAGGAGCGTGCTAGCTTCTCCCGGTTAAAAGAATGGACCTTTAACCTCACTCAGGTCCTGACCTGGCTGGAAAGGGGAGATGGGGGAGCCAGGAGAGGAATTCCTTATAAGGAAAGCACGGAGATTGAACGACCAGGGTGGACCCTGATCTCCCTCCCAGCTTGCCAATCTGGAGACACCCAGGGGGCCTGCAGCAGAGGGATGACCTAGATGACTTCGGGGGAACTCTTCCTGCCCAAGGGTCCTGGGACTTCTAAAGTTTTAAAGCACTTCACAGCATGACATGGGCAAGGGGAGGAGGGAACCATGGTCATTCCAGAAGAGGCGCCCTATACCACAGCCCAACTGTCTCTAAAGCCTTTGTGGAATTCAGGGGAAACACTTGTTTGCAATAACTTAAAACTCCCACCAGGAGCACCTGGCTGGCTCAGTTGGTAGAGAGTACAACTCTCGATCTTGGAGTTGTAAGGTCGAGCCCCACTTTGGGTGTAGAGATTACTTAAAATAAAATCTTTTTATCAATCAATCAATCAATCTCCCACTGAAGAGGGCAGGCTTTCCTCGGTCCCTTTCTGCCTTCTTTTTTTTTTTTTTTTTTAATTTTTTTTTCAACGTTTTTTATTTATTTTTGGGACAGAGAGAGACAGAGCATGAATGGGGGAGGGGCAGAGAGAGAGGGAGACACAGAATCGGAAACAGGCTCCAGGCTCCGAGCCATCGGCCCAGAGCCCGACGTGGGGCTCGAACTCACGGACCGTGAGATCGTGACCTGGCTGAAGTCGGACGCTTAACCGACTGCGCCACCCAGGCGCCCCCCTTTCTGCCTTCTTTCTCAAACCCCTGCCCCTTCACCTTACGCAGCACGATGCCTGCCCCCCACACCCCCTTCCTCCTGTGACCACATCCTCTGTGATGCCAAGCCTCAAGGGAGCGCCTGTGCTTGGAGTTTGCCAAGAAGAGCTCTCTCCCCAAACCTGCTCTGCTACGCCGGAGAAAAGGACAGGCTGGTATTTCCACAGCAGGTTACTGAGTCTGCTGAGAAGCCAGGACCTCCACCGGCTCCCCACACTGCAGCTGGGAGCAAGTCCAAGGGCAGAGAGATGTGGGCTTCCTTGAAAACGATGTCTCTCCCAGGGAAGAAAGGATAGCGGGCTCGCTCAGCAAATATTTTCTGAGTGCCTACTGTGTGCCAGGCACTGTTCCAGGCACAGCTTCGTACAAAACAGGCCAAGTCCCTGCTCCCACGAAGCTGATTATAGAAAGTCAGAACTGGCCCAGGCCTGAGGAGACAGCTCCTGGGCTCCCACTGAGACGAAAATGAAGCCTCCAGAGGAAAAGTGAGTGAGGAGTGAGCGGGGACTAGACCCCAGACCCCCAGCCTCCCAGTCAGCACCCAGGAGAGGAAAGATTGGGCACAGGCTGTGACCCCAGCCCCGCATCCTTCCCAGAGGGCCTGTCAAGAGCCAGGGTCCCTGTGTCCATTGGGGAAAATGAGAAGTGCTGAGTGCCCTAGGCCCCTCTCCTTCCCCCTTCCCTCTTCCGTGCCTCCCCCCTCCCTTCTCCCTGTTCCCCTCCTCCTTCTCCCAGCCTGCCCCATAAGCCTCCAACTGGCTTTTCTGCTCCCTTCCTGGCTTAGAGTCTTAGTCAATGCTGACCAACAGGTCCTGACAACCTGTTCCCTCAATGCTGCCCTAGGGGACAGAAAGTCACAGGGGCTACAGACCTGAGTTCTGATAGTCCCAGACAGAGGAAAAGTAAACAAACAGGGAGAAGTTGGGAGGCAAGGACTGCAGATGTCTGGGTTAAGTGCAAAGGAGATAATGTGTGTGAAAGTTTTAAGCAGAGAAAGCCTGATGTATGTCACCACTCAATAAATATTAATCTTCCTTCTTTCCTTCCTTCCTTCCCTGTCTCCACTGGACAATACCTCCAATTCAGATGCCTTATTAATCATTTATAACATCGCCGATCGTAATAAGATTCATAAAAATTCAAAGTGTAGGAGCATCGCTCTAGCCTCTGGCTTCAGATTCAGAGAACTACTACACATCTCGCCCTCCGCTAGGGAAGGGGGCAAACTCTCACCCCCATTTAGGCTTTTAATTCAGATTGTCCCACCCCTGAGGGTGTCCTTGAGAAACCCAGGTATCAGTGCAAGCGTCTCATCTATGCAGACGTGGCTGAGACGGCGACAGACAAGGTGACCGCGGCTAGGCCCCTGATTCTTGCTTTTCTCTGGCTGCGGTTCCAAGGGCCCCACGTGGCAGGCGTCAGACAAGATGCCAAGGATCTCTCCCTGTGCCTGTCCAGGGTCCTGGCATCTGATCTCAGGCCCGGCCTCCTCTCTGTCCCTTTTCTGCTCTTCATTTACTGCTAATGGATCTCTCCCACATGAATTCTTAGCACCCGCAGATGTATGCATTGATTTGGATGAAGCCTTTATGTATTGCCATCGATTTTAAAGATACCGACAACAGCAAGCTTAAACTCTAATGTGATCCAACAATAGCTCCAGCTCGCAGAACCAGACAGCCTCCCGGAGAGGGTGGGGGGGGATTCCGAGCACTTAACAAGTTCTTTCTGGTGCAGGCAACTGTTGTCCCCATTCCCCGGGAAAGTAAGACCAAGGGCTGCCTTGGCTTGTTTTGGGAAGAAGGGTGTCAAGGTGACGGGGTGGGGGGCGGTGTGCTTCCTGGAGAGAGTGGGAGAGAAGAGTTAACATTTTGAAGAAATCAGTAGATGCCATCTTTTTCCATTTTTGGAAACCACCCCCGGGGCCCCCAGTTTGGGCCACAAGTGAAGGTGGACACATGATAAGCGGTGGAAAGCGGATCCCCATGGGGTGCACTCAGGACTTGGCTCAGTGCCCCAGAAGACAGGGCCACAGTGCCTCTCCCGGGCTCCCTCTGTCCCTCCCCCACCCCCCTTTCCCATCCTCATCAGCATCAATTTACTTCTCCCCTTCCCCGGCCCTACTCCTAAAACCTTGAGGGATGTCACTGTCAGAAGCCAGAGACTGAGTGACAAGGACACCTCAGTCCCCTTCCCCACCAGCCCTCCCTGACCTGTTCTGCCGGATCTTTCAGTTTCTGCCTTGGAGAGGCCCCATCCCTCCTTCCACGTTTGTAACCCACCTGACCCTCTCTCCTCACCGGCTGCTCTGGTGGCCACAGCTGCCTTCTGGTCTCAAATGGCAGTGACCCGTCCATCCCTAGGCTCAGTGGCCTCCCTGCAGTAGCCCCTGCAAGTCACCGCGTGGCCCCTTCGACAGCATTCTCTACCTGCCCCTGCCCCTCCGCCTCACTCCCCTTCTCCTTTTCTTCTATCGGTCCATCTCCTTTTACAGTGTTTGGAAACCTGTTTTCAGCCAGACCAGTGCTTCTGTTCTGTATGCATGTAGCCCCTTGTCTGACCTGTCTCCCCACACAGCCAGACTGAATTATTCATTAGCAGGAGCCAGCCAGGGAACTGACTGCATAAAACCACCGATGAGGGCTTGGTGAGCTATTTAAGTATCTTATCGATGCGTTGAGCTATTTTCCTAACTTGCTAATAACATCCTACCAAATAGGAGGCGGGGGGGGGGGGGGGGGGGGGCAAGCTGACGATTGGAGACAAAAGGGCTATGTGTCAAGCCAGGACTTTCTTACTCCCCGGTTTGTATGTTTGGCTAAACTTCTGGGTTTCTCAGGGGCTCCCTACCCTGACGGAGAAAAAAGGGTGACTTTGTCCTCCGGTTTCCCAGACATCATAGGAAGACATGTAGATCTTCTTCATAAAGTGCTTTAGAGGTTTCTTGGGAGGTTTTTGAAGGAAAAGCTATGCTTTTATGTTCTCTCCTCACCTTCCTGCCAACCCCGGGGACTCCAGGCAGGAGGCAAGTTTCCTAAGCATCAAAACCAGATGAAGCCCCTGGACAGAAGGCAGGTATTAGGGAAAAGGTAAGTAGTCCTTAGGGAGCTCCATTCTGAAGACTTATGGTCTCTGCCCTCAGGCAATTTCTGGTCTGGGAGCACAGAAAGGCACCAGGAAACAAAACAAAATAATAATGACACACAGCCCCCTAAACGGCAAGTAAAATATAGTTACACTTCTGTGGACCATGCATAGGACAGGGAGGGGGCAAAAGCAAGGAATGGGAACAGATGTGAGCACACAGCCCCGAGCTCCCCCCCCCGACCCCCCCCAACCCCCCGCCGCCAGCCTGCTCCTGGGCAGCGACCCCCAGCCTGTTGACTCTATCGGTAAGAATCCACAAATCACCCCCTGGCCCACAGCTGTCCTCTCCCAAGAGAACAGATGGGGAAACTCAGGAAGACAGCTTCAGACCTCCGGTCCCTGCCTTCGGAGACTGCTGCCTGCAGAGAACCAAAGGCTCCCTGAGGGCAAAAGGCCAGAAGCTTGCTTAGACTACTCTTCTCATCCAGGGCAACCAAAGCCTCCTCTGACTTCAGAGTGGGCTGCTGGGCTGCTGGTGCTTGCTACGGGGCTAGCCCACCCACTCCCTCCCCGAGCCAAAGTGCTTGCCCACCCAGCCCGGGCTGCAGCGGTAGGAGGGGCAGAAGGCAAAGGGAGGGACGGAGGGAGACCCAGAGAAGAATGGGGAGGAAGGGGGAAGGTGCAAACCTGGGGATCCCGGCCTGGCTGCTGAGCTCCTCTGGAAAGGGCAAATTCAAGAGAGAGCCAGGGAGATTTCAGATGTAAGGAGTTCCTGCACCGGTCACAAAAGAAGCTTTGGAAAACGCACGCTGGATGAGCTTTGGTGAATCAATCCCTAAACAACCACCCATCCTTCGGGCCCTCCTCTCCGGCAGACACTGTCTGTCACCAGCCTAGTCAGAGAGGACAGCAGGTCTTCTCCCCATTCGATGATTTATTCGATTTGATCTGGGCCTGGTGCTCTGGGCAGCCAATTTGGCCAATTTGAGGCCTTACAGAGCAGAGCAATGCAATTGGGCTTGGCCCGCTCCAAGTTCCCAGATCCCATCCCGTGCTCAGCTGGAGGGCTGGCCTTGAAAGAGAAAGCCTGGGCATAACCAAAAGGGGTTGTTAATAAAAACAGTAGGGGGGTGGCCCTGGGACAGACACATACATGTGTATAGACCCACACATGCCCACCCATTGACACAGATCTGCCAAAGCACATCTTTTGCAGGTATGAAGACACATATACCCTCATAAAAGCATGGACGTGCACTTTCAGGTCCTGACGTACCCTCCCGCCTCCCCTCTTCCCCCCTCCTCCCCTTCCCCCCCCCCACCCCCCCCCCCCCCGCACCCTGCCACATACTAGACAGTCATGGGAGATCAAACACCTTCCACCCCACTCCACTTGTCCCTGCCTCCTGCAAGGTGGGCTTCTTCCAGAAAGCAGCCAGCCATGGGGAAGTAACTGACTGCACCTGCCACAGCCTGACAGCCTGACATCCCTGGATTTCACCCAGCTGCTCGGGGGAGACATGTCTTTCCCCGGCCCCTTCCCAACGGGTCTCATTTCTTCACGATGGTTCTTGGCTCTGGCCTGTCGAACTAAATCCTCAGTCCCTGAGTACAACACAACCCAGGTACCCCGACCCACCCTCTGAAAGGATCCAGGCCACTGTTCTCTCTCTGGATGTCCTCCCAGCAACTTCTCTCAGGTTCTGTCCTATACCTGCCTCCTCCAAGAAGTCTTCTCTGATTCCATCTGTTCTGTTCTAAATGTCATGGCTCCTAAGCACCCCCGAAGAAAACCGCTTTCTATCTATTGCTTGTTGTCTATTGCTTGTGTTAGGTCTGACTCAGGTGAGTGCTGTCTCCCCCATGAGATGGGGGCGTCCTGATCCTGACAACAGTGTCCCCACCCTCCAGGGTCCTGCCGAATCCTGTCCTGGGAGCAGACTCAGGAGAGGGCGTCCGCTGTCTGGGCAGCACGATATTCGAGACCTCTGCTGCTGGTTTGCGGAAGACCCCGATGGATTTGGCTCCAAGAGTTAAAAGCTTTGCCCAGAAATGACTGTAATTCTCTGTGGAGAGCAGCTCCCCAGCTGGTTTCTGAGGCGGGAGATGCTTCTCACTCATTTCCGTGAATTCCCTGAGGAAAGTCATCCTATGCCGTGGAACAGAGGAGCATGGAACAGAGCCAGCAAGGTGAGCAGTGCCGGCAGAACAGGGAGCAGGGAGGAGGGCCACACACTCGGAGGGCCTGAGGACAGGCGTCAGAAAGGAGAAGGGGGGGAGGATGAGAAAGCGTGGAGTGGAAGACAGCAGAAAATGTTGCGGAAAAGGTAAGAGGAGAAGAGAAACAGAGAAAGGGAAAAATGAGGAATGACCAAAAAAAAAAAAAAAAAAAAGCTATGACAGAATGAGAAACTAGATGGCCCAGAAAACATACCAAGACCGGGACGAAACTATAAGAACATCTCTCTCCACCTGAAGCTTCAGGAAGTGTTCTCAGGAAGTTCAAGTGTCCGAGCAGGGGGGCTGGGGACTTCAGCACCCGTGATAGGTCAGTGGCATTCTGTTGGACCCGTTAGCCTTGTAACACCCCTAGGGGGTAAGCACTATGGTTAATGACTTTTTACAGATCAGGGAACCCCAGATTAGAGTGGTGAAGTGACATCCCCCAGGTCACACAGCTGAGACGCGTCAGGGCTAAGATTCAAGTCCAAGTTTGACTCCAAAGCTCGTGCGCTTTGCAGCAGGCTTCCTCAGTTTTCTCCAGCTGTGAAAGCACGCTCACCTAGGCTGACTTCTTCCCCAGCAAGACACGAGCATTAATTAAGTGCTTGCTGTGTGCCCAGCAGCATCATAGAGGAGGTCCCTGCCCCCACAGAATTTACAGTGCGGCTGGGATTACCAGAGTTCCTCTGATGTTTGATGGCTTCGTCTTGAATCTCCAGGCCGGTAGGGTCCTCCTACAGTGGAAATAGCTGTCCCTTTGCTTCGGAGTCATGCCCAAGTCACTGACAGAGACAGAGGGGATCTCAAACTCTTTCTCGGTCACCAGATCCGGATCCACCAGATAGGGACATTTTCTCATGGAAGTTCTTAATCTGCTCTGTCCCTAGTCCTTCATGAGGGCATTGTCTCGGGATGATGGGAATAAACTAGGAAAAGAGGGTGGTCAGAAGGTCATCTGGAGGCTGTGCCTTCTCTCCCAAAGGCCCACTTTCCCCAAAAGGCCACAGACATCCCTTGCCTTGCTGGCTGGTCACACAGTGGGGCCAGTGGAGCAGGGGTAGGAACCAGCATGACCCAGAGGAGTCTGAGGGGCACTGAAGGAACCCTACAGGGGCCGCTGCCCAGAGGCCCCTGCAGAGGCTCTCCCTCCTCACACACAGAAGGAACACCGTCCCCTGAGCTGGGGGAAGGGCACCTAGCACTACATTGTGCTGTGGTCTTGGGAACTCCTTTAGCCTTAGAACATGACCAGTTTCCAGGGGGTTACTGAGGTCTTGCCTCGAGGCTGGTGGAAGGATTCCATGAGCTCTCCAGGTCACTAAACAAACTGCCTTATGAACTGTTCAGACATTCAGAAAACATAAAGAACAGGATCACAAATGCACATCGTAGCTGCTCTTGGCTTCCATAAATAAACTGCTGTGAATACCACTGTAGGCCCTGCTCACTCTCCTCTTCCTCCCTAAGATGACCATTCTCTGGGATTTGGTGTTTACCACCCTCCAGAGTATTCTTCACCCTAGTATCCCTGCCTCTTCCATGAGGAACAGGCCAAAGAGGTCCTTTGGTCAGTCTTCGGCATCAGGACTCCACTCACCCAGGGCTGCCTGCTAGGGATGCCCCTCCCACCCCACTTCTCTCTCTCTCTCTCTCTCTCTCTCTCTCTCTCTCTCTCTCTCCCCCTTTCTGGATGGCCAAGCAGACAATCAATATTTATGTGAATCCACCAGGCCTGCCGGACAGGGAGGCCCAGCGGACAGAGACAGGGTCCCCATCCCCAACATGGGCAGGCTGTAACCCAGACACAAAGCAGGTGACCCAGGAGCCTGGCACTCAGGCTGGGCCAGGGGCTGGCCAGTTCCTGCGTCTGATGTGTGCTCCCTGTGTTGTGGGGGGCGTCTCCTCCCGTCCCTGCCTGAGCTTTGTGCCTGTTTGCTCTGGCAGTAGGCAGGGCGAAGTGTCTGGCTGAGACCACGGAGAGAATAATAAAAGGTTTATAGCCCCTACCGTGCAAGAAGCAACACAGCTGCCTGGCTGGGGAGTTTGGGGAGAGAACCCCCGGCACCCCCAGGGTACCAGCCTACCCACCAGCAGCGCTCTTTTCTCCAGCTCATCACATGCACATCACAGTCCCAAAGGGACACCTGCTCTCCCGCATTCTGCACGGGCCACCCGCACCCCTCTCAGCGGGCCTCCTGGTTCTCGTCCCACTGGCTGGGCCCCGTCCTCCTCAGGAAGCCTCCCTGGCCCTGAGCGCGGACTCCCCCCGCCCCCATATTCCTTCAGTTCTTACACAATCAACTGGCACAATCTCCTCTTGTGAAAAGAGAGCCTTGTGAGCTATGAATGGTCTTCCCTGCCCCACTATGAGCTTCTAGAGAGCAGGGGCCATGGCTGACCCATCCTGGGCATCTTTCACATGTTCACAAGTGGCTCCATAAGTGTTTGTTGAATGACTCAATGAGCTCTACCACCACATCGCCTGAGGGTTTCTCGAGGATGGGGCCACCCGTGTCTTATCTTTTCTCAGAATGTCCCAGTAGAAACACTCAAAGGGGCACCCGTTCCTGTTGTTGAGTGACTAGAGGAAAGCCCCAGAAAAGTCTCTGCGGCCAACCCACTCAGCTTCCCTTCCCCCCACCGCTCACCAGCCCACCCAGAGGCCCCTTCCAGGCAGAAGGAGCAGCACCAACCAGTCTCCTCAAGCTCTGAACCCCCTGGCTGATCCTGTTTGGGCTTGATGGGCCTGATCTGAGGGTTTGTCTACTCACTTGCCGGTCTCCCCAAGTGTTTGTATCCCAACCATCCTAAGACAATGAAAGCATGCTCCGTGTGGCTTTCCTGCGTCCACACTAACACAGCTGCAGCTCCATTCTACGGATGAGGAAACTGAGGCTGAGGACACAGGCCTTCTGACTCGAGTCCCCCAGGTGGCCCTGACCCCCCCTCTGGCTCTCTCTCCTTCCCACGCTGGATGCCACAAAACACAGCCTCCAGGAAAGGCGTCGATGCCTTTAGGCTGGATAGAGAGGTCTCTGAGGATAATCCAAAGCTCTCTGCAAGAAAGAAAATGGAGAGAGCCTTCGTGTCTGTGCAGACCCAGTGCTGCTCTCTGGGTTTCAGGCCAGCCAGAGATTTGGGTGGGGCCTGCAGGTCCCTGATGGAGGTCAAGTATGCACCATGCTTCCTCCCAGCCGCCAGCAACTGGGACGACAGCAGATTGCCAAGCAGCACGGACACACTCAGGGATGATCTGAGAGGCCTTCTCAGCAAGGCGTCCTCACTCTTGACCAGACACCCTGACACGAGAAGCACCCAGCATCCTTCTCTTGGTGACCACGGTGGTCACAGCTGCCACAGCCTGAGCATATAGCTCAGACGGACACTACCTCACCGTGTGACTTCCCCTTTAGAAGAGGCTGGGAGGAAGGAGAATCCCTATTTCCACTGGAGTGGGCTGGGACTCAACGACTAAGTAACTTGCGGGAAGACTTGTAGCTACTAACTGTCAGCCTGCAGATCGAAATGTAAGTCCTTCTAAAGCCGATACCCCCGCAGCCTCTTCACGACCTGCTTCCCGTGAACTGCCACCTGTCCACCCATTAAGACTGCACCTCACTGGGGCGCCTGGGAGTGGGGGAGCTCAGCCAGTGAAGCATCCAACTCTTGGTTTTGGCTCAGGTCACAATCTCAGGTTCCTGAGTTTGGGCTCAGGACACGATCTCACGTTTCTTGAGTTCAAGCCCCATGTCGGGCTCTGCGTTGGCAGTGTGGAGCCTGCTTGGGATTCTCTCTCTCTCTCTCTCTCTCTCTCTCTCTCAAAATAAATAAAGCAACTTAAAAGAAAAAAGACTGCTTGCCTAGATCAGGACGTTTTTTTAAAAATATAGTTGACACACAATGTCACATGAGTTTCAGGTGTACAACATAGCCATCCAACAGGTTTATACCGGAACACTTATTTTTCGTTTTACTCCTTTATTTTGAATGGGCCATGCCTTCAAAAAGTCCCAAACTCACACACGCCAAAAGCATATTCGATGAAGTCTTCCTCCCATTCTCGCTCTTGATAAGCTGCAGTTATTCTTCCCAGAAATAAGCCCCGTTGTCTGGAATATTCTTTCCCCTGTCCTTTTCAAAAAAACGACAGGATCTTACACACATTGCCCCGTGCTTGCCTTTTCTTCCGAACACTGTGTTCTGGGAATTATTCCATATCCATACATCAAGCGTTCGTCATTTCTCTCGAAGACTGCACAGAGTATTGTATGGTCTACCCATCCATGTAACCAGTCCCCCGTGATGGGCATTTGGGTTGTTTCCGATCTTTTGCTGTGTAAAAAAGTTGTTGCTGCCAGAAACTGCGTAGGTAATGTCACTGTGCCCATTTGCAAGGACACCTGTGGGATAAATTCGTAGAGGTGAAGTCGCCGAGGAAGGAAGGGTCTGGAATTCAACATTAGCAGTGGGAAGCAAAATAGACTGGTGAACGGTATACAGATACCCTTCACCCTGGCTCTGTCACTTACCGGCCGTGTGACTTCCAGCAAGGATAATGGAACCTCACTACCCCTTGGTTTTCTAGTCTGTTAAAGTGTTGGCTTCCTTGCAGGGTAGCTGTGAGGGTTCAAGCACAAAGCCTGGCTCACGGAAGTACCGAGGAGACAGAGCAATGACCATTTCCCCTGCTCCCCCCCCCCCCCCCCCCCCCCCCCCCCCCCCCGGCCTGGGAAGGAACTTCCCGCACTGACTGGCCCTCTTGCCCTCCCCATTCCTCTCCTCTCCCATGCACCGTGCTCCCCGTAACTCCTTACACCATCTGCCCGACACCCCGGTTCTTCGTGGAGTTCACTGTGTCTCTTGCCCACCAGGTAATAGGCTTCTAGAAAACACAGACCCTCTTAATCACTTCTGAAACACCCTCAGGCTTGGTAGAGGCTTGGTAAAGGTTTGCTGAATTGAAATCAGCTCTGGAATGTATCGCTCACAGCTCAACCTTCCCCAATCTGGGTACTTCAGCAGAGAGAGACAAGGGTCACCTGCAGCCAGCAGGCTGAAGAGGCGGCCGGCCTCCGTCGCAGGCTCACAGAGACTGGGTAATCGGGAAAGGTTTCTGTGCCATATTTAAAATCCCCAGCCTCTGCACCCCCATCTCCCACAAACCACCCACACACCCAGAGCCTGGTATAAAGCATTCAGATATTCTACCTCTGGGGAAGGGGGTGAAGAATACTCCCTGGCCCCTGTTCAGCCCCTCCCTCATGTGTCCCCGGTTTGGACTGCGCACAATCAGGGAGATGATCATCGCTAGGGACCGTTGCCCAGAGAGCGTAGGGAGGTGGGAGGAAATCATTTTGATTTCTCTCTGGGAGCATAAATGCTTTTTTAATTGCTGTCAAAGGCAGCTCCTCGGGAATGTATTATTGATAGCGATTGAAATGAAAGCAGCAATCTCTGCTTTGCTGGGGAGGTGGCCCTCCCCCGCCCACTCCACCTTCCCCTGCTAGACTTGGGGCCCGAGGCGCCCACCCCTCTCCCCACCCCCCACTCCCCAAATCTCTCCTCTCACCTGCCTTTCCTTCTTTTTGTTCTTTTCCTGTGCCCCTGCTCCTTAGGAGGGCTCCTCTCTGGCCTGCTGCCTGTAGCTCTGTCACCGTCACTTTCTGCCTCTTCCATTAATGCCTGTCCCTCTGGCTGTCCAGAGGGTGGACATTTCCTGACCACCCCCACCCCTTCCTGGGATAGGGTGCTCTTTATCCCATCTTCCTCTTGTACCCAGACTTCTACCCATTTCCCGAATCCCCCCAGCCTTCAATTCTTGGTTCGTGCCAGTTGGTCGGGTGAGTTTCCTTCTGTGTGGGGCCAGCACCAGCAGAGCCCAGAGGAGCTGTCCCTGAGGACTCTGGGTCCCCCAAGCTCCTTCCTGCACGCAAGCAGTCAGCTCACTTGCCATCAGAGGGCTTCACCTCTCTCCTCTGACTGGAAGCTGCCCGGGGGCTCCCGTGTGGGCTGGACCCAGGCCCACCTGCGGTGGCTTCCTGTGCCTTTAAGAAAGCACAAGCCTCCGGCACCACCAGCTCCTCCCCCACCCCTTCCCCAGTGGGGGAGGGGAGCCAAGCTGGATATACCTGCAGTGCCCCCTCCAGACAGCTCATAAATAATGGCTGATCTTCCCGCGGGGGACAGGAACTGTTCCGCTCTCGTGGAGCCTGGGAGAAGGGTGACAAGGCTCGTTTATCTATCTCCTCCTGTGCTCTCCTGCTGGTGCGAGCACGTGCCTCTTGCCTCTTTCCCCCTCTTCCCTTACCCCTTTCTGCCTCCCAGAATCTGTGAGGAGGGACTGGGATGAGGAAGAGGGGCGAGTTTGTTGCCTGCTTCCCCTGAGGCTTTCGATATGCCTGCCCCACACCACTGCCCCCAAATGTTTACTGAGCAGCTATTAAGCGCTGCTCACTTAGAGCAGCAAATCCTGCCCACCCTTCCCTACCCGCCCCCCCCCCCCCGCGCGCGCGCACACACACACACACACACCCCAAATCCACCTTTTGCCCCAGGGAGCCAGGGGCCCTGATCGGAGCCTCACTCCACATCCCGAGGGGTCAGAGCGATAGACTCGAAAGGACTTGATGGGAAGGCAAACCTAGTTGCATCTGATGGGAGCATGGTTTTGGACTTTAGACCAAAGTGCAGTGAGTTTCCCAAACCTCTCTGATAGTCCCCCAGTTCCTGCCTCGGCTCCCCTGTGCTGGGGCTTCAGCACCCCCACCGCCACCCCCCCACCCCCCACTCACACTGCCAGCCTGGTCTGGTTCTGCTCGGCTGAGTCAGACCCTCCTAATTGGGTTCCAAGTCAGCGCTTCAACCTGCCTGTTACCCCCACGGCCAAGGCCAGGCGGGTGTTGGGAGCCGGGAAGCAGATTTCTCCCCAGAGTCTCTGAGGCTGCACCCTCTCGCTCAACCGTGCTGGAAACCCACTCAGAGGGCACCAGCCACCTCCATTACCAGGAAGTGCTCCCCCCCACCCACCCAAGGCCACCGGCAGACCCGAGGGACCCTAAGCTGCCTGAAATGCTGCCCTGGGGTTCAGCTAATGGCAGGCCTGGCTCCGGATGAGGATGTGGGGAAGCGGCAGGCAGGGATGCAGAGAGGCGGCTGCCTCTGTTCTAATCGCTGCAGCAGGTAAGCAGTCGCCGAGGGTTGGGGTTTGTGGGCCGGGCGCCAGCCTGGAGCCCCCTGTGTGTCACCCTGTGCACGTTCCACATTCCCTTCTCTTTCTTTGTCTCTCCCTAAGTGATCGCTGCCTCCTTTCTTTCTCCCTCCACCCTTCCCTTCCCATTCTCCTCCATGCTCTCTCCCTCCCTCTCCTGAGTCCCTCCCCACCCCGCAAACCCACCCCACCTTCCCTCCTACCACTATATTTAGCTCAGAGCCAGGGGGTTGGAAAGGCACACTGGGCTGGCAGCTAGTCTTGAAGGGTCTGTCAGTGTTTCCATGAAGAGGCCCAGCTGGGATGAGTTTATAACTGAGCTGTTTCTTTTTCCAGCATCAGGCCCCCGGGGGGGGGGGGGGCAGGGAATGGAGGCAGGGAGGGAACCTCCAAGTACTGGGGTGCTCTCCCCAGAGGTGGGCCAGCTCATCAAGGGAGAAAGGAAGTGCAGATTCATTTACAGAGTGGATCTGCGCTCAGGCTCCAGCACAGGTTAGGATTCTGTCCTAGGTTAGGACCTTGGGGAGACTGAGGACAGAGCCCTTCCTAACAAAAGGTGGACCAAAGAGTTGTTCTCCTAATGTGACCTGAGGAACCTTATTTTTTTTTTAATGTTTATTTATTTTTGAGAGAGAGAGAGAGAGAGAGAGAGAGAACACAAGCGGAGGGAGGACAGAGAGAGGAGACACAGAATCTGAAGCAGGCTCTAGGCTCTGAGCTGTCAGCACAGAGCCCGACACGGGGCTCAAACTCACCAACCATGAGATTATGACCTGAGCCGCAGTCAGACGCTTAATTGACTGAGCCACCCAGGTGCCCCGATCTGAGGAACTTTAAAAGACACCTTTTCCCACAGTATGACACCAGGGTGCTATGGACTCTGAAATCCCCCCACTACAGCCATTTCTTTCTGTGACACCAACACATTTAGAAGATCTGTAAAAATCCTATCGATATCTGAAGGACACTTTCCCCGCTAACTACGTGGTTTGAACACACCCCTGCTTTTGATCCTCACAATTACAAGATCAGGAGAGAGAGCTAATACGGTGACATAGGACATAGCTTGCTTGAGGACACCCAGTTTAGTATGCGCTAAAGCTTGAACTTGAACACAGGTCTGTCACCTCTAACTGTTGTGTTCTCTCTGCTGCAGTGAGTGCCCGCCCCCCACAGGCTATCAACCACCAGGAAGCACAACCAGAAGGTCAGAGCCCCCTCTCCCCCCCAGAGACCTGGATACAATTCGGTTCTACCACTCAATGCTGAGCCCCCTTGGATAGTTCCCTTCACTCGTGTGAGTCCCACAGAGGACTCACGTGAGAATCGAAGGAGATCATGTTCTAAATGCTTGGCACATATTAGGCATTCAAGAAGGCAGGTGGTATCCCTGGTAGGTTAACGTAGGGCATGGGTCCCCGAAGGCAGAAGACATGGGACAGCCACATTTCAAGGTGGAGCATAACAGGGTCCACCAGGTGTGGAGTATAGCGGGGTAGGTGAGCGGCGACCTGGTTCGCATACAGCAGGTGCACAAGAGCGGCAGAGTGGAGGCGGCTCAAATGCCAACTGCTGTGTCGCCCCTGGTGTGGCCCAAAAACCTGTGGCGTATAAACAACATTCACGTCCATCTGTTCATTTGCTCCTAGGGGTGGGAGGATGGCTTGGAAGGATGGACAGGGTCAGAATTATAATCCCCATTTTACAGGTGTGGAAACTAAGATCTAGAAAGGGGAAATAATCTGCTCAAGATCACAGCGAATTATTTCACTCACTCCTTCATCAGATATCTAGTGAGTGCCTACGACCTACAGATGCTATGTTATACCTTGGGCAGACCCAGAACACAGGGTGGGAATACCCAGTCCTCTGAGTTCTCTATGCCAAGACCCCCCTGTGGCCTGTGGGCCAGACTTACTGGTTCAAGTGGTGAGAAGTGGTGGTTGAGGCTGAGCACGGAGCCAAGAAACAGCCTGATGTGGACCATCTCCAACCCTTTGGCCTTACCTCTCACCAGCTTCACGGGGCTCCCGCTGCCATGTTTCTCTGAAAGGTGGGCAAAGAAGAAGCAGAGTAAAGGGAACCCAAGTCAGTAGACTTCTTGGTCGCTTGGGCCCTTCTAGGTTCTTTACTTTTCTGAACCCAACCGCAAAAGCCATATCTACCCCCCCGTGGGAGGATGGCTGTTCCCCCGGGCTTGGGACCCAGGAGTCCAGACTCTTCATCCAGAGCAGGGCTTGAGAGACTTCAAGCCAACCAGGGGACATGTGGGAAGAGGCATTCCATTCCATTCATTCCTCAACCCTCTGGGACAAAGGAAGTTACTTCCTAGCTTCTTAAGCTACACCTATGGTTTCCTCTTGGGCTGGGATGGCCATTTGTAATGAGATAATGGGATGGCCATCAATGGCCATCAATGAGATAATGATGCGTTAAAGGGCAGGGGAAGAGAGAGTTGTCAACGGGACCATGGGATAGGGAGGGTGTTACCTGAGTAGATGCGCAGTTCCCCCATCCGGGCATCCAGGCAAACACTCTCACTCCGCACTACAAGACAGCTGTTGACATTCATTTCCTGTTCCTCTTGCTTCTTTCCTCACAAGATGCGTGGGTGGGAAGCAAGAAGACTTTCCAGAAGTCACCTCATCCCTCCATCTCCCTCTAGGAAGAACCACACTCACTCCTCAGGCGGATAAACCGATTCCCGCAAGTAGCTCACGCCTGGAGTGAACAGTCTTTAATGCCGAGAAGCTTTTACTATGTTTAATCCGAAGGCCCCGAGGCATCAGCTAAGCTGTGTCTGCCACCCTCCCCCCTCCTCCACTGACCCCTTTCTCTCTCTTCTTTGCTGTTCTGTTTTCCATTTGCTTCCCCATTCCCATGGCTCCTGGGAAGAGGCGAGGACTTGGGAGTCAGAAAACCTCATTCTGAATCCCAGCTCTATCGCTCACAGAGGAACGGGCACAGCCTTAGATTCTTCGAGCCTCAGTTTCTCCATCTGCAAAGGGAACATAATAATACCCAGTTGCTGTGAGGGTCAAATGCAATCATGGGCCGGAAGCTGTTTTGTGAACGGTAAACTACCATGCTTGAGGGAAGGCTGGTCATTAATTCCCCTTGTTTCTCGGGCACCAAAGAGAGGAGAGCTGGGGCAAGCGACGGGACTCCAGGTCAAAGATGGAGACTGCGCATCTGAACGCCAGCCCTGCCCTCTGGCTCTCCAGGCCACCGTGGGAAAGCCGTGGGGCCTCTGAGCCTTGGTTTCCCCATCAGTAAGGAAAGAGTCATTAGGCGCATCTCCTTCCTCCAGCTGAGAGGAGTTTGCTCGTAAATGACGGTTGCTCACTCTCTCTCTTTTAGAGACGCTGTGAGCTCACCACCGCCAATTACGGTTTATTGAGCACACATGACTCGGTCTTCCGCGCTGGATAAACAGACCTTTCAAAGGCGTAGGCCTTGCCCGGGAAGGGCTCCCAACCAGCCCTGCGGGGGGGGGGGGGGGGGGGGGCAGAGCAAGGCATCATCTCTGTGTTCCTCTGCTCCCGGATGAACTCACCTGAGCAGAAGCGACACCTGGGTGTCACCCGTGGCACCGGCCACCAACACCCAGCGGGACCCCAAATGATCAGAGAGAAGGAAGGGTGTCCTCCTCACCTCTGGGACGACTCGGCTGCCAAAAGCTCAGTGTCCCTTGCAACTGTCCCTCATTTCCGCTCCTGCCACCCCCCTGGAGGGGCTTCAGGGTGGTACTGTTGAAGTAACCTCCAAACTCGTCCCCACAGCTCTGGCCTTGCCTCTCTCCCCCCCAAGCCCACCCGCTGCTGTCAGATGATCTTCGAAAACCCTCCTTTAGCATCTCAGTTTCCTGCTCGGCACCGTCGGTCATTCCCCGGCGTCTAATGGATACAGTTCAAGGGCGACACAGTGTGACACAAGGGTTAAAACCACTTCGGGATCAAGAGAAGCCTGGCTCTGCCCTCGATGGGTAGGTTGCTCCAACCTCTGTCTATCTCCTCAAGGGCAAAATGAGGCCAAGAGCACTGCTGTTCTGCTGTGATAAAACCTTACAATGTGTGGAGGCACCGTGCCCTAGGTCAGAGAAGTTATTCGGTACAGGGGCGCCTGGGGGGCTCGGTCAGTTACGTGTCTGACTCGTTTTCGGCTCAGGTCATGATCTCACAGTTCGTGGGATTGAGTTTGGGATTTTTCTCCCTCCCTCTCTCTCTCTCTGCCCCTCCCCTGCTCACACGCTCTCTGTCTCTCTCTCTCTCAAAACAAATAAAGAAACTTAAAATAAAAAAAGAAGGGGCACCTGGGTGGCCCAGTCGGTTGAGCGTCCGACTCCAGCTCAGGTCACGATCTCGCGGTCCGTGCGTTCGAGCCCCGCGTCGGGCTCTGTGCGGACAGCTCGGAGCCTGGAGCCTGCTTCGGATTCTGTGTCTCCCTCTCTCGCTGCCCCTAACCCACTCGCATTCTGTCTCTGTCTCTCTCAAAAAGAAATAAACATTTTAAAAAATTAAAAAAAAAAAAAAGAAGTTATTCAGTCTACGTTAGCCTCCTTCAGCTTTCCTTCCTATGACTTCCCTCCACATCTTCCCCGGCAAGGGACACAGCGTGCTCCTACCTGCACACCCACCCTGGGGATTCTGGGAGACTGACACTGACAACCAAGGCGTCGTATTCTTAAGGGCTAGGAGGACGTGGAGAAGAAGGTAAAGGGCTTTGGGATGATAATCAGGCTGCTGACATACCAGGCTTAAGGCTTCAAATGGAAAGATGCAAGTCTACCCCAAGTACTGTGAGTATCGGAGGCTCCAGGAAGGCAGGAAACTCACCCTGAGATAAGAACACTGGTCCTTGATACATAAGAAAGACTCCTCGGATAACCGAGCATGTCATTTAAATGGCCTTGGCACAGCTCCTGGGGAACCCAGTCCAAATTCTTTCAAAGAAGACTATAATAATAATAATAATAAAACAGCACCATTGGCTGCAGAGCTCCAGCCCGGCAGCCAGGAGCCCGAGGAGCACAGGGACAAGGGGCCAGTGGGCACAGCACAGGCACAAGCAGCAGCGTGAAGATGACTTCATTTACCAAGTTATCAAAAACCACAATGTCTGCCAAGCAAGAGTGTGAGTCACCAGGACCCACAGGAAAGAGGGCCCGGTGACAGTGTGGGGTGGGGTGGGCACCAAGTGTTTCGAATCCTGACCCAGTGCTGAGACCTTACACTCTCTGAGGCTCGGTTTCTTTATCTTCAAAAATGGGGATGATCTAAACGCTGACTGCATCGCCTTGTTTGGGAATTAAATGAGTTCATCTGTGTAGAGGGGTTTAGCAATACACATGACTTATTTTGATAGCCGAGTTCTTGATTTACCCAAAGTTGGCGGCGGGGGGGGGGGGGGTGGAGAGGGAAGGGCCCCGTTCTTTCTTCGTCTTCCACTGCCTCTGGCAAGAGCCCTTGGCTTCGATTAGACTGACCTCAACTCTGACACTCTTTGGAGGGGAGATCCCCCAAAGCTCTGGCCTTCCTGCCTCGGTTTCAGCCATCCCCTGGGAGGCCAGATGACCGAGTCCAGACTTTCGAAAGAGTCAGGGCCTGCATCAACCCTGACACCACAGCCTTCCATAACTCTTCCTGTGGCTACGACAAAGCTAGGCACACACCTAACACTAATGCTGTTTTGAAAGAGTGAATGAGCTGAGCTTAGAGCATTAGGTTGCTGAGATCAGTGTCTGGGGTTCAAGCTCTCAGTGGCTCTCAGAGTCCAGGCCACCCTTGCTGCTCTGTGCTGCTGGTCAATCAGGGATGGATGAGCGAGTGTGCATGGGCCTTCCACCACACAGCCGGAACAACGGCATGTGCCTTGCAGAGGGGTCCAGAGTCTTTCCCCCCTTCACCTTACTGCATTCTGCGATAGTGATCTAGTTCAGAGTGACGGGGGCCACGTAGGAAAAGAAATAACCAGATAGAACCAGACTGAGACGGCAACAGAGGTGCTGCTGTAGGGGGTAGGCTGGGGAAAACTTCAGACAGGCTACAAATACAGTCCAAGCGAATACGTTTCCCTGTGCTAACATGAAAGGAGTTGGTGCTGGGGATTTAATCAGCTTAATAGGGCATAGCAGACAGACAGCCAATTGTCTGGAGCCTATGAGAAGTGGTGGCCACTGGGAGAACAGTTCAAATGCAGAAGGAGCCCAGCCAAGGGGGCATCCAGCCTTGGGGAGGCAGTGTGGACTGGGCCAGAATGAAGCGAAAGACTGAAAAAGCACGGGTCCCCTGTCGGATTGGAAGGGGCTCTCAGAGGGGACACAGGAGCCTGGCAGGCAGGGCTGCCTCATTAATCCTAGGTTGGAACATTCTTCAGCTTGCCTCCCTCAGGCATTTGCTAGTTGGGATAGGATGTTCTTCCTCTCATCTAAGCACAGAATCTCCACATGAAGAAGAGGAGGCCAGAGGGGAAGAATACTGTGGAGGTAATTAATACAAGTCCTGCTTCTCCCAGTGGTAATTCAGAAACTGGGGCTGGCCAGAAGCCAAGATGGGTGCAGGTGCCAGGGAAGAGAGGGAGGGAACAAACAGGAATGACTGGCACACTGCGCTGAAATACACCAAAGAGCAGGGTCCTTTTGGCTTCATGCATTGTAGCAATATCTTACCTGACAGGTAGAGAAATCTGTGACCTAAGATGTGGCCTTGAGATTTGATGACAACACCGGCTGAAGTCCCTTTGCGCTTGTGGGTAAAATCTCCCCCCCCCCCCCCCACCGATTCTCTGAACAGGAGGAGCCTTGGATTGAAAAGGAGGGGAGCAAGGCCTCCAGGTGCCCCAGGGTCTCGAGGCAAAGAAGATAGTTGTTCGATCTTGGGAATGAGAAGGTACAGCGTGGACAACTTCTCAGGAGGATGTACGATTGTCTACTGACCAACTGCCACTCCCCTACCTAACCCTGGTAACCTAACGTCCTTAGGGCTGTTCCTGGGATTCAATGCAGGCTGGGGTCACCTCAAAAGGAGGGCTCCCAAGGGACGCTGCTTTGCCTCTGAATCCCCATGGCCTTGCCTGTCCTATCAGGACAATACTGCCTGAAGGCTTGGCCTTCCTCCATCATTGACACATTCCACCATGCTTTTCCTGATGAAATCAGGTTAAACCAAACTCCAGGGACAACTCAGAAGGGGCAAGGAAGTAAAAAATGGTCAGTGTATAACAGGAGAGGTGGGGAGGAGGAGAAATTCACTCTTGTTCCCTGGGACTAGTGGAAAGAAACAATATACATATTTTAATGAGGATGGGTCTCAAGTCCAAAATTAGTCAGGATTTTTTTTTTTCATTGCAATGAAAAGAAACACAACTGTCCCCGGCTTGAGCTAAATCGATGAATATATCAGGCTGGCTTCATACAGAGCTCTCAGCGTGGTCAAGACCGATTTCTTTCCAACTTATAGTTAGATTTCCATCTGCATTGGCTCCACTTTCCGGCAGACATTGGCAAGGTGGTCCCAGGAACCCCAGGTGTTAACCCTACTAGCTTTCATTCTACTGGAAGGAATTTTGACCAAAGTCCCAGATTTGAGTCTTACCGCCCAGTTCGGGTTTACATCCCCGCTCCTAGAGTCAGGTGTGGGATCATCCGCTCCCACACTACAAGATCGGAGGGTGGGGGGGGCAGTAGTTTTTCAAATAAAAGTCAAAAGTGCTGTTACCAGAAGCAGACAAAGCAAAAAATATCCACCTCCGACCCCATCTCGGATCCGTGAGTTAAGCTTCCTGATAGGAGGACAGCAAATTAACCTACGTAAATATGCGTCAGGGTTAGGGGAAGCATTTAAGCAGGTACGTGACATGAGGAATTTCTACCATACTGCCATACTTCCCCAAGAGCTAAAGGCAGTCTTATCCACCTTTGTGCTCAGTCTCAAAATACAGTCTTAAAACATGAGGTCAGACCATTTGACGAACTGCCTCCAAGGCATTTAGGAAAACGGAGTTCAAGAAAAGTGAAGAATGTTTAGCAAAAATGTCATTTTTCCTTGGTGTCTAAAAGAGGCAGAAACGACTCGGAAAATCCCAGTTTCCCTAAGTCAGGGAAGCTGTTTAGTTAGCTCACAGGTTGAGTCCATCCTCTGTATTAAGAGGGAAAGTGGACATAGGGAGTAGGGATGGAAAAAAGGGGGAGGTCCAGGAGCCATGAACTCTAGGTTTTGGAAGAGAAAATACAGGCTCTAGAGTGAGGAAACTAGGTTTGAAACCTAGTAGTGCTATTTTCTAGCTATGTGACCTTGGGTAGGTTACTAAGCCTCTCCGACCTTCTGTTTCCTCTTCTATAAAATGAGGATAATGATACTAATCCCTCAAATTGTCCTAGCTCAAATACAACAGCATAACTAAAACCTTTATCATAGTATCTGGAACTTCAGAAAGTATATTATCAATGATAAGTAGAGACTCCACCCAAGATTTCCTATTTCAAAGGTTTTTTTTTTTTAAGATTTTGACATTTGTTTTGCCTCAGGCAGCCTCAGAAACAGATGAGGGAAGAGCCTGAGTTCTTAGAGGGAGAGACATTGACCCTACTCTTCACTTTCTTGCTTAGTATCTTAGTATCTCCCAATGGCATCAGAGACCCACAGCGTTGTCCCCAGGCTTGGTTAAACCCAGGATTAGCTCAGATCAGGCAGATGGCATGTCGTTCCTTCTTAAAAACCTCCAGGTAATGGATTTCTTGGCTTCCTTGTCTCTGGAACTCCACTAGGTAGGATGTTCTTCCTTGTGACTAACTCCAAAACCTCCAGCATCAACCACAGTTTACATCTACTCATGAAGTCGTTCAACTTCATGAGTCGTTGATTCGTTCTTGCTCTCGTAATTATTGGGCTCCTGTTATGCCAGGTACCATGCCAGCTACCGGAAATACAAAATTGAGTAAAATGCTCTTGCCCTCAAAGGGCCTGGAGTCTAGAAGGAAGGAGCACATCCATGGAGAGAAATTGTAGTACACAGTAAGCACCTTAACAGAGGTCAGTTCTGAACACTTGGGAAACCCCAAGGGGCGTCTAACCTGGGTTTGGGAGAGGGAACTCAGGGAAGGCTCCTTGGAGGAGGTGACACTCGAGCTGAGTCTCAAGGGACTGCTGAGCAAACAGATCCCAGCAACAGTTATTTTGCAACCATTGTTTCTCAGCCTTTATCACATAAGAAGCCAAACGTTGGTTATTGTTGAGCTGATTGTCACATGGAGAGGATATCGCATCGACCGCACGGGGGTAATTACCCAGCAGAAGTTATGGTCCCATGCCTGTGATTCCAGGGTGATGACAGTTTGGGCACTAAGACCTCTTGTGGTGAACGATGTCCTACAGTCCTGAAAGCGGGATGCACTATAGAGGTTGAGGCAGACTCCACCTTCAGTGGAAAGTGTGGGCATGGAAGCCGGGTCCTCACAGAGATGGGGAGGGGCGGCTTGCTGGGGTGGAGCGTGGAATCACCTTTTTCTCCTGATCCAGAATCAGCTACGGTGTGGATGGTAACAAGGGCCATCTTGCCTAGAACACGGAAGGGAAGAACCAGATGACCTCTAGAGGTCCCTTCTTATCAGGGGAGAGGATCCTTTAAGAATCTGGCTATTTCTGGCGCGCCTGGGTGGCGCAGTCGGTTAAGCGTCCGACTTCAGCCAGGTCACGATCTCGCGGTCCGTGAGTTCGAGCCCCGCGTCAGGCTCTGGGCTGATGGCTCGGAGCCTGGAGCCTGTTTCCGATTCTGTGTCTCCCTCTCTCTCTGCCCCTCTCCCGTTCATGCTCTGTCTCTCTCTGTCCCAAAAGTAAATAAAAAACGTTGAAAAAAAAAATTTTTTAAAGAATCTGGCTATTTCTAACTTACCCCAAGGATCTTGGCTCAAGGTGCTGCTGTTCTCCTTCCCCTCCAATTAACCAGCCAGATTTTACACCACAATAGGAAAGGCATCCGGGCTCACCCCCCCCCCCCCCCCCCCCCCCCCCCGGGGCTGAAGATGTGGGGAGCCCGCAGAAGCCTTCAGAGGTTGACCACTTTGCAAAAGGCCACTCAGCAAACCATAAAGAGAACGCTGGCGGGGCACCTGGGTGGCTCAGTCGGTTAAGCGTCCGACATCGGCTCAGGTCACAAACTCTCGGTCTGTGAGTTCGAGCTCCGCGTCGGGCTCTGGGCTGACCGCTCAGAGCCTGGAACCTGCTTCGGGGTCTGTGTCTTCCTCTCTCTCTGCCCCTCCCCCACTGGCGCTCTGTCTCTGAAAAATAAATAAATATTAAACTTACCAAAAAAAAAAAAAAAAGAATGCTGGCCACTAGCATCGGTCAGAGAAGCTACGCTCCTCTGTTCAACGCGAAAAGCAACAGCTTTTCTTGCCTACACACTTTCGCCCCGCCCCAAACACCAAATCCCGGAAAAAAAAACAGAGAAGATAAATGAAGGCAGATTGCAACGACCAGTTGAAACAATCCCTCTTCACCTCCCCTTGGCTCTTGCGGGTCCCCCCCCCCCCGCCCCCCACCCTCTGCCATCATCCCCACCCTAAGTTCCAGTCGACAAAGGTGCCTCTAAGGTAGAACCCCTGGCCACAGCTGTCAGTGGGGAGCGAGGTGCTGGGGAAGACTCAGCCAAAAGTCCCCAAGTGTCCCACATCTCAGTTACCGTCCTCTTTCTGCTTCTGGTGGGTGCCTGTCAGAAATTTGTGATAAGAAGGGCTCCGGTTAGACCTTCTGAACAATCTGCTCGCTCCTTATGGATAAAAGCAGGAGTGTGTAACCGAAGAAGGCAGCAGTCTTCCCAGGGGGATTTTAAAGAAGAGCGTTCTCATACGCCAGTCTGCTTTGAGACAGACAGAGTGACTTCCCCGGAGCAGAGGGCACCAACTTCTCCAGAGGGAAGGGTTCTCAGGACCCTTCCCTTCACATTCGGGTCTGCCCCTCCATTTCCCTCCCCACCCCCCCCCCACCCCCGCTCTCCTCTCTTCACCCCTTCCTACTTCCCAGGTTAAATACAGAAAATAATGATCCCCTTCCCTCCTCCTTCTCCCTCGGCTAGGAGCCTTTGCAGGGGGCGGGGAAGGTTCTGCCATCCTCAGTTCCTGCCTTCTGGAAGCTGTTAAACTGAGAAGGACCCGCAGAGGAGCCAGACATTTAAAATCTCTCCTCCCTGCTCCCCGCCTCTGGGTTGGGCCTGGATACCGCCCCCCCCCCCTTTGTCTTTTCTTTCTTTGCAAGTAGCACGGAGGGGTGAGGCAGAGGCAGAGTGAAGGGAGCTGGCCCCTGGCTTTGTGACTTACTACTGGTCATCAGGCCTTTCTGGGCGTCATTTCCCATGAAATCAGTGTAAGGACACAGGCCTCTTAGGATGGCCAGAGTAGAAGGAGATAATGCGAGAGAAGTGGCTTACCCATTGTTTGGCACGTAATAGAGATCAATAAATGGTAGTTGAATGAATGACTGAAAGGTAAGTGCCCAACTCAAGCACTTGCCCAGGCCACAGTGGGAAGCCTCTGTTCTAGGAGTCTCGAACATGGGGGTGGGGGTGGGGGGGGTGGCTAAGGAGCTGCTTAAATAATGGGAGAGACTGAAAATGCTAGATGCCAGGGGAAAGGGCCCTCACCTGTGCCACAAAGCAAATTCCACTCTAGGTTTCTGTAAGGGCTCACCTCCCGCGGTCTTCGCTGGGTGAGAAGGTGAGGGAAGGGGAATTTCTGGAATCCAGAATCCAGTCTCAGCTTGAGAATAAACCAGAAGGGCTAGAATTCAATTCCTGGAATGGAGGCAGATGCCACTGATGTCTCTTCTTCCCCACAGCCCCTCCCAGCAAGGCTGCTCCCACAGGTCTCCCCAACCCCCTCCCGGTCTATGGATCCTGCAGCCTGAGGAATCGGCCTGAGTTTCCGTAGGGTGAGAAAGCCCATCAGCTCAAAGTAGGGGAGAAGAGCCCTGGGCCAGCCACCAGAGGACCTCTGTTCTGTTCCTTCCAAATGAATTGTGTGATCCCTTGCCGGACACTAATTTGCTATACGTGGAAACAAATGAGAGACACAGATTTCGTTAGAAAGACAAATCACGAACCAAACTTGAGTTTCAAAAAAAAACAACAACAAAAACCTGGTTACTGAGTTCAAGGCGAAATTAAAACCAAACCACTGCAGCTTCCGAACCAACTGAACCAGAAGAGAACTGGAACCACATATCATCAAAGGCCCTGCATTCAAAAGATGTTCCTGGACCTCACCTCCGTGGACTCTGGCTTTCCCACATCGGATTCTGCACTCGTCCATTTCCCAGGAGCATATGGTCCAACAGGCAGGTTTTCCCTCTGCAAACACACTCCGACTGCCCAGCTCGAGTGCCTTCCCCATCATCAACACTGCTCTGCCCGAGATCGCAGAGTAAAATGGAGCTCTTAGCACCCCCACCAAACCTCGTTATTGCCAGAATCAGAGCACGAAACCGTCAACACAACAAAACCCCAAAACCCCAACCAACAAAAGTCGAGCCACAAAGACCTCTGTGGTGACAGAGATCTGCGATCCTCTAAGTCCAGCTCCTCTAAGCCAGCAAAGAGGGCTGTGATTTAATTCTGCATCACCCCCTTGCAGATTCAGACACCCCGCTTTCTAATGAGCTCAGTAAAGGCTGTCCCATCCAGTCCTCTCCACAGGAATTGCAGGAAGTGGGAAAAATGAAATTGCTGCTTGTCAAGAGTAGATGACCACCCACACCCAGCAAGGGGGTGAGCTGGGAGCCAGGCCTCCCGTGGAGGACCCAGCAAGGTTCCTGCAGTGGAAAAATGGGCCGGCTTGCTGCTGAGACAGCTGCTGAGATTTGCTCCTCTCTCATAAAAATACAGCCGGAACTGTCCATCCTTTGTCTCCCTCGGACCCTCCCAGCTGAAGTCACCATTGCCTTCCAGGGGCAGAGTCCTCCCTATCTGGTTCCAGAAGCAACCCTCACCACAGACCTGAGAGTTAGCTGTTTGATTACAGAATGTTGGGAGATGAACCTTGGCTGTCTTCGCACCTAGCTGCAGCCTCCTTTTATCTCCTGTCATCTTGGCCCAGGCCGATATTATGGCCTTCTGTCTCGATATATCTGCCTGGCCCTCTTACTCCCAGTCCCTAAAGGGGCACCTTTGTCCCTAAGCCTTTAGGCCCAACCTGGAGCTACATTAGTTTCCCAAGCTCTGTCTTCCTGGATCCGGTTTCCTCCCCTTGCCCTGGGTTATGTATGACAAGGACTAAGGGCATGGAACAGATACTGCCTGCCTTCAGCTATCACCAGACTCCTCTGCAGGGGAGTGGGAAGAGAGACACTGAGAAAAATTTCAAAGTCCAGCTGGAGCCCCACCAACTGTAAGAAGCTATCCCCCAAAGGCTCCCAGCCCATCTTCAGCTTCTCCACTAGACTTTCTATGGATTTTTCACCTAGATCCAACTTTTAGACATGATCACACAGTGTTTTGTTGCTATCTATTTTATGTGTTTCCACAACTCGATCAGATGCTTCTAGAACACAGGGACAGTGTCATATAGAACTATGTTATATGAAACTGCCCAGAATTGCCCTGGGCATGGACCATCCCTGCCTGCCACCTAGGTTTCCAATCTACCTTCCACACTGTTACCACAGCGAGCGGGCTCGATGCAGACCTGGAGAGGCCACTCAGGGCCCTCAGTAGTCCAGCCCCAGCCGGTCTCGCCAGCCTTCACTCCATTATTCCTACCTCCGTACCCTTGCTCACGCCATTACCCTCATGGCTTCACCCCTCCCATCTGTCCAAAACAGATTACAGCTTACTCTTCGAGGTTCTTCCGGTACCTCCAAATACTGTCTCCTTTCTAGAGCCTTCTCACATTCCTGTCGGAAATAGTCACTCCCTGGAGTTTCCACGGAAGTGTGGTAGCCTCCCCCACCAACCCCATCCACAGTTGCCCTCCCCACGATCTCAGCTACCCACAATCAACCACACTCTGGAAGCAGATGATCCTTCTTCTGATGTACCGGAAGGTCAATAGCAGCCTGGACACCATGTCACAGGGCCTATGTCAATCATCTCACTTCATCTCATCACATATCTCATCACATAGACATTTTATCATCTCATATCAACACAAGAAGAATAAATATAGTACATTAAGATATTTTGAGAAAGAGGGGCACCTGGGTGGTTCAGGTCGGTTAAGTGTCCGGCTTCAGTTCAGGCCATGACCTCAGGGTTCATGAGTTGGAGCCCCACATCGGGCTCTGTGCTGACAGCTCGGAGCCTAGAGCCTGCTGAGGCCTTGTGTCTCCCTCTCTCACTGCCCCTCCCCCACTGGTGCTCTGTCTCTCTCTCTCTCAAAAGTAAATAAACATAAAAAATTTCTATTTTATTTTATTTTATTCATGTATTTCTTTTTAAAGTATAATTTATTGTCAAGTTGGCTAACATACGGTGTATACAGTGTGCTCTTGGTTTTGGAGGTAGATTCCCATGGTTCATCGCTTACATGCAATGCCCAGTGCTCATCCCAACAACAAAAAATTTCTTTAAAGATATTTTGAGAGGGAGAGAGACCATGTTCATATCACTTTTATTACAGTATATTGTTATAATTGTTCTGATTTGTTATCAGTTATTGCTGTTAATCTCTTACTGTGCCTAACGTATAAATTAAACTTTATCATGGGTATATATGTAGGTACATATAGGAAAAAACATAGAGTATGCAGGGTTCAGTACTATCCATGATTTCAGGCATCCACTAAGGGTCTTGGAACATATCCTCCATGTATAAGGGGGGACTACTGTATTTTCATACTTCCCTTTTATTTTTTACTTTTTTAGATATTTTCTTAAGTTTTCATTTATTTATTTTTGGGAGAGAGAGAGAGAGAGAGAGAGAGAGAGAGAAAGCATGAACAGGGGAGAAGCAGGAAGAGAGGAGGACAGAGGATCTGAAGCAGACTCTGTGTGGACAGCAGAGAACCCCTGACCTGAGCCGAAGACAGATACTTAAACCGACTGAGCCACCCAGGGGCTCCCGCAACTTCACTTTTCAATAAGTACTACCTAGCACATAGTAAGCACTCAACAAATATGTTTCAAAGAATATAACACCTTCTATTGTGGGTACTTATGCTACGAATATATCTTTTTCCTCCACTAAACAATAAGCTTTATTATCTCTGTATTTCTTGTCTGGACCCAATAGATGTTGAAGCAATAGACATACTGAGTTGAATAGTACATATGCAGTAATGAATAGAATGAATAAATAAAATTCATTGAAATGAGTGTACTTAAATGGTAGATACCAGCTCAAAAGGTTTCTATATAACTTTCCTTCCGTTATATACATATTATATATATATATAATATATATATATATAATATATATAATATATACATATTATATATACATAATATATATATAATATATACATAACCCTAACCCTAACCCTAACCCTAAACCCTAACCCTAACCCTAAACCCTAACCCTAACCCTAACCCATATACATACGTGTATGTATATATTATATATATTACAATATAATATATTATAATATTTTATATATAATATAATTTTTTTTAACAGAGAGAGAGGGAGAGAGAGCATGTGTGCAAGTGCGGGAGGGGCAGAGAAGACAGAAAGGGAGAGAATCCTAAGCAGGTTCCACACCCAGCACAGAGCCAGACTCGGGGCTTGATCTCACAACCGTGAGACCATGACCTGAGCCGAAATCAAGAGTCAGACACTTAACCGACCGAGCCACCCAGGTCCCCCTACGTTACTTTCTATATTACTTAATACAAGGGACAAAAACCCAATTTAGTGTAGCTTATGCATGCATAAATGAGTCATGTAACTAACTCATTTGTAGGAACAGGGAGGGCACAGTAGGATATGAGATACAGTTGACTCAGATGCTGCCAGGTCTCTCTTCACCTTTCCTCTTGGCCTCTCTCCCCACGTAAGCTTTGTTCTTTCCCACTGGCAACCTTCTTCCATGTGCAGGAAACATGGTCGCTGATAATTCCAGAGCCTCACTCCTCACGATGCACACTGCTGGAGGGAATCAAGACTTGTCCTCTCTGTGGTCTTAGGTTCAAGAACCTCAGGAAAGGATGCAGCTGGCTCAGTTTGGGTCAAGTAGTGGTGGGACCTCTAATAAAATGACAGTCCCCATGTTAACAGTGAGGAGAAAGAGCGTCTTAAAGAAGCGGGTCTGGGTGCGGGGAGGATGGTTGCTGTTCTAGACAGCAGATGCCTCCAGAAGGGAGAGATGCAGCTTGCATTCCAGGGAGGTGAGGGCAAACAGCAAGTGTGATTTGGGAACCTCAAGATGGAAGCTCGCAAGAGGCCAGAGGAGCATATTATGTTCAGCACCTAAGGGAGAGACAAGGTCGACTGCATTTTCTTCAAGTGAGAGGAGGAGTGGGGACAGGGTCCACAGTGATGGCCTCCCTGCCACAACCGGCCTGCTCTGCGGACGCCATGGCCTAGCTGAGGAAAGCCAGGCTGGAACTAATGAAGCAGAGTAAGGTCAAGGGGGCAGTGTGGATAAGAAGAAAAAGGGGCTATTCAGAGGCTAGGGCAGCTAGCCATACACAACAGCCCAATCAGGAACTTCTGGTGTTGGAGGCAGTGCCCTCCCTCTTGCCATGGTAGGGAGAAGGGGCGCAACTCCAGCGTCATAGACCTCAAGCCTGCTGCTGGAAGAAACAAGGCACCGAGGCTTCTTGGTTTCCAGAAAATACAGGTTTCGGTGGCTGGCTCAGCTATAGACACCAGGCTGCAGCTGCCCTAGAGCCACCTTGACCTACCCTCTCACATCCTTGTCTCCCGCCTACACAAGGGCTGGGGGGTTGGAATAGGGTGGAAGGTTCCTCTTCTCTTATCCCACAGCCCCCACCTGGGCAGGGGGAGCACTAGGCTCTGAGAGAAGGGAGGATCTACCTAGAGGCTACCATGGAAGCCATGTTCCCGGTCTGCCCATGAATCCTAGCCAGCCAGAGGTGGGACACACCTAAGATCCTCTTTGGTGGCACCTCCCCAACAGGGCCTGTCTCCCTGGGACCCAGGGAGTTTGAAGAAAGGATCTTGCCTTTCAAATACTAACTGGCTATGAACTGGCAGCATGTTCCAGCCCCCACTTGCCAGGCGGCCAAAGTAGACTTCTCCTTTAATGGGACCACACGTCTGGCCTAAATTGTTACTCCCCCAAGACAAGTTTACTGAACAGTTAGGCAATGCTTCCACGCACAGCCACTGCAGAGAAGCTTAAAATATATTTTAATACATTTAAAGCACCATCCTGGAGACCGGCTTTCTCATGATAAAGATGCGACCCACCGACACTCATTGGGCTTTAAAATGTCAAGTTATTGCAATCCAGCAGGGAGCCTGACAAGCCATTAAATCTGAAGCTGTGTTCGGCTGATTCCTTTCCTCCCATTTCCCATTCCTCCCCCCCAAAATTGATCTGGGCTCCTGAAGCCGACATTTTGGTAGGACTTTCTGAACCGTAACAAGGTATGGTCTCTATCACTGCTTCTTCCATGGAAATGCCCTGGGGAGTGGGGTGGGAGGGCCCAGAGAAGTTGGGAGGGGGCCAGGGAGTGAAAGAGGACACATCTCACCCTTGGAGTCCTCTAAGTGCCAAGGAGGGTGAAACTTGGAAAAGAAGTCCACGGATGGTTTCCATTAGAAGGTGACCCTAAAGTCCCCTCCACACCCCTGCAACGTTCCACCAGCTGGGCTGGAGAGGAGAGGCACGGGACAGGCAGGGGATTATCTCAGACCTGGTTCCCAAGATAGATGGTGATGGCATGGTGGCAGGCAGTCTCCCGCACCACATTCGGGAGTTCTAAGCGCTGAGCCCAGCGCAACAAGTCTAAAAATATGTCCTTCCTTTGATCTGTTTAACTTTCCCAAGGTCAGAAATTGGATGCAGATGGGTTACTGAGAAACAGTAGGATAGGAAAATAAAGAGGGGGGAGCGGGGGGAAGGACCCAAATGTTAGGAAATTGGGGAGGATGGTAAAGGCCAGGAGGAAAGTAAACCCTAGGAGTGTAATTCACAAGTCGGTTTCTGCATGTGCAAAAGGTTCTTCATCCTGGGGCCGGAGGACAGGATACAAAGCAGGACAGGTGCAGCCTGAGGGGCTGGTTAGGATCTAAGAGGCTTCTTCCCCAACCCCTGAAGCTCTGGTAGGTCACCTTCTTCACTACACAGTGTACAACTCAAACCTGTGAAGTGTATGTCAACCTGCCCTCCACAAGCATATGAATACAAATGACGGGTGTGCTGAGGTAGGTGTGGGAATATATCAGTCAATACAGATGTGTTCTGTGAACCAGTTGATGGTGCATGTTTGTACTTGAAAGCCACAAGCAAAATCCAGGCAAGAGCTAGGGGTGGTACTCTTGCACAATGTTGGTGGGGGTGTGGCTGTGGAGGTGTGATTAACAGTTTCTAGGCTGTATATAAGTGTGCGTGGATGTCTGCGTGTGTGCAAATTAAAATGGAAATGTGTGTCGGAGCATGATACAAGAGCGGGAAGGTCCGTGGGCTTTGAAGTCAGTCTGACTTGACTTTGCATCCTGGCTCTGTCATTAATCAGGTGTGTAACCTTGGTCCAGCCACTGAGCCTCAATTTCCTCAACTCTGAAATGAGGACAATAAGTACCTTCCAAGATGGCTAGGAGTATTGGAAACAATGCCATGTGCTTTAGCCCACACATAGCAGGGCTGAAAAGAGGACAGCTGTTATCGTGCACTGTGGATGGGCCTCTGGTCGGCAAAGAGGCAAGAGGGAGCAGAATATGACCCAGGATTGTGTGTGCGAAGTCTGGGTGAGGAGATGTGTGCTAAGATTTATGGGTAAGCAAAGCTGTGTACCTGTGTGCATCCAAGGCGATTCCTTCTCCTCCAGGGAGCCCCCTTTTCTGCAAGGGTTCGGAGCAGGGCGGCGGGTGGCACAATTTCCGCAGACACCTTGGGCTTCTGGGTTCTGGGTCTGAGTGAGTTAAGAGGTTGAGAGGCCCGGTAGGAGCTGCAGGAAGCCAACCGCCGGCAGAGGCTTCCTTTTTTCCCTCCACCCAGCAACGGTTGAATACCGCCACCCACATCCACTTCCCACCTCCAACCCCCCACCCTTACTTTCCTTCCCACAAGTGACATCAAGGGCAGGGTGGAAATCCGAGAGAGGATTTCTCCCCTCCATTTCGCCATTCCCCCTTAAGACAAACCAGGAAGCAGCTGCGGCTCCAAATCGGGCCACCTTAACAGTAGAGTAATGGTCTGGCCTCCAGCCAAGCCCCACCTCCGTTCCAGCTCTCGCTCCTCCCCCTTCTCCTCCCGCACTGCTCCGGGAGAGCTGGTGAGCCGGAGTCTGGCCCGAGTTGGCTAGAGCTGTTGCCATGACAAGCATTTTCTTAAGAAAGCTCTGCTGTTGAGACCGTCCAAAGCTGGGGGTTGAGGAGGGGAGCACGAACTTCCTGGGAAACGATCCCTCCGAAGAGAGCTAGGCCGGAGACACCCGTCCAGCTCCCCTGCACCCATTTTCTTCCAGGAACCTGAGAGGTCCTTCCCTTTGGGAGGGCTGGGGGAGGAGACCCAGCCCACTCCCCGGCCGTAGCTGGAAAGGCAAGAGAGCAAAGCCAGCATCTCTAGCGTGGTTGCCACACTGGGGAGACCGGTGGGTGGTCACCCCCACCCCACCCCGTCCATGGAAACCCGGAGGGAGAGTCCCGCTTGGAGAAGCCTGGATCTTTGCTAGAAAGAGAGGTAGGCTTGCAGAGAATGAATTGAGTCGCGATTTGCAAACTTTGTTTCTTTCTTTGCTCTCAATGGCTTCTAAAAACTCCCTGAATTTCCTCTTCCTAGGCATGTTTTTTGCGACTGGGTTTGGAGTGTGTGTGTGTGTGTGTGTGTGTGTGTGTGTGCGCGCGCGCGCGCGCACAGATTTGTCAAATACTGTGTTTCCTAGATTCCGTTCTGAGAAACCATATAATCAAACAAGTGATTTCTTTCTCTTTTCCTAGTTTTTGTCATTCCTGGGCTGTGGGGGTAAGGAAATGGAGGGACTGTCTTTTTCACACCCAAACTGAGCTTTTGGAAAAAGCATTTATTTTCCCCCATCCGTTCCTGCCCTCCCCCTCCCCCTTGGCTTGGGAATGAGACGCAGAATGGAAAACTGTTGCAAAAATATTTTCCGCGTCTGTTCCCTTTCTCCGAAGCCCCAAAGAGAGATGGAAAAAAAAAAAAAAAAAGAAAGAAAGAAAAGAAAGAACCGAGTAAGAAATCTTCAACAGGAAGGAGGGGCTGCCGTGGGGACCGGCCGAGGGGCTCACTGGGGGGTGGGCGGAGGTCCGAGAAGGAGGGGAATGGGGAAGGGGAGTGCACAAATTAAATTTCTTTAGCTTTGTAGAGAAACCTCAGCAGTTTCTCTGCCGCTTGCAAAACATCCTCAGACTTTCACGTCTATAATTAGCTGTGGAAAAAGCTGGGAGTTCCCTCGCCCCACTGTTGTTGAGTGTGTGCCGAGCGTCAAGAACCAACTGTATGAGTGTCTCTGAGGGCACCGCCCCACACATCTCGGGTCCCGGAGGAGAGGAAAGAGCAGAGGGTGAAGTTGGAAAGTTTGCAGATCCAAGGCCGGTGCCTGTGGGGCCGGTGAGCGTTGGGCGGCTGGGGGTTGGTCACCGGCGTCCTTGGGAGGGTCCCTCAGCGTCCTGGGCCACTGCGCCCTTGCAGAAGAGCTGGAAATGAAGGCTGGGCTGGTCGCTCCTGCTCTCCTGCAACCCGCTCGCTCCCTCGCATACTTGGCTGGCTCTTGGGGTGGAGGAGGCCGGCTGGCACCCTCCCCAAGGCGAGGCCCGCCTCACCACTCCCCCAGGTCTGCGAAGGACCCACCGCTCCTCTCCAGCAGCGGGGGCGGGAGGGGGGAACGCGGGAGTGGCCTGCGCATCCTGGGAGCGAGTGGGCACTCGGCTGGCCAGAGGCGCCTCCCCCGGGCATTCCTTCCGGACTTACAACAACTTGCAGACGCGGTGTCGGCGCCGGCTGGCCTGGTAGGGGGGATGTCAGATGGAGAAATCGCGGGCACGCAACTGACGCGGCGGGGGAGGGGAAGTGAATCCCAGGCTACAGCGCCATCTCCTCCTCTGGGTGGGGTGTCTGGCAGGAGGCTGCAGATCCTCTCCCTCCTGGAGCTCCTCCTCAGAGATGCCCCTTCTCGCCCTTCCTATACCGAGCCCCGCTTCAGCCCCCTCAGCGCCGGGCCCTCTTTCTCTGGAAGAAAGGGAAGAGAGGGTCATCCAAGGCAGGGACAGGCCGTGGAGAGGGGCCTAGGGGTCCGGATGGACCGGCTGGGAGAAGGTGGAGGAGGAGGAGGACAGGAGGCGGTGGTAGCTCCGATGGCTTAGTGAAACTGGTTCCCTGTTGGCTAGGGGTGGTGGCATGGGGGGCGGGCTCCGGGAGGTGGGTCCTGGACCCCACAGATCAGTGGGGTCAGTCTGGGGTGGGGAGGGAGAGGAAGCACCTGCCCTCTGCCCCAGCTGGTTTGGTTGGAGGGGTGGTAAAGGTGGGAGCTTAGAAACTGGGAAGAAGGAAGCAAAGGACTCTTAGAGGAGAGCTTAAGTGGGGGCCCAGGAAACAACAGGAATCAATTTTCATTTTGAGGCGCTGGATGATTGATCTGACTGCACCCCAAGGGCACCCTTGTCTTCTGATCCAGAAGGGAATGAGGCCTTCCCCAGGGGCCGAGGACCCAAGACAAGATCCATGCCCTTGTTCTGTAGGCAAGGGGGGGCGGAGGAGGGGAGTCCTTTTTTTTTTTTTTCTCCTGCTGGGGAGCCCTATCCTCCCTGCCACCATCTTGCCGAGGTACAACCTCGAAATCACCAACGCCCCCCCGCGCGCGCGCCCTTCCATGGCGGGGGCCCATAATCCCACCCTCCCAGCAGTTGGCCTTCCTATTTTCAGTTTTCTGACTAGGGTCAGATTCTGGTGGGCTCGGGGAGGGCTTCTCGCTGAGGAGCAGGTCCCTATTTAGCGCACACCGAGGCGCCTGCCTACCCCTCCCCCCCCCACCCGCTGTGGCCTTGAGTCGCGGGGCGGGGGAGGCGGGGGGCACCTTCTCTCCCTTCCCGCCTTGGCCGCACCAAACCCGCGGCCCCGGGGCCCGAAGCTGCCGGCGGCCCCGCCCCGTCGCGGCCCCTCCTGCAGCTCGGCCCCGCCCCCTCGGCTCCGCGCTCCGGCGAGTACTTTGCGCGGGAGGCGCTCCGAGCCGCCGCGGAGCTCAGGTTTGCTGCCTCCCGGCCTCTCCGAGCCTCCGTCCCCTCCCCGTCCGGCTGCCTCCTCCGCGTCCCTGGCCGGATTCAAGGGCAAGTCGACGGAGGCACGGGCTTAGCCCCGGGGCTCCCAGCACCTAGCGCGGTGCCTGGCACGTTCTAAGGTGCTTGGGCAATGTTTGGTGAAAGAAGGAAGTGACATTTGGGGAGATCCTGGGACCGATTGCCTAGCTTGCCCTGTGGGCTTCAGTTCCCCGCCGCACGATGGAAAGCCCGCACCCGCTGTAATGGTGGGAGGGCGTGGCTGAGTCAGATTTGTCCGATTTCTGTGATCTTGGGTGTCTGAAGAGAAGTCAAAATGGGAACGCCCAGTTAGTTTGCCCGAGGTATGAGTGCTGGAAGACGAAAGCGGTGAGGAGGAGGGCGTGGAGGTCCCTGAGCCATGATAACTGGAGAGCCTCACTCTTCCCCAGCATCGTTGGCTGGAGGGTCTTCAGAGGAAGAGGGGCACTGGGGGCTGCTTGGCTCTGACTCAGCTGCCCCTTGTCGGCAACTCAACCCTCCACGGGAAACTGCCACCCTTTAGCTTCTCCCGGTAATTCTCATGGACCCTTTTTCTCTTTTTTGCCTGTGTTCTCTGTCTTGGACCCAGCACCCAAAGACATGGATAAGCCCTGCCCTTGTGGGGCCTTCCAGATCCAGGAAGCTTTGGAGGGAGGAAAGGAAGATGTTCCTTCTGGCTCCTCAGGACCTAAGAGTCGTGTTTGGCTTAGGTTGACCCAGGTGTTCGGTTTGACCTTGAAGAAAAATGCTCTACCCTGGGCCTCACTGCCTTCGTGGAGGAATTCTTCCAGCCCTTTGATGTCTTTCCCCCAGCCTAACCCTCAGACAGTACTCTTGCCAGCCTGGTTCCCTGCGCCTCGGACTTGCGTTCATTCCTATCATCCGCAAATGGTACTCGGTCAGACGGGGTGATATCCTTGCCCCACTCGTTTCCCCTTTCTGTAGAGTGGGTCATAGAAATGAAGCAGGCCCTTGAGCTGGAGTCCCCAAGGCTTGTGTGGAATGTTTGGTGCTTCCTCTTCCAACATCCCTTTGTCTCCTCTTTCCTCTTTCCCTTGTATGAGCCAGTCTTGTTCCACTGACTTATTTCCTCTGCACATATTAAAAGAGAAATGACAGGGACTTTTGAATTCTGCCTCCACCTGAAGCCAGTTCTCTGTGTTCAGCCCACAGGAATGTGGGTTGAAGAGGGAAACCAGGCAGGATCAAGTTAGGACCAGAGCCAAGGACTCCCCAGGAGCAACACAGGAGGGGTTCGAACCAATTTGTGTTGGGGAGTGGTGGGTGGGATGGTGCAGAGGCCAAAGGAGAGAAAAGGGAGGTGAGGACTCAGGCGACCAAAGGCCAAGGATCCGTCCTTTCTTCTCCACTCTAGCTCCTCTCTGGCTGAAGTTTTCAGCCCCATCACTTCTCTGTGCTCTGGTTTCCCAAGTATAGAAATCTCTGGGACCATTCACATATGGGGCACCTGGGTGGCTCAGTCAGTTAAACGTCCGACTTCCACTCAAGTCATGATCTCACTGTTAGTGGGTTCGAGGCCCGCATCTGGCTCTGTGTTGACAGCTCGGAGCCTGGAGCCTGCTTTGGATTCTGTGTCTCCCTCGCTCTCCACCCCTCCCCCACTCACATTCTCTCTCTCTCTCTCTCTCTCTCTCTCAAAAAATAAATAAACACTAAAAAAAAAAAAAAGAAATCTCTGGGACCGTTCAGAATGATGAACTGGAATGGAATCAGTGAGACCCCTTTGCTCTTGCCTTTCTGCCAGGTCACTAGGACCAGAGGATCTCGAGGCAGTGTGTTTACTGGTGGGACCAAGGACTCTCAGACTCAGGGAAACTCTCAGCTCAGAACACCTCTAGCAAGATCCACCTAGGTTGCAAAATCAGTGCTCAAAGTGCAAACCGGTACAACTCCTACAGAGGGCAAGCTAGCACTATCTAACAAAACAACATATGCATTTACCCAGCCATCCTGCTTCTAGGAATTTATCCAGAAAGTGCACATTCACAGATACAAAAAGACATATGCACAAGGTGATTCTTTAAGGTATATTTGCAACAGGAAAGGAAATCACTGGAAACCACCCAATGCCCGTCTTTAACAGACTGGCTGAATGAACAGGAGTACAGCCACACAGTGGAGTACTATGCAGCCAAAAAAAAGAGTAGGAGCCCTGTGAACTTACATGCTGTGATTTCTAGGATATATATTTTTTTAAATATTTACTTACTTATTTTAAGAGAGAGAGGCAGAGAGAATCCCAAGCAGGCCCCATGCTGTCAGCACAGAACCTGACACAGGGCTTGAGCCCACAAACCGCGAGATCATGACCTGAGTGGAAATCAGGAGTCGGACACTTAACTGACTGAGCTGCTCAGGCATCCCTGTAGGATATGTTGTTAAATGCAAAATGCAAGATGCAAAAGAGTGCGTGTATAGAGCATGGCACTCTTGTTGAGAAAACAGGAGAAATCAGAATACTTTTTGCAAACACACACACACACACACACACACACACACACACACACACACACACAGGATAAACCAGAAATTAATATAAATGGTTCCCTGTAGGGTGAATAGGAACAAGATAGAGAAGATAGAGATGGCAATGAAACTTTACTAATGCTACTATTTTAGACAGTTTTGACTTCTGAACCAGGTAAATAGTTTACCTGGTTACATAGATCCAAAAGAAAGAAAAAAGCAAACCCTAAAGCCAACCACAACAGAAACAATGAACCTGAGTATCAATTTGATTCCTCTACAAAGAAAATGATTAATTCAAGTAATCTTTTTGTTTAATGCCTTGACTCTTAGTGGAATGTATATTCTCAGGATAAAAAGCACTACCAAAAAAAAATCTTGGACTTTACTCTCTAATTGTGTTATTGGTCATGGTGTTGGCATCATAAATTGGAAACGGTTTTTTGTTTGTTGTAGGATAGATCAGATGAGTATATTGACATCTCTGGAAGTCAGGGTTTTGATCTGGAAGAAGGGAATCAAAAATATGGAATGGGGGAAGGTGAGGCAGAACCCTGTGATTTTTTATGTATCTCCTAGGTCTGTTCGCTGGAAGGGTCTAGAAGTACTGCTACCCGGTAGCACAGAACACACCTCACGCCCAGATGTTTATTTCTAAATACCACTTGCCCCTAAGAGGAAGCAGTGCTCCATGGAGAAATGGCTGATTCTAAATCTGGGACTGAGAAAGTACACCTCAATCATGTTATGCCAGAAAGCTAGCATGTGCTCATGGCAAAAAGACTCAGGAGTTGGCTTCAAGGGGCTCCCACAGGGCAATTTTGGGACACACGGAACGCTGAAAAGAATAACAGTAATAGATTATAAGACGCTGAATAAAAGATGTCCATTCTGACAGCGAAAGTGGAGCAGGGAGGGAACACTCTTCACACAGGGATGCCAGCTAATGAAAGGTGGAGGCAATAACTTTAAATGTACTAGTTTGCAGCCCCTCATATAGTCACTGGTTCAGGCTGGGCTTGCTAATGAATGACAAAAGTCATTAGATGAAAGGTTGATCTCAATGTATCACCTGGTGGATTACTTACTCCTTGCAAAAAGAAAGACCTGTCTTTGCAACGGGGACATCCGGCACTGACTGTCTTTTTTTTTTTTTTTTTAAATTTTTTTTTAACCTTTATTTATTTTTGAGACAGAGAGAGACAGAGCATGAACGGGGGAGGGTCAGAGAGAGAGAGAAACACAGAATCTGAAACAGGCTCCAGGCTCTGAGCTGTCATCACAGAGCCCAACGTGGGGCTCGAACTCACGGACCATGAGATCATGACCTGAGCTGAAGTTGGCCACTTAACCGACTGAGCCACCCAGGCGCCCGCCGGCACTGACCGTCTTAACCAAGCGACCAAACATCAGCAGTAGTGGGACCACCTGGCGTGAGTTCTTCCTGATGTGCTCTACGTGCAGCCACATCAGCTATAGTCTCGCCAAACATGTGTCTGTGGAGCCTAATGACGAGGAGACCAAAGCCAAATCTAGAATGTGAGCGATTCCACAGGACAACTGATTGAGACTTCAAAAAAGTGAAGGTCATTAAAAGAAGCCCTGAAATGATATGCTTGGGGAGAAGGGCAGGAAGACAGAAACCAGTCTAGATGTAAAGAAGCTAAAGAAACATCATAGCCAGGGGCGCCTGGGGGGGGGGCTCAGTCGGTTAGGCGTCCGACTTTGGCTCAGGTCACGATCTCGCGTTTCCTGGGTTCGGGCCCCCACGTCGGGCTCTGTGCCGAGAGCTCGGAGCCTGGAGCCCACATCAGATTCTGTGTCTCCCTCTCTTTCTGTCTGCCCTCCCCTGCTCGCACTCTCTCTCTCAAAAATAATAACATTAAAAAAAAAAGAAACGTAATAGCCAATTGCAATATGTAAACTTTAACTGGACCTTGGGTTAAAAAAAAAAAAAGACTGTAAGAGACATCCTGGGGACAATTGGACAACTTTTAATACAGATATGAGATGATATATAATTATTGTTAATTGTGGAATATGTCATAGCGGTAATGATAATGGTTTTATAGGAGCATATCCTTGTGCTTAGAGATTATGCAAAAGTATTTAGGGGCAAAGGGGTTTGCAAGTGACTCAGCTCCTCCAGCCCCACACAGCACATGGAGGGACCTTCTTCTTTTTTTTTTTTTTTAATTTTTTTTTAACGTTTTATTTATTTTTGAGACAGAGAGAGACAGAGCATGAACGGGGGAGGGGCAGAGAGGGAGGGAGACACAGAATCGGAAGCAGGCTCCAGGCTCTGAGCCATCAGCCCAGAGCCCGACGCGGGGCTCGAACTCACGGACCGTGAGATCGTGACCTGAGCCGAAGTTGGATGCTTAACCGACTGAGCCACCCAGGCGCCCCTGGAGGGACCTTCTTGATGACGTAGTTGCCCCTGGGAGGCTTCCTTCTCTCCCTGCTGCTGTCAGCATTGGGCTTTCCCTTTCCTGGTGGGGGCAGCTGGGGCACAATGGGTCGGCCAGCTGGACCAGGGGCAACAGGTGGGAGCAGGACTTTCCTCACCAGGCCACGGGCCAGCTGAGAAAGCCTAAGAGCTGCAGGCTTCCAGAATCACCCACCTACTTTTCGAGGGGATGCCCGGGCTGTAAGAGGAGGAATCCACCAATCGCCCTGAGGCTGTTTCTGACCAAGCTTTCGCATCCCTTCTGAATTCTGTAATTCGGTGATTCTGAAAGAACTCGGCAGTGCCTGCCCCAAGCCTTCATGCTTGGGCTAAGCAAGGCCTTCTGGCCCCCCTTCTTGGCAAGGACCGTGTACCAGCTGCACTGTCAGTGACCCAGATCACCATACTCTCCACCCCCGCCTTTCCAGCCTAGTCCCAGCTCTGGAGAGAGATCAGGTTTACAGGACTGCCATTCTCTCTCTCTCTCTCTCTCTCTCTCTCTCTCTCTCTCTCTCTTTCTGTCTGTCTCTCTCTCTCCCCTCCCTGGAAACCCTGGCATGACTCAGGGCTCTTTTCACGCAGGAGGGGGCTATTGATACCTTCATCAATTCCCCTTCTGTCTTGCTAGGGAGCCTGTAAGAGCGCGAGACAGGAAGTTGAAAGGGGGCAGACAGGGCAGAGTTTGTTCTCATGTGCTGCCACCCCTGCCAGAAGAGCATGGGACTGGGAGTCAGAAAACTGGTGACCTGGACTCTTGCCTACTGTGTGACCTTGACTAAGGTGGTGATGTCTCTGGGCCTTTGTCTCCCCCACTGTAAAATGAAGCCAAGCTTGGACAAAGGCATTTCCGATTCAAGACTCCTTTCCCACAAAGGGGTAAAATTCTCAATGCTCAAACCAAAGTCTTTACCTTAGAGTCTAGCACAAGGTAGTAGCCTGTGGCCAAGTTCCATCCCTCTATCCAGGATGACCAGAGGTGGGGAGTCATAAAGGAACCTGTCCTGTAGACAACCACTTTTAAGGTTTCGGAGTAGGACGGGTCCTCAGATTCCCCACCTTACCTGCCTTGGATGTTCAATTAAGAAGTTCTTGCTCAGTATCTCCCGAAGCTAAGATTCTGCTGTGTCCTAGGCCAGAAACTAAGAAAGACTGGCTAGAGAGAGATACAGAGGTCCAAGCCTTCGGGGAGTTTACCATCTCCTAGAGAACATGATTTTCCCAGAGTGATTAGATTGCACCACGAACCATACAAAATTGCCAATATGCAACCACTTTTGACCTACAGATGGCTTTTCACATGGTTCAGCCTCGTATTAATATTAGGAAATACTGGAAATCAGTGACTACAGTCAGCGCCGTGGGATAGAGAGACGAGGTCTTCATCCGAACTATGGGTTGGGTTTGGAGAAATGTGGCCAGCTGCTGGGCCAGCCTGTCCTCCCTCTCCATCCAGACTTTTGGCCTTGGAGGTAGACACATTGGCCAAACCCTTGTCCAGACTCTGGGTGAGTTTCTAGCACTAGCATTTCTGGTAACTGGCCAGGTCAGCTGCCCCTGGGGAGAGAGGAGAGTGCTGTCCATCCGTAGTGCCCTATTCCTGTGCCCTGACTGCCCTGCCTCATATTTTAAGAGCTGAGGATGGAGGGTTGTCAGAAAGGAGGAATTCAGGAATATCCACTCTATTCTTCCCCCCCCCCCCCCAATCTGGGGGCAGACTAGAGCAGGATCGCACACAGGAAGCCTCATCTGGCACAGGGACACATGACCTGGTGATGCTGGGGTCTGAAGGATGTGAGTAGGAATGTGGAGGCCAGAATTTGGCAGGGCTCACCTGGAATTGTTCTTGGAGGAGGTGATTGCCAAACAGGATCTGAAGGAGGAGAGAGGCTAGGTGGAGGAGAGCTTGGGGGAGGGGAGGCGGGTTGGGACGAAGAGCTGAGATGCTGCATCCGGCAGACAGCAGAGGACACTGAGCGTCCTGGAGAGTCAGATGCTCTGGCAGGTGAGGGAGTCCGTCTGCTGCCCCCCACTGGAATGGCTCCGGCCTGTGTCTGAGCCAGCACCCGTGTGGCAGCAGGATGGTGTCTGGCCTCAGCAGCAGCCTGCTGCCTGCCTGCTCTCCTGGTGCTTGTGGACCATTAGGATGCTTTTTTGATGTTTCCTGCCTGCCGTCTGTACCACAGCCTTCTTTGTGGGATGCACTCAGATGACATCTGTTAGCATCGCTAGGACAGACACAGCTGGCATCCACACTTCCAGGGGCTTTCTGACCTTGGTGCAGGGGAGGTCAGTTACCAGGCTTTGGCTGGGGGGGCGGGGTGGGTGTTCGTGCTATTGAGCCAGAGCATTTGAGATGGACAGAGTTGGAAAAATGGTCCAATGTATCCTCTTTGGCAAGTGAGAAACCTGAAACCCGGAGACTTACTTGCCCAAGGACGCCAGGCGAGTTTGATAGTTTGATGCTGAGCCAGCGTCAGACCCCACTTCTCCCCACTCCAAGTCGGTGGCCGAGCCTCTGGCCCCATCCGTGCAGCACTCGTGACCCAGCTCAACACCCAGCCTCCCCACTGCCCAGTCTCTCTACCCAAGTAACAGGCAGAAGCACCCCAGCTGCTCCAGGGATGACGTGTGGCGTGGTGAGGTCGTGTGATAGAAGCACTTTGGAAGATGCCGGAAACCATAAAAGTGCTTTGCCACGATTGTAACTGCTGCTACCCTTCTTACCAATCTGGGTCATTAGCAGTGAGGAAAATGCAAAGGAGGAGCGCTCCTGCACCGCCCTGATCGCCGTGTAGCTCCTAATGGAGTTGGGTCTCTTCTCCTGGTACTTTCCGCAGCTCCTCCCAGAGAGTGGGCCTGGAGCTGGGAGAAGCTGGGTGATTGAGAGCGGAAGCAGAAGTCCTGGAAAGGGGTGGGCAGAACCTTCCTCCTGCCCGGGTGTCCCCGGCCCTGCCCTTTCACACAGGGTGTGACTCCTCCGAAAGGTCGGAGGAAGTTTGAAGGGGAAGCCCTGTACATCTTCCTCCACCTTCCTCTGGGCCGGGTTGGCTGCCGAGCTCTGATTTGGGAACAAAGAGGCAGCATGGTGGGGCCACTGTAATGTGACAGCACAGGCTGGTTTTATTGCTAATGTTATTGCCGGAGCCAATCTGTCATTCATTTGCTTGTTCGCGTATTCGTTTGTTCATCCAACAAACATGAAGTGAGCACAAACCGTATGCCGGGCACTGTGTGAGGATCTGGGGAGAAGTCATGTCTCCAGGATGCAGAGTGGCTAAGAATCACTCCTTTCAGCTCAAAGACAAGTGTCCTGAGCCTGGGGGCCCACAGCAAGCCCTGAATGGCACAGTGTCCCAGAGAACTTGAATCTGTGTCCTTGGAGAACAGGGAAAGGTAACTCCTGACTTTAGAGACATAAGGCCTAGACTCCATACACAATTGAGCTGAGAGGGGCCTTGGGGACCATTGTAGGGCAGCACCGTGTTACCAATGGCCCTGTGGCCAGATGGTGAGGGACATGCCCTTGTCCTTTGCCAGAAGAAGCCTTCTCCTGGGCCAAGGCCTGATGCTGAAGCTGGGCAGTCATCTAGCCTGTATATCCGGTCCTTAGGCTGGCATCCCCGTGTTGTCTGACTTTGCAGTCCTCTGTTTACATCCTAGAGCCTCTGAGCCTGATGGGGCAGAGCTGTCCCAGCCCAGAAAGGATCTGAATGAAACCCTGGAATGAAAAAGCAAACCTTCCAGAGAAACTGTCCAATTTCTCCTCCCATGCTTCTTCTCATCTCAGCCCCTCCACCCTACTTTCCAGAGGCAGCCTGGTGTCACAGGATAAAAGAGTAGATTTATTTTATTTTATTTTATTTTATTTTAATTTTTTTTTCCAACTTTTTTTTTTTTTTTTTTTTTTTTGGGACAGAGAGAGACAGACAGAGCATGAACGGGGGAGGGGCAGAGAGAGGGAGACACAGAATTGGAAACAGGCTCCAGGCTCCGAGCCATCAGCCCAGAGCCCGACGTGGGGCTCGAACTCACGGACCGTGAGATCGTGACCTGGCTGAAGTCGGACGCTTAACCGACTGCGCCACCCAGGCGCCCCTAAAAGAGTAGATTTAGAGTTGGGTGGCACATAGGACACAGATCTCTGTTGACCTTCAACTTTCCCGTCCATAACCTGTATATGTTGTCACCTGTCCTGATCTACCCGATGGAGCGTTTTGATGGGCAGACGAAATAGGGTAGGGAGAGCATTGCATCAACACTAAAGTTGCTAGGGCTACAGAAGTGCTAGGTAAGTGTAAGGCTTCTCATTCTAGGGCTTCTGCTCGTCCCCCACTGCTCACTTCTGTTCCTTCTCTCTGCTGCCCAGCCCCTTGACCCCACTACGGAGCCCATCCTTCTCTGTTCCCTCACTGCCCACTCCAGAGGCTGCTCTTCCCACATCCTCCCTCCTTGCCTAGATCAAGACCCAACACAACGCATCTTAAATAATAATGACAACAGTAGAAGTGATCGTCTGACGTACCATCCATCATGTGCTACATACTAAACTTGGATGATCGCATTTAATATTTCCAGCAGGCAATAAAGTCAACAGCGTCTTCATTTTACAGCTTAATGAAGACATTCGTATAACATAAGGCTGAGGTCCAGCCCTAGGCTAGAACGTCTATAGATTTCTTCTCTCCATTGCCAAGTGACGGACTGACAAGAACACGGAGAGATTCGACAGCCTTTATTGAATGTCAACTAAATGCCAGCTGCTTTCACATTATGTCACAACAACCACCTTCTGAGACAGGTGCAGGATTCGTCTTCGACATCATCTGGTTGCAGGAGCAGAAACCCACTCAAAGCAGCAAAAAAGAGTGAAAGGGGCCTTACTAGAAGTTGACAGAGAAATATCACAAAACTTGGTGGGGGCAAGTGTGGCCCCTGGGTGGACCGTGCTTTCTCTCCGGGGCTGCACGCATTCCCTTGTCTGCTCCCGTGTCCGTGTGCTCAGCACCCATCGTGGTTAACCCGAGCAGTGGGTTCAGCCTCCAGATCCATATGACCTTCCCTCTTAGCTCTCCAAGTAGATTAACCCAGTCTCTCAGTCCAAAGAGATATCAGGAGATACAGATTCCAGCTTAGGTCCTGTGTGTCCACCCTTGCTCCAATTACCTGTGACCTGCTGGAGGGAAATGGGGACTAATCAAACATGATGACCCAGGCCTCGCCCTTCCACAGGGGCTACGGGTAGGAGCAGATGTTTCTAGAGGGGACATTCCTTGACCTCAGGTGGTGGGTTCAAACCCAACTGTGCTCTTCACCAAACCAAACTGTCTCCAGGACATTGTGGAGATGATGCCCTGCTTTCAAACTCTGCGAGTTTTCCCAGAATCTGTGGGTTCAGGTGGGCCTGGAAAAATAAGATTGCCATTTGTGAACTCTGTGACGTGCCAGGCATTGAATGTACATTATTTTTAATCCTTACAGCATTACTGCAACATGTTATTGTCCCGATTTTACAGATAAGAAAGCTAACACCCAGTGAGTTAAGTGGCTTGCTCCTAGATCATCATCCAGAGATCATCCAGGCTTGGATCATCCAGGGTTGGGCTAATCTTTGACCCAGGCCTGTCAGACACCAAGACTCATGCCTTCTCTATAATGTAACCCTTACCAAGAAAAAGAACTGTTTTACTTTGATTCAGCTGGAAAGTAGACTCTAAGAGGGCAACGTTCTTCATCTCTTTGTTCTCTGATGTTTCTCAAGCAGCTAGAGTAGTACCTGGCCCGTGGTAAGTTCTCAGTAAAAAATTGTTGAGTGAATTTTACCTTGGTATCTTCTATACTCCTGGGCTCCCCATGTTTAGAGGGGGAAAAAGGGCACATTCTAATCCTTGGAGAATTGTCCACTGAAACACACTGGGGTGACCAACTGAGTGTGCCTCTGATCTCCACTCAACTCTCATAGTCCGCTTTGATGGGGGACATTAGGAACAGTCCCTCAATGTGGAGGAGTCCAAAGGAAAGTATGGTCCTTGACCCATCTGTGTTTCCTGTCTGGCACATCTGACCTAAGATATTTGGTCCAGTGAGGGCAGGAGGAGATTTCCCTGACACTGGAAAATCTGTTTCCTGGGACTAGGAAATGGAATGCTAAGGTGCTCCATCGCTAGAGACAAGAATGCTAATTTCTGTTGGGTTTTCAGCCGCAGGGGTTGGAGTTTACCAAATCCTGGATCTCTTCCCATGCCTTTCTTGGTAGCCATGCCCTGTGTCCTCAGTCATCCGGTCAGCATTCACAAGCCCAGCAGCATGGTATTCTATAAGAGTGAGGATTTGGGGGAGTCCGGTGGAACTGGATACAAGTCTGCCTGGGCAACCGTATGACCGTGGACAAATTATTTGACTTTCTGGACTCAATTTTCTCACGTTGTACGCCCCTGACACACAGTAGGCGTTTTCTGAATTTAAATTTTTCCTCTTCCATTCCTTCATTTCTCTTTCGTCTCCGTGGATGCCGCCATGAGCCTGCCTACCTGCTTCCTGCTAACCCTTGGGCTCAGTACTTTTATAAAAGGATCAGAGCCCATTATCCTCCAGTAACTGAAAGGCCCGGAGGCCCCAACCTCCTGCAACTCTCCACCAAGGGGCCCCCAGGGGCCAACTGTGGGTTCCATCATTTCCTGTGACCGGTTACCCTCTGGATGCCAGTTCCCAGATTGTGCTTCCTATTTGCGCAACAAGAGTCCTAGAAAAGAAGGCAGAATGGCAGCGACCATGTTACCTTGTTTGCTCGTGCCCTGTAGTGCTCCCCCCGGAAGTAGGTGCTATGGGAGCCAACGCTGGGAAGTCTCTTGTTGATGGAGGGGGGCAGACTAGGCCATGATACTCTCTTTGCTTGTAGAAGCTGTGACCCGAGGATGCCATTACTCTTCAGTCACCCAGGTCAGCTGCCCACTGCCATTAGAATTGAGCAGGCCCCTTGATAAACAGGCAGGAGAGTCCCGGTCTGGGAGCTCCTCCTCTCTCCCCAGCACACAGCCACACAGACACTTTAGCTGGGATGAGATAGCCGCTTGGCCAAGGTAATGCATAAAGAACATACCTTCCCTGAGCCCGAAGGGGCTTGGCACTGAGTGACTGGGTTGGGTCCTGGTCCTTGCTCCTGCTGCTGCCTATGGAACCCATAAGGGCTCCAGGCCCTCTGGGAATGGGGGGACCTTCTCCAGTCCCCTCCCAGTTTCTCGAGGATGGCATCTGGTAAGGGGAGTGCTTTCAGAGGAAGTGAAGATGTGAATATTAGCTAAGAGTCGATGCGAGCGGGCCTATGACAGCATGGTTGCCAGGCTCCCATCAGTTGGCTGGTTCTGTTCAGCGTCAGCCAAGCCCACTCACAGCCTGGGAGCTACTCAGAAAGAGGGGTGCTGCCTTAGTCATCTCTGAACACCCAGTGTTTAGCACAGCCCTTGGTTCATGGAATGATCATCACTAAATGTTGGATGGATGGATGAATAACTGAATAAACAAATAGAAATTTTTCATTAGACTCGAGTCGAGATCATAGCCAAGTTTACTCTTTTCCTTCCCGGGGTCGCCATCTCTGTTCAACACTTCATCATCTCGCGCCTGAATACTTGCAAAGGCTTCCTTGTGACAAGCAGGGGCATTTAGGGGAATGAATTCTAGATTAGAAGTTGGGAGACCTGGGATTGGAACCATCAGGCCGGTCTCTTGCTTTTGGGAAATCACTGAACCTTTCCGGGCTTTGATTCGTTCGTGTGTCACATGAGCAGTTTGACCTAAAGGCACTTCAGGGACATTTCAACTCTCCAATTCTCTGTCTCCTCCTACCAAACAGCCCTGCAGATTAATTGTGATTGGTTACGAAAATTTTTAAAATCAGGAGATTTCAAGTAGAAATCCACGTTGCTTGCTTTGTCTCAAAAGTCAGAAGCGCTGACGACACTGGCCAACCTACTCCTCATGGCAACACTTAGCAGGAGCTGAGGAACTCCTGCCCCATTCAGACAAGTGTTTGCCGGTTTCCTTAACCACCACCACCACCCCCCCATCACCTAAGCCTGCTTTGCTTATTTTTGTGCCTGCCTGGTCCCTTAGGCATTTGAATTTGCAAACCTAGAGTAGGAAAAATAAAGCTTCTCAGTGCGGAGGCAAGGGCACCCAGGATGGGGTGACAGCCCCAGGAAGCAGCTCGTGCTTAGCTGGGTTCAGGTGGCAGAGACTGGGGGTGGGAGCTTCCTGGGAAGCTGGGTGACTGGCGTGTGAAAAGAAACAGTAGCCAGTGCCCCAGGAGACTCTGCTTGCCCCCCCCGCCCAGAATTGTTGAGCCTAGCTGTTCCCCACTCCATTACCTCTCTCCCCCTCAGACCCAGGACCCATGCCAGGAGGATAACACTGTATAACTCTATGTAACTATATGGCCATGGCTCAGAGGTGGGAGGAGGGCCGGGGCTCCATTTTAGACTCTTGACAATGGTGATAATTCCCATTCCACTCCTTTCTGCTGTCCAGCCTCCACTAGTCTCTTTGGCACAAAGCGGGGCAGGGCGCATGAGGCAGTCCGGGTTGGCCAATCTATTTGGATGGGTGGAGTGAACATTCTCGCTTGTCTCCTATACCATTGCTGTGAACAGCTGCACCTCAGAGCTCCCCGGGACTCGCCCCGTCCGTGGTCCCGAATCCAAAGTCCCATGTCTGACCGGGAGCAAACTTGTGACCCACGTGAAGTCAGGGCCATGTCCCAACTCCTTAGTCATCCTGCCCAAGCCCCAGGCAGCCCTGCCTCTCTGTTACCTTCTGCAGGGAGAACATCCCCTGCTTCCTCACTCACAGAATCTTTTCTTCAGACTTTCTAGTTTGTATGCTTTTCTTCAGCTGTTACCTTTAGTTTGATCAGTTATTCTGCGGTCTGATCTAGTCTTGTGTGTGTGTGTGTGTGTGTGTGTGTGTGTGTGTTGTTCTAAAAAAACATCTCTACTTCCTTTCCCCAGCCATGAATTACTCATCATTCCTCATTTGACACCTTTCCCTTTTCATACGGACACGACATACCTAAACTCTGGTTTACATGACGATTATGTTGTCACTTGCAGTGAGACTGTATGTTCTGGAAGGCTTTTATGGTTTTCCCAATGTCCTTTAATCCAAATGGTGGATTTTGAGCAAAGTGGTTTTTTAATATTTTTACAGACCCCCCCCCCTTCCCGATTATAAAAGGAATGCATAAAAATCTGTAACTTTTACTGAGCATTTACTATGTCGGGCACCACACCAAATGCTGAAATCGCATGACCTCCTTCCCTCCTCAGGACAACCCTGTGAGCAAAGTGTCATTCCTATTCTCTTTTCCAAAGAAGAAACTGAGGCTCAGAGAGATAAAATAGTTTATCTGAGGTCTCACAGCTACGAAGTGGGGGATGTGGAATTGAAACCATGCCTCTGAGATTCTAGACACCTGAGCTCTGTACTGCTTCCACACAAGATCATTCTAGAAAGTTTGGAAAATTCAGAAAAGCATAAAGGAAAAAATAAGATGTCTGTAAGTCCAGAGATAGCTGTTAACATTTTGATATATTCTCTATATTCTTTTATATATGTAGGCAAGTATATACCCTTTTAAAACTGGGGACACATTAACTATTGAAGTTTTTTTAAAGATTTTCTTTTTAAGACTTCATTTTTAAATTATTTTTTAATGTTTAGTTATTTTTGAGAGAGAGAAAGAGACAGAGCATGAGCAGGAGAGGTTCAAGAGAGAGAGACACACACACACAGAATCTGAAGCAGGCTCCAGGCTCTAAGCTATCAGCACAGAGCCTGATGTGGGGCTCGAACTCACAAACAGTGAGATCAGACCTGAGCCGAAGTCAGATGCTTAACCAACTGAGCCACCCAGGTGCCCCATTTAAGATTTCATTTTTGAGTAATCTCTACATCCAACGTGGGGCTCGAACCCACAACCCTAAGATCGAGAGTCACATGCTCCACTGACTGAGCCAGGCAGCCACCCTTAAATATTGTGGTTTTGATTCCAATTTTTTCCTACCCAATCCTAACTGTATTGTGACCATTTTCCTACGCTATAAGGAACTGACCACAACTCAGTCTCAAATATGGTCCAGGGAATCCAATAATAGCAGGCAATGAGAAGCAAAAGGTTGGTGTGATTTTAGAAGAGAAAGAAAGATACGAATGCCTGAGGCCTTTTCCTTGAAAGTGGACAGTCTGGAGCCAGCCTGGGTGGGGCGCAGAGGTCCGAACCTGGGATGAAGAGATCAGAGAGAGGGCAGAAAGCTTACAACTCTTGAATTGCCTTTGAGAAGTTCCCTCCCTCCCTCTGTGTGTCTGGATCCCACGTGGAGGTGCGGGCCATCTTGTGTTTGAAGTGAGAGTTACAAATGCAAGGTGGCTTTTACAACAGGCTCAGCTGAGGGCCAGGCATTCTGGAAGAAGATATTGAACACCCTAATTCAAGCCCCCTATAAACCTGAGTGGAATTACTCCCTAATGGCCGAGAGGCTGGCTCTGCCTGCTGGGTTGATGCTCTCATACTGGCCTCTGGTTGGAAAGAACTGTGAGGCTTTCCTGCCTTCGTTCTCTTAACTGTGTGTGTAAAAGAGGCTGGGTAGATTTTATCTGTGGCTATATATATAGATATATATATATATCCATAGATATATAGATATATATATCCATATATATATATCTATATATCCATAGATATATAGATATATATATATCCATAGATATATAGAGATATATATTTTTTTAAAGAAATTTTTGGTTAATCATCCAAGAATAGAGAGCAGCGAGGAGCACAGAGGAAGGAGGTAAGAAGAACAGAAGGCTGCCACCAGCCTTAAGATAATTAGCAAATGCAGGGCTGGGGGCAAAGACAGCATCTAGTGTATATGGCAGGACAGAGTGACGCTTGCGTTAGGTGACTCCTCTTTGGAATGACAGCCTGGATTGTCAGCCTTTTAAAGGTTGCACCAGCTGCCTATTATGAATTCAAGAGTGACAGAGTCCTGGCGGTCTCCATGACAGATACAGTCTTAGCCAAAGAATACTGGCATGTGTTCAGTGCAGGCTCCAGGGCTGAGGTACGAAGTCTTGGGTTCATCCATGTGCCCGTACCACCTCACTGTGTGACTCTGGGGAAGGCTCCCACCACTGTGCCCCTAGTCCGTCCCCTGGCATACAGGGAGATATCTATCCATGCACCTTTCTCCCTCCTAGGCCATCTTAGGAAGATAGATGAGAAAAATGGAGGGAGATGCTTTGGGTTTCCATGATGAATGTAGAGGGATCTTCATTCTTACATTGGTTGCTCCAGAATCTTCTGCAGCAACACAGGAAGAGAACAGGGTGCTATCATGACACATGTCACTTAACTGCTAAACTTGAGCCTTTTCATTCTACTTAATGTGTCAGATAATACAGTCCTGAATACCTCATAGGGTTATTACAAGAATCACATGGGATAATGGATGTGGAAGTGCTTTGTACACCATAGAGTGCCTACAAGTATGTGGGTTACAATTTATGAAGATTCTTGAATGAGGAAGGCCCTCCTCATTCGCCTGACTCCTCTGAGGTCGGGAAGGCTGTTTCTCCAGCTCATATAAAATTTGAGCCCTCTTTCTTGGGTGCAGTGGGTTCTCACTATGCTGTAGATGGAGGGTGGGTCCCAGCAAGTATGAATGAGTCTCTCAACGTAGGTGAAAAATCTGGGGCTCTCAAGGGATTTAAAAGAGTCCCTTAGCTGAGGGGCCACCTGGGTGGCTCAGTCGGTTGAGTATCAGACTATTGGTTTCGGTTCAGGTCATGATCTCACAGCTTGTGAATTCGAGCTCCTAGTCGGGCTCTGTGCTGGCAGTGTGGGGCCTCTTGAGATTCTCTCTCTCTCTCTCTCTCTCTCTCTCTCTCTCTCTCCCTCCCTCAAAATAAACTTAAAAAAAATTTTTTTAAAGAGCCCCTTAGCTGAATTTCACTCTTGACCATGCCACCAGCCAACAGTGTGACCTTGAACAAGCCCCTTAACCTCTGAGCAGCAGTTTCCTCATTTGTTGTTGGTTTCTAATCACAAAGAACCATTATGATAATCTAAGGGGAGAGTACGGAATCTATATACAAGTGTTTGAGAAGTTGAAAGCACTATCCACGTGTGAAAGTACACTGTTAGAGCTCAGAGGTGTTCCTGAGGATGCGGAGATAAGCCAGTATTCCATTAAGACTAGAAGTCCTAGAATCCTGCTATTACGTCAGTACTGGAAGGAGCCATAACTCGAGCCCCTCAATTATACTGACCAGAAGAAGTGAAGCCAAGGAAAGCCTGTGGTTCCCGCAAGTACCCTGACCAGGTCAGGCTCTACTCTAGGGCCCAGGCTCCCCACATGGTCAGTGGGGCACCCTCCAGTTTACCTCTCCCTCATCCTACCACCGAGGAGTGAGGACTGAGACTATTCACTCTGTATATACTGTAATATCCTGTGTTAGAGCATCTGGGATTTACCTCTGCCTTCCCTTCAAGCGGGATGTGAACAGTGCCTTTCATGCTAACATCCCAGAATCACCCCAGTTTTTGTCCCTGCCCTCGGACATCATGCACGTCTTGATAGACAACATTTAGGACGCCTGCCTGCAGGGCAAAGTGTGGAGCTGGGTCCTGTTCCTGGCGGGCCCGTGGCAGCTCAGGAACAGGGCTCTCCCGGAGAAACCCTGCCGAATCATCGCCTGAGCCACTGAAACCACAGGGCGTTGCTCTTGGGGTGTTAGGGAGGCCAAGGGAAGGGAAGGGCGGGGTGAGAACTGGCCGGCTCCCCCGCCGCGTCCTGAGGCTGGAAGGTGGAGATTCCTCCCCGGGGTGTGGCGCGAGGGAGGACGTGGGTCCCCGAGGGAGGGAGGGAGGGAGGGAGTGGGGCTGCCCGGCCTGCGGTGAGTCACTGCCCCCCCTGTGAGCAATCGCTAGCTGGCCAGGGCGGAGCCGCCCGCCTTCTTGGGGGGCTTTGGTGCAGAGCCAGACTTGGAAAGGGTGGAGGCGTCAGTTACCCCAGCTGCTCCCGGGGCCGGGCCGGGGCCGGGCTGGGAGCCGCGCCGGAGCGGAGCTGGCCGACACGTCGTCGGAACCCGCAGGCCCAGGGCGAGGGCGAGCGCGGGGCCCGGTGGCCGGGCTAGCGGAAGGGGAGGCCGCCGCGCGGACACCGGCTGCAGGGCCGCCACCCTGGGCACGCAGTTGCCGGGCTCCTCCTGCCCGCCTACCCGGCCCGAGGTCACCGCGTGGGGGGCAGACCGGGACGCGGTGCCAGGAGGAGGCTCCGCGGCTCTTCCCCCTTCCGAGCCCTGGGCCCAGAGCCCCCTGTCCGGCTGGGGTTGGCTCCAGCTTTAGGACCCAGGAAGTCTCAGCGGGAAGGGGTTTGCGCTCTTCCCTAGCTGTTTCACTTTGCGTCCAAGAGGAGACGGGGCACATGGGCCTGAGCCCCCAGTTGCTAATTCCCTGAGTCTCCCTCCCTTATGAAATGATCTCTCCGGGCGCCTGGAGGGCTCAGTGGGTTGAGCGACCGACTTGGGCTCAGGTCATGATCTCACAGCTCTTGAGTTGGAGCCCCGTGTTGGGCTCTGTGCTGACAGCTCAGAGCCTGGATCCTGCTTTGGATTCTGTATCTCCCTCTCTCTCTGCCCCTAACCCACTCGCATTCTGTCTTTGTCTCTTTCAAAAATAAATAAACATTAAGAACAATTTTTTTTTTTTTTTAAATGATGCCTCTCTTCCACCTCTAGCCACCACCAAAGCAGGACACCAGGTCACTGCCGCCTTCTCCCTCCCACTTTCCTTCCGTGTGGCTTCTCACTTCCTGCTCTCTGGTCCCTACAGGAATATCAGCCCCTGTGCCCTGTTTCCCTTTTCTCCCACCCCACCTGCACCCACAACCCCAGAATCAGAATTTCTAAGTTGACTGATACTGGCCTGTTAGGATAATATGGTCAAATGCAGTATACTGACTGTGTTGTTCAATGACCATTTTAGACCATGAAATTGACAATAGAAGTTCTCATCTAAAACAGGCTGTTTGTAGATCCATGACTATCTTTGATCTTGCAGATTAAAAAATGTTGCTGGCCGAAAGAGTGGAAACCTATTTTTCTTTTCCCCTCATCTCCAGCTTTCTTTATTTCTCAGATGCACAAAATTGAATGAATCAAAACCCATAGTTCATGATCCATTTTCTTCACTGGTTAATGCATGTCTCTCTTCACTACTTATTTATATAGGTTATTTACTAACAACCTAACAAAGACACCTGAAACCACCACCCAAGCCAAAAATAAGATCACTACCATAATTTGCATCCACCTATGTGCCCTTTCGATCCCATGCCCTCGCCTCCTCACCCAGTCCAACCACTATCCTGAATTTTGTGCTCATCATACTCTTGATAAATTTATGTGCGCCTACGCAAATATATTACTTAGTTTTGCTTTATATTCTTTATTAAAAATATATACTATGTAGGGTCTCTTGGGGCTTGTTTATTTTCACTCAATATTAGGATACTAAGACTTATCCCTGTTGGGTGTGGCTGTAGTTTATTCATTTTCACTGCTACATAATATTCTATTGGTGAAGTTCTCACTCTGTTCCACCATTATGAATGGTACTGCCGCAAACATTCCTATTCATGTCCCCTGGTGTGTATGTGCAAATCTCTCCTGGGTATAGATCTCAGTAGGGAATTGCTAGGTCTTGGTATATGAATATTCAACCTTACAAGATAATGACAGGCTGTTTCCCAATATATTTGTAGTTTTGCCCCTACAAGTGAGGTGTAAGAGATACTGTTGTTCCATGTCTTCTTAAGTACTGGGTATCCTCAGATTTTTAAATTTTGGCAACTGAGTGTAAATATAGTATCTCTTAATGGTCTTGATTTGCATTTCCCCGATCACCAGTGAAGCCCAGCAATGGAAATAACACTGCATAGATCAGACCTACAAAAATTGCAGATATAGGAGTTATACTGGGGCACCTGGGTGGTTCAGTCGGTTAAGCGTCCGACTTCAGCTCAGGTCATGATCTCGCGGTCCGCGAGTTCGAGCCCTACGTCGGGCTCTGGGCTGATGACTCAGAGCCTGGAGCCTGCTTCCGATTCTGTGTCTCCCTCTCTCTCTGCCCCTCCCCCGTTCATGCTGTGTCTCTGTCTCAAAAATAAATAAACGTTAAAAAAAATTATATATGTATGTATACATATATACATATATATATATACATATATATATATATATCTTAATATGTTATAAGAAATAAGAGGGTATTGAAAGAATGATGGACAAGAAACTCAATTCAGCAGATACCCAAATGGGACTCCCAGAAATGAAAAAATATAGTAAAGGAAATTTAGATTTCAATGAATAGTTTAAAAAAGAATATATCACAGCTGAAGATAATATTAGTGAACTGGAAGGGATTTTTTTTTTTTTTTTTTTTTTTTTTACTGTTTATTTACTTTTGAAGGAGAGAGAGAGCGTGGGCGGGGGAGGGGCAGAGAGAGAGGGAGGCACAGAATCCAAAGCAGGCTCCAGGCTCCAAGCTGTCAGCACAGAGCCCGACGTTGGGCTCGAACTCACAGACTGCGAGATCATGACCCGAGCCGAAGTCGGACGCTCCACCGACTGAGCCACCCAGGCACCCCAGAAGATATATCTGAAGAAATTACATAGATGATGAAAAAGACGATGGAAAATGTGGAAAATGTATAGAGGCAGGAAAATAGAGCAGGGGTTGGCAAACCTTTTCTTCAAAGGGCCAGAGAGTACATTATTCTTTACAAAAACGGGCAGCAGGCCCGGTGTGGCTCATGTGTTATGGTCCACCCATCCCCGGAGCAGACTAAAAAAGATCCCAGTATACATTTAATTAATGTTTCAGGAGGAGATAATAGAGACAATAGGAATGTGACAATATTTGAAGAAGCAATGGTCAGTAATTGACACAATACCATCGTTATATTTATGATACCTAATGAATCCCAAGAGCGATAAATAAAAATGACCCTTAGATACATCAGAATGAAACTACGGAACACCAAGGATAAATTCCTTTAGAGTAAACCCAGAAGGTAAATTCCTTTTCAGGGCCTGACATTTAGACCAACAACTGATTTCTCAACTTCAACATAAAAGCCAGAAGACAGTGGAGTAATATCTCCAAAGCACTGAGAAAAGAAGTGCTAACACGGAATTTTAGCATCAGTGACAGTCTTCCAAGAATGTCTTGCAAAAGCCTTCGCAGACACACAAAAACGTGTTTCTACCAATAGGCCCTTCACTAAAGTGACTTCTGAAGAAAATAGTTCAGAAAGAAGAAAAATTACCTAAAAGGCAGTCTAAAATTCAGGAAGGATACTGAAACACTAGGAATAATGTAACTTCAAAGTAAAATTTCTAGGCTTACACTGAAAAACTAGGAATAATATAAATTCAAACTAGGGAAGATGATGGGAAGAAAGAAAAGGAAACGTAAATGAAGACAATGGAAAATGTGGCCATTACAATCTTTTTTGTTGTTTGAGTTGTAATCTAGATAGAAAAAAGAATGACTATCACCATTTATTGAGTGGCTACCCTGGAATCATTTTGATTTGTTAACATTCTTAATTTCACGTAATATGTGTAAGAGTGCCAGGCCAAAAGAAGGCGTAAAAATTGTAGTTTCTGTTATCACTGTATCTTTGTGCTCAGAACAAGGTCTGGAACTCAGTAGGCACTCATTTACTGAAGAATGAATGAAATGGGAGTGAGTATTGATTCTATTTAAAAAAATTTTTTTTTAAGTTTATTTATTTTTGAGACAGAGGGAGACAGACCATGAACGGGGGAGGGTCAGAGAGAGGGAGACAGAATCGGAAGCAGGCTCCAGGCTCTGAGCCATCAGCCCAGAGCTCGACGCGGGGCTCAAACTCACGGACCGCGAGATCGTGACCTGAGCCGAAGTCGGACACTCAACCAACTGAGCCACCCAGGCGCCCCTGATTCTATTTAAAGATGAGTCAACTGAGGTTCTGAGAAACAGCATGGTAAGAGGAAAAGCATCAACATGAGTATGAAATTCGCCTTTCTTACTTAGGAAATTTATGGTATTGAACATATTAATGGCCCTCAGTCGTCTTCTCTGTAAAAGTAAGTCATGGAGTCCTTGACGCAAAATAATGCCCATTAAATGCTAGGTGCTCACTTAAATGGTAGATTTGGAATTTGACCACAGCTACTTTCCCCTCTACCATGGAGTAGATGTTTTTTCTCTCTTCTCTAACGCAAAAGTATCATGTAATAGCTGAGAATATGAGCTTTGGAATCAGGCAGGCCTGTGTTCATGGCCCAGCTTGAGCGCTAGTTAACTGTAGGACTCTGGGCCTCAGTTTCTTCAACTGTTGAGAGGGGATAATAGGAGCTATCACAAAAGGAGTTGTAAGACAGAGAATGCGTGCCAACCATTGTGCTGGAGATGACAAATTAGAGCCCAATTTAATGTACGAGGGAGTAAGAGCTAATGAGTTGCCTCCAAGGGATGAGTAGGAAGAGAATGGCCTCTAACACCGGGCAAAAGATTAGTCCAAATGACCTTAAGTCCCTTCCAACCATCTTCCACAGTCACCTTCTGACTGGTGAGCAGGCCCTAGTGGCCCCACACCCAACAGGTCAAATGGGCTGATAGACAGCATGACATAATAACCACAATAATTGTATTTGAGGGCTCACTATGAGGCAGCACTGTGCGTCTTTATGTGGATTATTCACTTATCTCAAAATCTGGCCACCCATTTTACACCAGGTTACTATTATCCCCCATTTATCACTGCCCCAACCGAAGAACAGAGACACGAACTAACTTTCTCAAGGTCAAACAGGTAGTGACGGTGGATCTGGGATTTGGGTCAGCCTGCTCACAGAGCCTGGGCTCTTGATCGCTGCACTGTACTCTAAGAGACAACAAGCCCTCATGTCCGGAAAGCACCCTCAAGGCAATATTGTGGAAGAAGTGTAGCCTTTGCCAAACTCTGATTCTGGCTCTGCTTTATTATGTGGCCCTAGAGAAGGTACTTAGCCAGCTTTCTTCTCTGTAAAATGGGGGCCGTATTACCCACCTCCCAAGTTTGTTGGGAGGATCAAATGAGTAATATAGGAGGTCCTCGAAAAGACTGGAGATCCTGTATTTCCACTGCGAGTCAGGAAGGCCTTCGCTGTACCAGCTCTAAGCTGATGCCTGTGTGCTCTGAGCCAGTGATGGGGTGACCTTGGGAGAGTGAGTAGGTGAAAGCTGACATTTTCCCTTCTGCTTGGAAAAAGAACTGGTCCATGGCCCTGAACACCCTTCCACCACCACCCGTACCCACCCCGCCACACACATACACGCAGAGCCTCGTCTATTTTCCCTCCCCTTGGCCTTGCCCCTCTGCCTTGCCACGCCACCTGTTCGGTGATGTGATATTTTTCCAGGCCCTCCGTGGGCTGCCAGCCCTGGACGTGTCAGAGGCCGCTGTCTGGACTAACTGACCGCTGTGCCACTAGGCCCCCACCTCCGTTACCAAGGTGGGGCTGAGCTCCTGATGGCAGCAGCAACTGGGCTCCACGGTCCTGAGCCTCCCTCTGCTCTTGCCTTCTGCCTGTCTCACCTGTCTGCACCAGCACTGTGCCATTGGCTTTCCTGTCTTCCTTAAAAAACAAACAAACAGGGCGCCTGGGTGGCTCAGTCGGTTAAACGTCTGACTTCGGCTCAGGTCACGATCTCGCGGTCCGTGAGTTCGAGCCCCGCGTCGGGCTCTGGGCTGACGGCTCAGAGCCTGGAGCCTGTTTCGGATTCTGTGCCTCCCTCTCTCTCTGCCCCTCCCCCACTTGCACTCTGTCTCTCTGTGTCTCAAAAATAAATAAAAAACATTAAAAAAAAAAAACCCAAAACAAACAAACAAACGAACACTGCGGTAAAATAGAACACAAAATTTAACCTTTTAACCAATTTGGAGTGAACCGTTCAGTGGCGTTAATTACGCACACACTGTTGTGCAGCTGTCACCGCCATCCATCTCCAGACTTTGTCATCATCCCAGACAGAAACTCTGTATCCGGTAAACAATAGCACCCCACCTTCTTCCCCCGGCCCCTGGCCCCCTCTGCTCTACTTCCTGCCTCTGAATTTGGGCCTAGAGTAGACACTTCATCTAAGCAGAATCATACAGTATTTGTCCTTTCGGGTCTGGCTTCTGTCACTGAGCGTAATATCCTCAGGGTCCAGGAATGTTGTGGCAGGTATCAGAATTTTGTTCCTCTTTAAGGCTGAATAATGGTCCCTTGTATGGATAGACCACATTTTGTTCATCCATCCATCCATCTGTTGGTGGATGCTCTCTTTAATCAAACTCCCTTGGGTCTATCATAATTTGCAGTAATATGGAGAGAACAGTCTCTTTCCTGGCAGCAGGAAGCTGAGGGGGGGGTCAGTGTCCCAGGCGGTGGGGGAGGGTGCAGCCCAGGGTGCTGGGGGTTTTTTTATTTTATTTTTTTTTAACGTTTTTTTTTTTTTTTTAATTTATTTTTGAGACAGGGAGAGACAGAGCATGAACAGGGGAGGGTCAGAGAGAGGGAGACACAGAATCTGAAACAGGCTCCAGGCTCTGAGCCGTCAGCACAGAGCCCGACGCGGGGCTCGAACTCACGGACCGCGAGATCGTGACCTGAGCCGAAGTCGGCCGCTCAACCGACGGAGCCACCCAGGCGTCCCCCAGGGTGCTGTTTGTAGGTCTCTCTTCTCAACAGATACTTGACGTGAGCAACAAACCCCGGAACCTAGATGTGCTGGTTGGAAAGGAGAGCAGGGATTATCTGGGGCCACAACCTTGCCTTATCCTGCGGACCCAGCCTGCTGTGGCCCCAGGCGTGCTCCGTTGCCAGTACTGGAGACAAAGGGGCTGGGGGCTCCGGAACAACTTTTGTTTAACGTGCATATGTTTTTGAGGTTTTGGTTTTTGTTTTGTGGATTTCTTCTCATCCATCTCTGTCATTTCTGGTCTTCTGCTTGGCTCGATGCACTTGGGGATTTCTGTGTGCTCTGTGCTAGAAGTCGGGGGCTTCTTCTTTTTTTTTTTTTTTTTTTTTTAACATTTATTTATTTTTTTGAAAGAGAGAGACAGAGTGCAAGTGGGGGAGGGGCTGAGAGAGAGGGAGACACAGAATCCGAAGCAGGCTCCGGGCTCTGATCTGTCAGCACAGAGCCCGACGCGGGGCTCGAACTCACGGACCGTGAGATCACGACTTGAGCCGAAGTCGGACACTTAACCGACGGAGCCACCCAGGCGCCCCTGGGGGCTTCTTGATACAGGCATGTCTGTCTTTATTTAGGCTTCTCTGGGAGTTTCCCTCAGGAAGGGCCCCCTTCCTTCCTTTCCCTGAATCTTCCTCGCCCTTTTCTGTTCTCCTTTCTCTGTTTCTCTCCCTCCTACACCCCTTCAGTGCACCAGCAGCTGCGCTGTCTCTGTCTGGGCCACAATCTGTACCCTCAAGGTGTCCACAGGCTAAGAGGGTGACACATACTGACATCACACCTACCCTCAGCATGTCTCACAGGTACCTCTGGGAGGAAGTGGGAGAGCCTATATTAATCCTCTGAGGTCATCAGGACAGGAATCCCCAGCTCCAGAGTCCTGGGTGGGGCCTAACAATGATCTGACTGTTTTATATGGGCTCCTCTCTTGGTCCCTTTTCCTGTCTCGCCACCTGCCTTATAGGACCTGGTAGCATGTGGTGTGCCTCAGCTTCTTGCTGGCTCTTCCTGCGGTTGCCTGGCCTTCACTGAGTCATGTACCTTTCAGATCATGTTTTATAAAATTGGTAGAAGGAGGGGTGCCTGGGTGGCTCAGTTGGTTAAGCGTCCGACTTCAGCTCAGGTCACCATCTCGCGGTCCGTGAGTTCGAGCCCCGCGTCGGGCTCTGGGCTGATGGCTCAGAGCCTGGAGCCTACTTCTGATTCTGTGTCTCCCTCTCTCTCTGCCCCTCCCCCGTTCATGCTCTGTCTCTCTCTGTCCCAAAAATAAATAAACGTTAAAAAAAAAAATTTTTTTTTTAATTGGTAGAAGGAGTATTATCATCAGTCCTGTCTACCTTAAAAGCCCGTCCCTAAGATCACACATCAGAGTGCTTTGAAATGGTGAGGCATTGCCCGGATGTGAGTTCTTACCACAATCTTCTTTGATTCTCATGAACTTTACTGCCTTTCTGCTCAGTCTTGCTGATACCACTTACAAGGAACCTCAGGCAGGCCGTTCCCCGGATACAGCTTGCAAACGTTGGAGATTCTAGAGAAGTCCGTGAATGGGGAGTACCACTGTCTTCCTGGTACATAGAGCCAGGGCCCAGGGCTAGGAACCATGGGAACAAGGTGGCCGGAGGCACTGGGGGCCTCTGACAGAGAAGCAGCCTCGTCACTTTGTTTTCATTGTTGAGTAGCTTCTTTTTTTTTTTTTTTTAATGTTTATTATTTTTGAGAGAGAGAGACAGAGCACAAGCGGGGAAGGGGCAGAGAGAGAGAGGGAGACACGGAATCCCAAGCAGGTTCCAGGATCTGAGCTGTCAGCACAGAGCCCGACGCAAGGCTCGAACTCACGAGCTGTGAGCTCATGACCTGAGCCGAAGTCGGACGCTTAACAGACTGAGCCACCCAGGCGCCCCTGTTCGATAGTAAGGCAATTCATCTTCATCCAAGAGCGGTGGGCCTTTGTACTCTAAAGAAGTGATGATCCTCTCAACTTCTGTCTGAGGTTGGCTGTTCTCATTATCTCTACTTTTCAGATGAGGATACGAAGGCCCAGGAAGAATGGATTTGGAGGAAGGGTGTGCTGAGGCAGAGGCAAGCCTAGGGCTGCTTGGGAAGAGCTGTCACGGGAGAGCCTGTGGGCTGAGAGGGGCAGGAGCCTGGCCGACTCAGGGCTCGAACTCACGAACCATGAGATCATGACTTGAGCCGAAGTCGGACACTTAACCGACGGAGCCACCCAGGCGCCCCAGGCAGAGCTCCAGGAGGGACGGGGCCCGTGAGACTGGCTGCCGTGGTGCCCTGAGCCCTTCTGGTCAAACTGGATTCCCTTCTGGGTTTCTTAGATATTTCTTAGGGCCTAGTGACCCGGGGCCATGTGCCAGGCTGACAGCTAAGTGCCCATAAGCCACCTTTATGAAGATGTTCGACACATGCCCCCTTCGGATGAATACGGCTCGTGGGCGCATGACCTACCCAGCAAAACTTAGGGTGTTTCATGTCCCAACCACCTTTTCACTTGATACCCATGTTTAGGGGCAGCTCTGGAAAGCCTCGAGAAAGCTCCCCTCCCCTCGTGGTGTGGGCCGAGCCCAGCAGGGAAAGGCCAGGCTGTGAGGGAGCTCTCCCTGGCGGCAGCTGGCAAGCCGGCCTGCAGGGCAGATCCTGACGGTGTGGGATACACACAGGCGAACAGGTAAAGGAGGTATTTCCACCCTTCATTGGACACCGAATACGGATTTCTTTGTATCGTGTGCCTCTCCCTGTACCCTGCTTTTCCGCCGAGACTGCATAGCCTTTTTGTCCCAGGGCCCAGCCCCGTGTTTGACTCAGACATGCTTCACTGTAAAATGAAGGGGTTTGTCTTATATTGTCCCTCAAGTTCCCTTCACGACTGTGATTCTGGAATTCTGTGAGATGTCTGATACAGTTGGTAGGAAAAGCGGAGGGTCTCCTCCCCGAAAAGGCCGGGAAATTGACTGGCTAGTGCGGTTGCCAGGGATGATGAAATTAGGATTGGGTCCGGCCCGCCTCCCAGCTTGTGATCAGTCAGGACCTGGCCCCGCGCGGCTCTGAGAAGGTAGCAGGGCGTACGTGGGACTTACCTACAGAGGTGCAGTCATTGCCACTTCTGGGTGTAGCAGAGTCCTGCACGGCTCTGTCTCCTTTCTGTCTCTCCACTGTGAGCCAAGCTGGCACCAGCTCTGGAGGAGGCATCCAAGGGGGTTCTCACACGATGCAGAGAGCTGCCCATGAGTCTGAAAGGGAATTCCTTGGCCAGGTGGCCCTGTTCAGCAGACAGCTCCTGCTAGGAGGACGTGGCAGGATTTTGGCACTTGGCAGTCCTCTGCCCCATCTGGCTCCTTTGGAAAGAGTCCTGACCCAGGGGCCTGGGAAGGCGGTGCGCTAATGTTGGCATTGAGGGTGGGCAGGGGGGTGGGCCTCAGTCCTGGGGAGCAGCCCCTCTACATATCACTGCGGGGGCCTAGTCCTCTCCCTGCCCTCCTTGCAAAGCAAAACTCAGAGTCTTTGGAAGTCTTCGCCCTTCCCAAAGCAGCTCAACTTCTGCTGTGTTCTCCCTGCCTCCTACGGTTGGGTTGGCTGGGCATTTTATCTTCCGATTTCCTTCCTAGGTTTGGCTCACCGCCTGAGCAGTGTCTTATCATCCTATTAGTGGGGCCTTCCACCCTAGTCTCCCCGGGAAGAATGGGGACCGTCAAGATTGCCCATTGTCGGGGCGCCTGGGTGGCTCAGTCAGTTGAGCGTCTGACTGCGGCTCAGGTCACGATCTCGCTGTTCGTGGGTTCGAGCCCCGCATGGGGCTCCGTGCCGACAGCTCAGAGCCTGGAGCCTGTTTCAGATTCCGTGTCTCCCTCTCTCTCTGCCCCACCCTCCCTCGCTCGCGCCGTCTCTCTCTGTCTCAAAAATAAATAAATATTTTAAAAAATTTAGGAAAAAAAAAAAAAAGACTGCCCATTGTCTTTCCCCTAGAACCTTTCTGTAACCGTCTCGGTGTGTTTCACCATATGCCCCTCCTGCCTTAGCCCTTGAAACTATTCCCATGGGGAGAAAAAGGCAGTTCGCCCTCCTACCCCTCTGTAGAGCCAAACCTCTGTTTGTTCTCATGGAAACCATGGCAACCTGGCCAAGAGGCCACTTCTTCAATCTTGGAAGTTCATGTCCCAAAGCCTTGCACTCACACCTGTGAGCCCTCTGGCTCTCTTTTTTCCAAAGGGGGACAAGATCCTCCGATTTTTCAGATCTGCTAAGAGGAGAAAGTTTCAAACCAACCAAGCCCTAGGTGATCGTTGCACAAGCAGGTTAGGGTCTGGAGTGCGAAAAAAGGCAACATTAGCTGGGAACCCTGAAGAGTGTTCTGGGGTGTGGTCGACACTTCTTTTCCTTCTGCTCTTTTCTTCTCCCCCCCCCACCCCCCACACGTACTCAGTCACTCAGAAGACGAATGTCGGAGGCGGTTATCTGTGAGCTGCCACCAACTGCTGTTTTTTCTTTTTCTTCTCCTCAACATGTTTGGCCTTCTCACTCTGGTGCTACCTTTTAAAGCCCAAATCGGGAATCCAGGGAGCCACAGTGATGAACTGCAGGAGCCCGGTAGGAGAATTCCACAGCCTTAGACGGCAAAGTTTCCAGGCCTCACCGCCCTGGGACTTCCCCCACGGAGGAGTTCTCTTTCTGGCCCTGCCTGTTGGAGGAGGTGGGGGGAGGGAGAGCCTGGCGGTATGTCCTTAGCTTCTCTTTCGACTTGGCTGCCTGCAGAGGGAGGGTTCAGTGGCTGAGACCCTGAAGGGAGAGCATGGACCCCTCCCTCCAACCTTCCAACCGAAGAGGATTGTTCTCTGGTGATGGAGAGCTTACAGATTTGGAACAGCTGGCCAGGGTGTGTGAGCCCTGGGCGGGGGGGGGGGGGGGACAAGGGGACTTTTGCAGAAGCAAGTGTTGGGCAAATAGTGTGAGACTGCCTGCAGAGGTCTGGCTCTGCTGGGCCTGGGTCCCTCTGTGAATCCTCGAATCCTCGCACAGTGGCGGGGCAGAAGGCAGCCATGTGGCCAAGAAGCTGGACTCCAGCCTCTACTCCCTACCCACGTTCTCTAGGCTCAGAGTGGAGGCGAGGTGGGATAGTGGAATATCTTGCAGCTTGTGGTTGGGTAGGACTAGCTTATTGTGTTCAGTTCTGGACTTTTCCGTTTCTGTGGACACTTTGAAAGGAGCCAGAGTCAGACTGTAGTCCTGGGTGCCTTTCAGTCTGTCCAGGCTCCCAGCCCCTTCCTCCATCGGGCCGCTCCCTTATTTGTGCCACATTGGGAACTTGGCTGAGTGTACTAAATCCCAACTCTAGCTTTTAGTCCATGGAATAGTCTCCTATCCTTTCTCTTCCCCCATCTCGTTAGAGCTCCTCACTTCTGGGGCCTTGGTGTTAGCCATTTGCCTATACCTCAGGCACAGTTAGATGCTACATATTTGGCTTGGCCGGGCAAGCTCCAGAAGGCTGTGGGAGGGGGCAGGTAGACTCACAGAGTTCATCCTGTGTGCCCTCGGTCCACCATCTGTGACCCCAGTGACATGGATTGGCGCTGTGTTGGTGCTCACCGTGAGAGCCCCGGAAGTGCCCAACCTGCTTCTCAGCACATCTGTACCTGCCCCTGCTTGAGCCAGTGGGGCGCTGGACAGGGCTGATGGATTCCAGAAACGACTACATAAAGAGAATGGAACTCCATCCAATCAGGCTGTTGCTAAAGTTGTGAAAAAGAGAAGGAGAGGGATTTTGAGACTGAGACAGATAGATGGGGGGGGGGGGGTGCTGGGGGGGTGATAGAGAAGGAGAGAGAGAAGGAAGGAGGGAGACAGGGAGACAGGGAGAGATGGGGAAAGTGATATACACAGATAGAAAAAAAAAATAAAGTGAGAACCTTGGAAATGAGGTATAGGGAAGAAAATGAGATGGAAAGAGTTTGGAACGAGGTATTTTTCCTATGATTTCTGGCAGCACAGTACCTCAGACAGAATCCAGAAAGAAGCCTTTTTTGTCACTTCCTCCAGGCCTCCCCCCTACCACCGTCACCATATTCTCCCAGACTTTTCCTTGGAGGTACTGCAGTGGTGTTTAAAATGCTGTGTGTGGGAGTTTGGGATCGAATGGGTGTTGGGAGAACTGAAATTCTTTGTGTTTACCTTTGCCTCCTCCCTAGAGAGTGGGGGACCCCTGCAATGACGGCTGGTCTCCCTCTACCTGCACCAGAAGAGCCCTGGGATGGTGTCCTGGAGAACAAGTGAGATGTGCCAATCCGTTCGGTCTACCAGGGCCCCAGGAGGGAGGAGGGGGAGATGAGACAAATGGCGAAGGAGTGGTTCTTGGGACTTATAGGTACCTGGTTCTCTCTGGAGATTGGGTCCCCTTCTGGGAATCCCGTGCTTCTCCTTCCCTTGGAAATGGAAGCACACTGGAACAGAGGAGGGTGATTCATTCATCAAGTCCACATGTTAGGTCAGGCACTAGGGCAGGGGTTGGGATAGAGAGATGACACAACCTTTCTGCTCACTTGGAGGAAGAATACGCCGTACCCTCCACTCTCTCTCCTCTTCCAGCTACGGTGACCAGCTGAGGCTGAATCACCTCTTCGCCTGCCCTTTGTCTCTTTCAACAATGGGCTCTGTGTCCATCACCACGGATCTGAGCTCTCTTGAACAGATGTTCTTTCTAGTCCATGACTTTTGGGAAGCTTCCTCTACCTTGGGGGTGTCTGCTTCTCTTTGTCTTTCTGTGTATTCCTAAGCAATGGCCACTCTGCTTGAATTAATACCCTGAGACTTAGGAACAGAGACGCTAACGTCTGGGACACCAGCCTTCCCCTCAGCCTACTCTCAACCGTCCAGGATAGTGCCCCATACTGGACCCTTTCCTCACCTCCTCCCTCCTCCCTTTGTACCCTACAGGAACAATGGGATGCTGATGAGAGTTGCTTTGACAGGCTTAGCAACCATGACTACTCTGCTCTTTTGACCCCAAGGTATTGCCAGGACTGATTTCCGTCCCAGGTTCTGATTTTCCCAGCAAGACTTTGTCGGCTAACCCAGGCTGTCAGTTAGGCCTTCGACCTCTCCTGGGGCAGCTGAGGATGCTTCCCTGGTGGAAAAGCTGCAGCTGCCCCCTTCTGCCCTCTGTCCTCCTCATGGGGTTGTTTTCCTCAATACCCTTTCAGAGCTATGGTGGCAGCTGGAAACATTCAGTTACAATCTGAGATGGAAGAAATGGGAACAGTTCGTGGGATTTGCTCTTAGCACTGCCCCAACTTCACTTTTATCTGATTCACACGCCCATCAGCGGGAAGGTTTTTTTTTTTTTTTTTCCTCCTCCTAAGGATATACCAAATCCGAAAGGAGCTGGAATAAGGTGGAAAAAGAGGGCTGATAAAATTCTGCAGCATCGTTTGTATTCCAACCAGCTGTTTCTGGAAGGTGACTCTCTTACTTAGATGCTATTTAGTAATTGTCAACCTATTGCTTATTTATCAAAATTGGTACACATTTTGTGTGTGTGTGTGTGTGTGTGAGAGAGAGAGAGAGAGAGAGGAGATTACCACATGGGCTAGTTCCTTCCACTCTCTTGCCCTTCTTGAGATGCCTATGACCCACAGCCCATTTCGTTTTTCTTTTCTGTTATTTTATTTGGGGTTGGACGAGTGGAGAAGGCAGGGGGCAATAGTGCCCCATCTAGGGGCTCATCTCTGGTCACTCCCTACCTCTTCTGCCAAAAACCTTTCTTCCCCATGTGCCTGGCGCCTTGAAGACATGGGTGTCCAAGGAGGAATCAATCTGACTCCTAATCATCCTTCAGCATCTGAGCCTTCATTGCCAACTCCTTGGTGCCAGCTCGGGGCCCTCGCCACGTTGACTACAACTCTAAATCTTGTGCAGGATACCCCTTCACCCCAGAGCTCCCTGAGGGGTGAGAATTGGATGAAAGTTCTCTGTGGAAATGGGGAAACACGGGTCCCCTTCAGAGGTACCTCTAGAGGCCATCCCCTGCAGACCTGCAGCCAGGGGGACGCCGTGGGGCTGGGCTCCATTCCCGTGACTCCTGGTGGAATCTCCCGTGTCCTCGCCCTGATGACATTGGCGGCCAATGGGGGCCGATGGCGGGGGTGGGGGGGGGGCGAGGGGGATGTGAGGAACGTTGCTGGCTGGAGCCTGCCTTTGAAAGGAAGCTAGAAGATGAAGTGGCTTTGCCTCCACTTAATAATGTAAGTGGTACAGAGGTGGGGGACACCGAGTTTGGCCTTTCTCCTTGCGGGGCTGGGGTGCCTACACACCTGTATGAGCAGGAAGCCACACATTCCCTTCTTGAAAGGAACGGGCCATATCCCCCACTTCAGGTTTCCCTTTCCTGGCTCAAGTCCCAAGCAAGCTCTGTTTTACAGCTGCACACTCTTTTTGTTCCTGAGAAAGTTGCGGTGGCTCTTTTTGTTGTTGTTTTTTTTTTTTTAAGCCATACTAGGGGGTTGGGAAAGGAAAGCTTGAAAAGTAAAATAATAAAAAACAGACCACTCTGCCGTTACAGGCACATAAATAGCTTCACTGTAGCCAGGCTGCACCCTTGTTTCGCCATAGCAACCTGGAGCGGGTGTTTATAGCAGCCTGTCACCCCGACTGGAAAACAGCTGCTGCCCCCGCCCCCCCGCCAGCCGCACCCCAGAGCAGCGGGCAGGTGCCCCCGAGGGGGTGCGGGGGGTGGCGGGGGAAGGCAGCCTGGGGTCCGGATGGGCCAGTGGTGGGAACACTGGGGGAGCCCAAGGCGAGGGTTGGGTGTCCTTTGTTCCCAGGCTTCCCGTCACCTGCAGGCGGCCCCCTCTGTCTCTCACCTGGGGTCAGTCATAGGAAACAGGAGCGCAGAGGGCACTTAGCTCCAGCTGGACCCAGGAGAGGCCTGGGTGTCCTCTGGAGCTGACGAGGTGGCTTGTTTCAACTTACCGAATAAACCTTGGCTCCTGTGGCAAGTTCTGGGGAGTCCTCTCGAGTCCGTTTTCTCAAGGACTGACAGGAGAGAGGTTTCCCTGGGGAAGATCACGGGTGTCTGGGAAAGGGGGTGCCCTGAGATGCATGGAAGCAGAGATCAGCACCCTGGGAGAGGGAAAGGCAGGAAGGGATGTGTGACGTGACCCTCCTGTGCCTCCCCTGTCAGCCTAGGTCAGAGAGCACCTTCCGGACCGGGCCCCTATTCGAGGCCCCCAAAGTGCATTAACCTGGGGTTGTGAGAGGGGTTCCTGACATTCCTTGCAGAGATGCCTCGTAACCTGTGCGGTGTCCTCTATGTGGGCCCCAGACCCGCAGCTGCGGCACCCTTGTTAGGGAGCGTGTTAGATATGCACATTCCCAGGCCTCCCCTCCCCCCTCCGGAATCAGAAACTCTGGCCACAGCAGCAGCAGGGCCCAGCCATAGGTTGTCATCAGCCCTCCCGGGGCTCCTGATGCCCACTTGAGTTTGAGAACCACTGCTCCAGACCGGGCCGCGAGGGCAGAGGAGAATGGCCAGTTCGCTTTCTACGGCCGGGGGCTGCCGTGGTGGCCGCTGTGTGTGCAGTTTGTGGACAAGGACGGACAAAGCCGGGTGAATGGGACGACATGTTATCAGGGAGTGCCCCGGCCCTCTTTCCTGATGCACGTCATCTTCTCAGCGTGGGGTCCTTGCCTGGGACTTCCAGGAAACAGCTGGGCTGGGAGAAGAGCTGGGGGGTGGAGGGCATTCTCTGTGCTCTGTCCAGGGGACGCTGTCATGGAGCGGAGGGAGGAGATGGGACGGTCTTCCAGGCACGATGTCCAGCCTACTCTGACTAGGGTCACACAGGAATGTTATGGGGGACAGAGCAGCTCTGTGACACTCCCTTCTGGTGGCTGAGCTGTGGCCTTCTCAGGCCGAGGCCAGGGCCTTCCCCCCTCCCCTCTGGGGGCCCCTGCCAGAACCTGAGGCCTAGGAGCTAGCTACGAGGTCCTGCTCCAGCAGCCAAGGGAGACTGACCCTCCTCTCCCTCTCCACCAGCCTGGCATGACTCTGCTGAAATTCATTTCTAAAAATAACCCAAGATCCAATCCAGCTGCTAAAAAGCCCCTTTGTTCCCTTGGAACCAAAATGTGGAAAAACCACGGAAAGCAGCCCCAAGAAAGGCAATGTGTGTTGTCCGAGAGAGTATACATACTGGACATTTGCGTGTGACCGGCCAAGGTCTGCGTCCTGTCCCAGTTCTGAAGAGCTGCTCCCTGCTTAGGAGTGAGAAGCAGACACCCTCGCTGCCCCATATCCTGAGCATTTCCCATGAGCAAGTGGGAGGGCCTGGGGGAGGCTGCCAGCTCCCCTTCCATTAAACAACAGGCCTTCTTCCACGCGGCACCGTCACTCCCGCCTGCAATCGGCTCTCGTCGTCCTTAGTCGACTGAAGGGAATGGTCAGCGTTGTTTCGTCCTCCACATTGTTTTGAGCTCTGGCTTGCTGCGAACACTCCCCCACAGCCCTTGGGTCACAGGAGGCCACGGAGGTGACCTGGGCCAGTATGACTCAGATTATGTGGAAGCGGGTACATTCCCCATGGCTCCGAGCCTGAGGGACTGCCCTTTTTCATCCTGATCTATTGATGCTATTTTAGGAGAATACCGGAGGGGTGACATTGCCCTCTCAGGCACAGTCTGCTTTAGTGTCCCGACCCAGGCCATGAAGCCTCCTGTCTCCATCTTGACGGTTCCTGGAGTCTCTGACGTGAGCTGACTCTCAACAAGCCAGATGATTAGGAACAGGCTACCAACCGTGGGTCAATTCTTGGTATCGCTATGTAGAGGAGGTTTGTGCTATCGGTGGGCCCTACCTTTTCCTGCGCCCTGAAGGCATCAGGCCCGAACCGATAAGTTTGGTCACCGTTGCTTTAGTGTCTCTTAGACAGTATAGCCCCTCAAGGACTGCACGGTCTCAGGATCACCATGTGTTTTGGTTTTATTTGTTGGGGCGTCAGGTGCAGAGTATGGAGCTGACCATACCATTGGTTCATGGCTCATTTTATCACTGGTCCATGAGGGGCCCTTTGTGTGTTCACCGTTACCCCATATGCCACCTCTATCCCTGTCCTCACCCATTTCAGTGGACTAATATGTATCTTTTGTTTAAATGTGTCCCTTAAAGGGGCGCCTGGGTGGCTCAGTCAGTTAAGCATCTGACTTTGGCTCAGGTCATGATCTCACGTGAGGTAGAAGCCCTAAATCAGGTGAGCTCGAGCCCCGCTTTGGGCTCTGCATTGACAGTGCGGAAGCTGCAGGGGATTCTCTCTCTCCCTCTCTCTGCCCCTCACTCACTCGTGCTCTCTCCCTCCCTCTCTCTCTCTCTCTCTCTCAAAAAGAGGCTTAATAAAAAAAGACTTTGTAAACTCTTCATCAAAAAATAAATATGTCCCTTAAAATATAGAGCATTGATTTGATGATGTGTTTTCAATTTGTGTAAAAACTATTAAAGCATTTTCCCCACCCCCCCCAACACTGTTTCTAAGATCACAAGTGTCCTTGTGTGTATATATCTGATCTGTGCCTCACTGTTGGATTATATCCCCTGTTGTCTAGCACACATATTTTGCCTGTCCATCATTGGGACAGGGAATCCCAGGTTGCCTACCACTTCCTGTCACCACCAGTAATGTCCCTGTGAACATCTTCACTCGTGCCGCCTCCTGAACCTATATGATTATTTCTTTGGGAGATGCACCCAGTAGTACATGACTAGACCCAGGGTATACATAGGCTCCGTTGGTTTGTTTGTTTTTTTAATGAAGTCCCGAGTTTCATTTATTTATTTTTTAAGGTTATTTACTTATTTTGAGGGAGCACGCGTGCGCGCACACGCGAGAGAGAGAGAGAGAGAGAGAGAGAGAGAGTGAGCAGGGGAGGGGCAGAAAGGAAGAGAGAGAGAGAGAGTCCCAAGCAGGCTCTGCACTGTCAGCGTGTAGCCCCACACGGAGCCCAAACTCACAAACCGTGAGATCCTGACCTGAGCTGAAATCAAGGGTCAGATACTTAACCAACTGAGACACCCAGGCACGCTGCATAGACTTAGCTTTGACTTAGAAGTACCAGGCGACCGTGGAAAAGAAGGAAGAATTCTGGATTCCTGAGGCTTAGGGGTCAAAGGTGATGTATTTTCTCCAGAAAGATCCTTTGATGCTAGCACTGCGTTTCTGCTACTGAATTGAAGACTCCTCAGCGTGGCCAACTTGGGGAGGAAAAGAGCGGGCACGAGAGCCTCATGTGTCCCTGCTTCCTCACCGGGAAGTGATGCTGTCTCTTCAGGAAGGGCGTAGCCTCTAGAACCCTGGTCCTAGGAGCTGGCTGAGAATTAGCATCAGGTTCCAGGACCTCGACCAGGACCACGGGTCACATTGTGCCATCCTGTGGTCAGTGCGGAGGCCTGGTTTTGGTTCCCCAGCCCTCACTTGGCTTCCTGGCATGGGCACGGCTGTTGGGTGACGGTGACAGGTGGTAATCCCCACCACCTGAACTTTAGCCAATGTACTTTCTTCCCACATGCCTCCAAAGGGCCTCAGTAGACGGAAGGAGGGTGTGTGCCCAGGTCTGCTTCTGCAAGCCAGGAGGCACTGGAGAAGCAATAGGGCAGGGCAGGCATGGCGGGGGTGGGGAGGAAGAGCCTGGCACCATGATGGGCATGGCTGCCAGACCCAAGAGGCAAGAACTGGCAAGAGTGAGCTAGGATCTGGGTCATGGAAATAAGGGGCCTGTAATGAGGAGGGAGGAGAGAGACCTCTGTGTGGGGTTTAGACCTTCAGAGAGAAGGGCCAGCCAGGGATGTTTCACACCAGCCAGGCAGCCTGCCATGTTCAAGTGCTTGCCAGCTTCCTTGACAGGGCATGGCCCTCTTAGAAGCATGGGAAATGCCTGAGAGAAGAAGTCAAACCTCAGAAACTGTGGGTGATGGCAAAGGAAGTGCCCCTGCCAGAGACAGCAGAGAAGAGAATGTCGAGCAGGACCTCTCGGTCTCAAGTCACTACTGAGGAGGTGTTCCCCTGACCTGTTTCGGAGCCTTTAGGGCTCGTGGGCAAGGGACAGAAAGGTTCACGTGGACCTTCTCATCAGGCTTTAGGAAGTAAAGCCACGGTTGGTTTTTTGGTTTTGGTTTTTTTTTTTGTTTTTTCCATTTTGTAACAGCAATGTCCTTGTACTTGAGACAAGGTGGCTTGGATTCAACTAGAGCACAAACCCTAGCTCTCTGAATCTTGATTTCCCTGCTATAAAATGCTGGTGCCCTCCCCGTGGGACTGTTGGTGAGGATTCAGTGAGACAATATACATAGCAATGACCAGCCGGTACGTATCAGCCGCCACCTAGGCACTAAATATCGTACGTGTGTGATGTCTCTCTCATTTCCCCACGAAGTGCCTCCTAAGGTACCTGGCAAACCTTCTTTCCCTCCCTTCCAACCCCTCTCCCTCACTCCATCCCTCCCCTTGCAGATAGGGAGAAAAATAGAGCCTCACTTGGGAGAGGGAGCTTCCGGATCAGAGAGAAGGGCACAGGTTTGGGGAGAAGAGGCGACTGGAGCAGGTTTCGTATCTCAGTTTGGTGCTTCCTGAGGAGGACCGGCCTGTCCCTCCACCCCCCTCGAAGTCTTCCCTCTTTCACGCCTTATGTCCTGCGTGGCAGTGACGCTGACACTCCAACCACAGCATCTCTGAGCGCTCCCGACTCGCTCCCGAGCAGAGGCTCTCAGCCTGGTGAAGAGGTCAACCCAGGGTAGAGCAGGGAACCAGAGGCGGCTCTACAAGGCAGCCCTCGCTTGCAGCCTGGAGGCCAGAGCTGAGCGTAGCCCTTATTATTCTAGGCAGGTCCGGCTGCAGTGCTGAGCCAGCCTGGTTCCCTGGGCCCTGGCCCCTCCTGTTCCCTTTCTCCTGTTTCCATTCATACTTCATTTCCCATGCATCGTGCCAGATTCAATAGGAGCCTCTGGCAGGGAAGAGTCAGGGTGTGGGCTCACTTTCAGGTCCTCAGAAGACCCTACTCTATCCCTACACGGGAGCTGCCCTTTCTCCTCGTAGCCTGGGGATGTATCGCTTCTTTAGCGCCCGGGAAGGTATCCAAGAGTAAGGGATTCCGTGGACAAAATTGGAGGAAACAGAATGTCTGGCTATTGTTTATGGTTTGGTGGCTTAGGGCATGAGGTCCTTGTCTCTGGCAGCTGCCTGTTTCAGAACTTCCTAGCAAGTCTCGCTGCAGACTGAGTTATCTGGAAGCATGGGGTGGTTTGTTTGTTTCTCAGGTATGTACGGGAGCAGGAAAAGGTCTGTTTCAGCCCCTGTGATGTGATGTAGTTGTGATGCGATGTGGTTGATTGTGAAGGAGAAAGAGCTGGTGAAGAGTCAACCTTTCCTCTAAGTGGAAACGGTTATTTTCTCCACTCCAGAGATTCCTGCATTTCTGATGTGTGTCAGAAAATAAGGAAGTCCAGGGGTGCCCGGGAGGCTCAGTCAGTTGAGCAATTGACTTGATTGTGGCTCCGGTCAGGATCCCAGGGTTGTGGGATCAAGCCCCAAGTCTGGCTCCGCACTCAGCATGGAGCCTGCTTGAGATTGTCCCTCTCCCTCTCTCTCTGCTCCTCCCCTGTTCATGCATGCTCTCTCTCTCTCTGTAAAATAAAAGATGAAAAGGGGTGCCTGGGTGGCTCAGTCAGTTGAGCGATTGACTCTTGATTTCAGCTCAGGTCATGATCTCACGGGTCTTGAGCTCGAGCCCCACGTAAGGCTCTGCACTGCCAGTGCAAAGCCTGCTTCAGATTCTCTCTCTCTCTCTCTCTCTCTCTCTCTCTCTCTGTCTCTCTCTCTGCCCCTCCCCCGCTTGCTCTCCCTCTCTCTCTCTCAAAACAAATAAATAAACTTTAAAAAAGGGGCACCTGGGTGGCTCAGTCGGTTAAGCGTCTGACTTTGGCTCAGGTCATGATCTCACGTTCCGTGAGTTCGAGCCCCACGTCGGGCTTTGTGCTGACAGCTCGGAGCCTGGAGCCTGCTTCAGATTCTGTGTCTCCCTCTCTCTCTTGCCCCTCCCCTGTTTGCACTCTGTCTCTCTCTCTCTCAAAAATAAGTAAACATTAAAAATTTTTAAATAAGTAAATGAAATTAAATATAAAAAAGAAGAAGAAGGAGGAGGAGGACAAGGAGGAGGAGAAGGAGGAAGAAAATGAGGAGGTCCAGACTCGAGGGAGGGAGTAAGGTATAACAAAAGGAGCACCAGATGGTCAAGGGTGCTGACTTGCGAAAGACTAAATCACTTTTTTTCTCATTGGACCTCAGTGGCTTCATCTGTAAAGGGGATGGGGGGGGGGGGGGTCAAAGCTGTCGTATGTAGAGTTGATCAAAGACAAAGTTTAAAGTTTTCACCGTCATTACCAATTGTACAATGGACGTTACAAGACTTTGGGCCGAAGAACATTGAAATGGTTCAATGATCATGTACAATAATAGGATTTCTTGCCCCTGTAGGAAGTGATGGTAGTGTTTGCTTTTCCGTCCTATCGTCCTTTAAGTTGGCAAAATGCTAGAAACTGGGAGTGAGCACATACCTTACCCAGAATGCCCCAGGCTGCGTGACTAATCCTGACCTGACAAGAGGTGGTACCTCCCAGGCGTCTGAGCATTGCGTCTGAGGCTGAGGCTGTGGCCGAGGGGGGTGTGAGAGCACTTACAGATTATTCTTTGCCAGTTGCCTAATAAGGGTAGGGGCTAGGCAGACTCAGCAGCTGTGGAACGCTCACATTCTGAGAGCTCAGAGAGGCGTATGGGTGCCTGCTAGGCCTCCGAATTCCGGAAGAACGTCCTTAGAGATCCCACCTTAAGCTGGGGGCCCCAGCTGACAACTGCCCCCTTGACTCTGTGTCAACGGCTTAGTGCGTGACCTCCTCTGTAAGCGTCTCTAGAGCAACCCAAAGCAGACAGACCTCATTCTCTGCCACATGGCCCCACGTGCTCTAATCTCAAGTGACCTTTTCTCACTGGTTGCCTCCGTGAGTGAAAAATTTCTCCCCTTTCATACCTTGAGGAGAGGTTCAAAGTAAGGAACTCTGACTCAGACCGTCCCTTCTTCTTTTCTAGAAATCGAAGGCTGCATAGCCTAGTGGTGTTGCCAGTGGTTATAACGTAGCTAATGGCTATTGCTAATGGAGCTGCCTTGGAATTTTCCATTCTTTCTGAGGGTTGGGCATTCCCTTTGGCAAGGAGAGATGGAGGGGGACGTGGAGCTTATTGTCCTTCTGCTTAAAGGGCTAGATACCAAAAGTTCATTAAGATCAAATTAAGCCTTCTCCCATCACTTGAGAGTGGACATACTGGACACTGGTCATCTTTCATCTAAGATTTCCAAGCACTAGGGGCTCAGCCAGTTAAGCGTCCGACTTCGGCTCAGGTCACGATCTCGCGGTCCGTGAGTTCGAGCCCCGCGTCGGGCTCTGTGCCGACGGCTCAGAGCCTGGAGCCTGCTTCGTTTTCTGTGTCTCCCTCTCTCTCTCTCTGCCCCTCCCCTGCTCTCTCTCTCTCTCTCTCTCTCTCAAAAATAAACATTAGGAAAAAAAAAAAGTTTTCCAGCACTATTTCTATCTCTTATTCTAGTCCTTTGTCACTTTCTTGAGATGGTGTGAAGGGGTAGGGCTGATTTTTTTCCCCCAGGTGAAGGTGGGAGGAACTGAGCCCTAAGAAGGCCAAGTGACATGCCCAAGGGTGCCTGGGAAGATGGCAAATTGGTTCTGAGTCTGCTACCAGTCATTCAACAACAACAACCACGACAACAAAATGAGCTGAATGCCCATGTGTGCAGGCGCCCTTATGGCCCCGGGGATAAAGCCGTGAACACGACAAGCGCAAAGCTTAGCCTTCATGGGACAGACACTATAGTGGGTGGAGATAGAAAAAGTAAAGTCTGATTTCCAGCTTAGCACTCTGTCAGCACTGTTGTCAACATCCTCTCGAAAGGTTAAGGAGCTCTACTTAAGGGTCAAGATGGGCTCCTGACTGCTGTAGCCCTTCCCACTGCTTCCAGGCTTCGACGAGAAGCTGAACTGGAGGGAAATTCTGTCGTACGTACCGCCTATCATTGGGCCAGTCTAAATGAAGGGAGTTTGACACGCCGCCTCAGGTTCTCTCCAGACCTCTGTTCCCCAGGCTACTCTGATGACATCTAAAAAAGAAAAAAAAGGAGGGGGCGCCTGGGGGGCTCAGTCGGTTAAGTGAACAACTCTTGGTTTCGGCTCAGGTCATGATCTCACGGTTTCGGGAGTTCGAGCCCCGCGTCGGGATCTGTGCTGACAGCATGGAGCCTGCTGGGGATTCTCTCTCTCCCTCCCTCTCTCTGCCCCTCCCTCCTCTCTCTCTCTCTCTCCCTCTCTCTCAGATAAATAAACTTTAAAAAAATTCTTTAAAAGAGAAAAAGCAAAAGGCAGTGTGATGTTTGAAAAGCAATAGCAACAATAAAGCAAAACCCTGCTTGCTTAGCCCTCTGTAGGTCAGAGTAGTTCTAAAAATCTCTGATAAAAGGAGGAGACAGAGTGAACACTGGGGTAGGGAGGAGTACCCAACTCCATCCCAGGGGACCCGCAGGAAACAGGATTGGTAGGAAACTTTGGCCACACATGATTTGGGGAAAAGTAACCGGTAAAAGAGCCCAGCTCTTTTCTGATGGTTCTTGTGCCTCTTTGCTTGCCTTCTACAAGTGAGGATGTCATCTATGTATTAGAGAGGGGCTGTCCCGAGATCCTTGCCACTCCCTGGTAACTGAACTCCAGTCACTGGGGACTGTTTAACCAGGGCTGGGCCCCCATGTTCTGGTGCCGTGTTCAGAAAGAGCCGCTTCACATTTAAACGGCTGCTGTGTGACGATGGGTCCCCCACGACACGCAGGAGCTGCTCTCTAAAGCTAAGAACGGGGCCGGGCGGGGGGCAGGGGGAGCCTGGCCACCTTCAGCCCTTTAGATCCTCACCTGCACGTAGCTCCGCCCTTCCTCCCACTCAGAGGGGGCACACATGCCTTTCTGAGGGGAGAAATGCTGATCTGAGACCCTCCGATGCTGACTCACACGCGGGCTAACCCTGCTTTCCTGCTGACCTTGCCATGGCCCTGGGCTCTATCTGAACTGATAGCTGCCTTATCCCCGCCACCCCAAGTAACACTGAAACCATACGCTGCAAACTTCCTTCTCAGAGGTCCTTCTGTCCCGTTTACGTAGAAAGGCTGCACCCTGGATTGCCAACTGCCAGAGCATTTTACTCTCCCCTTTTGGAGACGGCGAAAGCTTTTTGGAGGGATGGGGCTTATTAGCTCCAAGACCTGAACGTAGTCCCCAACCTGCTCACAGCTGCAGCGGGCTGGAGGCTGAGCATTCGGAGGGGCCCCGGAGCATCTGGGCATCTTCTATCAGGTTGCCCTCCTGGTTTGTCAATGTGGGTGTTGGGTACAGGGCGCAGGGTTCAGGGGCGCGGGGGGCAGACTGGCAGGCCACCCTCCAGGCCACTCTGGTCTGGACTCCTCTTCTGACCTCTTCTCCCCAGTTAGAGTTAAGATCAGACTAAAGGAGTTCATAGTGGGGCCCTCATATGGATAGACGTGGAGAGCGTGAGAGCCATTAGGGGTTACAAACCTTTTATTTCCAAGTTCCTGAAGTCGCCAGATTGTCACTTGGCTTGAGAATGGTGTGATGTGAAGACTGGGGTATATCGGAAATTACTCCTCTCCATGGGGGTGTACAGGCTGCTGGGGCCTCCTAGGGAGAGGCGGGCCCCTCCTGAGTCCGATCCCTCAGCTCAGGCCTCGGCGATCGGTTCAGCTCAAGCACCCGCTGTCATCTAAGCCCTAAAATGAGTACCTCTTGCCTCGCAGGTGCCGGATCCTCATGGCTGCTCTAATTGTTTTTGTCTGTCTTCGAATCTTTATTCCAGAGATCCAGTTGTCAGCGGTATCCAGGGAGCCCTCCTCTTCCTCCTCCTCCTCCTGCCGCCTCTCTACCACCGCAGTTGCCGGTTGTTGCTAAGGTAGCCTCCATGGTAACATGCACATCCTGTTTACACCTCCATCTGGGCAAGCTGGTCTAAGCTAGGAACCTACCTACCCTGGACAACGGCTTCCATTACCACCTGGGGACACCAATCGTCGTGACACGTGGTCCGGCTTCCACTCGGCTCCCCCATCCCCTTCCTCCCCTCGCTGCCGAGCTTCATACACAAAAAAGGATCTGGGCTAGAGGCTGCTACCCTGAAGCTCACTGCACAGGATATAGCCCAACTATTTCCTACCCAGGCTCCCAGAGAAGCAAGAAGTAAGAAGTGAGGCAGAAGGGCAGGAGTTCCTGACCAGTTGAAGGGAAGCCACATTTTCTCTGGTTGAGGGGCTTGGTAACAGCAGGCAGAATGACGAACCCAACAGAACGTACCTTGCCGGCCAACTCGATGGTTGAGAGCCACGAGCGGGAGTTTGGCTGCACAGTAATGGACCTGCGGAAGCTCATGGAGCTACGTTCGACCGACGCAATCAACCAGATCAACGTCCACTACGGGGGTGTAACGAATCTCTGCAGTAGACTGAAAACCAACCCCGTGGAAGGTAAAAACCACACCAGGGGTGGGGAATCAGAGGAAGGTGGCTAGTGTTCAAAACTATGGTTTCCCGGCTTCTCGAGAGGGCAGTAAGAGACCTCGCTGGTGTATCTGGGTCGTTTGAGAAAAACATGGCCTCTGAAAGGAGGTGAGACCACGGAGAGCCATCTCTTTCCCAGTGATGGTGTTCGCTGACGGTCGGACTTTCTTCCCTTTTTCTGTGTCAATGTACAGAAAGGAGAGGATTTGGCTCTGCTTTACAAGTGTTTGTGTTAGAGACGCTTTTATCAGTAAGTGATCAAGTCTCTTATTCAATATCGGTCTTTGATTACAGAAGAACTTAACTACAGTTCTGCCCCACACCGATCTCACAGTGTAACTGGGGAGAACGGGCACAAAAAAAGTGACCCAGTGCATCCGCCCAACATGGCATCTCTCTATCGTGTAGAGTTAGAAATAGGGGGGGCAAATCACAGGGTAGTACCTACCGTACCTTATTCACTTTGCTTCGTGTCAGGGAATTATTGATGACTTTTTTCAACCCTGCCTGGCACACTTTAATATAGTTCTTCTTAATGTGCTTTTAAAAGAGAACGGAAAACCTGGCTTCGTGCTTGCCTGGCTCACTTCAGTTGCCCAATAAGCCATGGTAATATAAAATTTTGCCTCATCAGAATGGAGACAGAATCAAAGGAACCTTCCTTTCTCACTTATGCAGGGTTATAGCATCTGTGTTACGGGGTCTTACTTGGCCCCATCAGTGAGGCAGGACATGGCTGAGTAGCATTAGGTAAATCAAAAATCTTGTCCTTCAGAGCGCCTGGGTGGCTCAGTAAGTTGAGCATCCGACTGGTTGAGCATCCGACTTGGGCCCAGGTCGTGATCTCGCGGTTCCTGAGTTTGAGCCCCGTGTCGGGCTCTGTGCTGACAGCTTGGAGCCTGGAGCCTGCTTCGGATTCTGTGTCTCCCTCCCTCTCTGCCCCTCCCCCACTCGCAGTCTGTCTCTGTCTCTGTCTCTGTCTCCCTCTCTCTCAAAAATAAAAATAAATATTAAAAAAATATTAAGAAAAAAAAAAAAGATCTTGTCCTTCAGATGCCTTTAGCCTCTTGAAGTAGACTATTTCTCTAGCCTTCCTTGGAACCTACATCACATTTCTTGCCAAGTCTAAGAAGTTTTGACCCCCAGCCAGTGCTGTAAGTTTGGACTTGGACTTGGACAAGAGTCCAAGTCTCTCTTCCAGACTCTTTAGGATTGAGAGAGAGCAAGAGCGAACGAGCGAGAGATTTTTATCTAGATATCTGTACATTAACATGTCTTGTTTTCTTCGCAATCTGAGGGAGCTTCCTTCCGTGTTCTCTTGACTGCTAGAATCCAGTTTCCTACCTCGCATGAGTTCAAACACTAGCTCCCCCATTTACTGAGTATCATTGAACAGTTCACTTAACCGCCCTGAGTCTCTTCCTTCTTTGAAAATGATGTTAATACCTAGCCCATTCAGTTATCGGGATTAAAATATTGGGATTCCACGTACATATCATGTGCATCCAGCGCTCAAGCTTATGGTGGGTATTCAATTAATGAGCTATCTCAGATTAAAATGGAGCCCACATGTCTGAAGGTATCTGCCAGAGTATGAGTGCCCGTGGAGTGCGATGTATTATTTCCTCTGGAGAGGTTCCTGCTTGTATGACTGCAACCAATGGCCATTGCGTCCTTTCACCTCTGGATGTCAAAGAGATCTGGTTCACATGGCAGGGCTTGGTCGCTCTCCCACGGCTCAGTCTTTGCCCTCTAGCTAGAATCTAATGACTGCCCTTTGGGCACTGCTTCTTGTCAGCTAGATTTCTTTATTCTGCCACTTTTGTAGTAGTGTTGACCTTAAACAGAGGCTATTCGCATTCTATTTTCACTGAGCAATGCAGGCGTTTAGAGACACCCATCAGAATGCAGGCAGGATCTTCCTTTTTCCCCTTCCTATACCACTCTTGATGGCTTTGGCCAGTCGTTTCTCTCACAAAGCAAAGCTCAGGAGTCCAAATCAGTTGGAACCTGGGACGCTCCTGATAGAAAGATCCAGACTCTCCTCCCAGTTTTCCTAATCCATTTCTCATAGCTGCTACTGTCTCCTCCCTGATTCCCAGACAGCTTCGATTCCCAAAGGCCATCATATATGCCGCTTTAATCTCACCATCAGACAGCAAATGTTGTTGATGTAACTAATGCCCTTAGATTCCTCCCCACTCCTAGTTTCCGACCTGTGGTGGGAAGCCATGGCTTCTGATGGCAGGTGCCTCTGTTGCTACGGGCCCCGGCCATGCCCCAACGCCAGTCCCCCTACCAGTGGGGCGGCTGTCTGCCGCCATTCTCCTGCTTCCTTAGATCACAAGTCTGTATCCTGATTTGTTTCCGTGTAAGACTTAATCATAGGGCCGGTCCTGGAGCTGGGGAGGCAGGGAGTCCGAAAACAACTTTTCCATGAGTAATGTTTATTCCCCCGTGCCAACAATGACCTCCTCGCGTGTGCGAGGAATACGAGCATAGAAAAGGAAGCACAGAGGAGCTGTGACACAGAAGTCACTCCCCAGACAAAGGCGATGCTGAGCTGTTTCGTGCGGCAGGGCTGAGAAAAGAGCTTCACTCTCCAGGTGCCTCAAAGAGCTGATGCTGTAAAAAGCCAGCCTGGTCACAGGAGACCGCACTGAGGTGCCTGACAACCTACTGTAGTCCTGTCCCCTGTGGGAGGCCCCTGCAGACTAAGAAAAAAGAGGGGTGCCAGGGTGGCTCAGTCGGTTAAGCGTCCGACTTCGGCTCAGGTCGTGATCTCACGGTTCATGGGTTCAAGCCCCTCATTGGGCTCTGTGCTGACAGCTCAGAGCCTGGAGGCTGCTTCGGATTCTGTGTCTCCCTCTCTGCCCCTCCCCCACTTGCACTCAGCGTCTTTCTCTCTCTCTCTCAAAAATCAATAAACATTAAAAAAAAAAAAAAGAATAAAGAAATTCACCTGGTACTTGAATTCTGGTAGTTGGTAACCTGGTGAAGTAAGGCTGGGGAAATTGGTTCCTAGAGTATGACCCTTCCTTTTTATTATCTGTTGGGTTGATAGCATCACCTATATAGATCTGACAGATTTTTTTTTTTTTTAAACCATAGCTTTAAGGGGCCTTTGGAACTGGGAGTTTATAATATTTATGACACGAGCATGATTTTATTATACTGGATTTACACAATTCTCGAGGCAGGTGGGATTTAATTTTATTCATCCCCCTCCCCTCCTTCTAGGTCCAAAGGTTTAAATGCCTCCCCTAAGTTCTTACGACTGGGTAGAACAGAATAGACTATTCTTAGGCTAGAGCAGGAACACAGAGAGTCTCAGAAGCACAGGTAATTCAAAACTTTGCTCTGTGTTTCAATGCCTGATAGAATGTCTAATTGTGACCCAGTGCTAACATTAAACCGTGGCTTCTGCCCCGTCAGTGGGCGTGGCTAGTTGGGAGCATGGACTGCTGTACCTCTGATTGCCTGGGGAAGCTGAGGCCTGGCGGTGCTCGACGGCAGCTGCTAGCACTTGCGGAATGTTCCTGACAGAAAATGGCGGCATCTTCGCCCTGCATAGTTACTGGACAGCCACTAAGTTTGGGGAGTAAAAAGCAAGAGGGGAAAGAATCTGTTTTAAGACAGTCCCGCCTGAATTACCATCCTGGTTCATTAACGGCAACGTTTAGGGTAATATTTCCTGCCATGTTAAGATCTCTGGGGTTTAACTGTGTTCCTGTCCCCAAGCCTTCTGAGGTCAGTGGCGTGTCCCACCAAGCATCGTCCATTTTCCACGAGCTGGGACACGCTAGGATGGGCTCTTCCTCCATGTGCAGACTGAAATTTCCAGTAGCATTTTCTTTGTTTGCTTTTTTTATTTGAGAGGGAGAGCAACTTGGATAGAGGGGCAGAGAGAGAGAGACAGAGAGAGAGAGAGAGAGAGAGAGAGAATCTTAAGCAGACTCTGCAGTCAACACAGAGCCCCATGCGGGGCTTGATCTCACGACCCTGGGGTCATGACCTGAGCCGAAATCAAAAGTCGGACACTCAACCGACTGAGCCACCCAGGTGCCCTTCCGGTAGCATTTTCAATCTGGAAAAAAGCTGAGGACATGATAAATAATACATGCTTACCCACAACTCTACTATATTACTATTAATGCTTCTAACACTAGTATTATTTACATCGAAAGAGATGCAAGAAATCGAAGTGGATGAAGTCATATAAAAAGTTCTGGTGCTTCTCCCACGCTCCAGCAGATGGATGCGTGCCCCCTACTTAGAGGCCGCTGCTTTAGAGAATGTTAGCGTAGGGCTGGGGAGGGGTACAGAACCAGGGGAGTGGATATGAGATACAACGGACATAAGAGGAAGATGGTGACTGGCCTCTTTGATATCTTCCTCCCTGTCTTTAGGGCAGATCGCGTGTTTTCGGAGTACCTGCTTCTAGGGCACCTGAGTGGCCCAGTCGGCTAATTGGCCGACTCTTGGTGTCAGCTCAAGTCACGGTCTCACGGTTTGCGAGTCCGAGCCCCGTGTTGGGCTCTGCACTGACAGTGCAGGGCCTGCTGGGGATTCTCTCTCTCCCTCTCTCTCTGCCCCCTCCCTGCTCTCTCTGACTCCCCCCTCAAAATAAACTAAAAAAAAAAAAAAAAAAGACTACCTGTTCTTAGGAGCTCGTCAATTCCAGAAGAGAAGCATAGCCGAGCCACCTCTCTTTCCTCTGGCCCTCTGACCCACAGCCATCACCTTCAACTCTTGTCCAGACACTCAACCGACTGGCTACCAAAGAGGCCAGATAAGTGATCCTGAAAGCAATGCACGTGGGCACGGCTGCAGAGGCTGACAGTCTGGCCCTCTCTGCCCATCGTGCTTCGGGGACACCTATTAGCGCTACTTTAAGATGTGAGAGAGGGGGCGCCTGGGTGGCTCAGTCGGTTGAGCGTCCGACTTCAGCTCAGGTCACGATCTCACGGTCCGTGAGTTCGAGCCCCGTGTCGGGCTCTGGGCTGATGGCTCAGAGCCTGGAGCCTGCTTCCGATTCTGTGTCTCCCTCTCTCTCTGCCCCTCCCCCGTTCATGCTCTGTCTCTCTCTGTCTCAAAAATAAATAAACATTAAAAAAAAAAAATTTAATAAAAAAAAAAAAGATGTGAGAGAGACTCAAGCCGGAAGAACATCTTGGAGGGAAGGGAAGAGAAGGTGGGCAGGCCAGCGCAAACAGCCAGAAAGCAGCTATGCTGTGATGTGAGAAGCTGAGGCAAGTCTAGTAACTTCTTCAAAGAAATACGGAGTACTTTACGGAGGGGTGGGAAAGGTTTCCAGCAAACCCCAGGGGAAGCAGTCTCAACAGCTGGAATGAGGAAGATAGGTGATTGAGAAAGAGAGTGAAAGCGCCCTCCCGGAGCCTCCCCCCCTCCACCCCCTGCAGGGGATTCCATGTTGCATCCTGGGAGTCCCCTGTGTGATTTGTGCACCCAGGGCTGAGTGAGGCCAACAGTGCGTGACAGCTTTGGACCTTCCCTCCCCAGCCCAACCCCAGGCTCTGTGAATTCTTTTCTGTTCAGCCCCTCCTTGCCCAGAGCTGAGCTTCTGGGATGGCTGGCATAATGCTGCCAGGCAGGGGACAGGGCAGTCTTGATGGGGAGAGGGGATGAGTCTTCCTGAGCCTGAGAACCACCCCCTCCCCCCACTGCTTTGCCCCCGCTTCCAGGCCGGGAACCCTTTGTGCCACATTCCTTTCGCAGCTCAGCAGAAAAGCTTGCAAGTTCTGTTTCGTTCTGGACCTTCTTGTTGCCTTGCATGGAACATCAGCTAGGGGCGGGGGGAGAGAGATAGCACTCCCTCCTGGGCCGAGGCAGATGTCGCATCCACCCTTGGAAGTAGGGCTTTCACTCTTTTTATTTAGCTCTGACGTGTGAGCACCGGGGAGCGTGACACTGGAGGGAAGCACACGCGTGCGGTGTGGGAGCAGGTGGCCGAGCAGAGGGCTGCGGAGGGCAGACCAGGGAGCTTTCTTGCTCTGCGCCAGCTTTGGGGTGTTCAGAAAAGGCGTGGAGAGGAGGGCCAGACGCTGCTGACGCTGCCGGGCTGTGTGCACTAAGCATCAGGAAGGGGCCATTCTTCCCCAAGTCCGGCATCCTCTTGCGGTGACCCTGAGGCGATGGCTTTATCTCTAGGGTCTGGAAGTCCAGCAGCCAGAGAGCACATCTCCGAGCTGTGGGTGTGCTAAGCTAGAGATGCTGAGGTCGTGGCATTTGCCGAAAGCCTGCGGTCCCTGTGCTGATGTCAAGCTCCCCCTCCCCTCAGCCCCCCCAACACAAGGTTTTTAAGGTAGGGCTTGAAAGGTATTCTGCTGCCTGTTCTCCTGTACCAAAGAGGGCTGCCTTCCACCCCACCCAGGGCAACCTGTCCCTGGTAATATGTGTGTGGGAGATGAGTCTGCTTCTCCTTGGCAAGGTGTCATAACTCAGCCAGCTGGGAAGTCCCTCGTGATGTCTGACCCAGCCCCACCCTTTCTGGGGCTGAGCTGGTTCTCGTGAGGGGTGCCACTGCCGATAGCGCTTGGCGTCCCAGGGAGGCTGGCCCTGGCCCTTCCCTGCTGGAGCCAGGCCACTGAGGGCCGGGCTGCCGCCTCTCCTCCCAAGCCCTGGTTCCCCGCACAGACCCACAGCAGACACAGATTTTCCACTGCTGCATATTCCGTCTCCTGCCAGCCTGGGCAGGGGCCATGAAACTCCCCAACACGGGGTAGGGGCGATGACTTCAGAGCCTGACATTCTTTGTCGCCTCTCCCAGCTCATGTGTTCAGTCTGGTTCTTAGAGCCAAAAGCACTCCTGATTTGGGTGGGGCTTTCTCTCTCCCATGTTCTTGGGGACAAAGATTCCTCTCTCTCTCTCTCTCTCTTTTTTTTTTTGATGTATTTCTAAGGGAAATCCTTTTCCTGTGTTTCCAGCATTCTCTCCCTGCCAAGCTTCTCTCCAGGAAGCTGCATATTTGAGAAGCCACTGCAGAGATCAGGGTCTAATACCCTGTCCTCGGCTAGACAAGGATTTATGCGAAGTTACCTCTGTGGAGAGCAGGGCCTGAGAGCCTCTGGGGGCAGGAAGAATGGAATGAAAAGCCCAAAATTGGGGATTGGCTGAGCTCCCAGGCCCGCAGGCTTTCCCGTGCCCTGCCACAAGTCGGAGTGAGGATTCCCAAGGCTACTTTGCTAACAGTCCCCACAGGCCCCTCCCTGCCTCAGGGCACACTGGGAACTGGGACGGCCACTTGACTTCTTAAGATAGCTACTGCAACAGCTTAGGGTGACTTAAGGTGGAGCAGAGAGATGAGAGAAAATGGCAAACAGGAAGTTCGTGTGTGACTTCGAGGCCATCGAGGCAAGAGCAAGGCCTGACCTTTCTGTTTTCCGTAATGTGTGTCGTTTGGTTTGCTTGGATCCAAAAAAGGCCATAATGAACCTTGTATCGAGTGCGAGATTCATAGGTTGGACTCTGATAGACCTGGTGGCACCATCCCTGAGGACAGGAAGGAGACACTAACTCGGCCCGGTTGTAAACCGTGGGATCAGGGCTGATTGGCGTAGAGGCGCAGAGGAAAGCGGCACGCGGGCCACCAGCCATGGGACCCAGGGGATGCCGGGTGGTTTCCAGGAGGTGGGAGCTTCGGGCCCAAACCTGGGAAGTCCCGGGCCAAGCGGGACCAGTTAGTCACCCTGGAACGAAGCCGCTTCCACACCCCAGCCCCCTCTGCGTGTAGGTGGGCGTGCAGCTGCTTCCTGGGGAGTGGAATAGACTGTGTCGCGTACGAGCCCGAGTAGTTACATAACCTCTCCAGGCCTCAGTCTGCTGATATGTAAAATGGGGTTAACAGTAACTGTCTCATAGGGGTTTGCGGCATCTGAACGAGAAGGCACCAATGTGCCTGGTGAAGCATCTGGCACCTAGTAATCACTTAAACGTTAGCAACCTGATTTATTACTCATCCATTCAGTTCATTCAGCACATTTGTATGCGTACAATGCTGGGCACTGTTGTAGACCTAAGGAACAAAGACAAAGCTCCCGCCCTCGTGGAGCGGGGCGGGGTGGACGGACATAATGAATACATCATATAACATATTAGGGGAGAAGACCTGTGGAAGGAAACAGTGACACAGGATAAGGGGATCGAGAGTGCGGGAGCGGAGAAGCCATGTTATTAAATCAGTGAGGTCAGGGTCGGTGTACAAACACCGGAAAGAGGTAAGAGAATGAGCTAGTGAACAGCAAGCTGAGCCAAGGAGGAGCTACTGCAGGGCTGAAATAGAAGCTTCTCGAACGCGTTCAGGGCACGGCAGGAAGGCTCGCTGGGCAAGGAGCAAATAGTAGGAGTTGAGGGGTGGGAGGCGGGGGGCTCTTGAGGGGCCTTACAGGCCATCATAAAGGCCCCGGTGCCCGCTTTCACTCCAGGTAAAAGCCACCAGTAGGTGAGTGCCAGGGGTTGGGTTTGAAAAAGATCGTTCTGGCTACTGTGTTGGGAGGAGACGGGGCACAGGACAGCAGGGGTGGGAGCAAGGTTACCAGTTAGAGGACAGTCGTCATCACCCAGGCAAGAGAGGGTGCCAGCTCACACCAGGATGGTGACAGTGGAAAGTGAGAAGGGAATAGACCTTGGGTATATTTTGAAGATAAAGCTGCCAGGATGTGCTGGCTGAATGGATAGAGCACGAGAGAGAGAGGGAGGTCACAGGGTATTAATCTGAGAACAGAGAGGGCAGGATGACCTCAGATGGGTGCTTTCAGCTAGATTGTTGTTGCTGCTGTGGCTTTGGCCTCCGTTGGGGTCTTGGGATGTCCCTTAAGATGACCTCTAGTATCTGATATCTGGTTTGCCCTCACAGTCATCTACTCACCTTGGTAAGGGGGCAATGGCATCTCCTCGCTGCTTCCTTGAGAAACGTCCCCGGGGAGATGAACAAATGATCAGAACTCCTGTTTCCCTCGAGCAAACCTGGCCCTCCAGTAGAGCGGTCCCAAACTGGCACAGCCTCGCTCTGTCAGGTCCTCGGGGAGAAAGAACCGGCCAGGATCCGCCGACTGCTCCGCCTCTGCCTGCCTGGGGGTCACGATGCCCTGCCCAGAAACACTCCTTTCCCGGGCCCTTGCTTTCCCTTCCCACTGGGAACCCGACTTTGCAGTGCGGTGGAGGCAGGGAGCCTCTGGGAAGCAGCCCAACTTGCTTCTAGTGCTTTGGCCAAACCCACTCCCCCACAGAGTTGGCTACGCCACTCAGCCAGAGTCCAGGGTGGCATATCTGGGCACTGGGAGGCAGGAGGCCCTGGATTAGAATATGGGCACCGCTTCCCTGACCGGCTCCCCATTTCCCTCTCATACTGAGCGCTGGCAGGTGAGAGTGGTCTCTATTCCCCAACTCCACCAGTGTGGAAGCCAGTTCACCACCACCGCCCCCCGACCCCGCGCGCGCACACACACACACACACACACACACACACACACGCACACACACACTTTCCCTCCACTCAGGGTCCTTCGTCTACCCTCCCAGACAGGGGAGTATCTTGAGTACCCCTCCTGATGGTTTTTGTCTTCTGGATGCAGAAATGGAGGCCATCTCAGACCCTACAAGCAACACCCCTTCGGGTTTCCCCCTTCCCAAGTCTTTTTCTGTCCGAGTACCTTCCCGAGGTCTGACCCAAATCTCTCCTCTTGCCACTTAAGATACCACTCTTGGGTCCTGTTGAGCGGAGACGGAGAGTAGAGGTCTGCCTTCACGCCACGCCCCCCTCCCCACCGGGGGAATAGCCCTTCCTGTTAACCAAAGTGTGAAGCAGCCCTCTGGCATCAGCATCTCCAATTCTCCTTGCAGCTTCCTGTCCCCTGCTCTCCCTCGTGAGGCTTCGTGGAGTGTCCCTGCCCTCTGATTCTAACTCTCCTCTGCTAGGACCTTCTTTTCCCCAGACAAAGCTCGCCCCACCCTGCCTGTGGGTGGGAACCCATGGAACAGTGCAGCTCCAGGTGCCAAGCCCCGGGCTTATCTGCTGCTCTGGGCAAACAACTTGAGAAATGCCACCTGGCATCCGTTGAAGTTTTAGGATTTCCCTCCTTCCCCTACAGTATAACCCCCTCCTGGGGCCCAGCAGAGGAGCCTAAATATAAGGCCTGGGGGCCCCTAGGTGGCTCAGTCTGTTAAGCGTCCGACTTTGGCTCAGGTCACGACCTCACAGTTCATGAGTTCAGGCCCCGCGTCGGGCTCTGTGCTGACAGCTCGGAGCCTGGAGCCTGCTTCGGATTCTGTGTCTCCCACTCTCGCTCTGCCCCTCCTCCCCCTCTCTCTCTCTTTCAAAAATAGATAGACATAAAAAAAAAAAAAAAAAAGTCCTGAAATAAAGGCGGCACTGAGAATAGGGAATAATTCTGCCTATCCCTTTTCTCTCTGGAACATGTCTGGAATATGGGTGCACACTCGTACAGGTTTATAAGCATATGTGCTAGAGGGGAGCATGCTGGTAATCAAGGACTGCATACCGTCTGACTTTGCCGCTTCACTTTTGTGTTCTCTTTTCAATCAATGTGAATAATAGTGCTTCTCTTAATACCTATAAGTCCACAGTACTTACTAGAATGGTAGCACCTCTTAGCGGTGTGTGTCTGTGTCTGTGGGGGAGGTGACAAAACAAGGGAACATGTGCCTCAAGGGGATGGCCACAGATGGGAGTCCAAAAGCCTCTCCTGTTCTCCTAAAGCCCCTGGAACTTCCAATCGGGACAACTGGTCCGGCTGTCTCCTAGCTTCCTAGCGTGACCTTGAGCAGAGAGCTTATTCTTCCGGGCCTTTGTGTGTGAGCCAGTGGATGGACGCTAACTCTGTTTTAGAATCATCACCAGTAGTTACATGTTAATGTGAGAGGAAAGTTCTGTCAGCCCCAGGGACCGTTTGAATGTCTGTGTTCTCAGAGCTGGAGCCTGCAGCATCCTTGGGAGGAGGCGGTGAGGTGTTAGATCTAGGTTAGCTTACCCTGGGGACAGAGCAGCCAGTGGCCGCCTGTGACCACCTTGTCCCGGTTTGCCCATTTTGAGACTGAAGGTATCACACACACACACCCCCTCCCCCCCGCGTCCTGGGCAAAGTGGGGAGATTGGTCACCCTGGCTGGATCTCATACTTGGGCAGAACAGGAAGCGGAGGGTCTTTATTTAGGTCTTTCAACTGCCTTCTTCTGTCCCTCACTTCTTCCCCTTTTTGCTCACCTGCTCATCCTACTCGTATCTCCTTCCCAGGTCTGTCTGGGAACCCTGCGGACCTGGAGAAACGTAAGCACGTGTTCGGACAGAACTTTATCCCCCCCAAAAAGCCCAAGACCTTCTTAGAACTAGTGTGGGAAGCCCTTCAAGATGTCACACTCATCATCCTGGAGATTGCAGCCATCATCTCCCTCGTCCTGTCCTTCTATCGGCCCCCCGGTGAAGAAAATGAACGTGAGTGTCCACAGCAGCCCAGCGCGGCTCTGATCGGCGTTCTTTCCAGCACCTCCAATAAGCACTGGTCTTAGCAGTTGGCAGGGTGTAGCTTAAAAGTTTGGGGGGGGGGGGGCTGGGCAGGGCTCTCCAAAGAAAACCAGCAAGTAGCTAGTAAGCTGTTCTTCCAACCCATCCTGATTCCAGGGTCTCCCTCCTCTTCTCCTATCAAATTCTCATGCAGAGTATCAGGAGTCCTCTACCCTCACCCAACCAACAAAACCTGCTTCTCCCAGTGCCTCCCGCCAGCTATTTGGCATCACGGGAAAGAGCAGCGACCTGGAGCCTGACCACGTGAGGAATCATAAGTTCTGCACATGCGACTGGCCAGTCATTGGCAATGACATGTTTCATGCTATCTAGTCACGAAGTCCTTTTGGGTTAACGCAAATAATTCTATTGGCAACGAGACGGTGCCCAATCGTGCCACCCTCCAGTACCCTCAGAGGATGGCTCTACTACCCAAGGGTTTTATTTTCTATTATTCTCCTTCCCTGACTTGCCGTTCTGGGGATTGTGGAGACACTACTTCCGTTTTGAATGTTAACAAAAGGCCCCCAGCTGACCCTTCCACTCTCTCCTTTCCCTGGGCTAGAGTGTGGTCTACCCGTAAGTAGCCCGGAAGACGAAGGAGAGGCAGAAGCCGGCTGGATTGAGGGGGCAGCCATCCTGTTCTCCGTGATCATCGTGGTGCTGGTGACTGCCTTCAATGATTGGAGCAAAGAGAAGCAATTCCGGGGGCTGCAGAACCGCATCGAAAAGGAACAGAAATTCTCCGTGATCCGAAATGGCCACATCATCCAGCTCCCAGTGGCTGAGATCGTGGTGGGTGACATCGCCCAAATCAAATACGGTGAGAACTCGTGCTTCTTGTACCTGTGGCACCCTCCCTATCTGAGGGCTAGGGCCTTTGGGATAGGGGGCTGGGAATCACCGAAGACCCAAAAAGATAAGACCGCAGTCGTGTTAGCTTCTAGGTCAGGGGAAAGAGGTTGTGGAGAAGGACCTAAAGAAAGAAGAAACTCTCCCCAAAAAGTGTCAGACTTGTACCCTGTGTGTCTTAGGGTTAAAAATCCATAATGTTGAGGCCATGGGAAGTAACCGTTAATTCATAAGGAGTTGACAGGTTGTCAGAGATGAAGTCATCTTTCAGAGGCTCTTCAGGTACCCCCCCTGGGCCATTGCCCTATGGGCAGGGCCCATGGAAGCAGCCCTGAAATGGGGTTGGATGGTTCCTACCCTCTGCCAAGCTCTTTCCTCCCCTCTTTCCCTGTTGTCCTTTCCCCTCTGTGCACTAGGTGACCTACTGCCCGCAGATGGGATCCTGATCCAGGGGAACGATCTCAAGATTGACGAGAGCTCTCTGACTGGGGAATCAGACCATGTCAAGAAGTCTGTGGAAAGGGACCCAATGCTGCTCTCAGGTATGGCCTCTGGCTGCTTCGGCCCTCATTCTACTTCCCATTCTACCTCCCCCAGCCAGCCAGGCTACGGAGACCCGCTCCAGGCCTCGCTCTCTCTTCTGGCCCTACCCCCTCTCCTTCCCCTAGCTTCATCTGGGGCAGCAGCATATCGGTGGGTTGAATACAGGGTTATCGGGCAACCTAAAAGAGGTTCTCTACAGCAAGTGCTCTAGGAGCCTCGGTAGGGTGCTGCTGGTGGGGGTGGGGGTGGGGGAAGGAGTCTTACCCTAAAGCAGTAAGACTCGCTTTTCTCCTTACCCCCCAGTCTGCTTGGTCTATTTGATTTGATTTGATTATTCTTTTTTAACTGTACATATATTTATTGAAAAGAATCCATGTGCAGTTGAAACCCATGTTGTTCAAGGGTCACCCATATTAGCTAAAGCTGGGAGCAGCAGTACTTGGATGAGTAAAGATAACCAGCGTTCTAGAACAGTGATTCTCAACCTTGGCTACCCATTGGAATCAGCTGGAGTGCTTGGTCTATTTTAAATGGGCCCAGCTCTTGACCTTTTCCCACTATCTGCCGAGCGGATCATTATCCGTGGGGAAGGAAGGAAGAGGGACTGTTGTTTTCTTTTTTTTTTTTTTTTTTTTTTTTTTTTTTTTTTTAAATTTTTTTTTTTCAACGTTTATTTATTTTTGGGGCAGAGAGAGACAGAGCATGAACGGGGGAGGGACAGAGAGAGGGAGACACAGAATCGGAAACAGGCTCCAGGCTCTGAGCCATCAGCCCAGAGCCTGACGCGGGGCTCGAACTCACGGACCGCGAGATCGTGACCTGGCTGAAGCCGGACGCTTAACCGACTGCGCCACCCAGGCGCCCCGGGACTGTTGTTTTCTAAGTTTGCGTTCCACACCAAAGCCTGGCTAGGTATAAAAAACAACACTCCTCCCACCTTCTCCTTTCTCACATAGGGACCCATGTCATGGAAGGTTCTGGCCGGATGGTAGTGACGGCTGTGGGTATCAACTCTCAGACTGGAATCATCTTTACCCTTTTGGGAGCCAGCGAGGGAGAAGAGGAAGAGAAGAAGAAAAAAGGTAAGGGGCATTTGAGATGACATTCTGCTCCCACCCGTGCCCGTGGACAAAGCGGGAAGCAAGAGAACAGACCCGGATGGAACATCTGCGTGGAAGAAGCTGCTGGATGAAGAGCACAGATATCTGAACGTCTTGCCGAGATGAAGATGTCAAGCCTGGCTCCCCAGGGTGCTCTGATGAAAACCAAGTCAGGTCACCTCTGAGGCTCAACTCCCGTGTCTGTTAATGGCTGTGCAGGGGCAAGATGTAAAGCTTGCCCTAAGGGAGCTGGCTAGGTGCTCCGGCCCCAGATGCCCTCCGTGCAACCCCCCAACCCTTCTTCCGCAAACGTGGGGGATTAAATGACCCGTCAAGGCTGAGGGTAAACCGCCAAAACCGTGGGCTGTCAGGGGAAGAGAGACCCAGCTAGGAGAGTGGGAACAGAGAGGTAATGTCTCCCCCCAGAGTTAGTCCTGTCTCTGCCATTCACGTGCTCCTGAAGGGAGGAAACACAGAGGGTGAATGAAGAAGAGATACTAAAAAGAAGTCTTCCCCTTTCCCTAGGCATTCCTTCTTTCCTTGGAGGAGGGAAGGATTTCTGTCCCTTGGCTAGAGGACCATCTCAGGCTGTTTCGTGGAGGGCGGGTTATCAAAAGGAAATGAAACACGTTCCCCCAGGAGCTAGACTGGTGGTTTTTGCAGCTACCTGCAAATGAGTAAGGAGGAAGCTTGCCTGGTGCCGGTGAATTGACACGGAGACCCCTTTCAGAGCCTTCGCCATTAGGCAGAAACAGTTCCAGCCTCTCACTTTCTCACCCCCACCCCATTTCTCCCAGCGATGTGACTCAGGCCGGGAGCAGCCTCCCAGCAGCGGCCTGGGCTCCGCGAGAACGCAGCTCAGGTGTGGGTGTGCACTCACCTGCACGAGTGGCTGGTCTGCACCCCCAGGATTCAGGAGAGCCCCTCGTGAGCATGGATGTGAGCAGAGACGTGAACTTCCTTTATAGTCCCTTCCCTGCCGCTCAGCCCCTTTGCTGTCGCCCTTTTGGGCTCTGAGCAGGACCAACAGATACCTGATATCTGATCTCTTGATAGTCGCTTTGGGTCTCCACCCCACTTTTTTCTTTCTTGTTCAAACAGGTAAAAAACAAGGAGTCCCTGAAAATCGCAACAAAGGTAACCTTGCCACCCACTCATTTACCATCTCTACCTGCCCACACTCAAATCAGACCTTTCCAGGCCATCTGCCTTCTCCCTTTGTCCTCTCCATAAATCTGTTATCTGCTGCTGTGGCCTGGATGCCTCATCCTGAGGAAGGTGCAGAGATTTGGGGGCGGTCTCGGGGGGGGGGGGGGGGGGGGGGTCCCAATCCCAATCCAAAATGGGACAACAGCACCCTCTGCTGTTGTCTCATGGAATCTCCTGTCAAGGTTTCTCTTGGGGAGTGTGGGGGATGGATCAGCTCTTCTCTGGGCGCTGAACGCATTGCTTCATTGCCCTCGGCCAGATTTAAACGCCAAAGGTCATCGGTTTCCGGGCTGGAAGACTTCAGGGTCCTCACGGTGGAGGGAGATGGGGTGGGCAGTCCCTGCACCCTCCTCTTGCTAGCTGCCTCATCGGTGTCCTCTTCTGGTCTGATCTTCTCTTCTAGTCTTCTCGGGGGTGCTTGGACAGAGCCTTTCTCTGTACCTCTCCCCACCTCTTTCTTTGTTCTCCCCTCAGTCTGTTTTCTTCCTCCCGATCTGGTGTGTGTTTCTTTTTTGGTGGCTGTGTCTACATCCCGTCTCTGTCTTGTTTGTGAGTCTGACAACAGAGACAGTATCTCAGGAAGGGCATCCTAAGCAAAAGGGCTGAGCTCCAACAGGGGTGAAGCTGGAGGGGTGCTGGGACCCAGCGAGAATGGCTCTCTTGAGACAGCCACTAGTGATTATTTTGCTCTTTGGACCCGTGTCATAGGAGTCTTCAGGAATAAAGTCATCCCATCGGAGAACCAGGGCTCCACAGAAATAATTCTTTAATTTTAGGTCTCTTTAACTCTTCTTTCGAAAGCAAAATGGGTTTATATGTCTGTCTTTATCCCTCTCATTCCAGAGGGTCCCTCATACCAGCTTCTTCCCTCTCCCCACCAAAAGACTTACCCCTGTACCTCCCCACTCTGTGCCTCCCCACCTTCGTCAGACAGGGGAGAAAGGGCATTTCCTTCCGCTGTCATTCGACTGATATGAGGAGGAACTGGAAAACATCTTGTATTGGGGGGGGTCTGTGTTTCTCCCCTGACCGTCTATAGGAAGAGAGAGATGAACCATTTAACAGAGCAGACCGGGAGGGCCCTTACGCTCTAGAAACGTCTTCCAGCCTTCCCCGTCAGCCCCTTCCTGCAGTGAAGATTCACCATTCTAAGCACTGAATTCCAGGAGGGATGGTTGTTGGTAATAGCACTTAGCGGCATGACTAATCCTCTTGCTGGAATAAGCCTGGCTTGGGGCTCTGAGGTGGTGCCAGGAAGCTGCCACTGAAGAGGAAACCCGTACCCCGAAAGCACTCCTATTTCGTCTCCAGTTGTCAGAATATCATTCCAAAGGCCCCAGTGGAGGGTGCAAGGCAAGTGCCCCGTCTGGCACGGGGTGAGAGTGGTCAGAATCGACATCGGGGGTCCGAGGTGGATTCCAGGAAGGAGACAGAGGAGTTGGGGTTCTCACGTGCTTGCCACTCGCTGCCGTCACCTTGTGCGTTCACCTGTCCTCTCTGTTGTGCGCACCCTAGCAAAAACTCAGGATGGGGTGGCCCTGGAAATCCAGCCACTCAACAGCCAGGAGGGGACCGACAACGAGGAGAAGGAGAAGAAGGCGGCCAAGCTGCCCAAAAAGGAGAAGTCGGTGCTGCAGGGCAAGCTGACGCGCTTGGCTGTTCAGATCGGGAAAGCTGGTGAGTAGGGCGGCGGCTTCTTGTTGTTCGTTAGTGCTGTTCTGGATCCTGGCCTCCCTGTCTCCCTTCTGTACCTACCAACCGGGCCGGCAGAAAGAAGCCGAAACTTCCAAGGGGCTCGTGCAGCCCAGGGAGTAGGCCCCCTCTCCCTGCCACCCTCCGGCCACTCCCTGGGCCTTTCCAGGGAGAAGCGTGCGAGGGTTAAAGGCCCCATGGTCTCTTGCCGCCAAGTGGGAAATAAAGAACTTCTGTCACACAGGGGAGATTTACTTCAGGGAGACGGAAGACTGGTAACCACCCACCTGTTTCGTGTATTGACTTATACATTCCTTAAGGGCAGAGAAGGCTCCTGTTTCCTGGAGGCAGTTCCCGAGTGTGGTCCTAGCATCTGGCCAGGCACAGGACAGTAAGTTCAGAGTAAGGACTGGAGGAAAAAGGAAGCCTGTGGTTGGAGAGGCTCTTTCCAGACTGCCTCTACATTCTCCCTCTACCTTCTGTTGGGGGTTAAGGGGGGGGGGGGGGGGGGAGGCGGGTGGCGGGGCTGGAGGAGGAAACAGAAGGAATATTGCGCCTTCAGTGGGCAGAGCCCTCCAGGTACTGTCTTGTCCCACTGTTTAATTATCTTCTGACCCCACCCCTCTCTTTACCACAATCAGAGGCTAGACCAGTACGTTCTATGTGGACAATTCACCCGGAACCTGGTTAAATCGTAGATTCTGAGTCAGGAGGTCGGGGCCTGAGAGTCTGCATCTCTGACAAGCCCCCAGGCGATGCCAGTGCCGCCGATGGGCTGACCACACACTGGGGAGCCAGAAGGTTTGCGGTCCGCTACCGGAGCCATTAACCCTGTGTGGTTGTTCCCGCTTACATCGACTGACAATCAAATACAGTTAAACATTCGGTTCCTTGGTCACATCAGCCTGAGTTCAGTTGGTCAATGTCCACGCTCAGGTCGTGGCTACCTTATAGGACAGCCCATGCAGCGAACGTTTGAAGCATCGCAGAGAGTTCTGCTGGACCGCATTAGTCTAGCCCTATCCTTTCAGTTCTAGTACCCGGCTGATTTTGACCACTGTGACATCTCTCGCGTATAAACTGTACATGGATGAGATGAATTGCGGGTGTGGAATCACGTTCCTGAGCCTGGTGCATAGGTGTGAAACATTAAACAGACCCCGCCTAACCCCTTCTATTGTCCTCCGGATCCCTGCCCTGCTCTTTAGGGAGTGCGAGCTACCTGGTGGGCCGGCCACCGGGTCTCCTCTCTTGTTTTAGTTTACATATCAAGCTAGGCCGGGAGTCGGGCGAGGCAATGTGCCACCCTGGGAGGGAGCACTTCCTTAAATTTTGGGCCCTACGCACCCAGGTTGCCTCACATCAGCCCTGACCCTGCTGAAGCAAAGCTCAAAAGAATATGCTTTTATTGGTATAATCACCTCTAGCCTTGCTCTGATGGTCTTGAATCATTAGGCCCTCAGGAAAAGCAAAGACCCAAACTAGACTGGGGTTTGAAGCAAAGCTCTTCCCAGATATTTTGCCACAGAGAGGTGCAGGGTGCCCGGATAGTGATTCCCTCAGCCTTCAGAGTGGCCAGACAGCACCCGGGCCAGGTGCTTTCTGACCTTGAAAAGATTCTTCCGTTTACATCAGTGTTGTAGGTGACCAGCTGTCCCCGTTGGCTTGGGACTGTCTTGATTTTAGCTCTGAAAGTCCCACATCCCAGGGAACTGCACAGCCTCAGGCAAACCAGAATAGTTGGTCCCCCAGCCAGTGTCCATTCCAGAAAACTCTCTGTGGGGAAGGGGGTGAGGGGATAGGTGAAATAGGTGATGGGGATTAAAGAGTACACTTATCATGAACGAAATAAATAAATAAATAAAATTTGAAGATCATAATTTTGTTTTGATCTTCTTTAAAAAAAAAAACACCTCTCTGTGCCTTGATTTCCCCATGAAAGGGGATGATCATAGTAACTTACCTCACAGGGGTTTCGTGAGGATTAAATGGGTCAGTATACGTGAGGTGCTTACCTGGCCTATAGCAAGCACTATAGAAATATTTGCTTGTTGTAAACATACAAATTATTGTCATCTCCTCTCTATGCCGTGTCAAGACAAAGGTCAGGAAACACTGTTCTGAAAGTTAGTCATGCAGGTGACCTTAGGGACATCGCTGTGAACAAGTCATGAATTGATAGGGGAGAAACCCAAATTGATAAACTACTAGGAAGTAGGCAGATACAGTCACTACGTTATGAATTGTGGAAAGAGGGTAGGTCTGAGATAGAGTCATAAAATGCTGGGTTTTTGTTTTTTGGGGTTTGTTTGTGTGTGTGTGTGTGTGTGTGTGTGTGTTTTGAGAGAGGGAGAGAGAGAAAGCACATGTGCACGCACACGGGAGGGGCAGAGAAAGAGGGAGAGAATCCTAAGCAGGCCCTTCACTCGGCGCAGAGCCCGACGTGGGGCTCGATCCCATGACCCTGGGATTATGACCTGAGCCAAAATCAAGAGTCAAACCCTCAACTGACTGAGCCACTCAGGCACCCCAATAAAATGCTGTTTTAGAAAACCAGACCTGCAACTACGTGGATGGAACTGGAGGGTATTATGCTAAGTGAAGTCAGTCAGAGAAAGACAAAGATCGTATGACTTCACTCATTTGAGGACTTAAAGAGGCAAAACAGATGAACGTAAGGGAAGGGAAACAAAAATAATATAAAAACAGGGAGGGGGGACAAAACGGAAGAGACTCATAAATATGGAGAACAAACTGAGGGTCGCTGGAGGGGGTGTGGGAGGGGGGATGGGCTAAATGGGGGAGGGGCCCTAAGGAATCTACTCGCGAAGTCAGTGCTGCACTCTCTGCTAACTAATTTGGATGTAAGTTTTAAAAAATATAAATAAAAATAAAAAACAGAAAGTATTAGATGACCTTGCCCAAAAGAAAACAGAAAGCTAGACCAACTCCTTGTTTATGAATGAGGAAACAGGCCCAGAGAGGGACAAAGCCACGAGTCCGGTTAGCGCAGGGCCGAGACTAGAGCCTGTGTCTGTGGGAGACAAAACCAGAGTCTTTTCCCCTGCACAGTAATGTATAAGCAACAGAGAATGGATAGGGGATCTGGGTACGACTCCCTAGAGGGAGTGGTTCTAAACACTGGTAGCAAAGCCTCTAACTTCTGCCAGCCCACCTCTGGCTAGGGCCCCGGGAAGGCCCTGGAGCCTGGGTTCATGTGACTTGTTTCCCGGACAGGCCTCATCATGTCTGCCTTCACGGTTCTCATCCTGATCCTGTACTTTGTGATTGACAACTTCGTGATCCACCGCAGAGCGTGGCTGCCCGAGTGCACTCCCATCTACATCCAGTACTTTGTCAAGTTCTTCATCATCGGCATCACTGTGCTGGTGGTGGCTGTGCCAGAGGGGCTGCCGCTGGCTGTCACCATTTCCCTGGCCTACTCCGTGAAGGTGAGACGGGAACGAGGCTGGCTCTTCTTTCAGGACAGAGATGGGAAGGGAGGGCGCCGTGTAGCCTGGGGTGAAAGGCCGGGCCATCTCCACAGACCCTGCGTGGCACCTGGCAGGGGCAGAGGCCGCTGGCACTGCTCACAGGTGAAAGACCCTCTTGATCAGCCGCATCAGTGTTTCGGGAAGCCAGTGGAATCTAAAGAGGATTCGCAACAATGGTATCCTGCGTTTTTGTGCCAACAAGAGGATGAGAGGTGGAGACATGTTGGCTGAAACATGGCCTTTAACTTGTATTCGGTCCCCTCTCAAGTCTGCTCTCATCTCCTTTGTAGAAAATGATGAAAGACAATAACCTGGTGCGGCACCTGGATGCTTGTGAGACAATGGGCAACGCCACAGCCATTTGCTCTGATAAGACCGGCACGTTGACCATGAACCGCATGACCGTGGTACAGGCTTATATTGGAGACACCCATTACCATCAGATCCCGAGCCCTGATGTCCTCCTGCCCAAGGTCCTGGACCTTATTGTCAATGGCATTTCTATCAACAGTGCCTATACCTCCAAGATTCTGGTAAGCTCTCCCTTTGCCTGGACACTTCGGACGGGGTGGTCGGAAGGGACCGTCAATCTTCTCTGGACAGAGCAATTTTCTCTTGTTTGTTCTGCCTGAATTGCCATCCCCCGTCACGTTTCCTACTCCTCACTGAACGTGTTTGGCGTGACTAGGGAATGATCCATGGGAGGAGAGCGGAGGTTGGGAGGCAGGTAGAAATCTACGGCCATGAAGCGCCCACCAGGCACCATCTGAGGGCGGAATCTCTGGAAGAGACCTCGTGCTGGTAGCGGAATTGGGCTTACCAGGAGGAAAGTACACATTGCCCAGAAACTCAGAGAGGGGGTTAGTATGAGACCCGCACAGGGTGAGATACCAGCACCGCCCCCAGGGTAAACTGAGCCCCGGATGGCCCAGCGACCACAGTCGCCACTGCCCACCACCCGCTTACCCTTGGGAAGAAAACGCATGAAAGTTTTGTCCTTTCCTTCCTCAGCTCTCTCCCTAGTCGAGGCCCGTTACTCAAATGCCACGTATGATTTTTCTCTCAGCCTCCAGAGAAGGAGGGAGGTCTGCCGCGGCAGGTGGGCAGCAAGACCGAATGTGCTCTGCTGGGCTTTGTCACAGACCTGAAGCAGGATTACCATGCGGTGCGCAATGAGGTGCCCGAGGAGAAGCTCTACAAGGTGTATACCTTCAACTCGGTGCGCAAATCCATGAGCACGGTCATCGAGAAGCCCAGCGGGGGCTACCGCATGTACAGCAAGGGCGCCTCGGAGATCATCTTGCGCAAGTGAGCACTTCCTTCCCCGCTTCTCCTTCCCTGCGAAATCCTCCCCCACCCCCCCCCCCGGAAGGTCCGGGCAACCCGCGCCGTGCTGAGCCCCGCCGAATGATACGTGAGCCCCGCTTTGGGGCGGTGACCGCAGAACCCATATCTGAGCGCTTGCTCGAGCCACGCAGTTTTCACGTGCCTTCGGGTGGCCTGTTGCGTTTAGTCTTCACAGCTCAGTGCAGCAGATACTGTTGTTATCCCCCCTTTACGGATGAGAAAACAGAGGTCCCAGGAGGTGAAGTAACTTGCTCAAGGTGATAACAGCTAAGAGTGGCACAGCCAGGATTCAGACCGCAATGATCCAAGCTCTCGTTTGCTAGCCTGAAAACAGAGATTAATGCCCATGGGGTTCCTATGATTAAATGGTTCAGTGTAACTTTGGCCTACGTCAGAGACGTTGCGAGTTCGGATCTAGATCGCCACAACAGAGTGAGGCAAATGAATCTTTTTGATTCCCCAGGGCATTTACAGCTCATGCTTACACTAGACTGGAGTCTATTGAGGGTGCCATAGCATGATGTATATATATATATAAAAAAAAAATAACATAATTTATTTTGTAAGTACTTTATTGCTAAAAAAATGCTAACCATCATCTGAGCTTTAGTGATCATAATCTTTTTTTTTTATTTTTTTTCACGTTTATTGATTTATTTTGAGACAGAGAGAGTGTGTGTGCACGCGTGCATGAGTTAGGGAGGGGCAGAGAGAGAGGGAGAGAAAAAATCCCAAGCGGGCTCTGCGCAGCGCCTGACGCAGGACTCAATCCCATGAACCGTGAGCTCATGACCTGAGCCGAAATTAAGAGTTGGAAGCGCAACTGACTGAGCCACCCAGGCGCCCCTAGTGATCATAATGTTTCTGCTCGTGGAGGGTCTTTCCTCGATGTTGACGACTGCTGACTGATCAGGGCGGTGGGTGCTGAAGGTTGGGGTGGCTGTGGCAGTTTCTTAAAATAGGACAGTGAAGTGTGCCGCATAGATTGGCTCTTTTCATGAACAATTTCTCTATAGCATGAGATGCTATATAGAGATGCTATTTGATAGCATTTTACCCACAGTAAAACTTCTTTCAGAATTAGAGTTACTTCCCCTCAAACCCTGCCACTGCTTTATCAACTAAGCTTATGCACAATTCTGAATCCTTTATTGTGATTCAACGATCTTCACGGCATCTTCATCAAGAGTAGGTTCCATCTCAAGAAATTTTCTTTGCTCATCCGCTAGAAGCAACTCCTCATCTGTCCGTGTTTGATCGCGAGATCACAGTCATTCAGTCCCATCTTCAGGCTCCACTGCTCCTTCCATTTCTCTTGCTCTTTCCACCACATCTGCAATGAATTCCTCCCCTAAAGTCTCGAACCCTGAGGGTCAAAGTCATCCATGAGGGTTGGAATCAATTGCTTCCAAACTGCTGTTCATGTTGATATGCAGGCCTCTTCCCATAAATCATGAATGTTCTTAATGGCATTTGGAAGGAGGTTTCCATTTACTTTGCCCAGGTCCACCAGAGGAATCTCTATCGATAACCTTACAAAATGTGTTTCTTAAAAATAATAAGCCTTGAAAGTCGAAATTACTCCTTGATTCATGGGCTGCAGAATGGATGTTGTGTTAGCAGGCATGAAAACAACATTAATCTCGTTGGACATCCCCATCAGAGTTCCTGGGTGACCAGGTGTATTGTCAATGAGCAGCCATATTTTCAAAGGAGTCTTTTTCTGGGCAGCAGCTCTCAACGGTGGACTTAAAATATTCAGTAGGCCTTGTTATAAACAGATGTGCTGCCATCCAAGCTTTGTTGTTCCGTGTAGAGAGCACAGACAGAGTAGATTTAGCATAATTCTTCAGGGCCCTGGGATTTTCAGAATGGTAAGCGAGCATTGGCCTCAATGTAAAGTCACCAGCTGCATTAGCCACTAACGAGCAAGTAAAGCTGTCCTTTGAAACTTTGGAACCCAGGCACTGACTTCTCTCTAGCTGTGAAAGTCCTGGATGGCATCTTCTTACAGTATGAGGCTGTTGCGTCTACACGGAAAAGCTGCTGTTCAGTGTAGCCGCCTTCGTTAACCATCTGAGCTAGTCCTTCTGGAGAACTCGCTGCATGTGGCTGTCTAGTTTTCCCAACACCGTTAGTCTACATCAGCACTTCCATTTTTATATCACGGAGATCTCCGCTTTCCTTAGACCTCATGACCCAACCTCTGCTATCTTCAGACTTTTCTTCTGCAGCTTTTTCACCTCTCTTAGCCTTGATAAAATTTAAGAGAGTTAGGGCCTTGCTCTGGATTCGGCTTTGGTTTATGGGGCCGTTGTGGCTGGTTTCGTCTTCTATCCAGACCGTTCAGACTTGCTCCATATCAGCAACAAGGCTGTTTCACGCGAGTACCACTTGGGTTTTGCGGAAACAGTACTTTTCGTTTCTTCTAAGAACCTTTCCTTTGCATTCACAGCTTGGCTATTTGGCACAAGAGGCCTAACATTCAGCCTCTCTCGGCTTTCCACCTGCCTTCCTCATCGAGCCTAATCATTTCTAGGTTCTGATTTAAAGTGAAAGATGTGCACCTCTCCCTTTCACTTGAGCACTTAGAGGCCACTGTAGAGTTATCAGTGGCCTAATTTCAATATTGTTGTCTCTCAGGGGATAGGGAGAGAGAAGGGGAAAGAGCTGGGCAGTGGAGTCAGAACACACACAACATTATCGATTAAATTTGCTGTCTTACATGCGCGCGACTCTTGATGTCCCAAAACAATTACAACAGTAACATCAAAGCTCACTGGTCACAGATCACCATAGCAAATATAATAATAACGAAAAGGTTTAAAGTATTGTGAAACTTACCCAAACGTAACTCAGAGACAGGAAGTGGGCAAATGCCGTTAGAAAATTGGTGCCAACAGACTTGCTGGCTGCAGGGTTGCTGCAAACCTTCAGTTTGTAAAAAACAAACAATGAGCACATTCCCGTGGAACACGCCCTATGCACTGAGTACTATCCTAGGTCACGGGAATTAAAACTGTCTCTCCACCTTTGAGAAGTTCAAAAGAGCAGGTGATCCCCAAAAGACTTCACATATGAGTAGGGACAGATGATAGGGGGGAACCGCACCTTCCGCTTACGTGGACCTTATCCACCTACACACCTCCCCACCTTGGAAGAAGGGACTCAGCTGGGGGAGAGGGATGAGAGATTTCTGGCCTCAGAACGGTGTCTGGCCTCAGAACAGTTGCCAGAATGTCTGCAGGTGACCGTAGAGACATATTGGGTGAGACGGGGTGCCGCTTCCTGACCGTGTGCCTCCCCAGGTGCAACCGAATCCTGGACAAGAAAGGGGAAGTGGTGCCATTCAAGAACAAGGACCGAGATGAGATAGTGCGCACTGTCATCGAGCCCATGGCCTGCGAGGGCCTCCGAACTATCTGCATAGCTTACCGGGATTTCAATGACGGAGAGCCCCCGTGGGACAACGAGAGTGAGATCCTCACCGAACTGACCTGCGTCGCGGTGGTGGGCATTGAGGACCCCGTGCGCCCAGAGGTGAGGCTTTGGCTTGGCCAAAGGGTAAGAAAACGTGAACGGAAGTCTTCCAACAGCCCCTGGCGCGTGTGCAAGCTGAGCATGGTCCAATGGAAAGCCACCCAGGAGTCACAGGAACTGGGGTACTGGTTCCATTTCTAGCTGTGACCCCAGGCGTGTTACCTAACAGCTTCTCACTTGCAGGGATAGATGTTCCCAGGCTTCCAGCTTCACAAAACTGCTTTAGAGTGCTGAACTGCTAGAACGTGCCATTCTGATGGTTAATGCCGTCTGAGGGGTGAGAAGTATAGGTTTCATTGAGCTTATGATTTGATACCTAGAACAGCCAGGAGGCTGAGTTAACTGGGACACCATCCCCGCCTCCAGCCGCCTTCTTTCAAGCAACACATTCTTGCTGAGCGCCCCTAGGGTAGCTGAACACTATTCTAGACGCTAAGGCATCGGAAAAAGTCTCTGCTCGAAAGAAATTCAGACAGATGGACTGTTAGTTGTCAAGGCCCCCAGGCAGGAGAGGGCAGCATGCATTGGGGAAACTGCAAAGAACTGATATGGTTGGAGTATGGGCCAGGGGGGTGGAGAATGGCAAAAAACGTCTGCTGGGGAGGAAGACAGTGGCCAGATCTCAAAGGGCTGTGTATATGCCCTGCTAAGGAGTCTAGATCGCAGGGAGAGTAAGCTTTCACACCCAGCTCCTGAAGCAAATTTCCTCTTCAACTCAAGTTACACTAAAAGGCAAATCCAAATGTAGTACCGTGGGTAGGACAGAAGGGAGGTGACACCGGACAATATAAAAATGACCGGACGTAGCCAGTGCCCCGTGGCACTCTCCTGGGGTACCTGTCTCCTGTGTACAGTGAAGGGACCCTGAACGGGGACAGCCTAGCAGGCCTCACCACCCCACCTCCTCCTTTCCCCTTGCCTTACTCTCCATAGGTCCCAGACGCTATCGCCAAATGCAAACAAGCTGGCATCACTGTCAGAATGGTGACCGGTGACAACATCAACACAGCCCGGGCCATCGCCACCAAATGTGGCATTGTCACACCTGGGGATGACTTCTTGTGCTTAGAAGGCAAAGAGTTCAACCGACTTATCCGCAACGAGAAGGGCGAGGTGGGTCGCGGCCGGGGAGCCTGGGTCTCGTGTGGCGCAGCTGGGACGCGCGGGAGAAAGCGGCTGGCTTTTGTTGTGGTGGTCGTGTGTTTGTTTTTGTTTGGTTTTTGTTTTTTTGGAAGATCTAATCGGCTTTATTAAATGGTTTCATGAATCGGGCAGCAGCCCATAGAGAAGGGAGGGGAAGCTGTGAGGAGTTGTACCGCCAAGTGGGTGGTTTTTAAACTAAAATCTATTCATAGCGAGACGTTCCTTCTACCAAAGCTGCTCAGGGGGTAAAACTGCGAGTTTCCTGTCTCCTCGTTATCTTCATTCATAAGCTAACTTTTCAGACAGCCTCGCTAACTTTTCGCGTCTTCCCGATTTTTTTCAGTTAAGGAGTGATTTTGTACTGATTTCCCTCCATCCTCACCCTCCTGTGTCACCACCCCGTGACTAATGCTGGCACAGGTTTGTAAGAGGATGTGGTCTGTTAAATAAAAAAAAAAAAAAAAGGGCGCCTGGGTGGCGCAGTCGGTTAAGCGTCCGACTTCAGCCAGGTCACGATCTCGCAGTCCGTGAGTTCGAGCCCTGCGTCAGGCTCTGGGCTGATGGCTCGGAGCCTGGAGCCTGTTTCCGATTCTGTGTCTCCCTCTCTCTCTGCCCCTCCCCCATTCATGCTCTGTCTCTCTCTGTCCCAAAAATAAATAAAAAAAAAAAAAAAAAAAAAAGGATGTGGTCTGGGTGTGAAGCAGACCAGAGCTTCCTGGTCTACATAGAAACCACACCTAAGACCTTAGAAGCACGTTAGCCCCTGGAGCCAACAGCTAACCCCTGCCCACCTCCTGTCAAGGCTCCAAGAAGTAGGGGATTGGCTCCGCAGTAGGGAACCGGGAGGAAAAAAGAGACACGTGGAGCCTGAATGGTCACCATCAATGAATCTGCCCTTGGAGACTCAGCCGGATGTCTCATGTCCCGTGGAGGCCACGGTAGCAGCCGCCATGGGCCGTGGAATGCCAGCTCCCCCAGAATCTCAGAGCGTGGGGAGAAGTAAGCTTCTTCTGGATGACTATTCTGGGCTTGCCTGACCTGGTGTGGCCTCACGTTGGCAGGTGGAGCAAGAGAAGCTGGACAAGATCTGGCCTAAGCTTCGAGTCTTGGCGCGATCGTCCCCCACTGACAAGCACACCCTGGTAAAAGGTAAGCTTGGCTGCTGGCCAGGTACCTGGGGCAGAAGACAGCAGTCTGGGGCAGGGCAGACGAGGACCGTTGGCCAAAGCAACTCTCCTGTCCTGAACAGGAAGGTCCCAGGAGCGCTCTCCAGCTCGTGGGGGGAACAGACAGCTCAGCCAACATCTGTAGTCAACACATATAATAAAGTTGTTTTTAAACATCATGTCTTGGGGCGCCTGGGTGGCTCAGTCGGTTAAGCGTCCGACTTCGGCTCCGGTCACGATCTCGCGGTTCGTGGGTTCGAGCCCCGCGTTGGGCTCTGTGCTGACAGCTCAGAGCCTGGAGCCTCCTGCTTCAGGTTCTGTGTCTCCCTCTCTCTCTCTGCCCCTCCCTCACGGTGCTCTGTCTGTCTCTCACCGGTGAATAAATGTTAAAAAAAAAATTTTTTTTTTAATAAATAAATAAATAAATAAATAAATAAATAAATAAAATAGACACCATACCTTATTCGACCAGGGCAGGTTAAATGATTCCCATTTTGCACATAAGGAAGTTCGAGGCTGGGAAGACGAGTAGCTTACCCAAATTGGCCAACTGGTAAATGCAAGTGGTACAGTTCAACCCCCAGGTCTCTGTCCTTAATTCAACCGGTGGCTTCTCCACCAAACACCAGCTGCCTTAGGGCCCTTGGGCTGCCACAGGCTACCTGATAAAGACAGACTCATAGGTCAAGGTGCCACCTGTGAAACAATCACAGCCCTGGGGTGATGCTGTAGAACCTCCAGCATAGAGAAGAAAGAAGGAAAGAACAAAGTAGAAAGGGAGTTGGTCTCACACACACACACACACACACACACACACACACACACTCGCACTTGGACACCAGCCTGGACGCCAGAGAAAAGGCATCCAGGTATCACGTATGTGCATGTAGATGTGTGCACGTGTGTGCATGCTGGTGTCCCAACTCTGACCTCCCGATCTTTCTCCTGTCTTCTCCTTGGCCGGAAGAAGCCAGCCTCCTGGGAAGTATCATTTTCTGCTTTAACTCTTCCCTCCCGTTGTTCTGCTTCCTCTTCCTGCTCAGGAAGCACATGGCCCTCGCTGGCTGAGATGGAATGGAAGGACGGCTGGGCTTCCCCAGCTGGCTTCGGGACCCTGCAAGGCGTTTCCTCTCTCTGGGTTTCAGTTTTCTCCTCTGGAGGGTGATGGGAGTGGCGTAGATGATCTGGATGCTCTCCAGCCTTCTGAGTCTATACCACCTGTGGCTTCAGGCTGGCTGTCACTGTGCCCTTTGCTCCTCCCTCTTCAAAGTGCTTTGCCTCCTGGCCTTGGAGGCTGAGACACTGCTCTCCTCCGACCACCAGAGGGCAGGAGTGCACTGTCTGCTCTCGTTGCCAGAGTGGCTGCCCAAGACCGGATCAGTCCACCTCACCTGGTCTTCACCCCTTCCTGTGGTTGTTTTCAGCTAGTAGCTGCACTTCTATTTGTAAATTACCGGTGTTTACGTGCCTGCTGTCACATCGAAGGCTGGACAAGGTGCTCCTCTAGCCTTTCCTTACCTCAGATGCCTGCACAGAACAAGGCAAAGCAGTAGCAGCTTCTCAGGAACTGACAGATCTGTCAGGGCTCAGAAGGATGGTTACACTTTCAACATGCTATCAAGTGAGCTTGTAACCCACAACGTAAAGAAGAAAGGAAAGAAAGGGAGGTGGTAGCAGGGACCAGGGAGGAAAACCCCAAAAGCACCTTCGAGGGGAGCAGAGGACTGAGATGGCCCATGTGGACTCACCGGGGTGTGTCTGTTTCTCCCAGGCATCATCGACAGCACTATTGGGGAACAGCGACAGGTGGTGGCTGTCACTGGCGATGGCACGAATGATGGGCCGGCCCTGAAGAAAGCAGATGTTGGCTTTGCCATGGTAAGCAGCTCAGTACACCGGCTCTCTGCCTGCAAGCTGCCTTCTCCATCAGGAAGCCAGGACAGGCTTCTTTAGCCTGCCGCTTCCCGTGCCTCCACGTCCCACACTGCGCTCTTTTTTCTGACTCTGTCTGTCCTAACGACCCAGCCAGTGAGAGTATGTGTAGTGGGAGAGCCATCAAGGGTGAAGACTAGACGACACAGGCAGGGAAACCATGACGTATCAAGCACGTATTCCTTCGCCAGCACTGTTCATCACTCTGCTTTACGCTCGTGAGGCCAAGCGCATCAGAAGCACTTGGAGAGTTTATTTAAAATCGCATATCCCAAGGTTCCACATTTGGATATCTTGATTCAGTAGCACATGGGTGGGTCCCAGAAATGTTTGGCTTTTCCTAGCAGGCACACTGGTTCATTCTGACATTCCAGCAAATGTAGAAACCCCCGGATTGCAAATGTCATTCTCACACTCAAGTAGCTTATGATTGTAAGCCTCCCATATGTATTGCACTATTGGTGATTTTTTTAAGCCGTGGAAGGATATTCAAGAATAATCTGTGTTTGGGGTGCTCTCTTTAAAAGCAACCAAAAGGGACACCTGGGTGGCTCAGTCGGTTAAGCATCCGACATCGGCTCGGGTCATGATCTCACGGTTCGTGGGTTCGAGCCCCGCGTCGGGCTCTGTGCTGACAGCTCAGGGCCTGGAGCCTGCTTTGGATTTTATGTCTCCCTCTCTCTGTGCCCCTCCCCTGTTTACTCACTCTCTCTCTCTCTCTCTCTCTCTCAAAAATAAGTATTTAAAAAAAACCACTTAACTATTTTTTTAATACCATTATGAACTCATGGACTTAAGTATACTTGATGTGTTTTGATCCATTGCCCTTGTTGTTATTTTGACATTCACATTGACCCATCATTAGCCTCATGAATATTGCTGGGTCTTTAGATACAACGGCAATTGTCTTTAATACCTTACTTGGTTTCTGGCATGATAAAAGGTTCCAGAATCATCATGCATATTTCTCGTCCTGCCTGGAATCATCCATTTCTCAAAGGAGTCCTGCTTTTTGGTGAGAAATGGTATTTAGAGAACACAGTCTGCATGTCAGGGTGTTCCTGACTACTGAGTAATTCTTTGTTTCTAGATCTTTTCAATGGGCAAAGCTAGGAAATATATCTTTTATGCCTCTTTTTTTGTTTTTGTGTTTCTTTGTTTTAAAGTAAAATACCTCATGAATCCATATTCGTATTTCCAATGCAAATTTAGAATTATAGAACTCTAACTTGCTAATTTTATTTAACTTCCTTGATTTTATATTTATATCTCTTAAGCTGAAAATTCTGATCCTAATGTCATTAACATAATCATAATTCGCTTTACCCTAAAATATAGGTGATAGTCTCAAAAGAGCAATAATAATACAATTACTCTACTACAAACAGTTCAAGATCTTTCTTACAGTTCTTTTTTTTTATCCTGGAGGTATATCCTACCAGGTTCTGCCATCAAGGGACTATGTCTTTCAAACTGTCGTTTGGAACTTTTTTTAAAATTTTTTTTTTAATGTTTATTTTTGAGAGACAGAAAGGGACAGTGTGAGCGGGGGAGGGGCAGAGAGGGAGAGAAAGACACAGAATCTGAAGAGGCTCCAGGCTCTGAGCTGTCAGCACAGAGCCCGACGCGGGGCTCGAACCCACGGACCGCGAGATCATGACCTGAGCCGAAGTCGGACGCTTAACCGACTGAGCCACCCAGGCGCCCCTGGAACATTTTTCCTTTGTGTAGTTGTGCTACCAACTGGTTATACCAGTTCATTTATATCGTGTTGCTTTGCCTTTTGGAAATTGCTTTTTAAACTTCATTTCGTTTTATACTCATATAAAGTAGTTCTCTAGTTCTCAGGTCAAATATACAAAACAAGGTCTACACCAAGAAATCCAGCTTCTGCTCACCTCCACCCTGTTTCCTCCCCTCTTAACCCTAAGTAACTTACTTCTCTTGTTTTTGGTGTATCCTTTGTTTGCTCCTTTAAAACATAATCAAACACGTAATATGTTTGTATCCCATTCTCTTAGCTGAGTGATATTATCTATACTACTATCTATGGTTATCTATTTACACACCATACACTCTTTCTTCCGCATTGCTTTTTCACTTCATGTAACCTGGAGATTATTCCATAGTAGTGAGTACATAGAGTCCTCCTTCCTTTTTCTCCCCCTTTTTACAGCGCATGTTATGGCATTGTGTGGATTTATTAGAGAACTTTTTGATGGGGAAACCGACTGGTATAGTCTATGACAGGTATTTGTTTATTGCAATCCGAAAGGGAATATATTATTACCTGGTAAAGAGAACAAAATCGTCTACTACTAGAAGCCCAAGTAATGAATACTCTCCTCTGTGGATTGTAGGATTTGCAAGACTTGGGATAGAAGTATGGGCCGGTGGTGTTAGGGATGGTTTTGCAAAGCAAGTAGGGCTTAATTGCAAGGACCATTGACAACCGATGAGATTTAAATGGATGAGAAAGGAGGATGTTCCAGGTTTAAGGAAATGGTGTAAGTAGAAGTCTATATTCAAGAAGTGAATAAAAGATTCAGAGAACTGTGAATAAACCAGTGGGTTTTGAGCAGAAAGATTAGATAGGAGTAGGCTGGAGAATGAATCCATCCGAGTTCACCTGTTGAGGGCTTTGACCGTCAGTCTAGAAGAGTTACTGTTTCTAAAAGCACAGCTTTCAACCATTGATAATGTCTCTTCAGAAACCTTTAGTGGTTCCCCAGGAACAGAATTTTGAACAAGCATAGGACATCTGAACTGTGCTGCCAGACTACTCCTCCTGGAAAAAAAAGTAAGGTGACTTAGAGGTGGTGGGGGGGGGGGGGCAGGGACAAGGACTTGAGTGAGATACTAGCAGCGGGAAAAGCAGTATAAGGATTTAGGGGCACCTGGCTGGCTCAGTCAGTGGAGCTTGCGACTCTTAATCTCAAGGTTGTGAGTTCGAGCCCCACGTTGAGGGTAGCGATGACCTAAAAATAAAATCTTAAAAAAAAAAAAAGAAAGAAAGAAAGAAAGAAAGAAAGAAATGTATGAATTTGGAGGTAGAATAGATAGATGTGTTCCCTATCCTTTCCTTCATTTCTAAGGTGGGGGAGTAGGAGAGAAGGGAGAAAGGAATATCAAAAGATAACTGTCATTTCCAGCCTGGGTTCAGGAGTAACACGGTGGCATCCGACCCCAGCCCTGTTTTCTGTGGACTGACAACGTCACATTTTCCCTTGATCTTTGGAAGCGAGAACTCAAAATACGCCGGCTTGGTTATTAGCAAGGCAAGTGCGCCCTCTGGCGTTTCTGCCTGGTCCAGAAGCTTCTTGGAGGTCAGGAACTGCAGCCCTGGTCCAGAGCGTAGATAAGCCCTGCTTTAGCCAGTTTCTCACTGTTCTCCTTCCCTTTCTTACTCAGGGTATTGCAGGCACGGATGTGGCAAAGGAGGCCTCAGACATCATCCTAACAGACGACAACTTCACCAGCATTGTGAAGGCAGTGATGTGGGGGCGAAACGTCTATGACAGCATCTCCAAGTTTCTGCAGTTCCAGCTCACTGTCAACGTGGTGGCCGTGATTGTGGCCTTCACCGGAGCCTGTATCACTCAGGTGAAAGGAGCGGAGTGCGGGGTGGGCGAGATGGGAGAGGTGAGGCGGGGGCTAGGGAACGTAGGAGGCGGGGTACTGTCTACTGAGGATTACGGGCAGGAGTTTCCCCGGTGGCGTTGGGGCAGAAGTTAGCTCTGCTGAGTCTCCATCTGCCCGTGTGGAAGGATGGTAACTCATCTACCATTAATTAGCACATCCGTGTCAGCCGCTGTGATGGGTACTCCTATGTGTTATCTCTCTTCTTCAAAAGCAATCTTGGAGAGTGGGTATTCTCTCCATTTTACAGGTGAGGAAACCAGGGCTCAAAGAGGTTAAGTAATTTTCTCGAGGTCACTCAGCTGAGAAATGGCCAGATCCAAAGTCCGGGTGGATGGTGGGAGCTAGGCCATTGCAGGGGCAAAGGTGAGGCTGAGGAGGGAGGTAGGGGGTGTTTTCCAAGGAAAGCTAAAAGGACTGGTTCTTCTTCCCACCAGGATTCCCCACTGAAAGCCGTGCAGATGTTGTGGGTTAACCTAATCATGGACACTTTTGCCTCCTTGGCCCTGGCCACCGAGCCTCCTACGGAGTCTCTGTTGAAGCGTCGCCCCTATGGCCGCAATAAGCCTCTGATCTCACGTACTATGATGAAGAACATCTTGGGCCACGCAGTCTATCAGCTCACTGTCATCTTTTTCCTTGTCTTTGCCGGTGAGCCGAGGGTGAGGCTGGGGCTGGGGGAAGGGTCGGAGGGCTAAATGGAGATGGGGGCAGAGAATGGCCCGGGGAAAGAAGGTAGCAGTGGGGCACACTGAGCACCAGACTGGGAGTGATAACAGCTGCGTTTACTGAGTGTGTCCTCTCTTCCCACTACCTGGCACATTATGCTATTTGATGTACCCCTCTCAAGAATTTCACAAGGGTGGGGGTGCCTGGGGGGCTCAGTCGGTTGAGCGCCTGACTTCGGCTCAGGTCATGATCTCGCGGTGTGTGAGTTCGAGCCCCGCGTCGGGCTCTGCGCTGACAGCCCGGAGCCTGGAGCCCGCTTCAGGCTCTGTGTCCCCTCTTCTCTCTGCCCCTCCCCTGCTCGTGCTCTGTCTCTCTCTGTCTCTCAATAATAAATAAATGTTAAAAAAAAATTTTTTTTAAAAGAAAAAGAATTTCACAAGGGTGGCTTTCTATAGCTTTTTTTTTTTTTTTTTTTTTATAGATTATAAAAACTGAAGCTCAGGTCACATAATGAATAAATAATGGTACTAAGGTCAAACCTGTGTCTGCCCTGACCCCGGTCCACAGTTTTACCCCCACGCTGCACTACAAGAAGTCGAATTCAATGGAGCAAACTGAGAAAGAGGGTCAGATGCGTTGAGATGAGAGCTAACACTTAGAAGTATTTGATAACTGGTGTAGCTCAGATACTAACCTATTAGAACGGACACCGGCCGTCAGCAAGCAGTTTGGCCATGCCAGCGTGTTCTCACTCAACCTGAGCCCTCGTGGAGCCCATACTTCACCCACTAACGCTTCCTTCTTCCCCACTAGGTGAGAAATTCTTTGACATCGATAGCGGGAGGAAGGCGCCTCTACATTCCCCACCCAGCCAACACTACACCATTATTTTCAACACCTTTGTGCTGATGCAGCTCTTCAACGAAATCAACTCCCGCAAGATCCACGGAGAGAGGAACGTCTTTGCAGGCATCTTCCGCAACCTCATCTTCTGCTGTGTGGTCTTGGGCACGTTCATCAGCCAGGTGAGCCTCCAGCTGGAGTTGGGGTAGGAGGTCTGGGATGGCAAAGGCCAGAAGCTGAGAACAGGATTCCCTAGGTACGCAGGAGAAGACATGAGGGAATGATGGGCACTCGGGCTGTAGATTGAACACTTTCGGATTCCCAGGTGGCTTCCATTTGCACATGGCTCTGGAACTGGAGCCTGCTGGGTCAGGTGCTCCAGGGCAAGGCAACGTGTCGGTAGCCAATCAAATAAGACTTGTGGGATCCTTTGCTTATCTTTCTAAAACACAGAAATTTCACAAAGTGACCAAAGAGAGGGCCACTCTCCTAGGTCCTTTCCATGCCTCCTGCCAGCACGCGTGAAAGGTGCAAATACGTGCTGTACGGGGTCTCCCCTTGTCCCTGCCCCTTTGTTCACGAGGGGCTCGTGGCAGAAAATGCTGTGCAATTCACAGAGAAAGAGAAGTACGTGGTTCACATGCAGTTGACAATAAGCCTGACTTAGGCTCCTCTTGTAGAACTGGGGTCAAGGGCACAGTTGCCCTGATGGTAAAAGGATTGGGTTCCTTCCTCCTTGCCCTAGTCAGAGGTAGACTAAAACATCTGCAGATACAGGAGACTATGAGCTGGCCCTATGACAAAGGGCTCCTGAGTCTCTCCCAGCAGGTATCTCCCTTATTTACCCCCCTCCTCAATTCCCCTTCTCCATCCCTTTGCCTTCTCTTTGTCACCCACCGGCTTTAGTCACAAGAAGCCCCCAGCCCCCCTGGATCACCAGCTCGTCCCTTAATAATAGTCATAGTAACGATATCTGTCCCTCCATCAGGGTCTCTGTAAAGACTGTGTCTCTCTTCCCTTCTCCTCTTCTGGTTTCCTTCCTTCTCCTTCTCCAACAAGCCGATCAGGGCTTGCACCACAGGGATCACGGGGCAGGGGTTGATGTGGCCATGACGGCCTTGGCTGGACAGCTAGCTACCTGTTACCCATCAACCTGACGGTAGGCTGCCTCTTTCTCGGTTCTAGATTCTCATTGTGGAATTCGGGGGTAAACCCTTCAGTTGCACGAAGCTCACCCTGTCTCAGTGGTTTTGGTGTCTCTTCATTGGCATCGGAGAACTGCTGTGGGGCCAGGTGAGTACCGGCAGGGTCGCCGTGTGGGTCCACACAGCCAGCGACGCCCCTTCCTCTAGAGGAGATGGAACACGCACCGCGGGGACTCCCAGATCGTCCCCGTCATCTTCTCCTTCCCACCCCTTCCTACCCACAGCTTTCAAGATCTTCCCATCTTACAGGATCCCAGAGGGGACTGATCAGTGTCCACCCCTTCAGAGGCTTCGGATCTCTTCTCTAACCATGCCTAGAGACAGGCACGTCCCTTAGCTTCTCTGAGATGGGAGTGGAAATTGTCAATGGGATTTTGCTAAGAAGAAAAAAAAGAAATTGAGGGTCTTAGAAGCAGAAGAGTTTACCAAGCAGAAGTCTTTATTCTGATGAAGCCACAGTCTGGCTGTGAGCTGCTGTGCTGACAAAGTTTTTGTCTGGTTGTTGTTGTTGTTGTTGTTGTTGTTGTTGTTGTCGTCGTTGTTTTTAATGTTTATTTTTGAGAGAGACAGGGTGTGAGTGGGGGAGGAACAGAGAGAAAGAGGGAGACACCGAATCTGAAACAGGCTCCAGCTCTGAGCTGTCAGCATAGAGCCCGACACGGGGCTTGAACCCACGAACTGTTGAGATCATGACCTGAGCCAAAGTCGGACGCTTAACTGACTGAGCCACCCAGGCGCCCCACTGTGCGGACATAGTTAAGGGCTCCCCAGCATCCTGTTTTTCACCCCGACCTCATCTGGGTTGCATGCCTGACCCTCATCTAAGATATATCCAGACTCGCAAGGTCTCTAGAGAAGCAGATCACACAGTTCAGAGCATAGATTCTGGTACTGGCCACCCGGGTTTAAATCCCCATCTCCCTTCTACAAACTGAATCACTTCGAGCAAGTGTCTTACCCACTCTGTGCCTCAGTTTCCTCAACTTAAGATAATAGGATCATTGTTCATCGTTGTTGATCAGCCAATGACTTACAACAATGTCCAGGACCCATAAGTACCCAGTAAGAGTGAGCTGTTAATATCATAACAATATCATCACGTCTGGTTAAGTTTTGTTCCTTCCCTATGACCACCGTGTGCATCCCCCTCATCCCTGTCTCTGACCCGGGCTAAGCTCTGCTTTGCAGACCCCCACTCTCTACTGACTGGCATCTGGCCCCCTGGTGGCTTTGCTCTAAGTGGCCCCAGAGATCCTTCCCTGGGACCGCAGGCCTTCCCCCATAAACCTGCTAGTTGCTTCTTTCATATCCCCGAGGTGCCTCCCTGATTAATTGCTATCCCAGTTCCTAACACAAGTCGTTCCGCCCCATCTGTCTGCCGGTGTTTATGGATCAGGGGGTCCCTTTTATACTTGGGTAAAGCCCGTTTGTTTCACTATCAGAAACTCCCGTCTGCGTCTGGTCTTACGTGTGGCCACATAGCCTTGGTGCCGGATAATGGCCTCCCTTCTGTACCACGGAGCTCCTTCCAGTCATCCAAAAGTTGCACTTTGACATTCTTCCTATTTCAAAATACTTGACTCTGCATCGGAACGCTCATACAGTCCCTGTCTCCTCCGAACCCTGTCTGCTCCTCGTCTGTCTGTGGAAGAGAAGTGATTGAGCTTCCTGTGTGGTTTATTTTGAATTGCAAGCCCAACCCACTGCCCCATGTCTTCTGGTAATACTCCTCTGTCCCTCCCTCCTTGGCCTGTCCCACCCACTCCCTCATCCCAAGCCCAAGAAAACCTCTAGTAGCCTTTCACCCCCGTGTCATACACAGGAATTACTTTGCCCGTGGTAACTAGAAGAGGGCGCCCCAGCACTCTTCCTGCACTCTTCTCTTCGCCCATACACACACAGTGTGACCGTCCTGTCCCCAGACTTGTCTTCCCCCTGGTCTGGTCTCTGTCCCTTGCTACTCTGTATCATGCATTACAGTTCTACTTCCCTTAAAAGATCCATGGCAAAATGGAAAGGAAGAACTGAGACAGAAGGAGAATGAAGTCTACAACTAACCAGGCAGCTGGCTGGTCAGATACCAGAATGGAAGTTCTCCTTTGTATGTCCACAAATACAGAAGGCCTTCGTGATGGTCTGCCAGTTGGTAGGCACCGCCTACCTCCCCACCATGGGTGATAGGGTGAAGACTGACCTACCCGGGGGCCTGACCGTGCAAGCTGAGTGACAGCTCTCCCGCCCTGATTCTGGTGTCTCCCCTTTTGCTGCCCCTGTTCTCAGATAATCTCCTCGATACCTACGCAATCCCTGAAGTTCCTGAAGGAGGCCGGGCATGGCACCACGAAAGAGGAGATCACCAAGGACGCGGAGGGGCTGGATGAGATTGACCACGCGGAGATGGAGCTGCGCCGAGGCCAGATCCTCTGGTTCCGGGGCCTGAACCGCATCCAGACTCAGGTACTCTTCCTAGTGGCCTGTCCTCCCTCCGGGAGAAGAAATGTCTCCAGGTTGGGAGGTGTTGGGAGGGCAGCAGCTGTTCTTGGTGGCCGACATCTCTTCCCTCCCTAAGGCTCACTGCTGCTGGACAGCCCGGGCTCCCTTGCTTCAGGACAGATCGGGCAGCAGCTGCTGCGGGGGCTCCATAGTCAGAGGGCCTAGAGCACGGGACACCAACTGGTAGCATAGTCCTTTAGCTTCAGGTTGGCTCTAAACCCCACTTTGCCACCCTCCCGTTGGGCCGGCAAGCTTCCCGTGTAAGGTCTCTTGCAAGCACCAGACCTCACTTCAAGGTGGGAGACGTTCAGAGTCCTTCCCCACCCTTGAGGAGGAAGGAGTTAGACAATAGCTCTCAGCCAGCACCTCCAGCATACGCTGCACGCCCATCCTCGAGCTGCTGTTAGGCTAATGTAGCTGTTCTCCAGAGGGATCCTGGTCAAAGAAACCCATCCTCTTCCCCACTCAAACTTTAAGGCCATGGTGGGGAATCTGGGGGCTAAGTGTGTATAAATGACAACAGTCTTTCACTGCCTAAGCATCTTTTGCAGGATTCAGACTTGCTTCCCAAGAAGGAAGACGCTATCATTTCCCCAAACCTTTTCCCTTCTCGAAATTTGTAAAATGGCCTCGATGCTGCTTGAGCCCCCCGCCTGTGAAGCCCCAGAGCAACTTTTTGTTCCCTCCCTTTCCACGCAGCAACTGTAACCCACCTTCTCCTGGGTGGGCGAGCTGGTCTAGGCCAGTCATCCTATCTCTCGCCCTGTCCTTGCTCCATATGCCTCTATTGTCCTAGTCCTGAGATTTCCCACCCCCGGAGAGCAGGCCTGTTCCTCTCTGCTGGTTGGCTGGAGAGCCCAGAAACAAGTTCACTCTCTAAAATTAGCCTTGCACATGGTTTAGAAAGTTCCCTAGTCAAGCCCACCTCCTTAGTGCATAGGGAAGAGAGATCAAATGAACCTTCACAACTGAATATGCTGGGAACTTGTCTCCCACAGACGAGACAATGATGGAGATGGGAAGGAAGGGAAGGAAGGGCTAGGTAGGGAAACATGGGGGCTCCTCCCTCGCGCTCCTCCTCCCAGAGAGGGAAATTCCCACGGGACCTGCAAAAACCGAGCCCCCCCCCCCGCCCCCACCCTTCCAGGCCACTGGCTCCTGTCTCTAAGGCCCGGTGCTTTCCTTCAGGTCTGCTCCTTTCAAAATAACCTGTCTGCTTTTCTCTCCTTCAGGGTTACTGCCTCCTCCTATGTGATTTTTTTTTTCTTAGCCAGGATTCCCTCGTTCCAGCGTCTCCTGGCCCCTTGCGAGTCTTCTGTCCTGGGGGGCTGAGAATCATGGATCTTCCTTCCCCTCCACTACCGATTTCCATTCCCTCAACTCTATACCTCTCGGTTCCCTGCCTGCATAGCTTCTAGGAAACTGCCTTTCCCTGTGGGGGCCTGAGGCAGCTGGGCCAGAATGGCATGAAAGCCTAGGCAGCAAAGGCAACCCTCAAAGATGCCACCATGACCAAATCCCTGCCATTGGCGGTGTGCACCTGACCCCATAAGCAAATGGGCCTGGCTGTGCTCACCTGAGTCACAGACACCTGACGCTCTCTCCTGGCATCAGCCCGTCGGCCTCAGCAGGGCTCTAGCGAAACCCCCGCCATCTGATTGTTGGTCCTCATTGTCATTCTCATTGGCACACTTGGGGGGTGACAGGTGTTGCCCAGCTGTTGTCCCATCCTGGTCCCTTTAGTTTAGGGAGACCCAAAAGCACTAGAGAGCCGAAGCTTGGGAAACGTAAGGGCTAGACTCTTGGGAAGGTAACCCTGGGATCCACTTTCACTCTGGAGGTTGGGACTTTGTAACACTAACAGGCACTAAGGAAGGAGTGTGCACCGTAGCTCTGTCCTCCCCACGTGCAAACCCTTTCCTACCACGGGATTGGACTCCTCAGTCCCCTGGAACTAAAAACTATATAACGTGGTGAAGGGATGATAGTTTAGCTCAAACTTTGGTCTGAATCCAGAAACGCGCCCTAACCATTTCACGGCTTCTCGGGAAGCTTTAAAAATAAGAAGAACGGTCTGACTCATAAGGTGCCTGCCCTCCCACCTTCCCACCTGGGGAAATGAAGTCACATAAATGGAACCAGCCCTTGGTATTAAGCCTGTGGGCATTTTTGAGATGATTCAACCAGATCCTGAAGGAGAAAGGAATTCTTTTTGATTTGTTCCTTGTCACCTCGGGGTCAGGGGTAAGGACGGGAGGTCTGCCCCAGGCCCCAGACCAAGACCGTGGCTGGAAACGAAATGGCATGAATTCACCTCTGTCTCTGAGAAGTAGCACACAGAACACCAGAGGCCACTTGTGTGGGTTAGACTTGTAGCCACTAACCACCACCGGCCAGCTTCCTCCCCCTCCCTGGATCTGGCTACTGAGTCATTGTCAGACATCTGTCAGACATTTATCTCCAGTGTGTGACCGCAGCTAGTAACATTCTCACTCAAGAGCCTGGCCGCTGGATTCCTCAGCTCCCTTCTCAGGGGCTCTGTCCGTTTCAGCCCCGGGAGAGGGTGTCCCAGAGAAGAAACCCAGAAGCAGGTGAGCCCAGCCGTCGTGGCCTGGGAGGCTTTCCACCGGCCCTCTGTGTGTGGGCTACTCCACGCCTCTGTTTTTGCTTTAAACACAGGAGTTAGATTCCTGCAAAACCTGCAAAAACAGGTCGTCGATTTCATTGATTCAGAGGTTCCAGAGCCTCAAAATTCAGTAATCTATACTTTGCCTTGTGTCTTAAATTCCGTGCCTTATTTTTTCAGAGGACAGGTCAGCACAGTGAATAAGCTGTCACATCTGCCAGGAGTCATGGGGTGGAGAAGTACCTTTACATTTTAGATACATTTGGACACCCACACACCTAAAATGTCCTTCATAGGCTAAAAGGGAAGAGAAGACTGGATTCTGGCTGGGTATTTGGACTCCACGGCAAATTGTTCCTTAAATGAAGTATAATATGCAAATAACGGTTTCCCCCCTTCTCCTCACTCTTGCTTTGTGTCTGAGGGAATGTCGCTCTTTTTCCCGGCTCCTGTCCCCCTTTCCCAGCACTTTCCACCCCCCTTCCCTGACCCTCCAGGACCCCCGCCCCCTGCCTCTTTCTTCACCCCTCTCTGACTGTGGAGCAAAGCTGTCTCACTCTCTGATTCTTTGCAGATCGACGTAATTAACACATTCCAGACGGGAGCCTCTTTTAAGGGAGTCCTAAAGCGACAGACCATGGGTCAACACCTTGATGTAAAACATGTTCCTAGCTCATCCTATGTAACAGTTGCGCCAGTCAGATCTCCCCCCACCACTTCTGTTCCTGCTGCTGTTCCACCTCCTACTCTGGGCAGTGAGTGACAGTCTATTATGATGCATGATTTGCTAAAATGACCACAAGAGAGCACGTGGCATCCACTTTAACCAACCGTGGCATCCACTTTAACCAACCGTGGTTATCTTTTCCTTTTGGTTTTTCCCTTTGATCTTTGACTTAAGGGAAGAAAAATGGGACAGAAATCCCACTCCCAAACCAGCCTGTGTGCCCTTTTATTTATTTACTTTTTTTTAGTGTTGAAAAACTATTAAACCATAGGCATTTTAAAGGCAATAATCCTGTTTTCTGATTGTTCCTCTGCATTGCTCGTTTCTTCCTGGAGTTTTGTGTTGGTTTGTTTTGCTTTACTTTAGTTTTTTGTTTGTTTGTTCTGCTTTGTTTGGATATGTTGTTCCTCTCCTCTCCTCCTGCTCCTTGGAATCTAAACCTTATCTCCTAAGGTTAGATGTGAGCTTAGGCCAATGAAAACCCTGCACTCGCCTCATTTGGGGGCAAGTTTCAGACCTCCTGAAAATGAGTATGAAGAGAGCTACATTCCCATGGGGTTTTCTTACCAGTAGATCTGTCATAATTGAGCCAGTGTTGAAGTCGGTCGCTTAGGCTACCTCTCTGTCGTGAGCTGGTCATACTGGCATAGAGTAGCTGAGTGTGAAGAAAAGAAGGTGTTCAGTTCACATGCACAGGGCTAAGTGTCCCTAAGGTTTCACTTTTCAGGGACTTTAAACCAAACTTTTCAGGGACTTTAAACCAATTGAATTCACATGTGGGCAGGAGAAATGTATAGGCAAAGGTCAACATAACATGTTTTTCTTCACTCCAACTTTTTTTTTTTTTTAAGGAATCTCTGAAGAGCAGCTTTTGCTTTGTTTTGTTTTTGTTCGCTTTTCCTTTCCTCTAGTTTGATTGTGTCGGCCGTAGCCAGCCCTTCGCGTTTTATTGTGCGTATAAGGTTTTAGGAACCCCTTTCGCAGCCAGACTGTCAATTGGAATGCTGCCAGTGTTTAACCTAAGATCTGGTGTTCCCTTCGGTAGATTACTGGATTCTTGCTAATGCTTTTGCCTTCCTGTTCCTGGTCACTTTACCTTCCCCCGATGGGACAGAGAGGTGAGAGAAGGCTCTTTGCTGATAGTGCAAGGTACTTGGTGGGGAAGGAGTCTCTGTGTATGAAGTTTATTGTGAGCTTCAGATAGTTGAGTGTTTCATTTATCTCTTTCTCCCCCACTTCCAACCTCCCCCCCCACCCAAACCCTGGAACAGGGAGGTGAAGAAAGAACAGTTGCATTGTCTATGGTTCACGTGGTTGTGACCTGTGCAGGTTGACCAGACTTAGATTATTTGTTGTCTTTTCAGCCAACTCTAAGGGTTGTGGGGTGACATATAGGAGGGGGTTCTCTACAGATACATATTTCTATAGATACATATTTCCTAGGCCCCAAAGCAGTCAAAGAACAAAATAAGTCCTACCCTTCTCTCTCTGGTCCTTCCATATTCCTCTCTTATTTCCTTTTTTCATCTAGTTTTTCCCTGTCCTTCTAACTAGCATCTGTTCTTTTTTAATTATGCCCTTCTTTTAGGAAGGGTTAGTGGCAGACGTCCCTGTGATGTGAAGGTAGAAAGAGACTAAGCAGAAGACAGAGCCCATTGGGCTCTTAGGGAGTTGCCGGTAGAAGGTGTGGTCCACACCCTCAAAGATAGAAAATCAGTCAAGAGACACAGCCACGCCTGCTCTTTCTCCAGCTGTGTGCCTTCTTACTTGGCCGCCCTAGAAGAAATAGTCACGCATTTGAAGACCCCCTTCCCCACTCCAGATCTCTAAGTGAATTCAGTTATTTATCTAACTTTCTGTAGATAAATCTTTAAGATTTCCCTCTATAGGAAAGCCCTACTCCCTTCTCTTCCCCTGGTTTCTGAAAAGAGAACAGAAAACTGTAGAATATAGCTGAAGAAACGGAGTCTTCATCTGCCCCTTCGTAGAGCTCCAGAGAGTGGCCCTGAACCCTCACACCTAATGGAAAGTCCAGCCTGGTTGGGACTCCTAAGACATGAGAAAGAGTTACCGTTCAATCCATGACTCCACCCATAGGACAGGGGCCACAGAAGTGTCATTTCCCAGCCGTTTTGAGAGATGAAAACTGGGGAAGGAAGGGCTGATTGGCCGAGGGGAGAGTGTCAATGGCTTTCACAGCACCCTCTTCACCAGCTATGTCTTGTTCCCCGTACGCGGCTCACGCACCAGACATCAAGAAAGGAGGATCCCACCTCTGCTTGGGGTGGATTGGTGACGATGTATCTGTGCGATTGTGTTACATACTCTCTGAGGCCAGTGCTGGAGCTGAGGAGCATTCTGGCACCCTTCTCCCTTCTCTCTGCCACCAGGCCACTAGATGGTGCCACCTAGCTCCCTGACCCCTCTTCCTTTGAGCTCTTTATGCAGGATGCTGGTTTCCCTTTAGATTCTAGAAGCCCTGCAGTCTAGCCGGATGACTGTTCCTTGCTCCCCCAAAGAAGAAATCATCCCTCTTTTTCCATCTACCCATTCCAATTCACTTTTATTTCCCTTACGGTTTACCTGTAACAATGTTATTGATCACCCCAACAGGTGAGAGGAAAAGCCAGAAAACAGGGCTCCAGACCCTGACTCCAACCCCCGTTTTTAAAAATCTCTTTTCTGTATTGGACTTCACACAGAGTTGTTTTCATTAAGTATTCAGTGGCTTAAAAAAAAAAAATAGAAGCAGGAAGTTTGAAAATCACTGATACTGAAGAGAAGCAACTGTTGGTATAAAGGTCCCTGTTCTTCAGCAGCACTTGTTAAACACTTTGAAATCTCAAGAGCAGGTGGAAAGCGTGGGCCATGCCATCACTCCTACAGGGGGGTGACATGGCTTTGAACCCACCTCTTGAGCCTCTGTTCCATCCGATCTGACCTAGATCTGGAGCAAAGAGCACATGACAGGTAAAATTCACCCATCAGATGGTCACTAAAAGTCCTAGCAGGGTGGAAAAGTAGGTCCTTACTTTCCGTTCAGCATGGTGAACGTGTGCCCAGGTTCCTTGCTTCTTCTTGGCGGAAGCGTTGAGCTGATCCGACCCAGTGGCAGAGAGTCCTTTGCCTTCTAAGCTCTGAGCACCCTCAGTCCCGGGTGGGTCCTGCCGTGCTGTTCTGGGATGGAGGAAAGCCTCGGCTGGTAAAGACACAACTTTAGTGGATCCTCCTGGCGCATTAGTCTTAAAGGTTCTGTACAATGACCGAAAGCACGGCCTGACTCTTTGTGTCTCTGCTGTGTGCACATTCTTGCCTCTTCTCCAGGGACACATTCTCTGCTGCAACAGCAGAGGGGTGGAAGAGGTGCCTTACGCCGACATTCATCATTCCTCGCCCTGCCCCTCCCCCACACAGCAGTTTCTCCCGCATCGCCCCCATTTCTTTTCTGATGAAACCATTTTTGGACGAGACTAGAATCAGCCACCTCCCAACAACTAAAACTGCCCTACCACCACCGTCTCTTCCCCCCAGCCTCTCCCTCCAACCTCTCGGGATCCAACCTCCTGCCCCTACCCCAATTCTACTAACCCAGGTTCTAAACCATACTTGCGAGAGGCCTACGGTTCAGAAAAGCAGGCCGCCAAAAGAGCTAGTGCCTGTGGACAAGGCGCCAGGTGGTCATGGGAATCAGTTGTTTATTTTTCTCTCTTCTCTAAGTTGACTGCATCCCTTCCCTTTTTGTGCGGTAGAAAAAAAGACCTTGACCCTTCTAGGACAGTGCGGTTCCCTCTGCCCGTTAAAACTACAAATTGTCTGTAGCACGGCCTCCCGGGTTGGGTGCCTTCTCTCCGGGTCCCATCCTCTCCCTTCTCCGCCTAAGGTCGTGCTCCTCTTCCAACTTACAAACAGCTGGACAGAGCCACAAGGCCCGGCACAGGTGCTGTGCATCAGAGACACGACATGCATTTGAATCGTGCAGGCCACCTCTTCTGTCAGTAGTCAGAAGGAAGGCATCTTCCGATACCTGTATTTCCTCCCCATCTGCCAGGGGAGGGCCTGAACGGCGGAGCTCTGCTTTCTTTCGGGGAAGGGGACATGGTTGAGGTGGCAGGATGTAAGCGTGTGCATGTTCCCTGACTGAAAGAGCAACTATTAAGCTGGAGAGTCTCAATTTCTTGCATGCTGCCAACACAAACGAAGATTGTTTTGTCTGCCTTGCTGCACGGTATCCATGGTCACTTATCACCCAAAGTATATCCTGTATGTGTTTGGCTCTTTAAGGGGTTTAAACAGATAACTAAACGTCGGTGTGTGAGTTTTCCGTTCCACGTTCGCAAAATGTTTGGCCTCAACACAGAAAGCCACGTGTCTGAATCATCTTTTCAGTTTGGCTATTAATTTGCACCTGGGTCCAATGCCCTTGCCTTCCATCCAGAAGAACTAATGAATCTTTGTTTTCTGTTTCGTTTTAAGAATGGATTGTTTGGGAACGCTAACTTTGCTTTGGGTTCTCTGCCTTTTGTTTTTTTCTTTCTTTCTTTCTTTCTTTCTTTCTTTCTTTTTTTTTTTTTTTTAATGCAGCTTTTGAAATATTCAGTTGTTTGCCATTACTCACCCCACCCCAACCCCGTGCTTGGAAGTTGATGTTCCTGGTGTTCCGTGATTTCTTATGTGTTTGATTTTGATTGTTGAGCAGTAGTTTCTTGTAGTTTGGGTTTTGTTTCTCTCCTCCAACCACCAGTTCTTTGTTCTACTGGCCAATTCTCACCTTCGTGTTTTCTCGTCCTCCTTTTCCTTCCCCTGGTATAGATCAAAGTGGTCAAAGCGTTCCATAGTTCCCTCCACGAAAGCATTCAGAAACCCAAGAACCAAAACTCCATCCACAACTTCATGACCCACCCTGAATTCGCCATAGATGAGGAGGTGCCACGAACACCACTCCTGGATGAGCATGAGGAGGAAGATCTCGAACAGGCTCCTAAGGCTGGGACTAGGGTGCTCCTGTTGGATGGTGAGGTCACCCCATATGCCAACAAGAACAACAATGCAGTGGACTGCAGCCAAGTGCACATCGTTGCCTCCCATGCGGACAGCCCTCTACACAGCCTGGAGACATCAGTTTGAACTTCATTCTCTGGCTCCCGTCCCCGCTTTCCCCATTTCCTTTCTCATCTGTCCCATCTCTAAGGTGACGATGGGACTTTTCACTGTCATGTCAGCTGCTCCCAAGTATGTGTGAACCCCCACCTGACCATGAAGAGGCAAGAGTACAGACCAACAAGGATTTCAACTTAAACTTGAGTTGGGGTTTGTAGCAGGACCCAGTCAAACCCCAGGCAGGTAATGAATGGTAGAATCTATCCCTTGGGTGTATCAGTTGTCATTTTTAAAGAAATGATGACAATCCTCTTGGCATCTACCCCAACCCAGACTCTTCCCGGTATGTATACATATGTCATCAACTCCTGACTTCTGGATTTTACCCTATGAGTCTGTGCCATTTATAAGCGAGGTTGAGGGTTCAGAGAGAGAAAATATCCCCAAACGAAATGTGTTGAGATAGGAATGGAATGTATAGAATCATCTTATAGAGTGGTTGTTTTTAAAATGACTTTCCCATTTTCAAACCTTACACCTAAAGCCCTCTAGCTCTTTCTGCCCTTCTAGTCAAACCTCCCCAAGGTTCTTTTGGTCTTTTGTGACCATTGTCTTCCTTACTTTCACTCTTTCTTTTTTTCCCCCCTTTTTTTCTTTTTTCTTTTTCTTTTGTCTTTTCTTTTTCTTTTTTCTTTCTTTTTTTTTTTTTTTTTTTTTTGTCATGATGATTGAGAAATTGGAAAGGACATGGCTGAATTGAGTCAACTTTGGCCATTCTCCCTTCTGGCCCCAGTGGAACCCTTGGTTTAGTCTTAGAGGAGGAAAGGTTTCTCTGCTAATAAGATCCTTTTGAAGCAATTGAGAGCTGGTAAGAATGTGTTTCTGTTGTTGTCAGGTTACCTTCCACTTCTAAACTGCCATCTTGTCAGGTGTGTATCATTTCTAAGTGCCAGGGAGCTCAGCCTTGACCATGAGGCTTTCATATGTTTGGTATGCAATTTTTACCATAAGCCTGATTGTTCTCCTATTCCCAAAGTGGTAGCAAAGGAATTAATTGAGACCGGCCCTGCCTCCTAAGTGGACTTGGATATTGAGGACCAACAGCTGGCAGTTCTAGGACAAGACAGACCATCAAAGCCAACTCTTGTGCAATCCTCCTTGGGTTGACCACTACCGCTTTCAAGGCCTTCTGCCAAGGCTCTTGTAGGACAGGACCTGATTGTTGGGGAAGTGAGTACTGAGAAGCCTTGGGAGAGGCCAAAGGGCCATCCTAACAGGATCAGAGAAACCCTTCGTCCAAGAAAACCAGACACTCTGAGGTTAGGTGCCCAAGTACCAGCTTTGACCTATCCTTCATCTTTCTTGTTCTGCTCTTTCGTGGCCCCTAACTCGTCTGGTCTCTGAACAGGTCCCAACCTTTCTCAAATATTCTGCTTTTGAAAATACACATCCCAAGTGGACTCCAGTGACATTTTGCTGACTTGAAGGAGCAAAAGACCCACCCTGAAAGTCTCTCCTTCCTCTCTCCCTTTCTCCCACATGACCCACTCAAGGCCCTCCCCAGAATGTGCTCGACTGTAAAGCCCTGTGCCTTCTCTCCCCGAACACTGCCCAAAGCATCCCCTTCCTCCCTGCCTCTCAGGAGTTGGGGACTTTGCCAGGAGATGTTTTTTTTTTTAAGTATTCCTTAAAGGGACAAGGTGGAGCCACGTTTGCAGGAGCTTCATTTTTATCCCTGCTGATGTGGACGTCAGCTCTTCTGTGCAGGGATTATTAGCTCATGTCTACCAGTTCCCATTAAATAAATGAGGCCTGTCCCCCTCTTTCAAGAGTGATGGGAGTAGGGAGTAGGGCTCGAGGCTCTTATGAACTGCCAAATGTCCACTTGTGACCGTAAGGTGGCCTGAACCTGTGCTCTCTGGCCTTCTCTTCTAGATCCCTCCTCCCTTACCCCTTCCATCTGAGCTGTCCGAGGTAGAAAGAGCAAGGAAACAATACCCCCTACCCATCCCCATTCCTACGCAACCCACCAAATTTGATTTGGGTTTTTATAAGGGTCACGTGCTTCAGCAATCTTTTCTCTGTCTTAAATACTCCTATGGGGACAAAACAGCTCACCCAAGGTGTTAGGTGTGCACATACATATTTATTAAGTACATGGGAAGATTTAGTTCTGTCAAGTCTCTTATTACCTCAGATCAGTTTGAAAAACAAGCCAATAACAAACTTTGGAGGCTATTTTACCATTCCTGCTCCCAAAAGACTCTCATGGTGCCTGACAGGTTACTCTTGAGAGCTTGCGTCTACTTGTTTAAGCTCAATGGTTTTTGTGGTTTTCCGTGGTAGGAGAGAAAAAAAAAAAACAAATAGAGAAATATTATGCAAAAAATATAGTTTTCTTTAGATCAGAAACTGATATTTTTGAGTCAGCCATATGTATTTTGTTTAAAGGATTCGAAATTAAGTGCTGTCATGTTACCCTGTGGAAGGAGCATATAACCAGCTGTTTGACATGACAGGTGACTTAGTATATTTGTAATTGGTTTTAAAACCAATGCACCGTACTTCCTTTCTCCAAACAGCCATCTTTATACTTAGGGGAAAAAAATTTGTTGGGTTCTAGACTTTTTTAATATAAATTTTGTTGATATGGAATTGAGTAAGTTTAAGTGTTTATGTGCATATGTTTTTTATATAAGTTTTTTTTTCTATTCAGTTTTAGTGATCCAACTGGCAGTGAGTCAATATGGCACAAGTTACTAAAGCTTTCCCCCAATATGGTGCTTTAGATCTGAAAAGGGTCTGATGGGGAGAAGGGGAAATTACTATCCTAGATGAACCTAGAAAAATGGGGCAATAGACTGTGAATGGGAAGGAAAGCATCCAGCAAGAAGGGGTAGCCAGCAGAAAATGAGGGTATGTCCCCCATGGAGATGGGTGCCAGGCTTTTTAGTGACTGGTGAATTAAGATCAGGGGCCTTGGTTGGATTTTGTTTCTTGATGAGTAGCTGGCAGAGTGGTACCCACAACACGAATATCTCTCGGGCTGCAAGGATGCTCTGATTTGGGGGTTGCATTTTTTATGGTTCTTTCACCTCCTGTTGTCCCAGGAGTTTTCCCTTAATGAGTCTTTGTGCAAGGATCTGATTCGGGACTTCCCCTCCCCTAGAAATGTTGTGTGCAATATATTAGACGGGGGATAGATTTCTAAGTGGAAAAAACAAAGGCTGGTTCTAACCCCGGGTGGTAATCTTGGGGCTAGGTCCTTCCCATAGGTGCCCTCTGAAGTGACTCCCCCATCCCTAAAGGTGTTAGACCACCGAGCAATCCTTCTGACACTTGTGGGTTCTTTAGGGTCTAGGTTTCTTCTTCCACTTGAGCGTCAGAGGGGAGAGTTTGCACTGTTACATCTGAGCGTTGACCTCGCTGCCGAAATCCCGGGCGGGGGGGGGGGGGTGGCAAGCTCGCATGTGTCCTGCAACCTCTAAATGCCTCACCTCCTTTTTTTCCTGCTTTCTTTTGCCTAACGATTGAAGCAGCCTGGGAATACCATCACAAAGTGCACACTTCCTCACTTTCCGTATCTAGGGACCACCCGCTGCAGCGGTGGGGATGAGGCGCTTGTAAATGCCTGCTATTCTGAAGCCATTCCAGCCTTTTCCTCAGAATAGACCAGACGCCCTTCCATTTAGCTCAGTGCCAGTGCTCTGCCTTCCCAGCCCTGCTGTTAGGCCTGCTGTCCCCTTTCCTCTTGACGAGGAGAGACGGAGGGAAGTGAGCTCCCCGTGACCGAACTGGCCTTTGGTTCAGATTTGCTCCCCATATGTATCTATGCCATATGTGAATATGCCATATATATGTGCCAACAAATCTATCTACGTTGTTCTTTTCCGATCAGCACGCAGGTAGGAACTTTGAGTTTCTTCTTCTCTTTTTTTTTTTTTTTTTGTTCTTCTTTTTTTCAGTAATTAGTATAACAAGCACTGGTATTTTTGTATAAAAAAGAAAAACAAACAAAAGATTGACTAGTGTGGTCTGCATGCCGTCAACAAACATGGCGACAGCCAAGCAGCAGTGTGCGCCCCAGTGTGTGTTACCATAATTCGCAGTTCAGCCGAACAGTGCACCCGATCTGTATTTGCGTTCCGATATTATTGAAGCTCTCTGTACAACGTTTTGCATGTATTTATATGGTTCTTAAAGGAAAAAAAAAATGCCGTAAACCGGCAAATCTGAAATTCAAATACGCTGTCCACTGAGACGGGAAGAAGAGGAGTTTTAAAAGATGGGGGAGAAAAAGGGATATATATATATATTTTTTGGAACCAATAAAGCTTGTTGCTGATGAGAATCAGTACTGCCGTGCACTGAAAATAAAAACCCATGCCCACCTGTAACTGCGCTGTCCTCAATGTGTCTCCGCTGGGGGGGTCGTGTCACCGGGGGTCCGTGGGAAGGGGAACCTGCCACCGTCACATCAGGAACCCCATCCGTGCAAGCCCGGAGCTCAGCTTGTCACTGGACCCTGACATGCTTCTCTGCCAGCACGTCCCTCTGGTGACTCGTGGCCCCGCTTGCCAGGCCCCTGCGCCGACGGTAGGAGCTTTGCTCCCCTTGCTTCAGGCAGAATCCACAGTTGGTGGCGCTGCAAAGCTAGAGCTTTTGAGAGAGGAGATTTGGAAGGATTAAGAGTCCGACCTGGCAGTCCTTTCTTTTTTTCTTTGCCTTTATCCTTTTTTTTTTTTTTTTTTTTAATGAAATGCCCTTTGGAAAAATTCATTCCCCTGATATTAGCACTTTTTTACCTACCTTACCTCTGGGGTTCTCCAGTCCCTCCCTTCCCAAGGTTTCTGTTCTGTTCTGCTAATTGTCCCGTTCCGTTCGGTGAGTCTCTAGCATGACTGATTAGGCCCCACGTTTGGGCCAAAACAGCTCCCTGGCAGCTCACTTGGGCTCTGAGCTTCAGTATTTCAGAACTCCTAACTCCCTGCGCCTTTCATCCAGGCGCCCAATCAAGTTCCACAGATCTCTCTGGAAACATCAAAGGGAGGAAAGGACTTTGTCGGCTCCCCAGGGTCCTTTAGGTAAAGTATGATAGGGAAGGACAGCCCAAACTCTCCTGGCTGTTTGAACAGGCTGCTTCTGAAAGGAGGAGCCAGCCCTGAATGAAGCCGGCTTCTGTAATGAGAAGTCTTGTCCCTACTTCTCTGCCTGTCCCCGGTTGCCCTCCACAGGCACAGGCGCCCTGCCTGTTTCGGGTCTTTAAAACGGGCTAGGGGAGAAAAAAAAAAAAAAAACGAGTAGTAACTAACAGGGGGCTAGGCCTTGTCTGATAACAGAAATCATTCGCAAAACAACCCAGTTTTTTTTTTTCCCATTACAGATTCCCTCTCCATTCATTACCTTTGCTAGAAAGGGATGCAAAACACACAGACACGTATACACACACCTTGAGTCTTTTCTAAGGCTCGGCCCTGTGTCTCCCCTCACTCTCACCTTGTCTCGGCTGGACCTGAGATCTGTGCCTCTGCTGTGCCAAACTGGGTCTTTCTCATTTTCACCTCCTAACCCCAGCGTGTGGTAAGGCCTGGAGAGGCATGAGCTTCAAAGCAGCTCTCTGGCAGAGACGAACAATCCCGAGGTATTGTTTTAATAGAGAATAAAACCAGCTCAGCTCCTTGGGCCTGAGTTACTATACAAAAGAAAAAGAGTTCGCTCTTTTCTTCCATTTTTCCCCACCCCCAGTTCTAGAAAAGCACAATTTCTCTGCCTTTATATATGGTTTACGGCCTTATATGTGGTATATGGTCTTTAATAATGGTTTGCAAGCCTTTCTCAGCCACCATATGCTCTCCCTGTGGTCACTGGCTTTGTTGGAAACTCTCCACCAAGACTCACTTGGTCCCCTCCCAGGTACACACACACAGCTGGGCAACCCCCTGACTTGATCTGTGGCAAATCCAAAGATCAGTCATTGGGGACCAGCGAACTCGTTACCAGCCCCTGACCTGGCTCCGTTAGGGCATGGCCTTCATGTTACTGCAAGCCCGAAGGAAGGTGGAAATGGCACGTCCTTTACCGGCAGATAAATCCGGAAACCCGGATGTAAACAAAACACGTCAACATGTGCCTATGTTTGCGGTGCCATTTCTGTTCATTTGTCGCCAACATGAACCTAAGCCATGAGCGAAAACAACCTGCTAGACCCTTGGACTGTAAGACTTTTCGCCGTGAAAGGGAGTGGCTTCTGCGTCCGGGGCTTGCCCGTATGCTGACGTGGGATTAATCCTTGTCCTCAGAAGACGCACACATAGAAGGGAGTGGCCTCTTCGGAATGGCCTGCCTCTGCCACCTCCTCAGAGGCTGGTGTCAAAACCAGAAGGCCACTGGACGCCTCCAATGAGAATTTAAGTGGTCCGCATATTGGAAAAGCCAAATTGCCGTCAGAAGCTTGGCTTCTGCTCACACAGTCTGAACAAGGGGAGCCCCATGAACCGTCCGAGTAGTCGGAGCCTTCATACTCAGACCCAGGTGTATCCGTCTCTGCTCTTGGACAGACCTGGTCCCTGAGTTCAGGGTCGGCCAACATTTGGTTTCTCTGATATCCCCTGTAACAGAGGCCGTCCTCTGTTACATGGACCATCCTCCAGACACGGCACACTCGTTGGGTGATGGTTTTTTTTGCGTGCTGGACCCAGGAACACTACCGTGAACGACTGATCTGTGTCTTAGAACTCGAGATCCTCGTGGCTGGGCCTGATTGAAAGCAAATACACATGAAAACTGACTTGAAAGAGGAAGTGAGCCCGAGGAAGGCAGGGCTGGGGACCCACAGTTGCCTTCAGCACCTGTGACAGGGAGAACAAATACACCTGTGGTCATCCAAAGCCCTTCGTCTGCGTCAAGAATCCCCACGTCTTCCTGCCGAACCTTTGAACTGAAACTGCTGCTCTTCAGGTAGGAGAGAGAAGGGGTTGGAATCTTGTCTGCTCACCCGCTGACGGAGAATCTGAAACAGAAATTCGAGAGGTGGAGTCGGATCCTGACGTGCGGGCAGCCCAGAAGGCAAGAGACTGGCGCCCCACACTCCGCTGCTTGAGGGGCTTGATTCTCCACCTCAACAAGGGGACAGTTGAGCTACATCAATGATTTTCAGGTTACCCTTTGAAGATCCGAAAGGGATTCCTCAGAGATAATTCAGAGCCCACAGGTGTTCAACACAAGTACCCTTTTTTTTTTTTTTTAAGGTATTTGGCTTCTAGGTCAGTGGTAGTTTTAAAAAATTGCCCTAAGTGGGGGAGGGGGGAGGGGGGAGGGCACCTGGGTGGCTCAGTCGGTTAAGCGTCTGACTCCAGCTCAGGTCACGGTCTCGCGGTCCATGAGTTCAAGCCCCGTGTCAGGCTCTGTGCTGACAGCTCGGAGCCTGGAGCCTGCTTCGGGTTCTGTGTCTCCCTCTCTCTCTCCGCACACCCCCCCCCCCCCACCCATGGTCTGTCTCACCCTGTCTCTCACAAATAAATAAATGTTAAAAAACTATTGTTAAAAAAAATTGCCCCAAGGGTACTGTGGACCAGTCCTCTCTGAGGCCCCCCACTAGCACACTGAAACGATCCAAACACGGGAGACACAAGTTTTGTGTGATTAAACACACCAGCAAGCCTAATTTGCATGCTGTCTTCATTGGCTCCCGTTACAGTTACCAACATCAACACACATGCATTAGAGTAAAACTTACTGATTGTGGTCCATCCTGCTGAGATTGTGACCTCGCTGATTCACCCTTGGAATTTGTTGTGGAAACAGCAGTAGTCTGGGGATGCAGAGATCTAACCCAGCGGAATGGCATAAAGTTACAAGCTGTCTCTTTGAAGCCACGGTGGCGAGGGCCGGCCGGGGAATGGGAAGGCCTAGGATATAACCCTGACTCTGCTACTAATTTGTTGCGTGACCTGAGGGTCTCCTCAACTCCGACACTCTTTCCATGTTCAGTCCAGTGTCAAAAATTGCTACTAATAGCCATTGGAGAAGGCCTAAGAGGCATTTCTGTTTCATTGCTTGATCTCCCCTGGAATGTAGCATTATCGTGCGTGCATTGGACGTTGGTGCATACCGGGACGTGCACGGGCAGGCTTCACCCGGGGCTCAGCCACTTATACCTACAACAAAGACAAATTGCTCCGCAGCCCTTAAAGTACAGGAAATCTGTTTCTTTTCTTAATTAAATAAAGCCTAGCACCAAACTAGCTAAGATCGACAAGAGGCCTGTCATTTTTTTAATAGTCTCGTCTCCTCCCCAGCCTTGGACACTGGTCCACTCATTCATTCAACAAGCACACACTGTGCCAGGCACCGTTGTAGGCACCGGGGATACGACAGGGAAGGAAACAAAGTCCCTGCTCTCTGAATTTTGTCTCACAGAGGGGAGACAAAGAAGCAAATGCATAGCACGTCACATGGTGACAAGGACCAGGGAGGAGGGTGAAGTGTAAGGGAAATGGGGAGCGCATGGGGCATGAGGGTGGCCCTTCTGTGGAGTGGACGTTTGTGAAGATGCGAAGGCAGTCAGAGAGTGAGTTAGGGCGATACGAGGAGGAAAGAGATTCCTGGCAAAGGCCCCAGCAAGTGCAAAGGCCCTGACGCAGGAGATCGTGATGTGTTTGAGGACACACAAGGAAGACAAGAGTTAGAACTGAGTGGCTGAGGGGGAGTGGAGGAGAGAAGTGCAGGCAGGAGCTGGGAGCAGGGCAGAGCCTGGAGGCCAGCCTAAGGTTGGTGTCCAGGAAGTGGGAAACCATCGGAAGGTTTGAACTGAGGACGGCAATGATGATCTTACAGTTCAAGGGGATCACGCCAGCTGTCGTGAGGCTGCAGTCTAGAACGAGGCAGATCTGGCCAGCTCGCGTGCCACCGGCGGGCCCAGCCTAATACTGAGGCACACAGGTAAATCCCAGCCCTCCGTCCCGCTGTTGTCTTAGGACACACAGAAGAGTGAAAAGAAAATGCTTGTTCAAAAACAATTGAGACCTATCGTTTGCCACCCTAGTTCATTCGCGCCCTGGTTAGTGATCGAAATGACATTCTCCTCCCTCACGCAAGGAGGGAACAAAGGAGACCATCTTGACTTGTGCCCTCCCTGTCCCAGCCTCCCACTCCCATCACCGCGCTGGCTGCCTGGTCCCCGGGGGCGGGCCTCCTCTGAGCCCTGCTGAGGAGTTGCCTCCTTCCTGCCCGGGGCCCCGGGGGGGTCAGAACCTCTCTGTGTGGGATGTCTGGGGCTGAGGGGAGACTTGGGGTGGTCAGCAGACATTTGCTCATCAGAGATAACACCTCACAGTTATCTCTGCTTCGTGGCTCTGCAGCCGCTAGGGCTCCAGGGGAGGCTACCAAACACAGAACTCCAGAGGGACCAAGAAGGCAGACGGTCTGCCCGCCAGACTTAAGGAGAGTGCTCTCTTGCCCATCACCAAGCCACCTCTTCCAGGAAGGCCTAGCCTCACTGGAGGACAACCCTCTTGCTTCCAAATTCTCCTCTCTCTCCTCAAGGGCCTTGGGCAGAGCGGGGGGCGGGGGAGCAGAGAACTATTTCCATACTTTCTAAATCTATTTATCCTAACCCTGCTCTCTCTCAAGTTTAACTTAAAAGGAAAGTATTTGCTGCCTTTGTTCTGGGTTTCAGACTTGCCTGGACTGGAGAAGGCCTCCAGCGCAGAAACAAGCGAACGGGGGGGGGGGGGGGGGGGGGGGGGGGTTAAGGCTCCAGCGGCACCCTGCTGTGGTTGTGGTTGCTGCGGGCCCCCAAACCTTCCCAAACAAAGCCTGACTGGAGTTGTCTTTCACACAGGGCAACGTGGGCTTGTGTGTGTTTGTTTGTGTGTTTGTTTAGTTTTGGTTTTGGCCCAGAAATACAAAAGCTACTGTGGGGCGCCTGGGTGGCTCAGTTGGTCGAGCGCCCCACTTTGGCTCAGGTCATGATCTCACAGTTCGTGAGTTCAAGCCCTGCCTGGGGCTCTCTGCAGCCAGCATGGGGCCAGCTTCAAATCCTGTCTCTGGCTCTCTGCCCTTCCCCCCACCCCGGCTCAAAAAATAAACATTAAAAAAAGAAGAGGAAAAAGAAATACAAACGCCACTGTTAACCCCTTCCTAGGGCAAAGGAGACCCAACACGGGAGCTGGGTCCCCCTTCCTACAAGGGGCAGTGAGGACAGTGAAGGGCTTGCCTCTTTCTTTTGGCTGGATGAGCACACGGCGGGAGAAAATGCTGGACACCGATTTCTTTCCCAATATCTCACCCCGTTACACACTTAGGTCATAAACTCACAGCAACAATAAGCACCTGAGAGAACTTCTCAGAGGACCCACCGCATTCTGATGATGGTCAGGCACCGTGCCAAATGCCAGAGATGCAATAAATAAAACAAAGTCCCTGCCCTGAAGAGGTTCAAAGGCTACTCGAGGAGACAGGCATTTGAGCAACTAATCCCAACAATCGAGGGCCGGTGCCATGGGAACGCAGAAGAGCAAACCCAGGTCCAGAAGAGGAAGTCTTCACAGAGGTGGTGACAAGACATATTGTTTTAAAAAATAACTCTAGGGGCGCCTGGGTGGCGCAGTCGGTTAAGCGTCCGACTTCAGCCAGGTCACGATCTCGCGGTCCGTGAGTTCGAGCCCCGCGTCAGGCTCTGGGCTGATGGCTCGGAGCCTGGAGCCTGTTTCCGATTCTGTGTCTCCCTCTCTCTCTGCCCCTCCCCCGTTCATGCTCTGTCTCTCTCTGTCCCAAAAATAAATTAAAAACGTTGAAAAAAAAAATAAATAAAATAAAAAAATAAAAAATAACTCTATTTCTTTATAAAAATGACACTTGCTTTATATAATAATGCAAGCGATAAAAATCCCGAGAAGGAAGTAACAAAACGCCTCAAGGCCCACAACCCAGAAATAACCAGTATAAAACTCTTCAAATGGATTTTATTGGAATTTTACGAGACAGAGAGGAGTCTGTCCGTCACAGTGGAGAAACCAGCACAAGGGCCAAGGACGTGGAAGTGACCAGAGCCAGGGCTGCGTGGAGTGCAGAGTGCCCGCACAGGGGTGCCAGCTGAGGCTGAGCGCGGTGTGCTAAGCATCTAGAGCCACGTGGCGGGAGACTTCCCATAAATATGCATGGCACCCGGGGGGCTCAGTCAGCTGAGCACCTGACTCTTGGCTTCAGCTCAGGTCATGATCGCGTGGTTTCGTGGGTTTGAGCCCCACGTTGGGCTCTGTGCCGGCAGCATGAAGCCTGCTTGGGATTCTCTCTCTCCGGTGCTCGCTGCTCCTCTCCCACACGTGCTGTCTCTCTCTCTTTCTCAAAATAAATAAATAAAATTTTAAAAATATTAAAAAAAAAAAAAAAAGGAAAGTGACACACGGCAGGTAGGCAGGCTAAACGTCAAGAGAGGGAGAGAAAAAGACCAAAGGGGGCAGTCCATTGAAGTATAAAGAAATGAGCCTAATGCATAATGAGATAATCATACAATAGTGGCCCCCATTTAATGAGCTCCTACATATGCCAAGTCCTAAGCTAAGCATGTTTCATGGTTAGCCCGATTCATTTTCACAACAGCATTACCTAAGTAGTATTATACTGTCAATTTACACCCAAGGAAACACCCAGAAAGATTAGAGGACCTGCCCAAGATCACCCAAGTAGGTCATTTAGGATCTGAACTTGAACTGATACTCTTAACGCAGTGCTTCTGTCTTGCCTGAGGACTCTGAAAGGTTTCAGGTATTAGCAAGATCCGCTGAGTTAGCACAGAGCCTCTCCCCATCAACGGGTTTTGCTCACTTGGATGCGTAAGTTCCGTCTGTTTAAAACCAATCTCAATACTCTAGAATCCTGTGTCACGTTCAACCCCGAAATCTTGGAAAGCCGTTAGAGGGAAACACCAGAGCAATCAGATTTAAACCATATACCCTATTTCCCAGGAGTGAGTCGTTTTCTTCCATTATTGTGATGCATAATTTCACACACCTATTTTGTGTTCTCATTTGTTGGTTTGATTGGTTGTTGCACGACGGGGAGGGAAAGGAGAACAGGGCGACAGGGCACAGCTGGGTCTGAAAACCTGGAGCTTGTCTGCAAAGCCTCCTTTCAGAAGGCTGTTTCCCTCAAGCTGGGGGGGGGGGGGGGGAGGAGAGAGTCAGGAGACCCGGAGGGAAGATCAGTCTGACTCAAGCATTCTGGGTAGATAAGAGAACCAAGGTCTTGAGATGATCACGCAAGAGAATTTCTTTAAAAAAAAAAAAAAAAAATTTTTTTTTGAAAGTAGCTGTTCTGAGGTTTGGTTCCATTGGCCCTTCTCTTGGACCGCCTTCCAAGTTCCCAGTTTGCACACAGCCTTCTGGCACCAGAGGCTCAGGACAGGCCTGGGAGCCTAGCTTCTCTCTTCCACCGGTCCCGGCCACCAGGGCCATGGAGCAATGGATCTTCTCCTGAGGAGTCCTAGCTCTACGCAAACCCCATCCGAAGGACAAGCAGGCAGACACCCAGCTTCCGGCTCTCGAACCAGCGGCCTCTGAACCACCTCTGCTTCCTACCGGGTAAGGCTGCGTGGAGGGAGGGCAGCGGGCACCTGGAAAGGCAGAGCTCTGGGGACAGCCAGCCAGGACCCACCAGCGGCCCCCCTGCCCTGAGGGCCTTGTGAGAGCCTGGACGCGCAAAGCAGGGGAGAGCAGCCCCGGGAGGCCATGGGCCTCAGGGTCCACTGGGAAGAGGCAGAAGAGACATGGTGCTGAGGCACTGTCTATATTCCGTGCTATCCCTCTGGGAGTCCATTGCCTTCTGGAAAGCCAAGTCAAAGGCCCTTCTTTCTTTGCTTTTTTTTTTTTTTTTTTTTTTTTTTTTTTTTTTAACGTTAAACTATTTTTGAGAGACAGAACGTGAGTGGGGCAGGGGGAGGGCAGAGAGAGAGGGAGACACAGAATCTGAAGCAGGCTCCGGGCTCTGAGCTGTCGGCACAGAGCCTGACGTGGGGCTCGAACTCACAGACTACTCCCGGAGCATGACCTGAGCTGAAGTCGCATGCTTAACGGACTGAGCCACCCAGGCGCCCCTCAGAAGCCCTTCTTCACATCCTCATAAGAGTCTTAGCGGCCCCTTCTTTTTGGACTCTCCCGAGATGCAAAGAGAGTTTTAGGAGATGGAAAAAAGGAAAGAGGAGAAGGGAGCTAGAAACACATATTGAACAGCTGTGTAAGTTTGGGACACTTTGGGTAGACACGGGGTATGGGGTCTCTGGCCTCTGAGATAGCCACACAATAAGCAGGACTGTGACAGATCTCCAGAAGAGTCCTGTGAGGGAGACAGCCAGCAGACAGGGGCCACAGAGGGCAGGGCTTCAGGAGGGAATGGCCTCCAGGGGCCCTGCTGACCCAGCATTGGCTCCATCCTTAGGGTAATACCCAGAGAGTCTCAGAACGTGAAACACAGACCAGCTTTGTCAAAATCACTCAGGGAAGTGTCTATGAAAATAACCTGCCTCCCTGCCTCAGAACCCAAAGGAACAGTCATGAATCTCCCTCCACCTTGTCCCATCTTTAGCCACACTCCCCACAGACCACAGCGCACCCAGCCAACCCAGGGAACAGGGGTGAAGAAATGGTTTCTGCTATCTTATTGTAGCTGAGCAGCGTTTCCTGTGCCCCAAGCTTCATTAGCACATTGGTGGTGTCATTTCCTGTGACGACTCTGTTTCCATTCTGGCAAAAGGTTTGCTCTTTTCTGTCTGCTTTGAGGGTTGGGGGAGGATGGGCTTCTCACAGAGCCTCTCTCTCGGGCCTCTTGGCAGTTCCCCCCTCCTTGCCCCTCATACTTCCACCAGAAGGCAGAGAGCGTAGCGTCTCCCTGAGCCACGTCGCTTGGGGGACACCATACCCGGCTGAGGTCTCGCCTCCGGCACTGTAGCCACATCCAGGTAGAAGCGAACCTGTTGTTTTTGTATTTGGGGTCAACGCAGCCTGACAGTTGCAAGGTAGATGCAAGGTAGAAAGTTGGCGGGGGGAAAGAAAGTTCTAGAAAGATTGGAAAACATGAGGATGGGGAGGGTGTCCATCGTTCTTATCTACTTAAAAAAGTGGTCATGATGATATGTAAAACACAAACCAATTTTGCCTTTTCTCCTGGGGGTCGACAACTTGGGAAGATCCAGGAGAAGTGGCCACATGCACTAGCTGATGAGAATTAAGAGAAGGCTTAGAAGGAGAAGCTGAAGCCAGAGAGGTTCCCATGGCAATGGATATGATCACCCCAACCCTTTCAGAAATCAGAGGGGGGACCTCGGAGGCCAGGACACTGCAGGAAACTGGTGGCAGCCTGGACAGGTGAGTGACTCCACCCTCCCCAGATTTAGACAGACATCCCTGGTGGACCCTGGGGGGGGGGGGGGGGGGGTGGGGGGAGGGCTCTACCCCAGCAGTGCTCCTAGCCCTCACAGCCAGGCTCAGGTCCACTGAGACCACCAAACTCCAGGCTTAGAGAAGTTTTCTCAAGGCTGCTGGGAGGAAAGGAATTGGTGTTGACGAGAAAAAAGGAGTCGCAGGGGGTGGCTGTGATAACACAGGATTTCCCTAGAGCTCGCTGCCTGGCCTGGTTGGATTTCTGACCTCCCAGAGACCCAGTCCATCGCTGTCCCCAATCTTTCCTGTCTCAGGTCCCAACCACCAGTCCCCCCACCACAAAAAACACACAAAAAACTAGGCCCTCCCATAATGGAAACAAAAGGCCTACTTTTTTCAATGATGTGTTTTTAGGTCCTAAAAACTTTCCATGAATGAAAAATGCAATCATAGATGTGATAAAGCTATATCTTTAGCATATAAAATCTCACAGAACTAATCGTGGGTATAAATTTTACTGCTAAAACTTTCAGTATCATACTCACAATAAAAAAAAAAAAAAAACAACCCATCAGCAGTTGAAGCTTTAGCAACACTGGTGGGTATAAATCTCAGTGCTGCGGTAACAAACACATTTTTTTAATATTTCCTTTTATTTTTGAGAGCGAGGGAGAGACAGAGTGTGAATGGGGGAGGGGCAGAGAGACAGACAGACAGACAGACAGACAGAATCCAAAGCAGCCTCCAGGCTCCAAGCTGTGGGGCTCTAACTCACGAATCACAAGATCATGACCTGAGCTGAAATCAGATGCTTAACCAACTGAGCCACCCAGGCGCCCCAAAAATGATCAATTTAAAATCGCTGTCGTTCAGGGAAATAAATGTTATTACCATGACAAACAAATATATGTCACCTGCAGGTGAATAGGAGCATTGATGGGGAATGAATTCATAAAGTTGTCAGAACTCGGAATCCCCCCAGAAATCATCACTTCTACATTCCTTCGTGTTTATTAATTTACGCACTCATTCAACAAATATTCATCATGCCCTTAGTAAATATCAGGCACTGTTCCAGGCACCAGATAAACAGGATAGACAAGTCCATGGCCTCCTGGAGCTTACAGTCAAGTGGAAAAGTCAGATCTTAACAGATAAACAAATCGATATATAATATAATGCCAGTCAGCCTTAAGTCTGAAAAACGAGAGCAGAGTTAAGGGGACCGAGAGTAATAGAGTGTGGACTGGGAGGGCCTGTCTGAACAGGTGACATTTCAGAAGAGACCTGAGTGAAATGATGGACCGAGCTACGCAGACACCTGGGAGAGGGCCCTGTAGGTCAGAGGCAGGACTATGCTTTGCACGGACAAAGAAGAGCCTCGAATCCTAGCTGTCAAAGTCAGATGGAAAGTGGTAGGAGACGAGGTCAGAAGACAGACAGAGGCCAGCACATAAGGTGCCAGGACGTCTTCACTGGGTAGGGACTGTGGCTGTCTTCCCAAGTGTGATGCAGGTCACAAGAATATGGGGGACGTGACCTGGTTTACCGTCAGGAGGACCACACTGGCTCGTGCGTGAAGATAATAGGCCGGGGTCAAGAGGGAAAGCCAGGTGTCGCATGCGGGAGGGTGCTGCAAACCTCCACATGGACCGAGCGTTGGCAGTGGAGGAGCAAGAGGTGACTGGGTTCGGGAAAGATGCCCAGGATGGAGCAGACGGAATCTGCTGCTTGACCGGAAGTGAGGTGTGAACGAAAAGGAGCTCTCAAGGACGGCTCCAAGGTTTCTGACTGAGCCACTAGATGACGGGAGACACCACAGGAGAAGCAGGCTTATGAGAGAAGAACAGGCATTCTGTTTGAGGCCCATTTGGCTGGAGACGTCCACTGGGGAGCCTGGCGGAAATGTCCAGTGTAAATTGGGTAAACAAGCCTAGGCCTCGGGAGGACAAAACCCTTCCCTGGTAGCTGATCGGGTTTCCAATATTTGGAGGTAGCAGGTCCCCTGGCGATTCCCGCCGTAACCTCTGTTGGCTCTTGTTACAGTGGCAGCAGCCCCAGTCCTGTCAGGGAATCGCCAGCAGCACAAACCGGCTCCTGCCTTTGTACCGGTTACACCCCACGAAACAGCAAATGTTGCTTGGCGGCCAGCTCCACACGTTGGTGCACGGGGGTGACTCAAGTGCCTGCAGGCTGGACTCTGGCACAGAGAGCTCCCTCACTGTGCGTGGGGTAACCCCTCTTCCCCACAAGACAGGAAGCCCAGGAGTAGGGGATAAGGGGAAGTAAGGGCAGAGGAGCATGGTTTGCAAACTCGGAGGATAATGGGGTACGGTAGAAAGAGCGCGACCGTTGGGTCCAAACAGACCTCAACTCGCATTCTATCCCTGCCCCTTCCTACCCGTGGGATCTCTGATACATTACTCTGCCTTTCTGAGTCTAGAATCCGGCATTCGGAAGGGACAGTTCCCTTCTCCTGTGTCCAGTGTCCCTCTGTCCATAGAGAAGACCCTCTCTTCAGCCAAACAGCCTACCCACCTCCGCTTGCCGGCACTCAGCTCCCATTCCAAGTCCTCGGGCTCCAATTCCTGTTGAAAGCACCTTCTCCAGCCTCCTCGGCCTCCTACAGCTGCCCCTCGGTTTTCCTCACAGACATAAAGACCACAGCAGGGCCATCTTCTCTGGGTTCGCGGGCTTCCTCGCCATCCTCCTGACCGCCATGATTTTCTACGGCCTGTGGAACTGGAATAAATTGAAGAAGCGTGAGTCCCTTGCTCGCCCAAAGTTGAGACCCACCCCCCCCACCCACCCAGGGTCGATAATCTAGCCTGGCGTTTAAAGCCCAGTTTATTCTCCAGGGATAAACTATCACACTGGGGGGATCCTCTGTTCTTCTCTGACACGTTGGTCCTTGTCTCACTCGAGAGTCTACGCTGTGTCTCCATTTTGAAAGCCGTTGCCCTGGGACTTTTGTGTCCCAACCCTCGCCCCCAGCCACCCCCCCCCCCGCCCCCGTTTCTTCCTCCTGCTTCTGTCTACCAAGTCTTCTAGCTCAAATGGAATTGGGCAACTGTGAAAATGTATATTTTATGATACATAGTGAGGGTGGAGAATATTTTCAGGGACCACCTCATCCCCAAAGGTCCCCACGTTCTGTGCCACTGGCCTCTGCCACGATCTCCATCTCTGTCATTGCCTTGCAGGACAAGTTCCTTACTTCCGAGTTACCGTCATGCCCTTACTGACTCTGTCTCGACCCAGACAAGGAGCCAAAAATATTTATGACTCCTTGCCCCAGAGGCAAGAAGACCTGGGTAGGTTTTTCTTTCTAATCCATGGACTGCAGACGTTACTGACCTTCTACGCCCAGAATGTACCTCTCACCACCCAGAGGCAGCATTCTTTAAATTTTCAGACGTTGTGCCCTTCAGGGAGCATGGAAGAGGAGGGGATAGGAGGAAACACTGGGCGCCTAGAAAGCTCTAAAAAGGGAGGTAGGGGGCTCTACAAAGGTTGGGGGGTTTGGTTCACCTTGATGTGAGGTTAGCAAAGGACAGGTGAGTGTGTCTAGGGATGGGGAAGACAGACAGGAGAACATGGCCTCCGGCATTACAGGCAGGGAAGGTTCGCCCCAGGAGCCAACTTCCCAGCCTCCCCAGCCCCTGTGCTAGTTAGTGTCCTCCTGTCCTCTGCTAGAAGCTGAGGGCAGTTCCCGGGCTCAGAGCACATCATGCCCGTAGCTCTGACTCTCTTACCAAAGAACACCAGGCCCCAACTACCAGACGCCATATAAACCCACTTCACCCACGATGCAGGGACTGCTCAGGCTGGAGCACTCAGGGCACCGGCCAGCCATCCTCAGGGTTTGTCCTCTGTCCTTTCAGGGAGACGTCAGTCAAGGAGTAACCGTATTTTCAGTACCGAGAGCCTCCTCTCCAGACATTCTGAGACCCCTCCTTCTGAGCATGTGGTAAGAGTCAAGGGGAAGGACAAGTCCCTTGGGAGAAAGGATGTGTCTCTGGCAGAAGAATTGGGGGAAAGGAGTTCAGGCCACAGAGGAAACCACATGTCCTTTGGCAGTCACCCTGTGACCCTATTAATACATTGGGAAGACTAGCCTGGGGACCTCCCTACTGCCCAGGGAGAGAAATGAAGAAAGATAGGCACAAGTGTTTGTGATGTTAAGCAAGGTACCAGGGCACATATATTCAAGGACTGAAATGGATTGTTTTCACCAAGACAGGTAACTCTTTATCCAAAGGAGTCCTGTCCCCTTCCAAGTGATCACCTCAGGAGGGCACACAAGCATTCCAACAAGGCTGTCGGTGCTCAAAACACCCTAAAAGCCCTGCCGTGGTAATAACTTCTGGGGCCTGTGCCAAACTATTTCAATTATCCTCCGGGGCAGGTATATTTGTAGGTCACTGAGCCCCGTAGCTGGCGTCAAAAGTGTTTGATCAAACGTGGGATTTTTTTTTTTTAATTTTTATTTTAATGTTTATTTATTTTTAAGAGAGAAAGACAGAGTGCATGTCGGGGAGGGGCAGAGAGAGAGGGAGACACAGAATCCGAAGCAGGCTCCAGGCTCTGAGCTGTCAGCACAGAGCCCCACGTGGGGCTCGAACTCACGGAGTGTGAGATCATGACCTGAGTTGAAGTTGGACGCTTAACGGACTGAGCCACCCAGGCGCCCCAAATGTGGGATCGTTTTTGAGGTGACCAGGGGAGTAGTATAATGAGTACCGATAAGTCCACGTGTCCTGTGATCAGGCTCGGAAGGCAGCCCCCAGGGAGGACTCCCACAACACTGTGGCACCCGACACGGTAAAGGGAGGACTTTGAAACTCAGGGGGCTCATTTCCATAGATAAGTCCTTGTTTGCTTGTCGAAGAATCGGTTTGTGATCATCTCAAGTGAACACAGTCCCGCTGCTGCTGACCCCCTGCTCTCCAGCCTACCCAAAACCCAAAGATTTAGGGTTCGAATACGATGCGACCATTTTCCCGCCATCCTCCCCTGTACCCCATCCTTGGGCTCTGCTCCCACCTCTAAGACTTCCTGGGGGAGCAAGCCTGCGTGGCCGATGAAGGGCAGGAAAGGGGAAACTCCGCTGCCAAAGTGAGTTCCAGCCCTTGGGGGTGGGGGCGAGGCGGGGTGGGGAATCCTGAGGGGATTTTGCATTCAGAGTGCCAAACCCAAGTAAGGCCACCACGTGTCTGGCTTGGGCTCTGTAGTGTGTGACGAACATTTTGAACCAATTGCCAACAGGTAAAAATCTAAAAGGTTTCGCATTCAAGTCTGGAGGCTTCTCTTGAAAAGTCAGAAGCTCTGGAAATTTCAGACCGGCATCCCTAAATGGCCAGAATCATCTGAGCCTTTAGGTCAGCCGCCCCTTTAATAATAACGGCAAGCATTTGTTAGTGTTTTTGACGCGGCAGGAGCTATTCCAAACACTTGGCACATGGTCATACACTTACTCCTCACAAACACCTGTATTATATAGGTATTATGATTATCCCCATTTCCCATGCTGGAAAGTAAGGCCACGGAGAGATTAAGCAACTTGCCCAAACCCAGCACAGAGTAGCGAGGCTGGGATTTGCACCCTGGGTCCGGGGCTGAGTCGCTACTTTTAGCTACATTGTCTCAGTGGGTTCTGAGGCAGCAGGCTGTGTCCAGTTTATCACACTCCCCCCCACCCCCCAACACACACACTCCCCCGTGAACACTCATGCTGTGGCCAAAAACTAGCAGCAATTTACACATCTACACTGTTGCTAAACTTACACTTACTCTGTGTTGTTACACGTACACGGTTGCTCTCCGCTTCTCTCATACTTGCCTGGCATCTAAAGCCTTGCAGTCCGGGGGGCGCCTGCGTGGCTCAGTCGGTTGAGCGTCCAGTGTCGGCACCGGTCACGATCTCTCGGTCTGTGAGTTCGAGCCCCGCGTCGGGCTCTGTGCTGACTGCTTGGACCCTGGAGCCTGCTTGGGATTCTGTGTGTATCTTTCTCTCTGCCCCTCCCCTGCTCATGCTCTGTCTCTCTCTGTGTCAAGAATAAACGAACATTAAAAAAAAAAAAAAAAAATCAAAGCCTTGCAGTCGATTTAGAGATTTAGAGATTTTTCCCCCAAGGGGAAGAAACAAGTAAAAGAAATATCAGACAGTGGTACTGGCTGGGGAAGTAGAAAGGCTTTGCCCATATTTCCGCTTCCATATCCTATCACTACACTTCTCTTCTTGTTCATAGCCCTCCCCAGCAGGCAATGTCCTCTGGGTGCACAGAGACCATTATCCTGCCAACGGCTATGCAGTGGGCATCTATGACAATGCCACAGGGCTCCAGATGCGTGGGGACCTCACTCCCTCAGCACACTATGTCAATGTCACAGCAGCCAGAGACTGCCTGAGCATTTCTTCAGAGGATTCCAGAGATTACATCAATGTCCCCACGGCGGAACAGATAGCTGAGACTCTTCTGGCTTCTGCCAACGCCACCCCCACGAACAGTTTTGCCCCCCCAAATGCTCAGAAGCTGGAGCTTACTGAGGAAAGAGAGCAGGGCTGTGGGAATGCCAGTGACCACACCAGTGTTTGGTCTCCAAGGTCTGAGAGCGATGATCCGCTCAGCGATGAGGAAAGTTCTTCTGAGACCTCAAATGACTATGTCAACATGGCAGGGTTGAACCTTGAGGCCATCCACGGGAAGCAGCCCTGGATGGTTTCTCAGTGCTACAGAGATTATGAAAATGTCCCATCGGCACATGCCAGTGGAAGCCAGCAGCAGGCGGAGGAAGAAGTGACATCCTCAAACACAGACCATGTAGAAGGCAGGACAGATGGTCCAGGGACCCACGCCCAATTTGTCATGCAGTCAGGGAGGTTCCTGGCTCTAGGGGATTATGTGACCTCTCCGCCATCTGCACAGAAGGAGACTAGTCAGGTGAAACATGGAGAAGAGATGCCAAATGAGGCCTCTGATGACTACGAGAATGTGTTAGCTGCCAACTTCGGAGACGTGGACCCCAAGGGGCCAGACGCATAGCTCCTTCCTGAAGAATTAGGCCCCAGGCACCCAGCTGGAGAGCTATGGGGAGTAGTCTATCCTGCCAGATCCACAGCCACCACAGGGTCTGGTAAAGACCCTTGAACATCCTTGTATTTCAGTGGGTTCTCTCAGGTGGAGTAGTACAAAGAGGTCGAGATACACAGGAGTTAAGGAAGTCACAAAAGCCAAGGTCTGGGAAAGCCAGAAAGGAATTCTTCTGAAGCAGGGTGCTGTTATCTCTCATACCAACCTAAGAATGTTTGCTGAAACCGCCTTATAGGATGGTTAGCAGATTAAAAATGCGATAGTACTTTAGTGCACAGTGGAAACGTGAAGTAGCCTAAAAGCATTACCTTCACAAATACCAGCAGGCTGCAAAGCAAGAATGCAGATTCGTCTGTAATCCAGGCAGAGGCCAAAAAGAAGGGACAAGTCAGAGTTGGGGTGGGGCAGCAGCTGCCACTTGAAAAAGAGTGTGGACAACCAAATGCTAGAGAAAGATGTGGAACGCCAGGAATTGTCATTCATTGCAAAGTATAGTATCCACTTTGGAAAGCTATTTGATAGTTTCTTAAAAGCACGCGTGTATTATACAACCCAGCCATTCCACTACTAGGTGTTTACCCAAGAGAATTGAAAATTTGTGTTCATGCAATAGCCCATACGTGACTATTTATAGCAGCTTTATTCATAATGCCAAAACTAGAAATAACTCAGATGCCCTTCAACAGGTAAATGGAACAACAAACTGTGGTATATCCACACGAGGTTGTCTATACTCAACAGGAAAAAGGAATGAACTATTGGTTCATGTGACCACAAGGACAAATCGTAAGTGCATTTGGCTAAGTGAAAGATGCTAGACCTAAAAATCTACGTATTGTATGATTCCATTTCTATGACCTTCTGGAAAAGGCAAAACTATATGGAAGGAAAACAGGTCAGTAGTTGTCAGGTTTGGGGAAAGGAGAGAAGTTTACTATAAAGGAATTTTTAGGGTGATGGGACTATTCTGTATTGGTACTGTGGTGATGGATACATGACTCTATAAATTTGTCAAAACACAAAAAAACTATACAGCCCAACGAGTGACTTTTATTGTATGTAATTTTTTTGTAATTAACCATGCTGTCAGGGGAAGCCATGATGGAATGCAGATTAAGACAAATAAAACCTAACTGTCTTACGAATGTATGATATAGCCTCACTGAAGGTGGGGCCGAGGGGGAAGGAGCTGACTAACTTTGCAAAATAATGTTTTCACTTGAAACTGTAAGATAAAGACACACACACAAAAATAACCTGTACATAACACTGTACTCTAGTTGGTAAGTTTGTATCTCAGAGGAGGACAGGTTAGCGATTCTGAAACTCTTTAAACGTATACTAAGTTTGAACAAATAAGTAAATATAGATAAGGAGAAGTAGATTTCTTACTATCAGAAAAAGAGGTGACAAGTACAATAAACTCTGTGGTGTTGATGAACTAGAGTTGGAGGCACAGTGTGAACTCTTGTTTATTTTGATATAGGTATGAATAGATACAGAAATAAATATAGATATGTATAGAAATAGGCTAGTATACATATATTTCTCAGCTCTGTCCACTGGGACATCTAGAAGCAATGACACCCTGGATGGATGCCACACTGATGGATGGACACACTGAGCACTCAGGTCTTGGTTTCTAAATATCATTCTCAATAAAAGGAAACAGAGCTCCTTGGAAAAATGGCTAGTTCTAGAGCTGGGACTGGGAAAACACATGGGGAGCTTGACCTTCTTGTAGAGAAGAAAGAAAGAGAAAGAAAGAAAGAAGAAAGAAAGAAAGAAAGAAAGAAAGAAAGAAAGAGAAAAAAGAAAAGAAGAAGGAAGGAAGGAAGGAAGGAAGGAAAGAAAAAGAAAGAAGGGGGGAAGAAAAGACAAGAAAAGATGAAGGCATGTCAAAAGGAGTCAACTAGGGGCGCCTGGGTGGCTCAGTCGGTTAAGCGGCCGACTTCGGCTCAGGTCATGATCTCGCGGTCCGTGAGTTCGAGCCCCGCGTCGGGCTCTGTGCTGACAGCCCAGAGCCTGGAGCCTGTTTCAGATTCTGTGTCTCCCTCTCTCTGACCCTCCCCCATTCATGCTGTCCCTTTCTGTCTCAAAAATAAAATAAATGTTAAAAAAAAAATTAAAAAAAAAAAAAGGAGTCAACTAAAAGAATGCCCAGGGGCAAAGTAATGAAAACAAGTAATTATGATACAAATCTATAGCTCAACAAAATATTCTTGAGTCCATACCAATAAATGAATAAAATGGAAGAAAGGAATAAACTGTCTTTCCAGATGAATTCTGAATAATAAGTATAGGAGAAATGAGGGGAAAAGAAAATCACTATTGAGACACCACAGAGCTGTATGTTGACAATGCTGGAATTAAAAGATAATAAAAAAAAAAAAAGATACCACAGAATAATTGCTGTGAGCAAGTCCTAATGAATGCTAAAATTAGTGGATGACACTTTTTTTTTTCCTTTATTAATGTTTTTCAACTTTTGAGAGGGAAACGGAGACAGAGTACAAGTGGGGGAGGGGCAGAGAGAGAGAGAGAGACACAGAATCCCAAGCACGCTCCAGGCTCTGAGCTGTCAGCACAGAGGCAGACGCGGGGCTCGAACTCACAAGCCACGAGATCATGACCTGAGCTGAAGTCAAACACTTAACCAACTGAGCCACTCAGGCACCCCTAGTAGATGACACTTTAAAGAGAAATAAGACAGTTGCATAGCTTCAGGGATCTCCTCCCAAATATCTATACATTACTGTAATGACTTTAACACATGTCCACAAATTATTCAATACTCACCCTGGAACTTAATTCCCCTCCCCTTTAGTAAGGGCTGGATTTAGTGACTCTTTTCTTAAATATAGAAGGGGCGGGGGAGTAAATTTAGAGTGGAGACACTCAACAGACATCACCTGAACCATGTGATCAAGGTTAACTTACCAGTAATAAGTCATGCTGTTATATGATCAAGGACAAGGGTACTTCACCTCTGTAGTATTCTTCCCTCAAATCCACAAAATCCCATTCTTATAATGTGAAAAAAAAAAATCAGAAAACCCAGATTGCATGACATTCTACAAATACCTGAGCAGAACTCTTTTTTTTTTAAGTTTATTTATTTTGAGAGAGAGAGAGAGAGAGAGAGAGAGAGAGTGTGTGTGTGTGTGTGTGTGTGTGTGTGTGTGCAAGCAGGGGAGGGACAGAGAGAGAGGGAGAGAGAGAGAAGATCCTAAGCAAGCTCCACACTGTCAGTGCAGAGCCCGACAGAGGGCTCGAACTCTCACAGAACCATGAGATCATGACCTGAGTTGAAATCAAGAGCTGGATGCTTAACCAACTGAGCCACCCAGGTAGTCCCCTGACTGGGACTCTTAAAAGTATTAAAAGTCATTAAAAACAAGGAAAGACTAAGAAACTGTTGCAGATTGGAGGGTGTTAAAGAGATATGTTGAGTAGATACAAAATGGTACCTCATATTGGGTCCTGGTAGAAGAAAAGGACATTAGTGGGGGAAAATGATTACATTCGAAAAATCCATATTTTAGTTAATAGTATTACATTAATGTTAGTTTCTTAGTTTTGATCATTGTACCATGGCTATGTAAGATGTCAACATTAGGGGAAGCTGGGTGAAGGGTATACAGAAATTCTTTGTACTATTTTTGCAGCTCTTCTGTAAATTATTTCAAAATAAAAAAAATAATTAAAAAAATTTTTAATGTTTATTTTATTTTTGGGAGACAGAGAGACAAAGCGCAAGCAGGAGAGGGGGAGAGAGAGAGAGGGAGACACAGAATCGGAAGCAGGATCCAGGCTCCGAGCTGTCAGCACAGAGCCCGATGTGGGGCTCGAACCCACAAACCGTGAGATCATGACCTGAGCCAAAGCCAGACACTTAACCGACTGAGCCACCCAGGTGCCCCTAAAAAAATAATTTTAAAGCGTGAATAAAGCTGGGAGCGAAGACATCTAGTCTCATCCCATTTAAATAAATACGCCTTCATTCCTTCTTCTGCGAAACGGATATGACATTGAAGCGTAAGCTAGTGTCATTGTTCTGGGTATTTTTTTTTTTTCTGCATTGTTTGGTTGATGTATATGATCAGCCTCCCTATTAATCTGTACCGTTTTGCCTGCAGGAAAATATACTGGAGCCCTTTGTATTCACTGTGGATCTTAGCACACTGCCCAAGATAAAAGCAAGTTATTGATGATTGATGATGTGGTTTCAGCGCTTGTACTCATACCATAAAATGTTGAGGGAGGTTTTTTCTGTTGTTCAGAAATCCGCGCGAGAGCCTCAAGCTTGGTATAAAACACCTCACATTCTGAATTTAGCATACTCTGGGCTGTCAGGGGTCAGCCTACCCCTCTCAGGGCTTACTGAGAGCAGAAAATCAGTCCTACCAAGTGCCGCTCTCCACCACGCCTTGTTCCTGCTCCGCGGTCAAGGACTAACATGTTGGAGGCTGGCCTTTGAGGAGTATGAGGTTCAGGAAGAGAGGTTCTTTCCTCCTTCGCTGTCCCCATCCCTGGGTGAGTGGTAACCACCTCTTTCTGCAGAGTGCCTCATACCCTAGGAAAAGGAGGAAGAAGGAAGTGGTGTCAGAACTGAGAGAGGGCTGTGAAGCCACTAACCCCCCACTGTTGGGCCTCACAGCCATGAGTGTCGCCAGGGAAAGATGACTGGGCCTGCGCCACTCAACAGGGTGCCAGGTAAGGGGTCTCTGGGATGCATCTGTCGGGTGTAGACCATCTGAAGGTGGCCTCACAAGCACTTGAATGGGTGCTGTAGACTGAACATTTGCGCGCCCCCCAAATTCGTATGTTGAAACCCCCAACGTGATGGTATTAGGAGGTGGGGCCTTCGGGAGATGATTAGATCGAAAGGGTGGAGCCCTCAGGAATGGGACTAGTAGTCTTATAAATAAAGAACCCAGAGAGCTCCTCTGTCCCTTCTTTTTTTTTTTTTTTTTTTTTTAAAAAATTTTTTTTTTTTTCAACGTTTTTTTATTTATTTTTGGGACAGAGAGAGACAGAGCATGAACGGGGGAGGGGCAGAGAGAGAGGGAGACACAGAATCGGAAACAGGCTCCAGGCTCCGAGCCATCAGCCCAGAGCCTGACGCGGGGCTCGAACTCACGGACCGCGAGATCGTGACCTGGCTGAAGTCGGACGCTTAACCGACTGCGCCACCCAGGCGCCCCTCCTCTGTCCCTTCTGCCACATGAGGACACATGGAGATGAAGGCCATCTGTGAACCGAGAAGCAGGCCTCACTGGACACCAAATCTGATGGTACCTTGATCTTGGACTTCCTCACCTCCAGAACTGTGAGAAATTGTTGTTTAAGCCAGCCAGTCTATGGTATTTTTTGTTAGAGCCTGAACAGACTCAGACAGTGGGATCAAGGCAGATTGTTCCAGGATCTAATTCTCCCATACCTGGGGATGGTATTGTGGGCAGAATCCTGCAGGGTGTTCAGATTCACCCCACAAGCGACGAGTGTTTAAATTCCTGCCACCACGTCTGGTACTGACGGCCAGCCAGGGCTAGCCAGGGAAGCAATGACAAGCACAGAGAGGGTGGCACCCTCACGTGGTCAGGGAAGAAGATGTGAGTGTCCAAGGTGAAAATGAAGGTTCGAGCAGATCTTAAATACCAGCATGAGAGAATTCTGGCAACCAGAAAGAGAATGAAAAACTAAGAGATCAAAATGAGAATTTGTAAAGAGAGGTACCACCAAGTATGAAAGGCGGCGGGGGGGGGGGGGGGGGGGCGGTTCAACCAACCACAGTCAGGGGACAGGCCCTGGAAAAAATAAAGCCAACTCATGTCTATACCTCAATAAGCCAGTTATACTTACAGACATTCTCCCAAATTGGGAAAATGAGGAATAAATTGCAGACTGTCCCATACCGAAGAGTAACATTTCTGTTTTTCTTGTTCTGAGAATTTTTACAAATGAGTGAATGAAAGGCTGTTTATTACATTACAATTCTTTCTTTCCCTGCGTAGTTTTATTTTCTCATATTAGTTGCCAGGAAATTTTGCGTTAAGCTGAACGCCCAGACTGCAGTAACCATCTCATCTCAATAAGCTGACAATGCTAAGTATGAGGGAAATTTTTTCAAGATTAGGATGAGGAAGTAGATATCAAGATAACTAATCATCATGATTCCCGAGTTAGTTAAATACAGTAAATTAATCATTCACGTTTGTGTTATGTTGATTGCGACCTCGCTCGGAACACTGTTTAGTATGAAATACAGAGGTCGCTAAGCCCCCTTCCCTCTTTATGATTCACCCTTTAATGGTGAGCAGAAGACAGGATTTTGCTGTCTCTCTGTCATGCCCCCTCCCTGAGGACTCCCTTAGTGTCACGGTGCTTTATCATCACTGCTGGTTTCCCTGTGGGCTGAGGGCCTATACTGACTTGGAAATACTTCCAGAAACTTTAACTCTTAAACCATTTGGGAAGCTGGTATTACAGAAAGAAGGCACAAATGACCTATCATATCCTTTTTTACTACCATTATCTTTATATTAACTTTAACCACTTATGCTGAAAATGACATAGCAAGAAAGGGGAAAATAAGGTAATCCATAGGGCTTTTTTTTCCTTCGGTCTTTCCCTTCCTCATCAATAAGTTAAAGGCAGAAAGTATTGGTAGAATGTGGTGAGTCAAGAAATGAAATTAACTATGCAGACTCTTAGCCTCTTGTCTCCCTCTTCTAAGGATCCTTGTGATTATATCGGGCCCTCTCAGATCATCTGGGATAATCTCCCCATCTCAAAATCTTTGACTTACTCACACCGTAAAGTTCTTTTTATGAAGGTAACATAGTCACAGGTTCCAGGGATTAAGACATGAACATCTTTGGGAGGGGAGCATTATTTTGTCCACCACAACTACATAACAGATGAATATCTCTGGTGAGACATGAACCTGAAAATATCTGAAGCCATGTTATAAGATTCAAAGATATGTGCACACACACGCACACACATATACACATCCAGGTTTCAAAAGATGAGAGAGTAAGAAGAAGGCTGTTGGGCCTGTACATTTGCTGATTTCTTGATAAACTGATTTAGATCATACCCCAGATGTGGTATTAATTTACAGGAGGTGCCTCCTTTCCTGGAAGTCACAGAAAACATCAAAGCAGAAGGCAGACCTAGGGCCACCAGTGCCCTGGGAGATACCAAGCAGACAATCAGAGGAGGTCTCCAATTGGCTAAACTTATACAAGTTTCCTAGGTAACTTGCACTCAGATGCCGAGACTCTGACAGAAGCTCAGGTTTGTCTCAGGTGTCCTGGAGAATTCTGAGTCTCTATAAGAGAGGAAATCCATTCTTTTTTTTCTTTTTCTTTTTTTCTTTTTTTTTTTTTTTTTTTTTTTGAGGAATTTATTTTTTAATTTACATCCAAGTTAGTTAGCATATAGTGCAACAATGATTTCAGGAGTAGATTCCTTAGTGCCTGTTACCCATTTGGCCCATCCCCCCTCCCTCAACCCCTCCAGCAACCCTCAGTTTGTTCTCCATATTTCTGAGTCTCTTCTGTTTTGTCCCCCTCCCTGTTTTTATATTATTTTTGTTTCCCTTCCCTTATGTTCATCTGTTTTGTCTGTGAAAGTCCTCAGATGAGTGAAGTCATACGGTATTTGTCTTTCTGTGACTAATTTCACTTAGCATAATACCCTCTAGTTGCCTGCACGTAGTTGCAAATGGTAAGATTTCATTCTTTTTGATTGCCGAGTAATACTCCATTGTATCTATATACCACATCTTCTTTATCCGTTCATCCATCGATGGACATTTGGGCTCTTTCCATACTTTGGCTTTTGTCGATAGTGCTGCTATAAACATGGGGGTGCATGTGCCCCTTCCAAACAGCACGCATTTATGAGAGGAAATGCATTCTTGATAATCCCAGATCAAGACATAATTCTTCAAGGGTATTCTAATTTTGCAGAATCTTAAATGAAAAGAATGTGTGTTCAGCTGCCATTGAATGGAATGCTCTGAATACGCCAGTTAGGTCAAGTTGATGGACAGTATGGTTCAGGTCATCTATATCCTTACTGATTTTCCTTCTGCTGGTTCAAGCAATTACTCAGACAAGAGTGCTGTCGTGTTCAAATATAAATGTTGACTTACCCTTTCAGTTGTACTCATTTTGTCTTCATGTATCTTGAAGTTCTCTTGTCAGTTGCATGTACATTTAGGATTGTTATGTCTTCTTGGTGAATTGACTTCCGTTGTTACATAATGACCCTCTTTATCACTGATAATATTCTTTGTGCTGAAGTTTACTTTATCTGACATTAAATAGCCACTACCCCTTCCTTCCTTCTTTCCTTGCACTTAAAAAAGTTAAACCCTTTTTATTTTGAAATAATTTACAACTTTCCGAAAAGCTCCAAAAATAAGGCGCCAATTCCCCACATACACTCCTCCAAACACTCCCTAATGTTAACACCTTACATAAATAAATGATAGGATGATGGAAACGGAGCGACTAACATTGGTACAGTGTTATTAACCAACTTATACACGTTACTGGGATTTCATCAGCTTGTACCAATGTCTTTTCTCTGTTCCAGGATCCATCCCAGGACCCCATAAAACGTGTAATTCTACAACTTCTTCACCTCCTCCAGTCAGTGGCAGTGTCTCCTTTTTGCCTGTCTTTTCTGACCTACTATTTCTTCTAACATTTTTCTGCATCAGTCTGTCTCTTCTCTTCTTTGGAACTCCAACAACATACACATTAGAACTTTTTTTTTTTTTAAGATGTTATTAATTTTTCTTTTCTTTTAGAATTTTTTTTTAGAGAGAGAGTGCGAGTGGCGGGCGGGGTGGTGGGCACCTGGGTGGCTCAGCTAATTAAGCATCCGACTCTTGATTTCGGCTCAGGTCGTGATCCCAGGCTCATGGGATCAAGCCCCGTGCGGGGCTCTGCACTGAACCTGGATTCTGCTTAGGATTCTCTCTCTTCTTCTATCCCCTGTTTTCTGTGTCTTAAGGCCGATTAAGTTGCACGGTCTGTGTGCCTGGGACCACTGGGACCACCAAGCAATTCACTAGGCACTCAGTTTCTTTTCCTGGCTTTTCATCTCTCCGACTTTCAGATGTTGGCACCCCAGGGCTGGGACCTGCATCTTTTTCCTCTGCTCCTTTTTGGTACGTTCTCTGTACACCGGCTTTTATTTTTATTTTTTAAATGCTTATTTATCTATTTTTTAATGTTTATTTCTTTTTGGAAGACAGAGACACAGAGTGAGAGTGGAGGAGGGGCAGACAGAGAGAGGGAGACAGAGAACCTGAAGCAGGCTCCAGGCTCCGAACTGTCAGCACAGAGCCCAATGTGGGGCTCGAACTCGCGGACCTGACCTGAGCTCGAACATGCGGATCATGACCTGAGCCGAAGTTGGACACTTAATCGACTGAGTCACCCAGGTGCCCCTATTTATTTATTTTCTTGAGAGAGAGACTGAGTGAGCAGGGAAGGGGCAGAGAGAGAGGGAGAGAGAGAATTCCAAGCAGGCTCCACACTCTGTGTGGGTCTCGACCCCATGAACCGTGAGATCATGACATGGGTTGAAACTAAGAGTCAGACGCCTAACCGACTGAGCCACCCAGGTGCCCCTGTACAGCAGCTTTTAAAGCAGAAATCACATCACTCTCCTGCTTACAACCCTTAAGTGGCTTCCTTTGGCAACTAGAATAAAACCCAAACCCAGATGTCTTTTTGTAGTCTAAAAGGTGCCACGTGCCCTGGCCCTGTCTCCATCCTCCTTTCTCACCGTTCTCCCGTGTGCCCTGGGAGGAAGACCAGAAGAGTCTGCTGTCACAGAAGCCATGTGGAGAGAGTGTTTCCAAGAAGGACTGGTCACTGCAGCCAGTGAGGCTGAGAGGCTGAGTGAGAAGGGACATACACACAGTCTCTGGATTTGCCCACGCGGGGGAGGTAGTGACTTCACTTGCTCCATTAGCAAAGTGGGTTGTTCTGGGGAGTACAGATTATGGAGAGACTGTATCCAAGACATCATTAGTCTGAATGTAACTAATTCTACTTTTGTAGTGATATTCTATTATTAAAATACAGGTTTTCTGATTCATTAGGATTGAGAATTTGCATTCCTAACAACATTCCGGGGATCGCTGAGCCTCAAGCTGTTGGACAAACAGGAAGTTAACAGTCTTTTCCAGGAATTACCTTCTGCTCTTTTTTTTTTTTTTTTTTTTTTTTTTTTTTTTAGAATCCCCATGGTGCCTGTGTGTCCACGAATAGCCTGGTCACTGCTCGCTACTTCAGTGCCCTGGTGAAAAGGAGACCAGAATACCCTTTGAGCTAGGCTCTGCAATTCCTGGTCCCTGATCGCTCCTTGGAGATGCCACTCTGACCAAGTCACCCGTGCCTGCTGGCCTCTGCCCAGCTGTGGGCAGCCAAGCACCTGCTGCCGCTGCTAATAATGGAACCACAGATCCACCACTCAGGAGAACTAGAACTCTGTTAATGTCACTGGTGTCAGTTTCTTGGCTTAAATCCCAGGAGTCCTGAAGGAATAAAACTCCAGTTTTCTGACTCCTGCAGGCCTTACTATAGGCATCTGTAGGTTTTCCTGGACAGTAAACTCTGGTGCCATGGGAAGGAACATGCTCTGTCTCCTGTAAACCCAGTCAAAGCCATCCCACTGCAGAGCTTCCCGGCTTTCCGAGGTGTGAGCTCACTCAGTTCACACACATACACTACTCTAGGGTCACCTCCCTCTACCTCCAGCTGAAATCGCTCTCAGGGCACACAATATACACTCTTAAAGAGGCTATCCCAGGGGCGCCTGGGTGGCTCAGTCGGTTAAGCGTCCGACTTCAGCTCAGGTCAGGATCTCACATTTCATGAGTTTAAGCCCTGTGTCAGGCTTTGTGCTGACAGCTCAGAGTCTGGAGCCTTCTTCGGATTCTGTGTCTCCCCCTCTCTGCCCCTCCCCTGCTCGTGCTCTCACTCCCTCTCAAAAAATGAATAAACATTAAAAAATTAAAAAAAAAAAAAAAAAGGCTGTCCCATAGGGCATTGAGTTGAGTCTGGGTCACTGGCCCCAAATCCATTTTCCCTCATAGGGATTTTTTTTTCTTGAGAAACTGACCCTCCTTTCCTGAAGTCTGACTTCGGCCGGGCCTTCCCCACTCATCAGTCATGTCTTTGTAGCCTTAAATCTCGGCGGGGGGGGTGGGGGGTGGGGGGTGTCAATGTTCCTGGTCCCTGTCTTTTGTGGGATGGGTTAGTTTCTGTATAAATTTGTGGCTGCTGAAAGGCACAAGGGATTGCACCACAATTCACTGATGACAGCAAAGAAGCCCCCAGAGCAAACAGACACAGCACAGGCAGGGCACAAAGTCCACCTACAACATTCATCCTTCTCCCCAACCCAGTTTCCCCCCAGGTTTCCCCGCCCATCCCAGGGCCACAACCTTGATCTCCGCTCTCATTTCTTCACACCTGGATTGTGCCCAACACTTGACTACCTAATCTCTGTCCCTCTAGCATCTCTCTCCCCAAGTCCATTTTGTCCTGCCCTTCCCTTACACAAGAAACAACCCGTCCCTATTTGTCATCATCCAAACTCCTCTCCCTGACCTTCAAACTCTGCTCCCTTAACTCTCCAGTCTTAGCATGTGTTCCCCCAAACTCATCCAAACACATATCAAATGCCTTCACGCACTGCAACTATAAGCCCTTCTCTTGATTTTTTAAATGTTTATTTATTCTTGAGAGACAGACAGAGAGACAGAGCGCAAGCAGGGGAGGGGCAGAGAGAAAGGGAGACACAGAATCCAAAGAAGGCTCCAGGCTCTGAGTGGTCAGCACAAAGCTAGACTTGTGTCTCTAACTCATGAGCTGTGAGATCATGACCTGAGCCAAAGTCGGAAGCTCAACTGACTGAGCCACCCAGGCACGCTTAATCTTTTTTTTTTTTTTAATGTTTATTTATTTTGAGAGAGACTGGGAGAGCGCACACAGGTGCACCTGCGGGGGAGGGACAGAAAGAGAGGGAGAGAGAGAGAATCCCAAGGAGGCTCAGCTCTAACAGCCCGGAGCCTGTCTTGGGCTCTATCTCAAGAACCTCGAGATCATGACCTGAGCTGAAATCAAGAGTCGGACGCTTAACCGACTGAGCCACCTAGGCACCCTGTAAATTTTAATCTTAATATACAGGTTTGGAATTGTTCTGATTCACAGATAAGTCCAAATTAAGGGACATGTTTAAAATGTGTTCTAGGGGCGCCTGGGTGGCTCAGTCGGTTAAGCGTCTGACTTCGGCTCAGGTCATGATCTCACGGTTCGTGGGTTCGAGCTCCCCATCGGGCTCTGTGCTGACAGCTCAGAGCCTGGAGCCTGTTTCAGATTCTGTGTCTCCCTCTCTCTCTGCCCCTCCCCCACTTGCGCTCTGTCTCAAAAATAAGTAAAAACAAAAAAAATGTGTTTTAAAGATCTTATAATATAGAGACATCATGTGTTTGTGAACATGGAAGAAAAGCTAAGAGGAGTGACCAGTATAGTTTCAAATATACCCTATGTATCAGGCTCTGTCCTACATAAAACAATAGTTAGGCAGTTCATCAGGGAATGCAAGAAAGTCATTACTTGTATAGTCTCTCTTCATTTTGCATAATACTGTATATCTACAAAGAATCAGTATTAATTCATTCATCACAGCGATGGACAAGCTTGAAAAGCATTATGGCTTCCAGTCAGTGTAGGACAATACAAGTAAACTCTGCCTCCTCTCATGAGATGGATTATATTACCTATTCAAAGTATACGCATTGAAAAAAATTAGTAGATTAGTTCGTAAACACAGTATAAAATTCGAACACTAAAAGCCAGCGAAAAGTAAGTTTCTTCCCATACCTGTTCCCTTGACCCTCCCCAAAGCAACTACTCTTCTTTTTTGTTGTTTATTTTTGAGAGAGAAAGAGAAAGTGTGTGTGTGAGCAGGGGAGGGGCGGGGGGCACAGAGGATCCAAAGCAGGTTCTGCACTGCCAGTACAGAGCCCAATTCAGGGCTCGAACTCACGAACCGTGCGATCATGAGCTGAGCCAAAGTTGGATGTTTAACCGACTGAGCCACCCAGACGCCCCAGAGGCAGCTACTCTTAGAAACCCTTCCAAAGACCATTCTATATATACAAACGGTAACATTAAATAATGCTCTTTTGCATGCCTATACACATTAATACACAGTATAAAGTACGTAGTATAAAGCACATCATTGTTCTTCATGACAGCATAGAACTGCATTATAGAGCTGTACTACTCTAAATTTAGCCATTATCATATTTATAGGTAGGTGAAGTCATATCCATGTACATATGTCATTTTCACGTGTAAGTACAAGTATGGGATAAACTTCTAGATGTAGAATTGCTGGGTCAAAGTATAGAGGTGTCTTTTTTGAAGCTAGTTTTTATAACAAAAGTAACATATGTGTATATATATATATATATATATATACGTATACATATGTATACATATATATATATATATATATACATATATATGTATACATATATATATATATATATATACAAAATTCTAACTAGTACCATTTTGTCTCTCCCTCTAGCTGACCCTCCACAACATCAGGGCAGAGCCAGATGCTGGGCTTGAACTCATGAACTGTGAGATCAAGAATCGGATGCTTAACTGCGCCAGCCAGGTGCCCCTAGTGTTTATTATTGAGAGAGACAGACAGACAGAGCACGAGTGGGGGAGGGACAGTGAGAGAGGAAGACACAGAATCTGAAGGAGGCTCCAGGCTCCCAGCTGTCAGTGCAGAGACAGAACTCACAAGCTGCAAGATCATGACCTGAGCCAAAGTTGGATGCGTAACCGACTGAGCCACCCAGGGGCCTCATAATTTTATTTGTTTATTTTAAGTGATCTCTGCACCCAACATGGGACATGAACTCGCAACCCCGAGATCAAGAGTCGCACAGTCTTCTGACTGAGCCAGTCCGGTGCCCCTATACTTGCATTTTAGAAGAGAATTCTGTGGTTGTTTAGAAGGGAGACATGAGAGGACAAGATGGGAAGGCAGTAAAACCAACAAAGAGGTGTGGCAGTGATCTGGAAAAGAAGCAACAAGCGATAAAAGCCTCAACTAAGCAGAGGCAGTGGGAACGGAAAAGAAAAATGCAGATTCGAGAGATAGCAGGAGGTAAAGCCAATAGGATTGCTAAGTATTTGGATATGGGAGGCGAGGAAAAGGGAAGAGTCCTCGTTAACTCCCAGATCCCTGAGCTCAGTAACTGGGTGGATGGCGGGTGATGCCATCTGGTAAGAGAAAGACCTCCGGAAGAGGAAGAGACGTTGGAGAGGTGATGATTTCGTTTTGGTATGCTGAATTTCAAGGGACTCAGGAACATCCAAGTGAAGATTCCTGTAGGCAGTTGGACAGAGATCTGGGTCAGAGATACAGATCTGAGAGTCGCAACATAGATCTAATTCCCAGTTGAAACCAAGGAAATGGAGGGATAACCCAGAGAGAATGCAGAGTGGGAAAAGATGAGGCCACAGGACTGAATCCCAGGGACCATCAATGATTAAGTGAGGGATAGAGAAAGAAGGAAATGCGACAAAACTAGACCACAGGCAGCCAGAGAATTTGGAAGGAAACCGATAGAATTTTGTCCTTTAAACCATGGGAGGGGGAGTTTCAAGAGAGAAAATTGGCGAACGAAGGTCAAATGATTGTGTAATGATTTGGAGTTGGACAGATGTGGGTGTGGTTAGTATTGCCACATACCAGCAATGACCCCTTGGACTCATCAGTCAAACTTTATAAATGTTTGTAAAAAAAAAAAAAAAAAAAAAAAAGGTAAATAATATTACTTAACCGGGTGGTGGCTCAATTAAGCGTCCAACTTCAGCTCAGGTCATGATCTCATCGTTTGTGAACTGAAGCCCTGCATTGGGCTCCGTGCTCACACTGTGGAGCCTGCTTAGGATTCTCTTTCTCTCCCTCTTTCTCTCTCTGCCCCTCCCCCACTTGCTCACTCTCTCTCTCTCAAAAGAAACAAACTTAAAAAAAATAGTATTACTTAAGTAATAGTGATGAGATAATAACAGTAATCCCACAGAGTTATTTTGAGTATTAAATTGGATGATGTATATAAAACCATTAGCATAGTGCCTGGCAAATAATAATGACAATAATAATAATAGTCTACTAATAATATAAGTTGGTTGCAAAGAAGAAGAAGGAAAAGAAGCACTGAAAAAGAGCCATTCAATTGAAGACGAATGAACCCACTGCAGCAATTTCAGAGACGCCGTGAGGATATAAATCTAAATGAAATACATTGAAGAGTGTATGTGAGGTGAAAAAAATAGCCAAGGAACTTGGCAATAAAGATAAGGTGAGAAATCAGGTGTGCCAGAGGAAAATAAGGAATTGAGCATAAGACTTCCTCACCACCCTTTCTTTTCTTTTTCCTTTCCTTTTCTTTTCTTTCCTTTCTTTATTTTTTTTTTAATTTTTTTTTTTTTTTGAGACAGAGAGAGACAGAGCATGAACGGGGGAGGGTCAGAGAGAGAGGGAGACACAGAATCGGAAGCAGGCTCCAGGCTCTGAGCTCTGAGCCATCAGCCCAGAGCCTGACGCGGGGCTCGAACTCACGGACCGCGAGATCGTGACCTGAGCTGAAGTCGGACGCTTAACCGACTGAGCCACCCAGGCGCCCCTCTTTTCTTTTTTTTAAATAGAAGGGAGAGTCTTATATGTTACTAGGCTTTGGAGAACAACTATGGAGAGACAGGTTTAAAATACAAGAGACCGAGTATCACCACTATTACAGCCTTTCTGACACAATTTTGCAAACTTCCTACCTTTCTACAAACTTTCTACCTTTTTGTTCCTGTTCCAAAGCCTTCAAGGAATCCCTACTATGTAGGCAATAGTATTCAAATACCTTCCCAACATTCAGGGTCTTCTAGAATCTTGCTCCAACCTACTTTTGCGGGGTTTTCTCTTTCTATAACCTGGAGACTCCTCCAGCTGATTTTCTCTCCTCCCCCCTTGAGGGGTTTTCCCTTGTCTTCACTTACCTCTCACCTCTGGCCTCTTTTCCATTCACTCAAGTCTCACTCCCTCCAGAAACCATTTCCTGAGAGACTGCACTTCTCAATGGCCACCTCTGCCTTTCTAACCCTCCTAGAACGAAAGTAGAAGGTGCAGACCGGCCCACAAAGTGGTTGTTTGTTGTTGTTGCATTGCAATGAGCTTCCCAATTGACAAATCAGAAATTTTCACATAACACCCTAAATTTCTAGTTTCTCTTAAAAAATCAGAAGATGGAAAAAAAAAAATCAGAAGATGTGGTGACACTGTGTCTGTATCCCCTCCTGGCAAGAATGGGCGGGAGCCGAGCGGTAAGAGCTGGCCCTTTTGCTGAGGCGTGCACTCTCAAGTTTTATCTTTACAGCCACTCGCCATACTCACATACACATGCGCCTGGCTCGTGTAAGTATTTACGCTTGTAACCCCAAGTCTGAACCACGGTTGGACACTTGGGGTGCACTGCCTGGTATTTACCTTTATATTTATCATGTCTTCCAGGAAAGTTCCACATTGGCCTTTCCACATCTTAGGCCCATTTGGGATGCCCCACAATGCCTAGCACAGCAACTTAAACTTAGGAGTATGTTTGGTGTAAGGTAAATGAGGAGGGTGATAGTAATGAGAAGTAGTCTGTCTTTTCTTAAATGATCCATCACCCAATAGCCCTAGTACCCACGATGCGGACTCATCTGGCATTATGACCCAAAGCCATAGGGCCTGAGGTCCCATCTTGATGTAAGTAGCATGTAGATTGCGGAGGAGAGACAAGGTTTGAAATGTATGGAGTTAGAAGCTAGTCTCTGGAACATTCAGTCATCACGTGTAAAATTGGAAGTGAAAAATTCAGTCGTCACTAATACCTACAGTAGCAGGCGTCCAAGATAGACCCCGGTGATGTCTGCCTCCCATTATTCATACCCTGCTGAAACTTACTGCAAAACAGCTTTACAGAGGCATTGGGAACTGTTAAAAAGAAGCCAGGCCTCTAAGCACTGACAACCATTAAAACATATTCAAGATACATTGTAAAGTGGGGGGAGAAAAGCAAACTGCAAAACAATATGCATAGCGTTGGCTTGTTCATATCTCAAAAATACTGTGTTTCACTCATTGCAAAACATACATCCTTTCAGCTGTTCATATCTCTGATCAGTGGCCGGTCAGAGTTTAATTGGCGGGTTTTTTTGTCTTAGAGTTCCGTAAAACAAGATGTGTCTTACAATCAAGGATCCCTTAGATTTGATGAAATATGATATAACTATATATAGTATACCAATCAGACCAGGACTGGAGCTTGTAAAGCCCTAGCCTGAAAAACCCTTCAGCTGTGTGGCAAGCCTTCTGCTAAGTTGAAAAACCCTAGGTGTTGTGGCACAGACAGGAATTGGTTACCAGGAACCTGCCTGGCAGGCCTGGTTGACATGGCAATCAGAGTATTGTCATGTAAGGCAGGGATGGGACTGGGATTCTAATGTGCCTTCTCACTATGAAAGGAGATTAAACGCCCAAGAGTGAGGAGCCCCCGGACCGCTCTGACCTGGACTAGCTGAGGCTCCCACACGAAGCCGGTAGCTGGCAGAACAAGCCTAAGAGGAAATAAAAGGTGCCTGCAGTCCCATCCGCTTTAGACTGTCAAACGTATGCTTTCTTAGTAGCAGCACTGTTTACCCAAGTTTGGTAAAATGTTGCCATCGAAGGAAGTTCTGTTGAGCCACCAACCCAGAGGGGATCTTGGGCTCCTACTGTATCAAGAGTAATGGATTTAGATATATTTGCACACAAAAGCATTAGAATATATGCTAAATTAGTGAGAGATGATTTTGCAGGAATGAAATTAATGTTGAGTTAAACGTTCTACAGTTCTGTGTTATTTAAAAATTTTAAAAACGACTCATATGTATTTCTTTTATAATCAGAGAAAAAAAAAGGTAAACACATTCAAATTGGAAAGTAAAGGATAATGTTAATAATGAAGTGGCCAGATGTTTTTTCCCTTTCCATACTCCAACCGTCATGAGCCTTGTAATGAGCAAGAATTATTTTTTCAATACAAAAACATAACAGAAACCCATCCAAACTCAATTTCACCTCTTCAAACAAAAATAAATGCACAGATGCTTCCACGCTGCGTGGGGAAAGTAGTTTATTTCTAAATTAAAACTCTAC